>NC_055693.1:24490230-25690230 GCF_017639745.1 Melanotaenia boesemani
GCTCTGTCCTGGCTAAACTCTTCTCAATTCCAGCTGTTTATTTCCTGCGTGGACTTCCATGTGGATTGGACATTAGAGCTAACCAGTGCCCGTCTCCTCCTTCTTATGTTCCTGTGCAATTCTCCGGTAATACAGACAACATGACCTTCCCACAGAGAGTGAAAAACATGTTTATGCACATTTTGGAATCCTACCTTTGCAAAGTATTGTATCAACACTTTGATGATCTGGCCAACAAACGTTTTGGAAACGGCATGACTTATACAGAACTTATAAGCCATGGAGCTATCTGGCTTCTCAGATATGACTTTGTGCTTGAATGGCCCAGACCTCTCTTACCAAATATGGTTTTAATTGGTGGGATCAACTGTGCAAAGAAAGCTCCTCTACCAGCGGTGAGCATGTAAATAAATGTATACAAGGGAAATATGTATAAACCTTAAAATAATTTAATGTTTGAATTAAGTCTGATTAAAGCAAACCTTTAAACTTTAAGTTTTCTGAAACACAGAAAACCTTCACCCGTCAGTGTGTTTGTAATATGTTTTCAAAGAAACACATGTTATCAAAAATCATGGCAATGGTTTGAAAAAAAAGCATCTGTATAAAATATTTGAAGGAGATTCAAATCTGCTTGTTGTTAGTTGCTTAATTGCTTGCAATGGGAAATGCAACTTTTGTAAATAGATTGATGTAACAGCTAATGTTTAAAATGTTAACGTCGTATCTCATACAAAGTCCATATAAGCATTTGTCTTAAATTTATGGAGCAAATTTTTATATATTTTTTCTTCCTCCCTGCAGGAACTACAAGAGTTTGTGGATGGCTCGGGAGATCATGGCTTCATCGTCTTCACACTGGGGTCAATGCTGTCTAAAATGCCTGTGGAGAAAGCTAAACTGTTCTTTGATGCATTTCGTCAAATTCCTCAGAGGGTAATGATAACCTCAGTACATCATTTTACATGAGATTATTGCAATAAGCTGACTTTTATTCCACTGGATTTTATACAAATCAGATAAAACACTATTTATGGTTCAATGTTCTTTTATTGTTATTTGCATTTTTTAACATGACACTAATTTTTTCACAGGACCACAAAGTCATGACACAACGTCCTATCAAAGAAATTAGTTCCGTGATAAGAGCCCTATGATAAAAATAACATGACTTCATAAGCATGATAATTAACTGAATAAATAACTAAATAAATAATTTCACTGCAGCGTATACAAAAAGAACAGAATGTTAAAACATAGTAGCACAGCAGGGTAGAAGTGTGTAATGTGCATTCAATAGAATGGTGTACCTGGTGTTCTGTCTAAAAAAGTTGTTTTGTACTTAAACTATTCAGCTAGATGAACCCAGTAAGCTTGTTTAAAAAACTATAATTTATTGCATCAATAAAATAGAGGTCAAATAAATAATAATTTCACCTTACCAAAGGGTTTGCTACAGCATGGCCACAAGTTAATTATACTGTTATCTTGCATTAGTGATCTATGGCCATGACTCCATGCATCAGTAACATGTGGCCACCTTATTTTATCTTATCTTTTTTTCTGTCAAAAAGATAAGATAAAATAAGGTTTAATTTATTAACCATGGAGGAAATTCTTAACACCGGCTGCGCATACATACAAAAAAACCTTCACACAATAAAAAAAAATATATGAAAATGAGAAAAGTCTGTCAGTCTGCCTTAGTCTATTTCTATAGACCAGAGGTCCCCAACCCTGGTCCTCAAGGCCCAATATCCTGAAGATCTTAGATGGCTCCCTGCTGCAACACACCTGATTCAAATTAAATGGTTCTGTGACAAGCTCTGCACAAATCTGCTAATGAGCCATTCATTTGAATCAGGTGTGCTGCAACAGGGAGACATCGAAGACCTGCAGGATAGTGGGCCTTGAGGACCAGGGTTGGGGACCACTGCTATAGACCAATGACACCAGGCGAGCTCTGTACTGCAGCACCCATGTTCTTTTCTTTTCCAGATATTTTCACCTTTGCCATACATAACAAAGATCTGATCAGGTTTAGTTGCTGCACTTTGTCCTCTGTCTTGCTGTAAAAATGCCAAAGTTCAGCAGTCATGATTTGCTATGACTTTTTGTTACAGGTTGTGTGGAGATACACTGGTGATCTACCTAACAATGTTCCCAAGAATGTCAAAGTTATGAAATGGTTACCTCAGAACGATCTCCTAGGTGGGTATAGATTCTCATTGAATATAAAATTCATTATAGGTTATTGGACATTCTAAAAAAAAACAAAAACATCACACTATAAAAAAGAAATAAATTATAGTTGGTACTCAAATGAACGGTGAGAAAACTGAAAAAAAAAATGTATGGCAACCAACTGCAAAGCATTTTTCAGAGAACCCAATGCACAAAAAGGATAAATGTGTCAGCTTAAATGAAGTTAAAATACTAAGTAAGACAAACTTGGGAAAACAGTTCATATTTATTCACACTAGATTGAGGCAACTTGTAAACATACATTTTGAGATTTTTCAAAATAACAAGATGAGTTGTTTCAGCTCAAAGATATGAGAAGACCTGAATAGCTATTCTAACTTAAATTTAAGATTTTACATTGCGTTACCTTTCTATACGTTCACACATCACCACAACCTCCAAGTAAAGCTTAGCAGCTGGCTGTCTTACTTTCTTAAGTTGACATAATTTTCATTTTTTACAGTGTAAATTGTGGATTAAACATGTAACTGTTTCCTGTTTCTGTGTTCCCCAGGCCATCCCAATGCTAAAGTCTTCATGACTCATGGAGGTTCCCATGGTATCTATGAAGGTATCTGTAATGGTGTGCCCATGTTGATGTTTCCACTTTTTGGGGACCAGGGAGACAATGTAAAGCACATGGTGGCCCGTGGTGTGGCAGAGGAACTCAGTGTATTTGACGTGACAAGTGAAACACTGGCATCTGCTCTGAAGAAAATCATCCAGGATAAAAGGTAAAACAACTCAATACTGATTAATCCCAATCACTGAAATATACAGCACTGTGCAAAAGTTTTAGGCAGGTGTGAAAATATTTGCGTGATTGGCATGACTGCCTTTTGCCTCCAGACCAGTATTGATTCTTCTAGGTATACTGGTACTTGGTCAAAGTCAGGGATTTTTCAGGGTCACGGCGTTGAGTTTGATTTAGCAGTTATACCAAACAGGTTTTAACTTTCATCATTTTCACATGCATGTTGAAACACAGTTATTAGCTGAAACAAAAACAGCTGTGCAAATTATCTAATTTGTAATCTTTAAAACAACAACCAAATCAACCAAACAGGAAATATATATACGGTGTTGACATATCAGTATATATAGTGTCTACTGTCATTTTTGCGCTCTTCAGTTCTTACAGTTTTATAAATTGTAGAGCTGCTTGGCATCATTGTAATGTCTGAGATGGAAACTTTAGTTGTTTTGTTTTTGTTTGTTTTTTTTAACATCACTGATATTTTCAAGTGTGCTGAGAATAACAGACGCTTGTTTAAAGACAAAAGGTAGTCACACCAGTAGGAATTTGATTACCTCAGTTGCCTCACTTTTCATTTCGCAAATTAATTAAAAATAATAATTTTGTAATAATTTTCTTAGAGGTATTGCCATCGTGACATTTGCACAGGTCTGTATTTGGAGATCATTAAACAGCAGCAACGTCATGTAGTTTAGTATCAGTGTGGAAATGATATCACTAACATGATGCTATCTAATGTCTACATAACAACATACTGCTCTTTCTCAGTTACAAAGAACGGATGGTGGAGTTGTCCCAGACACATCTAGACCGCCCTGTCCAGCCCATGGACCTGGCTGTTTTCTGGACTGAGTTTGTCATGAGACACAAAGGAGCCACACATCTGAGGGTTGCTGCACATGACTTGAACTGGATTCAGTACCATAGCCTGGATGTCATCGGCTTTTTAGTCTTTGTTATAATGACTGTTTTGTGGGTGACAATGAAATGTTTCTTGTTTTTCATCCACAAGTGTTTCAGAAAAAGTAATGCCAAGAAAAAATCTCAGTAAATACTGTCATGATGTGAATGATATAAACACTGCTGTAAAGTTTCAGTGTGTTTCACTACAGTATGTTTGTGTCAATTATTTATTTATTCAGTTTAATTAAAGCAGCTCTGATAAATAAGTAGGCTCAAGACTATGAAGACTTTTAATAACTACTAAAAAACCTTAAAATCAAACCTAAACACTGGTGTAAAGTGTGCCTGTCCTCTGGTACTTATCAGCACACGTGCATCTAAGTAATGGAGTAATTGTAAACTTTAAACTGTAAATCTGTCTACTGGAGACAAAAACATGCATCAGTGCCTCCAGGCTGGGCTGGCAAGAAAGAGAAAAGGGTGGAGTGTGGCCATGTTTTTGTGATGATAAAATTCTGTTTTTGTTACATTTCTAATGTGTGGAATAAAATCCAACTCAGAGTTAAAAAGACAACTCAGGTTTTTGGCGCACAGAGAAAGTTTAAATTCTGCAGTTTGGGTAAAATGATCTGTCTCTTGCCTTCAGGACAAATAATTAAAAGTTTGGTTTTGTCTTAGTTGAGCTGTAAGAAGTTCTCTGCAATTCATGACTCTATATCTAAAATATAATTTAAAATCTTGTCATCTACGACCAGGTCATCAAGAAAACTGGCAATGTAAAACACTGCATCATCAGCATAGCTGTAAGATTCAATGCCGTGCCTCCTGAGAAAAAACAAAATAGAAGTTTTGGGCCTAAAACTGATACTTGGTGAACCTCACATATATGTTTATTGCTATATCTATTCTATTCTACAGTCATTTAGCAGACACTTTTATCCAAAGCGACTTACATCTGAGAGTAAGAATAACACAAACAAGAATTCAAACAAGATGGGACATCATAATTAAGTGGTACTCAGATTGCTGTGAGTCCAGTTTAACACAGATGGTGTAATGTAGTGCTAGAAGTAGTGCTTTTTTAGTAGTAGTGCTATTAGTGCATAGCTTTTCCAGCTTTGAAGTTCAGCTGGTGGAGATCAAATGTGAGTCTCTGCTGCTCTGTGTTGTGATCAATCGGTCGCCCAGATTTAATAATCGCTTCCTTCAGGACTTTGCGGACTTTATCTCATCAATTAGGTTCGAATACGATCGAATCCTGATTGTTGGAGATTATAACATCCATGTCTGTTGTGAGACCAAGCCACTAGCTAAAGACTTCATGAGCCTGATCAGCTCTTTTAACTTGCTTAAGTTGGTAAAGGAACCAACACATGAAAAGGTCATATACTGGATTTGGTCCTCACTTTGGATGTGCATGGTGATATACAGGAAATTTGTGATGTGGTAATCTCTGATCATCAGCGTGTTTTGTTTAAATTTGATCTTGTTAAATCTGGGTCTTGTTCGTGCGCCTCGGTCCGCTCAAGATGCCTTATCACTGCACAGATGGCAGTGCTTTTGTCTGCTGCTTTTACTAAGTCGACGATTCCCTCTGTGGATATGTGGATAGACTCTTGGAGGAGTTCAACTCTCTGTGTTCTGGCATCTTAGACACCATTGCCCCTCTCAAGATTTTATGCTGCAAACCAGCTGTAGAGCCGTGGCTCATTGAACACACCCGTGCTCTCAGACACATCACTCGGAGTGCTGAGATGAAATGGAAGAAGGACAGGCGTTATGTGTCTTTAGAGATTTTAAAAAATGCTTTAACTGAATATCAGGCTGCTGTAAAGAATTCCAAGACCCAGCTTTTTTCTAACTTATTGTCTGTGAATATCAGTAAGCCTCAAATTCTTTTTAATTCCTTAAACTCTCTTTCAAATCAGTATGATTCCTCTCCTCTGACTCCATCTGTTGTACTGTGTAAAAGATTTTTTAAAAATTTTTATTGAAAAAGTAAGTGCTGTCAGATGCTCACCCTCATTTTGCTGACAGGATCCTACTGTGCTGACTGTGTCTTCTGCTGTGTTTGAACATTTTGAACCTGTGACTATCTGTCAGATATCCGAAATATCTGAGGCCTTCATACTGTCCTGGTGAATCTATTCCACCCAGACACCTGAAGGAGGTATTGTGTGCCGTAGGTCCCTGGATTGTTAATTTTGTTAATTTCTCTCTTATTTTGCATTGTGTTCCAGCTGCTTTGAAACATGCTGCTGTGCAAACCCTTTTAAAAGCGAATAACCAGGATCCTACCGTTCTTTCAAATTTTAGGCCAAAGTGTTAAATGACATAAGGTTGAATATTGGTTTCTGGTCAAGTATCAGTCCTGGTTCTGCTGGATCTCAGCACTGCATTTGATACTGTAGCTCACAGAATCCTGTGGCACAGGCTGGAAAACTGTTTTGGACTATCAGGAGCGGTCCTAAATTGGTTCAGTTCCTATTTAGAAGGCCAGAGTTACAGAACTTTAACATTAATTATCAACGTTATGCAGATGATACACAACTTTTTGTGTCTTTGTCACCAGATGATTGCAGCCCAATAAAGCAAATAGACACCTGAATGAGGGAGAATTTTCTACATTTAAATGAAGACAAAACTTATGTTGGTAGCAAACAGAAGAGGATCAGTATTACAGTCTAAAACTACTTTACGCTGGAACAGTGAGAGATGTTCAGATGCACAGCTGCAAGGAAGTGTGATTGTATTTTCTATATTTCTGACACTGTAAGTGCTCTTTTACAGATAATAAATAAGAGGGGGAAAAAAACAAACAAAAAACAAACAAAAAACATTGTCAGTTTCACTGCTTATCTAACTGCACAGCATGTGTTTATTAAACTGTTTATGTTCCAACAAAGGCATTATTTCCCAAAGAGGTCACCTTTGTAATCTATATTATACATCAATCTGTAAGGTACAATCAGCTTTATCTTTCCACTTGACTAGAGGTGAGGGTAAGACAAGTTGTTATACATATCATAAATTCTGACAAATGGACCAAAGATATCTTAATGGGGACTGAGCAGACAAGTTTTCCAACATGTGATTGTCTGAAGCTCTACCTAGTGGACTGTAGAAACAGAAGAATAAAGAACTTGATTTCACTTTAGAACATTACTCCTGGAGTGTTTATTATGTTTCATAACTCATCAGTTGTAATACTTAATAAAAAAAAAAAAGATTAAATATGATTAACTAAATGCTAGGACCAAACATGTAGTGAAGTGTTCTTTGTCTAAAAAACGTTTTTTGTTTTTTTTTTTTCTTCTTTTTTTCTAAATCTGTGTAGTTCTTGGCCTTGATGGTGAACTCGGTTAAGTGAACTTCATTAAGTAGTGGAAGGCCTATTTATGCTTAAAACAGAAACCAGATATGCAGATGTATGGATGCTCATCCGTCTACTACATCATTTACGCTCGTAATTTGGTCTGTTTTGGGGCCTTGCATAAACAATTTTATAGTGGTGCATTACTGCCACCAACCGGTGACTGAAACACAGAAGTCAAATCTTAACTCAGCACCGGCTGCTAGTGATTGAAATGACTTAAAAACCATGGCAACATAAAAGATGTGATGCCTTTAGGTCAAAGACTGCAATCAGCTCATATTGTGAGTAGTTTACATTTAAAAAAGGTAAAACGGAGTTCGTAGTTAATAATTAGTAAATGTAATTTCATGCTAAAAACAGTTAAAATGTTCGGGGTTTTGAAATCTAATCAGTGTGAGACGTCTGTAACACAATGATCTTTGTCATATTGCATGTGTAACTACGTGAGAGCTCTTACCATTGAACAATCTTTGAAACAGCTCTTTCTCCGGTAATGTTGTGAAGTGCTTTGGCACATTTGCTTGCACTGCTTTTTTTTTTTTTTTAACTTAGTAAAACTAATCTTTTTCATGTTTGTGTGTACATGAATTTGAACTTATTGAACTTTTAAATATAAATTTTCACTATTAGGCAGGAGGTATATACATGTCATGACTAACAAGTAAATGACTGCTGTCATTTACCATTGTACAGTCAGGACTGATGCAATAAAACACTATCTTTCAAACAGATAGCAATTTCACTTGAGTTTAAACGGCAACAAGAAATTAGCAAGTCACATTAAAGAATGATTAACTAGAGACAAAGTCTGAATGCTGAGACCTCTCCACTTTAAAATGCAACCTACACATCTCACAGATGTTGAGCACACTCACACACAAAGCCTCCTCTTAAAAACACGCACCACCAGTTCTCCCACAGGACAGCTTGCTGTGTAGAAAGAGGTAATGAGTGGCAGGGTGTGGTTACCTGCAGTGGGACTGCTGGCTTGGATATGCTGCCTCAGTCTGGAACCCGTTCAGGGAGGGAAGGTGCTGGTTATGCCTGTGGATGGAAGCCACTGGCTCAGCATGAAGATACTGGCGAAGGAACTCAGCCGCAGGGGACATGAGGTTACCGTTCTGGTGCCTGAAAGCAGTCTATTGATCAAAGGCTCAGACAGCTACAAGACTGAGATCTACAAAGTGCCGTATACCCAAGCTGACCTGGATGCCAAATTCAAACAGCTCAGAGAAGAAGTGTTCAGCCACACACCCGGAATCACAGATCTGTTCGTCAGTTTGCAAGGTTTGGTGAACTTTACTTCACTCCAGGTGGTAGGTTGTGAAGCTTTGCTGGACAACGAGCCTTTAATGGGACGACTGAGGGGAGAGGGATTTGATGTCATGCTTACAGACCCCTTCCTTCCTTGCGGCTCTGTCCTGGCTAAACTCTTCTCAATTCCAACTGTTTATTTCCTGCGTGGACTTCCATGTGGATTGGATATTAAAGCTAACCAGTGCCCTTCTCCTCCTTCTTACGTTCCTGTGCAATTCTCTGGTAATCCAGACAACATGACCTTCCCACAGAGAGTGAAAAACATGTTAATGCATATTTTGGAAATCTACCTGTGCAAAATGACATATCAACACTTTGATGATCTGGCCAACCGACGTTTTGGAAACGGCATGACTTATACAGAACTTATAAGCCATGGAGCTATCTGGCTTCTCAGATATGACTTTGTGCTTGAATGGCCCAGACCTCTCTTACCAAATATGGTTTTAATTGGTGGGATCAACTGTGCAAAGAAAGCTCCTCTACCAGCGGTGAGTATGTCAATAAATGTATACAAGGGAAATATGCATAAACCTTAAAATAATTTAATGTTTGAATTAAGTCTGATTAAAGCAATCCTTTAAACCCAGAAAACCTTCACCCTTCAGTGTGTTTGTAATATGTTTTCAAAGAAACACGTGTTATCAAAAATCATGGCAATGGTTAAAAAAATTTAATTTGTATAAAATATTTGTAGTTGATTCAGAGCTGCTCTTGGTTGGTTGCTTATTTGCTTGCAATGAGAAATGCAACTTTTATAAATAGATTGATGTAACAGCTAATGTTTAAAATGTTAACATTGTTTCTCATACAAAGGCCATATAAGCATTTGTCTTAAATTTATGGAGCAAATTTTTATATATTTTTTCTTCCTCCCTGCAGGACCTTCAAGAGTTTGTGGATGGCTCGGGAGATCATGGCTTCATCGTCTTCACACTGGGGTCAATGCTGTCTAAAATGCCTGTGGAGAAAGCTAAACTGTTCTTTGATGCATTTCGTCAAATTCCTCAAAGGGTAATGATAACCTCAGTACATCATTTCACATGAAATTATTACAGTCAGCTGATTTTTACTCCACTGGATTTTATACAAATCAGATAAAACACTGCTTATGGTTCAAGGTTCTTTTATTGTTATTTGCATTTTTCAACATGATACTAATTTTTTCACAGGACCACAAAGTCATGACACAACGTCCTATCAAAAGAATTAGTTCAATGATAAGAGCCCTACGATAGAAATAACATTACGACTTCATAAGCATGATAATTAACTAAATAAATAACTAAATAATTTTATTGTAGCATATACAAAAAGGGCAGACAGACAGAAAAAAAATAAGTAAATGAATCATGGCCTGCATTACTATGTGTGGCAATGAGTTACTAATGCATAAATAACTTACCCAATGTCTGTACCTCTTTTTTTCAAACTGTGCATCTTCAGCACCCATCTACAGTGTCTCTTACCTAAAAATGTCCTGTTGTTATCAATAATGTTGTGATCTGTGTAAAATCAGTTGAGATAAATCACAGCACATTGACAGGATATCATTGTAACCAACCATCACATGTCTCTCTATGTTATAGTGTAGGCAGACTGTAGGATATGTCGTTTTTGGTGAACAATGTTTCTGTGGAGTTGAATGGTGTATCTGGTGACCTGTCTAAGCAAGTTGTTTTGTAGTTAAACTATTCAGCTAGATGAACCCAGTAAGCTTGTTTAAAAAACTATAAATAGAGGTAAAATAAATAATAATTGCACCTTACTATATGCTTCACTACAGCATGGCTAAAAGTTAATTATATTGTTATCTTGCATTAGTAATCTATGGCCATGACTTCATGGGATTCACGGGATTACAGCTCATGGTCATGCATTAGTAACATGTGGCCACCAGTTAATCTTTTTTTCTGTCAAAAAGATAAGATAAAATAAGGTTTAATTTATTAATCATGAAGGAATTAATTTTTAACACCGGCTGCTCATACGTACAAAAAAACCTTCAGACACTAAAAAAAATATATGAAAATGAGAACATACAATCGCTAAAATCAATAAATTGTTAAAAACAAAGAAAGATGTCACTAAAAATAAAAGTCTGTCAGTCTGCCTCAGTCTATTTCAGTAGACCAATGACACCAGACGAGCTCTGTCCTGCAGCACCCATGTTCTTTTCTTTTCCAGATATTTTCACCTTTGCCATACATAACAAAGATCTGATCAGGTTTAGTTGCTGCACTTTGTCCTCTGTCTTGCTGTAAAAATGCCAAAGTTCAGCAGTCATGATTTGCTATGACTTTTTGTTACAGGTTGTGTGGAGATACACTGGTGATCTACCTAACAATGTTCCCAAGAATGTCAAAGTTATGAAATGGTTACCTCAGAACGATCTCCTAGGTGGGTTGGACCTGTTGAAATATTAAGTTAGACAAATTCACATTGTTAGATTGAGGCAACTTGTAAACATATATTTTAATATATTTTTCAAATTAACAAGATGAGTTGTTTCAGCTCAAAGATGTGAGTAGACCTGAATAATTATTCTAACTTAAATTTAAGATTTTACATTGTGTTACCTTCCTAATATACGTTCACACATCACCGCAACCTCCAAGTTGAGTTTTCCCCAAAAAGCTTAGCAGCTAGCTGTCTTACTTTTCTAAGTTGACATAATTTTCTTTTTTATAGTGTAATTTGTGGATTAAACATGTAACTTATTTCTGTGTCTGTCTTCCCCAGCCCATCCCAATGCTAAAGTCTTCATGACTCATGGAGGTTCCCATGGTCTCTATGAAGGTATCTGTAATGGTGTGCCCATGTTGATGTTTCCACTTTTTGGGGACCAGGGAGACAATGTAAAGCACATGGTGGCCCGTGGTGTGGCAGAGGAACTCAGTGTATTTGAAATGACAAGTGAAACACTGACGTCTGCTCTGAAGAAAATGATCCAGGATAAAAGGTAAAACAACTCAATACTGATTAATCCCAATCACTGAAATATACAGCACTGTGCAAAAGTTTTAGGCATGTGTGAAAATTTTTTCGTGATTGGCATGACTGCCTTTTGCCTTCAGACCAGTATTGATTCTTCTAGGTATACTGGTACTTGGTCAAAGTCAGGGATTTTTCAGGGTCATGTTGTTGAGTTTGATTTAGCAGTTATATATGCTTGTTTAAAGGCAAGAGGTAGTCACACCAGTGGGGATTTGATTACCTCAGTTGCCTCACTTTTCATTTTGCAAATTAATCAACAATAATATTTTGGTAATAGTTTTTATAGAGTTATTCCCAGTTGATAGCAACCTGACATCTGCACAGGTCTGTATTTGGAGATCATTAAACAGCAGCAAATTCATGTATTTTAGGGTCAGTGTGGAAATGACATTAATAACATGATGCCACATCTACATAACAACTTACGGCTCTTTCTCAGTTACAAAGAACGGATGGTGGAGTTGTCCCAGACACATCTAGATGTCCCCGTCCAGCCCGTGGACCTGGCTGTTTTCTGGACCGAGTTTGTCATGAGACACAAAGGAGCCACACATCTGAGGGTTGCTGCACATGACTTGAACTGGATTCAGTACCATAGCCTGGATGTCATCGGCTTTTTAGTCTTTGTTATAATGACTGTTTTGTGGGTGACAATGAAATGTTTCTTGTTTTTCATCCGCAAGTGTTTCAGAAAGAGTAATGCCAAGAAAAAATCTCAGTAAATACTGTCATGATGTGACTGATATAAACACTGCTGTGAAGTTTCAGTGTGTTTCACTACAGTATGTTTGTGTCAATTATTTATTTATTGAGTTTAACCCATTAAGGCCTGACCCATGAAAAAATGGTAAGAAAAGTCCAATTTTGTTAATATGAGGTTTTTATTTGGCTCTCTAACAAAATGTAACACAAAAATTAACATTTTTATGGGCTGGATATCTGCCATTTATTACCATGTGATACATAAAAAATATTATAATGTGGTTTTCTGATTCTGGGTATCTATTAGGGGACAAAAGACAAGTATCAGATTGCGTTCAACAGGATTTTGAGCAAAGTTTATACCATAAATTGAAGCAAAATGTCTCAGAAACTGTATGTAACATATATGTCACGTCGGGTACTTATGGGTTAATTAAAGCAGCTCTGATAAATGAAAAGGCACAAAACAATGAAAATCTTTATCAACTACTAAAAGAACCTTAAAATCAAACCTATAACACATGGGGAGCAAATATGGTGATTTTAAAACTGGTGTAAAGTGTGCCTATCCTCTGGTTCTTATCAGCACACATGCAGCTAAGTCAGTGTTTCTCAATCCAGGTCCTCAGGACGCGCAGCCCTGCATGTTTTATAAGTGTAAGGAAAATCGAAAGGATTATCATTATTTTCATTATACTTGATCATGATTGATAATTATTCATTATACTTTGAACTAATCATTTATTAGTTTTAGAAAATAATTTTGTATCTACTTTGTACCAGTTTGCATTTTAATCATTAAGAAGTAGAATATGTATTCAGCTGCATTCTTTCTCAATGTGTGTGCTCGGGAACCAAGACCGAACCACGATAAGAAGATCACTGTGCCCCTGACTTCCTGTATCTTATCTTAGCAGAAAACACTGAAGCCTGTAAATCCTGAAATTTTGTAACTCTGTACCTTTTCATGTACAGGGGAAGGACTTCATCAACCTCCCCTATAAATGCTTTGTAATGTGTGAAACAACTTAGTGTGTGTATCATACTTGTATGGTGCATACACTCCTTGCAAGTAAAATTATATACATGAAGTAATGCTCTGTGTTCTTCTTGTGTTGAAAGGTTTAGCTTTGCAGAGCTATTTTCCTTTTTCTTCTTTTCCTCCTCCCTCTGACTCTGTCTGAGACACCCTCTCCTGAAGCTCACAGGCTGCACACCTGACCCGACTCAGTTCTCCCGTCAGGATAAAAGTCAGCAGAGACCCACTGAGATATATATATATATATATATATATATATATATATATATATATATATATATATATATAACATTCTATCACCATCATGTCCTATGAACTGACACTGATACCCACCCCTACCTGCTCCACCTGATGCTCTATATGATTCAAGAGAAGAAACAAAGACAGAAGAATCTCCAGCAATTACCACCAGAGAGTTCCTCTGCTTCTAGTTTCAAAGAGACTGAAACCAGATGTTTGATGGGCGTGTAACACCATCCTCCACAACGCTCCTGATCATGCGTTTATTCAGAGGACAAACCAGAACAAGAGCTCTGCAACCAGCTCCGAGGTGGCGTGGCTGCTGGGCTCTGCAGGGGCGAACATAGAGGTGGGTGCTGGGGGCCTGAGGTTGGAAAACCATCCGGTTCTACTGACCAGAGAGAAGGAGAACATCCATGTGGTGAAAATGGTCATTGGCCATGATATCAACGAGGCAGTTTGCTATCTGACTGATCCACAGCAGAGCTGACTCGGAGATGGAAGCAGTCATGTGACCAGTTAACACAATGATGGTGAGATTGTTCTGATTTCATACCACAAATAATCAATGATTTGATTCAAAACCCTACATTGAAGTTAAACAGATCTACATCTTTTATGGAAAGAAAGTGCTAAAAAGTAAACAGAAGAAAGCTTCATTTCTAGACATTTCATACACATAAGACTAGTTCACAGCTGGAACACATACATAAACACACATGTTTACATGAACGAGCACATGCACACTCACTGCAACGAAGTACCTGCATGCTATGATGACATGACATGAGCTACTAACCCTGTCTTGTTTTGTTTTCATGATTTAGAAAGAACAGAACCTGTTTAGCGAGCTGGTGGCAACAACCTTTCCTCAGTTATCCAACACTGATCGGCTCATTGTTGTTGAAAGAAAGAGAAATGAGTGAAACGAGATGAAAATAATATTTTCTTTGTTTGATCCCTTCAGATGCATTCTAACGGTGACTCACTGACACATGAATTTATATTTCCTCAAGATTACCCTGTCTAACATCTGACCCAGGATCTGATAAGATGGTATCTCTCTCATTCCTACAGCTGAAGCAGTGAGAGTAAGTAAAGCCTTCCTGCCAGAGATGTAAATGCCAACATACTGATCCTTATGTGCATTTATGTAAATAACGAACGTTGGTTCTGTGTGGTGATGCAAGCTGCAAGTCCCCTGACTTCCTGAGAGCTTTAAGTGTGTGTATCATACTCGTATAGTGCGTACACTCCTTGCAAGTAGTGTGTTGGAGCAAAAACACACCTAAGACATACAGCGCAGTGGGTCCCCAGGACCTGGATTGAGAAACACTAAGCAAAGTACTGGAGTAATTGTAAACTGTAAATCCATAGATATATACACATAGATGTTGCCTCTGATGCTGCTGTCCATTGGAATGATGCGTCAACGCGGCCGCCAACTTGGGCTGGGGTAAGCTTACTGCTTACTGCACTAGTCAACAGAGGCAGAGGTCTATCAACAATTAAAATTACCATAACTAGCTGAATTTTCAACCGATTTTCCATCGGTTTGGTTTATTAGAAAAGTCACACATATTTATAATACAACAGATCATTGTTATTATTATCATCATTTTTTTTTTATATCATAAACTTACACATTGTCAGACACACACCCACATGCATATTGTATTTTTTCTACAATCCTCAGAGAAATAATAATGGTGATGCTCATATATGGAGTTATATTTATAATGATATTATAAAACATTTAAAAAAATAAAATAAAGGAATGAGTAAAAAAATATAATAAAATGTAAAACAAACACTCATTAAAAAATGAGGATTTCCTAAATTAAACATTTACCAAAATAAGCCCAAAATGAAGTATCTCAGTTAAAGTTACATCTGTTCCTTCTGTCATTTTGATACAAAATAAAGAAACCCACATTTACCTCTGATGTGACAAACCAACAAGTAATGAAGCTGATAAAGGCACCAGAGAACACATTACCAATATAAAACAGACGTTTTTTTAACAAAATGTCAAAGAAAATACAATAAATATAGAATTTAAGACCAGAGAAATTTGAAGTACTGAAGGGTTCATTCAAAAGGAATCATTTCTAATAGTGTATTTTATAATCATTTAGAGAGGACTCTGTTGTGTTAGTGAAATATTAGGATTACATGAGAAATTGTCATGACACTAACTTTGCAATGAAAGGTCAGGTAAATTAAAATTGGAGGGTATCACTCCTTCCTTTAAACCAGTGGACCGTCCAATCCTGTCAAAGTCCTCTGGGTTAAAATGAGAGCTGCAGACGGCTGAACAGTCCTTCGGTACAAAGTCTTTCCTCCTGAGTGCTGCTACCTATGCTACCTCCTCCGTTTATCTTCTGGAAACATACAAAACAAATCCATCTGAACATCGCTCAGTTCTTCTGTAGCTACAGTTCAGCAGTTAAATTTTAATGTTAGCGCCATGAAACTGATTTAATAGATAATGTTGAAATGACATGACCTACTTAGCACAATTATATGAAGTGGGTGATTGCCAAATTCCACTTAAATCATGTTACTGTAATCATCATCTAACATCATACTAACAAAATCATTTTTGATTTTCTTGTCCTGACATAAGCCGGTTTCATTTATGTTAGCTTAAGAAATACATCAAATTCAACAAGTTCATAGGAGTTAAATAACAAAACACCACTTCTTACTTGTGAAATATTATCCCCTTGTTTCTTGGTTTTGGTGTTTCTTTCACAGGAACATCCGTATGCAGCACGAAAATCTGGCATTTTGGTTTCACACACACAATCTGTCACAGTCTAAGCGATCTGACCGGGTCTGAAACCCCAGCTGAAGATGGCGGCCGTGTTGACATGCCTGATAAGCCCGAATGCAGCATCTAGTTTATATATCTATGTGTAAATCTATTTACTGGAGATAAAAACATGCATCAGAGCCTCTGTGCTGGCAAGAGAAAGAAATGTGCGGACTATGGCTATGTTTTTGAGATAATAAAATTCTGTTTTTGTTACATTTCTAACATCTGGAATAAAATCCAGCTCAGAGTAAAAAAGACAACACAGGTTTTTGGCACACAGAGAAGGTTTAAATTCTGCAGTTTGGGTAAGATGATCTATCTCTTACCTTCAGGACAAATGATTAAAAGTTTGGTTTTGTCTTAGCTGAGCTGGAAAAAGTTGGCTGCCATTCATGACTTTATATCTAAAATATAATTTAAAATCTTGTCATCTAGGTCCATGTCATCAAGAAACATGGCAATGTAAAACACTGCATCATCTGCATAGCTGAAAAAATCAATGCTGTGCCTCCTAAAGACATCGTCAAGAGGCAACATGTACAAAATAAATGTTTTGAGCCTAAAATTGATACTTGGGGAACCCCACATATATGTTTGTTGGGGCCGTAGCTGTGTTACCAACAACCAGTGGCGAGTCAATTAATAGACTCCTGGATCATTTCAATTTCAAAATCTTGAATGTAATGGATGCTGTTGCACCAATAAGAATCAAGAACACATTGAGAAAACAGAAAACACCATGGAGAAACACTGATATGTGTTACGAAGAACCCCAAACAGACAGATCAGAGATGACCAAGGTTTTATTACAGGTACGGATCTTTAACACAGGGGCTTACGACTGGGAGTAGATAAGGAGAAACTGGAGTTCGGAGATCTGCCAGGTGAGTCGAGACCAGGAAGTGGAGAGCAGGAAAGTCCAACTGAGTTGAAACGAGGTTCGACGGGGAATGACTGTGGAGCTGGAGTATATATGGCCCAAGGATCTCAGTAACTGCAGGTGTGAGTGATTAGAATTCCAGTGATTGACTGCGGTGATGCATGTCAGGTGTGTCTGTGGCAGGGCCTGGTGCAACAATATGTTCACAAGCCTAAAAGAGAATGTAGGATAGCTAAACGTAAGTGGAGGAAAACAAAACTTCAATTTTGAGCTGAATAAACAAAACCTCTGTAATTATAACAATGAGCTGTGCAAGGCCAGAGAGCTGCATCTATCTGAAATGATTAACAAGAATATTAACAATTCTCGCACTCTGTTCGCACACAGTTCGGTTCTTAACGGTTCTTGAACCCAGTACTCCATTCCAGTAAGAAATGCAGTGAATTTGCCAAATTTTAAGTGAAAAAGATTAAAATAATTAGACAAAATGCTAATGCTAAACAATCAAACTAGAAAACTAGTCTGTCTAAAACCTAGAAATAACTCTGATGTTATGTTACAATTTAATATGGTTGATTTAAAACGAAGAAATAGTTTGGCATCTGAAATCAACAACATGCATTCTGGACATGATACCATCCAATTTTTTAAAAACAGTTTTACCTCAGTAGAAACTGATCTCCTAGAAATAGTTAACAGCTCACTGGCATTGGGCATTTTTCCCCAAGATAGTTACCATTAAGCCACTCCTAAAGAAAAGGACTCTAGACGCCTCAGTAATTAACAACTATTGACCTGATTATTGAGAAAGTTGTATTTAACCGGTGCCATGACTTTTTGAATGAAAGCAGAAGTCTTGATAAATTTCAGTCTGGCTTCAAACCTCATCACAGCCTGACCGGTCAGCCACAACCTACTCAGAAACAACATAATTAAATGCTTAGTTTCCCAGAAAGACCAGGAGAAACTCATCCATGCATTCATTCCAGTAGAGTGGATAACTGTAATGGTCTTTTAACAGGACGCTTTCGCTAGCGCAACAACGACTAAGAGATCTTAACATATACCAGTTTAAAAATCATTACACTGCCTTCGAGTCAGTCACAAAATTGATTTTAAAACCCTTCTGATCGTTTACAAATCCCAAAACGGTTTAGGCCCAGAATACATCTGTGACATGTTCAGAGATTATAAACCTAGCAGAGCTCTTAGATCCAAAGACTAAGGTCAGCTAGTCCAAATCAGAGTCCAGAATAAACATGCAGAAACAGCATTTAGCCGTTATGCTGCAAACAAGTGTAACAAAGTGCCAGTGGAGATAAAATTTTCATCAAATGTAGACAAATAATGCTTTCTTTGCACCATTTCTAGTGCTTTTAATGTAATATGTAAAGGTGTATAAAGCATCAAAAATAGCCTGCGCATAAATTTAGCCGGTGGAAACCAAACCACTGACTAAAACGGCTAGCAGCGGAGGCCATGGCGCAGCCATAACATGCCACACACACCCAGTGTAAATCCGGGGTTACACTCTGTCAGGCAGACCTTTAAAAAAATGAACAGCAGAAACAAAGAGATGACAGTCTGGGACTCTCTGAAAGTCATCTTTGATCATGACAGTGAAATAGAGGAGGATTTGTCTGAAGATGAAGACTATCTTGAGCTAAATTCTGATTCTAATGATTCTGATTTTGAATCAGATGAGGGAATTGATATTCCTCTTCCTCCAAGCAAGATATTCATGTCAAAAATGGTGAAATTCAGTACTCTTCATCTCCAAATATGCGTCAGGCAAAGCTGTCTGCAGAAAACATAATAAAGCAGTGCCAGGGCCCACTAGAATGGCGGTCACTCGTGTGACAGACATCAAGTTAGCTTTTGAGCTGGTCATGCCTAATTCAATACAGAATATCATTCTGAAAATGACTAATCTAGAAGGGAGGTATGTTTTTGGGGAGAAGTGGAAGGAGCTGAACAAAACACATTTAGTTTGAAAAATGAGTGAATTATCCTAATTGAACCATTACCTGTGAGAGGTAAGGAACGCCATTGCACTAAATATTGATAGAATAGTTAGTAATGGAGTTAGTAATGAAATATTACCAATGCTTGTAAGGATTTTTTGGGTTTCGGACATCTTTTGGATGACATACAAATTGACTGGGGAACAGCGATTCCTGACAAATGAACATAACAGGAGGGTTAAGTGTTGTGGGTTCTCTAAGTTCATGTGGAGCTCAGGTCAGTGCACAGACCTGTATGTCTTTGCTTTTCAGAGGGATTAGCCAAACTAAACAGAGGACTTTGCACAAAAGGGCAGGCAGAACTATGCATTGCCACCATGACTTGCAAGTCACATGAGCTGGACTTGCGGTCGGTATTGCTGCAACAAAACACTATCTTTCAAACTGTCTTGGGTTTTAATTACTACAGGAAAATAATCAAGTCACAATAAAGAATGATTAACTAGAGACATACTCTGAGACGTCTCCTCTCTGTCTCTCTGAGGTTATATAACCGTTTACTCAAAATGCAGCCTGCACTTCCTGTAGAATTAAAACACACACACTCACCAGGCACTACCAGCTCTCCCAACAAGGTAACTTGCAGTGCAGAGAGAGGCAATGAGCAGCGGGGTGTGGTTTCCTGCAGTGGGACTGCTGGCTTGGATATGTTGCCTCAGTCTGGAATCTGTTCAGGGGGGGAAGGTGCTGGCTATGCCTGTGGATGGAAGCCACTGGCTCAGCATGAAGATACTGGTGAAGGAACTCAGCCGCAGGGGCCATGAGGTTACCGTTCTGGTGCCTGAAAGCAGCCTGTTAATCAAAGGCTCAGACAGCTACAAGACTGAGATCTACAACGTGCCGTATACCCAAGCTGACCTGGATGAAAATTTCAATCAGCTTAGAGAAGGAGTGTTCAGCCACACACCTGGAATCACAGATCTGTTTTTCAATTTGCAAAATTTGTTGAACTTTACTTCACTCCAGGTGGTAGGTTGTGAAGCTTTGCTGGACAACAAGCCTTTAATGGGACGACTGAGAGGAGAGGGGTTTGATGTCATGCTTACAGACCCCTTCCTTCCTTGTGGCTCTGTCCTGGCCAAACTCTTCTCAATTCCAGCTGTTTATTTCCTGCGTGGACTTCCATGTGGATTGGACATTAAAGCTAACCAGTGCCCATCTCCTCCTTCTTATGTTCCTGTGCAATTCTCTGGTAATCCAGACAACATGACCTTCCCACAGAGAGTGAAAAACATGTTTATGCACATTTTGGAATCCTACCTGTGCAAAGTAACGTATCAACACTTTGATGATCTGACCAACAAACGTTTTGGAAACGGCATGACTTATATAGAACTTCTAAGCCATGGAGCTATCTGGCTTCTCAGATATGACTTTGTGCTTGAATGGCCCAGACCTCTCTTACCAAATATGGTTTTAATTGGTGGGATCAACTGTGCAAAGAAAGCTCCTCTGCCAGCGGTGAGTATATAAATAAATGTATACAAGGGAAATATGCATAAACCTGTTTAAAATAATTTAATGTTTGAATTAAGTCTGATTAAAGCAAACCTTTAAACTTTAAGTTTTCTGAAACACAGAAAACCTTCACCCGTCAGTGTGTTTGTAAAATGTTTAAGAAAAAACACATGTTATCAAAAAACATGGCAATGGTTAAAAAAAACCTCTGTATAACATATTTGAAGGAGTTTCAAATCTGCGCTTTGTTGATTGCTTAATTGCTTGCAATGAGTAATGTAACTTTTGTAAATAGGTTGATGGAACGGCTAATGTTTAAAATGATAACTTTCGCATCTCATACAAAGTCCATATAAGCATTTGTCCTAAATTTATGGAGCAAATTTTTATATCTTTTGTCTTCCTCCCTGCAGGACCTACAAGAGTTTGTGGATGGCTCAGGAGATCATGGCTTCATTGTTTTCACACTGGGGTCAATGCTGTCTAAAATGCCTGTGGAGAAAGCTAAACTGTTCTTTGATGCATTTCGTCAAATTCCTCAGAAGGTAATGATAACCTCAGTACATCATTTTACATGAGATATTACAATCAGCTGACTTTTACTCCACTGGATTTTATACAAATCAGATAAAACACTGTTTATGGTTCAAGGTTATTTTATTGTTATTTGTTATTTATGGCACAGACAGAAAAAAAAAAATAAGTAAATAAATCATGGCCCGCATTACTATGTGTGGAAACGGGTTACTAATTCATCAATAACTTACCCAATGCCTGCGCTTTCTTTTTTTCTAAATTGCTGTGCATCTACAGCACCTGACATAAGTGTCTCTTACTTAAGTGTGCTGTACTGATCATTTATGTTGTGATTTGTGAAAAATCAGTTGAGAAATATCACAGCACATTGACAGGATATCATTGTAACCAACCATCACATGTCTCTCTATGTTATAGTGTAGGCAGACTGTAGGATATGTTGTTTTTGGTGAACAATGTTTCTGTGGAGTTGAATGGTGTACCTGGTGTCCTGTCTAAGATTGTTGTTTTATAGTTAAACTATTCAGCTAGATGAACCCAGTAAGCTTGTTTTAAAAACTATAAATAGAGGTAAAATAAATAATAATTGCACCTTACTATATGCTTCACTACAGCATGGCTAAAAGTTAATTATATTGTTATCTTGCATTAGTAATCTATGGCCATGACTTCATATTGCGTGGCCACGGGATTACATCTCATGGTCATGCATTAGTAACATGTGGCCACCAGTTAATCTTTTTTTCTGTCAAAAAGATAAGATAAAATAAGGTTTAATTTATTAATCATGAAGGAATGAATTTTTAACACCGGCTGCTCATACGTACAAAAAAACCTTCACACACTAAATAAATATATGAAAATGAGAAAATACAATCGCTAAAATCAATAAATTGTTAAAAAAAAAAAGATGTCACTAAAAATAAAAGTCTGTCAGTCTGCCTCAGTCTATTTCAGTAGACCAATGACACCAGACGAGCTCTGTACTGCAGCACCCATGTTCTTTTCTTTTCCAGATATTTTCACCTTTGCCATACATAACAAAGATCTGATCAGGTTTAGTTGCTGCACTTTGTCCTCTGTCTTGCGGTAAAAATGCCAAAGTTCAGCAGTCATGATTTGCTATGACTTTTTGTTACAGGTTGTGTGGAGATACACTGGTGATCTACCTAACAATGTTCCCAAGAATGTCAAAGTTATGAAATGGTTACCTCAGAACGATCTCCTAGGTGGGTTGGACCAGTTGAAATATTAAGTTAGACAAACTCACATAATTAGCTTGAGGCAACTTGTAAACATATATTTTGAGATATTTTTCAAATTAACAAGATAAGTTGTTTCAGCTCAAAGATATGAGTAGACCTGAATAATTATCCTAACTTAAATTTAAGATTTTACATTGTGTTACCTTCCTAATATACATTCACACCTCACCACAACCTCCAAGTTGAGTTTTCCCCAAAAAGCTTAGCAGCTAGCTGTCTTACTTTTTTAAGTTGACATAATTTTCTTTTTTACAGTGTAATTTGTGGATTGAACATGTAACTTATTTTTGTGTCTGTGTTCTCCAGCCCACCCCAATGCTAAAGCCTTAATGACTCATGGAGGTTCTCATGGCATCTATGAAGGTATCTGTAATGGTGTGCCCATGCTGATGTTTCCACTTTTTGGGGACCAAGGAGACAATGTAAAGCACATGGTGGCCCGTGGTGTGGCAGAGGAACTCAGTATATATGATATGACAAGTGAAAAACTGGTGTTTGCTTTGAAGAAAATCATCCAGGATAAAAGGTAAAACAACTCAATACTGATTAATCCCAATCACTGAAATATACAGCACTGTGCAAAAGTTTTAGGCATGTGTGAAAATTTATTCGTGACTGCTGTTTGCCTTCAGACCAGTATTGATTCTTCTAGGTATACTGGTACTTGGTCAAAGTCAGGGATTTTTCAGGGTCATGTTTTTGAGTTTGATTTAGCAGTTAGACCAAACAGGTTTTAACTTTCATCATTTTCACATGCAGGTTGAAGCACAGTTATTAGCTGAAACAAAAACAGCTGTGTAAGGCAAGGCAAGGCAGTTTATTTGTATAGCACATTTCATGTAAAGGACAATTCAAAGTGCTTTACATAAAACAAAGACCTTACAGATATTTAGAACCGTAAAAGGCAGATAATCACAATAAAATAATAAATTACATTAAAATGATTAAAAGTAAGATAAGTTAAAAAAAACTTACCGTGCAGATGTCATGCATAGGCGCATGAGAAAAGAAATGTTTTTAACCTGGATTTAAAAAAGTCTACATTTGGGGAAAGTTTAATCTCCGCTGGCAATTGTTTCCATTTGTTTGCAGCATAACAGCTAAATGCTGCTTCTCCATGTTTAGTCTGGACTCTGGTCTGGACTAGTTGACCAGAGTCTTTGGATCTAAGAGCTCTGCTAGGTTTATATTCTCTGAACATATCACAGATGTTTTCTGGGCCTAAACCATTTTGGGATTTGTAAACAAGCAGAAGGGTTTTAAAATCTATTCTGTGACTGACAGGAAGTCAGTGTAAAGATTTCAAAACTGGTGTGATGTGTTCAGATCTCTTAGTCCTGGTTAAAACTCTAGCAGCAGCGTTTTGGATGAGCTGCAGATGTTTAATGCTCTTTTTAGGAAGTCCTGTTAAAAGACCATTACAGTAATCCAGCCTACTGGAGATGAATGCATGGATGAGTTTCTCTTGGTCTTTCTGGGAGACTAAACTTTTAATTCTGTTGATGTTTCTGAGCTGGTAAAAAGCTGTCTTAGTGACAGCTTTGATGTGGCTGCTGAAAGTCAGATCTGAGTCTATCAACACTCCCAGGTTACGAACTTGGTTGGTGATTTTAAGAGCCCGAGTCTCCAGGTGTTTACCAATGCTGACTCTCTTCTCTTTGCTACCAAACAGAATAATCTCAGTTTTATCTTCATTTAATTGTAGGAAATTCTCCCTCATCCAGGTGTTTATTTGCTCCAGACACGGACACAGTAAGTCTATTGGACTGCAGTCATCTGGTGACAGAGACACATAAAGTTGTGTATCATCTGCATAACTTTGATAATTAATGCTATAGTTCTGTAATATTTTACCCAAAGGGAGCATATACAAGTTGAACAGAAGAGGTCCAAGGACTGACCCCTGGGGGACTCCACAAGTCATGGCCACTCGCTCGGATTCATAGCTGCCGATCGTAACAAAATAACTCCGGCCTTCTAAATAGGACCTGAACCAGTTAAGAACCGCTCTAGAAAGTCCAACCCAGTTTTCCAGCCTGTGCAATAGGATTCTGTGATCTACAGTATCAAACGCAGCACTGAGATCCAACAGAACCAGGACTGATACTTGACCAGAATCAGTATTCAACCTAATGTCATTTAGCACTTTGACCAGAGCTGTTTCAGTGCTGTGATGAGGTCGGAAGCCGGACTGAAATTTATTAAGATTTCCACTTTCATTTAAAAAGTCATTAAGCTGGTGAAATACAACTTTCTCAGTAATCTTGTAAATAAAAGAGAGGTTAGAGACAGGTCTATAGTTGTTCATTATAGAGGCGTCTAGAGTCCTTTTCTTTAGGAGTGGCTTAATAGCAGCGATCTTTAGTGACTTAGGAAAAATGCCTGATGCCAGTGAGCTTTTAACTATCAGTAGGAGATCACTTTCTACTGAGGTAAAACTGTTTTTAAAAAGTCGGATGATATCATGTCCAGAGTGCATGTTGTTGATTTCAGATGCCAAACTGTTTCCTGTAGGACTTTTAAATTCACCATTTTAAATTGCGACATGACATCAGAATTATTTCCGGGTTTTAGACACAGACTAATTTTCTTGTTTGACTGTGTGGAATTATTATTTTGTCTGATTGTTTTAATTTTTTGGCTAAAAAAGTTTGCAAATTGGTTGCATTTCTCAGTGGAAAGGAGCTCTGGGCTTATCTGTATAGGAGGATTAGTAAGTTTTTCAATCATAGCAAACAGAGTGCAAGAATTGTTGACATTCCTGTTAATCATTTCAGATAAATGCAGCTCTCTGGCCTTGCACAGCTCATTGTTATAGTTTTGCAGGCTTTGTTTGTACAGCTCACAGTAAATTTGAAGTTTATTTTTCCACCATTTCCGCTCAGTTTTTTGCATTCTCTTTTTAGGCTGGTAACCACAGTGGTGTTTCTCCATGGTGTTTTCTGTTTGCTCAAGTTGCTCTTGATTCTTATCGGTGCAACAGCATCTATTACATTCAAGACTTTCAGATTGAAATTATCCAGGAGTCCATCAACTGACTCTGGACTGGTTGTTGGTAACATAGCTATGGCCTCCACAAACTTAGCACTTGTTCTTTCATTAATGTACCTCTTCCTAACCGAGGAGCAGGTTGGTTGGACATTCTGAGTGATCAGTAAATCAAACAAAATACAAAAAATGGTCAGACAAGGCCAAGTCAGTGATTGCTACAGAAGAAATTTCCACACCCTTTGAAATAACCAGGTCCAGAATGTGACCTCGAATGTGGGTCAGTTCTTTTACATGTTACCACAAACCAAACATTTCCAATATGGAAGAAAATTCCTTGACATTACCATCCGTCATGTTATCTATGTGAATATTAAAATCCCCAGTTATGATGAAATGGTTAAAATCAGTAGAGATAACCCACAATAATTCAGAAAATTCATCAATAAAATTTACACAGTGTCCTGGATGTCTGTAGATGATTAGAAATAGGATTTTAGGAATGCCCCTTAAAATAAAACTAAGATATTCAAAAGGAGTAAAATCACCAAGTGAAATTTCTTTACACAGGAATGAATCTTTAAATAAGGCAGCTTCTTCTCCCGTTTCGACATTTATTCATAAAACTAAAATGAGGGGGTGCTGTTTCATTAAGAACTGTAGCACTTGTGTCTTCTGTTAACCATGTTTCTGTCAGAAAAAGAAAATCTAAACTGTGAGAAATGATGAAGTCATTAACTAACAGTGACTTGTTGGACAGAGATCTAACATTAAGTACAGATAGATTTATGAAGTTTACACTGGTCTCTGTTGTATTCTGAGTTATACAAGGTACAGTTAACAGATTAGATCGATTCACCCCACAAGCTGACCGTGTTCAATTCCTTATTTTACTAACTAACACAGGAATCCTACTGGGTCCAGGCTTGAGCTCAGAACAGCTGTCAGTAGTAGCAAAACTATAGCAAGGACCCTGAACACATCATGGCATGTTATCTTTGTTTTGAATTCTGCTGCTCTGGGAACCTCCTGCACCTCCTCCCGTGCCCTGCTCGGTCAGGACAGATGATCTAATAAGAGGATGAGGAGGGGGAGCCCTGTATTTCTTGGTAGATGGTGGTCGCTGGGGTTCAGGCCGGGATAGAGACATCCTTTGAAGACCTTGGGTGATGTGGAGAAGAGGGTCTGGTGAGGGGGTGTAAATGATCTAATTTGTAATCTTTAACACAACCAAATCAACCAAACAGGAAATATATATAGTTTTGACATATCAGTATATATAGCACCTACTATGGGATAAGCTTTGTGCCACTGGGGAGCGAATCTGAATTCTTTATATTTGAATTTGAATCATTCAATTTGAATCTGAATATGCCTGTTTGAATAATTGCTTAAAAAAACTGAATCCAAATGACCATATTTGATATTGAATCTTTGTTTTTTGAATGTGTATATTGGTAAAGTTGAAACTTTTGTATTTGAAAAAATTAATTCTCTAATTCATTTTCATAGCTCAGTTTCAGTTCTCTCCATTCAAATTCAGATCTGAAATACAAATTCAGATCTGAAATTCCCAGTTTATAGCATCCTGACATTTGCTCAGGTTTGCATTTGGAGATCATTAAACAGCAGCAAATTCATGTATTTTAGGGTCAGTGTGGAAATGATATCACTAACATGATGCCACATCTACATAACAACATACGGCTCTTTCTCAGTTACAAAGAACGGATGGTGGAGTTGTCCCAGACACATCTAGACCGCCCCGTCCAGCCCGTGGACCTGGCTGTTTTCTGGACCGAGTTTGTCATGAGACACAAAGGAGCCACACATCTGAGGGTTGCTGCACATGACTTGAACTGGATTCAGTACCATAGCCTGGATGTCATTGGCTTTTTAGTCTTTGTTATAATGACTGTTTTGTGGGTGACAATGAAATGTTTCTTGTTTTTCATCCGCAAGTGTTTCAGAAAGAGTAATGCCAAGAAAAAATCTCAGTAAATACTGTCATGATGTGACTGATACAAACACTGCTGTGAAGTTTCAGTGTGTTTCACTACAGTATGTTTGTGTCAATCATTTATTTATTGAGTTTAACCCATTAAGGCCTGACCCATGAAAAAATGGTAAGAAAAGTCAAATTTTGTTAATATGAGGTTTTTATTTGGCTCTCTAACAAAATGTAACAAAAAATTAAAATTTTTATGGGATGGATATCTACCATTTATTACCATGTGATACATTAAAAATATTATGTGATTTTCTGATTCTGGGTATCTATTAGGGGACAAAAGACAAGTATCAGATTGCGTTCAACAGGATTTTGAACAAAGTTTATACCATAAATTGAAGCAAAATATCTCAGAAACTGTATGTAACATATATGTCACGTCGGGCACTTATGGGTTAATTAAAGCAGCTCTGATAAATGAAAAGGCACAAAACAATGAAAATCTTTATCAACTACTAAAAGAACCTTAAAATCAAACCTATAACACATGGGGAGCAAATGTGGTGATTTTAAAACTGGTGTAAAGTGTGCCTATCCTCTGGTTCTTATCAGCACACATGCAGCGAAGTCAGTGTTTCTCAATCCAGGTCCTCAGGACGCGCAGCCCTGCATGTTTTATAAGTGTAAGGAAAATCAAAAGGATTATCATTTTTTTCATTATACTTGATCATGATTGATAATTATTCATTATACTTTAAACTAAACATTTATTAGTTTTAGAAATTAATTTTGTATCTACTTTGTACCAGTTTGCATTTTAATCATTAAGAAGTAGAAAATGTATTCAGCTGCATTCTTTCTCAATGTGTGTGCTCGGGAACCAAGACCGAACCACGATAAGAAGAAAAGAAGATCACTGTGCCCCTGACTTCCTGTATCTTATCTTAGCAGAAAACACTGAAGCCTGTAAATCCTGAAATTTTGTAACTCTGTACCTTTTCATGTACAGGGGAAGGACCTCATCAACCTCTCCTATAAATACTTTGTAACGTGTGAAACAACTTAGTGTGTGTATCATACTCGTATGGTGCATACACTCCTTGCAAGTAAAATTATATACATGAAGTAATGCTCTGTGTTCTTCTTGTGTTGAAAGGTTAGCTTTGCAGAGCTTGTGTTGGGGAGAATTTCCCTAACATATTTGGTCCTTCGTGCCGGATCCCAAATACCCGTCCGAACCCAGTGTGGAATCTCTGAGAGACTGAAGACTGCGCAGCCAGGTCTGGGACCTGTAAAAAGACCTCTACCTCAATGTTAGGTGAATAGAGAGGCCAGTCATCTGGGGTTCCGAATCTGGTGGCGGACGGTGACGGTAATATGCCTTCGACAAAGTGAGACACAGGACCAGTTGAGTATAAATTGGATGATAATAAGGTTGTGTAACGGGGTCACAGCAAGAGAGACCTTAAAATTAGAGGAAACCCGAGCTAGTGGGTTTTAAAAGATGACATCTGAACCAGAGTGAGTAGGTTCCAAAAGATCAACTCCTTGCCAGCACGTTAAAGACAGGCCCTCTCGTGGGAAAAGTAAATTCCCCAATTTGGGTTATAGTCCAAATCAGTAATAGTAATAATAATATATATATATATATATATATATATATATATATATATATATATATATACAAATAAAATAAAAAAATAGGTGAATTATTGAACCATAAAAGAAAAGAATAATAAAATCAAATAAGAAGATAGCAAAGAAACGCAGCGGACAGAGTGGACACCTTGCTGGTGATAATGAAACTCTGTTGACAGTTGAAGTAGGTTGTGAGAAATCTCATGAAGAAATAAAATAGGCACCTGAGTCAATAAAAAGTAAATTGGAAGGAGATGCTAAATTTATGCATGGAAAAGATCCAGATAATGTAAAATAATCTGTTCAGGCTGAGGAAATGTTTTGTGAAGCTCCACAATACTTAATACACACACAAGGACACATTTTCTGGTTGTAAAAGCTGGTTGTCTGTTTGGAAAGAAAAATAAAACAATTTATCCATATGTCTATCTGAAAAACTATAGTTTTTGAGTCTTAGCTGACTTATGGACACCTTCATCACAATGCTTTGATTTTACTGGACTCTATTTACTTAATTTGTGTTTAAAAATGACTGGATATTTGTAATATTTCTTTTTTCTGCTAATTTAACTGACCTGGTTGGAGAACAATTGGACACACACACACACACATATGATAAAAAGGAGATAAGAAACACACACACAAACTCACAATATGTTTTTTTTACTTGTCAAACGTGAACAACTTTTACCTTAAAATAAATTAGATCTGTCAATCTGAATGACACTTTGCTTGCAATGAAGAATGCTTTTCCTTATACACACACATACATTGGAGAATTTATTTTAGCACTATCTATTCTCTGAGAGAAAACACCTGCAACATTCTATCACCACCATGTCCTATGAACTGACACTGATACCCACCCCTACCTGCTCCACCCGATGCTCTATATGATTCAAGAGAAGAAACAAAGACAGAAGAATCTCCAGCAATTACCACCAGAGAGTTCCTCTGCTTCTAGTTTCAAAGAGACTGAAACCAGATGTTTGATGGGCGTGTAACACCCTCCTCCACAACGCTCCTGATCATGCGTTTATTCAGAGGACAAACCAGAACAAGAGCTCTTCAACCAGCTCAGAGGTGGCGTGGCCGCTGGGCTCTGCAGGGGCGAACAGAGAGGTGGGTGCTGGGGGCCTGAGGTTGGAAAACCATCCGGTTCTACTGACCAGAGAGAGAGAGAACATCCATGTGGTGAAAAGGGTCATTGGCCATGATATCAACGAGGCAGTTTGCCATCTGACTGATCCACAGCAGAGCTGACTCGGAGATGGAAGCAGTCATGTGACCAGTTAACACAATGATGGTGAGATTGTTCTGATTTCATACCACAAATAATTAATGATTTGATTCAAAACCCTACACTGAAGTTAAACAGAGCTACATCTTTTATGGAAAGAAAGTGCTAAAAAGTAAACAGAAGAAAGCTTCATTTCTAGACATTTCATACACATAAGACTAGTTCACAGCTGGAACACATACATGAACACACATGGTTACATGAACACACATGGTTACATGAACACACATGGTTACATGAACGAACACATGCACACTCACTGCAATGAAGTACCTGCATGCTATGATGACATGACATGAGCTACTAACCCTGTCTTGTTTTTTTTTTTTTTTTTTCGTGATTTAGAAAGAACAGAACCTGTTTAGCGAGCTGGTGACAACAACCTTTCCTCAGTTATCCAACACTGGTCGGCTCATTGTTGTTGAAAGAAAGATAAATGAGTGAAACGAGATGAAAATAATATTTTCTTTATTTGATCCCTTCAGATGCATTCTAACGGTGACTCACTGACACATGAATTTATATTTCCTCAAGATTACCCTGTCTAACATCTGACCCAGGATCTGATAAGATGGTATCTCTCTCATTCCTACAGCTGAAGCAGTGAGAGTAAGTAAAACCTTCCTGCCAGAGATGTAAATGCCAACATACTGATCCTTATGTGCATTTATGTAAATACCGAATGACAGTTTCCCTGGTTGGTTCTGTGTGGTGATGCAAGCTGCAAGTCCCCTGATTTCCTGAGAGCTTTAAGTGTGTGTATCATACTCGTATGGTGCGTACACTCCTTGCAAGTAAAATTGTATACGTGAAGTAATGCTCTGTGTTTTTCTTGTGTTGAACGGTTTAACATTGCAGTGCTTGTGTTAAGGAGAATTTCCCTAACAATAAGTAACCCTCCTTTAACACACCTGAATTAAAGAATGGCTCGTTAACGGGCTACAAAGAACTTTTTGAGGAAGTTCATCAATTTAAATCAGGTGTGTTGGAGCAAAAACATATCCAAGACATACAGCGCAGTGGTAAACTGTAAACTGTAAATCCATAGATATATGCACGTAGATGTCGCCTCTGATGCTGCTGTCCATTGGAATGATGCGTCAACGCGGCCGCCAACTTGGGCTGGGGTAAGCTTACTGCTTATTGCACTAGTCAACAGAGGCAGAGGTCTATCAACAATTAAAATTACCATAACTCGCTGAATTTTCAACAGATTTTCCATCAGTTTGGTTTATTAGAAAAGTCACACATTTTTATAATACAACAGATCATTGTTATTATTATCATTTTTTTTTATATCATAAACTTACACATTGTTAGACACACACCCACATGCATACTGTATTTTTTCTACAATCCTCAGAGAAATAATAATGGTGATGCGCATATATGGAGTTATATTTATAATAATAATAATATAAAATATAAATAAAAAAACTAAAGGAATGAGTTTAAAAAAAAATATATTAAAAATGTAAAACAAACACTCATTAAAAAAAAAGGGTTTCCTAAATTAAACATTTATCAAAATAAGCCCAAAATGAAATACCTCAGTTAAAGTTACATCTGTTCCTCCTGCCATTTTGATACAAAATAAAGAAACCCACATTTACCTCTGATGTGACAAACCAACAAGTAAGGAAGCTGATAAAGGCACCAGAGAACACATTACCAATATAAAACAGACGTTTTTTTAACATAACAATTTCAAAATCTTGAATGTAATGGATGCTGTTGCACCAATAGGAATCAAGTACACATTGAGAAAGCAGAAAACACCATGGAGAAACACTGATATGTGTTACGAAGAACCCCAAACAGACAGATCAGAGATGACCAAGGTTTTATTACAGGTATGGATCTTTAACACAGGAGCTTACGACTGGGAGTAGATAAGGAGAAGACACTGGAGTCCGGAGATCTGCCAGGTGAGTCGAGACCAGGAAGGGGAGAGCAGGAAAGTCCAACTGAGTTGAAACGAGGTCCGACGGGGAATGACTGTGGAGCTGGAGTATATATGGCGCTATGATCTGATTAACTGCAGGTGTGAGTGATTAGAATTCCAGTGATTGACTGCGGTGATGCATGTCAGGTGTGTCTGTGGCAGGGCCTGGTGCAACAATATGTTCACAAGCCTAAAAGAGAATGTAGGATAGCTAAACGTAAGTGGAGGAAAACAAAACTTCAATTTTGAGCTGAATAAACAAAGCCCCTGTAATTATAACAGTGTGCTGTGCACAGCCAGAGAGCTGCATCTATCTGAAATGATTAACAAGAATATTAACAATTTTCGCACTCTGTTATGCTTGAAAAACTTACAAATCGTCTTACACAGTTCGGTTCTTAACGGTTCTTGAACCCAGTACTCCATGACAGTAAGAAATGCAGTGAATTTGCCAAAATTTTAAGTGAAAAAGATTAAAATAATTAGACAAAATATTAATGCTACACAATCAAACAAGAAAACTAGTCTGTCTAAAACCTAGAAATAACTCTGATGTTATGTTACAATTTAATATGGTTGATTTAAAACGAAGAAATAGTTTGGCATCTGAAATCAACAACATGCACTCTGGACAGGATACCATCCAACTTTTTAAAAACAGTTTTACCTCAGTAGAAACTGATCTCCTAGAAATAGTTAACAGCTCACTGGCATTGGGCATTTTTCCCCAAGATAGTTACCATTAAGCCACTCCTAAAGAAAAGGACTCTAGACGCATCAGTAATTAACAACTATAGACCTGCCTCAAACCTCTGTTTCAATCATCTCAGATTATTGAGAAAGTTGTATTTACCCGGTGCCATGACTTTTTGAATGAAAGCAGAAGTCTTGATAAATTTCAGTCCGGCTTCCAACCTCATCACAGCAATGAAACAGCTCTGGTCAAAGTGTTAAAGGACATAAGGTTGAATATTGATTCTGGTCAAGTATCAGTCCTGGTTCTGCTGGATCTCAGCGCTGCATTTGATACTGTAGATCAAAGAATCCTGTTGCACAGGCTGGAAACTGTTTTTGATTATCTGCAGTGGTCCTAAATTGATTCAGGTCATATTTAGAAGGCCAGAGTTATTTTGTCAGAATTTGCAATTGTGAATCTGAGCGAGTGGCCATGACTTGTGGAGTCCCCCAGAGGTCAGTCCTTGGACCTCTTCTGTTCAACCTATGCAGCTTTTAGGTTAGATTTTACAGAACTTAAACATTAATTATCACAGTTATGCAGATGATGTATAACTTTTTGTGTTTTTGTCACCAGATGACTGCAGCCCAATAAACTTACTGTGTCAGTGTCTGGAGCAAATAAACACCTGGATGAGGGAGTAGTTTCTAAAAATAAATGACAACAAAACTGATAATCTGTTGGTAGCAAAGAGAAGAGGGTCAGCATTAGTAAACACCTGGAGACTAGGGCTTTTGAAAAATCAACAATCAAGTTTTTAACCTTGGCGTGTTGATAGACTCATCTGACACTAAGCCAGCTTTTACCTACTCAGAAACTACATAATTAAATGCTTAGTTTCCCAGAAAGACCAGGAGAAACTCATCCATGCATTCATTCCAGTAGAGTGGATAACTGTAATGGTCTTTTAACAGGACGCTTTCGCTAGCGCAACAACGACTAAGAGATCTTAACATATACCAGTTTAAAAATCATTACACTGCCTTCGAGTCAGTCACAAAATTGATTTTAAAACCCTTCTGATCGTTTACAAATCCCAAAACGGTTTAGGCCCAGAATACATCTGTGACATGTTCAAAGATTATAAACCTAGCAGAGCTCTTAGATCTAAAGACTAAGGTCAGCTAGTCCAGACCAGAGTCCAGAATAAACATGCAGAAACAGCATTTAGCCGTTATGCTGCAAACAAGTGTAACAAAGTGCCAGTGGAGATAAAATTTTCATCAAATGTAGACAAATACTGGTTAAAAACATTTTTCTCATGCTTCTATGCATAGAATAGGCACAGATACATTTAAATAATCTTACTTTTAATAATTTCATTTAATTTATGATTTTATCATGATTTTATTGTGATTTTTGCTATTTGTTGCTGCTTTTTACTACTTTTAATGCTTTCTTTGCACCATTTCTTTTAATGTAATATGTAAAGCACTTTGAAATGTATTTTTGGGTTTTTTCGTATCCTCAGTGAACCATAATCTGAAAACACCAATGCCCAAAATACTGATTGAAATGGTTAGTAATGGATTTAATACTGATATATAAATAATGCTAATTGGCAATTTTTTTATTTCTAAATTTTGGTTAATTAAACATGGCCTGATTCAAATTGATCCAGCAACATCACTGCTATTTCTGTGTTAACTTAAAAGGAACTTAGGACTGAAGTTAGCACACTTACACAACAATGGTCTGAAGCTCCATCTGGTGGACTGCAAAAATAGTAGCATTATAAAAGGGCCCATTAAGTTCCTTTTAAAAAAAACATCTTACTTCTTTGTTGTTACAATATGTGTTCAATGACTTGTAGGTTATAGCACTTGATCAACATAGCATAAAATATATTTTTTGTGTATTTCATATAATATATGACATTTAATAGATTCAAATTCCAAACATGTGGTGAAGTATCAAAAAGTTCTCCACTAGAATATTTTTTCTATCCCAGATGCTGCAGTCCACAAATACACAAAGAGCAATGTAGACCTGCAAACAATTCTATCAAACAGGCTGTCGTAATTTTTAAGATTATGTTACACAATATACAGCTTCCACTGAAACATTTACACTCTACCTTATATCTGTCTTTAAAAAAAACAGTAATCAAGCAAAAGTAAAGGACCTGCCAAACAGGAGAATGACAAATTGTCACTAAACCTCTGATCTCTGATGAAATTGCAGTGTTTGAAATTAATAGGGGCAAAGTACAATTCAGAACCATAAAGAATTTAGAACATTAACAGTGTAACAATTCCTACACACATCAGAAAAAAAAACCCTATAGAATTTGGCTTTGCTGTTTAAATTTATTTACTTTGCAAGATTCTTTAAAAACTCTCCTTTTTTCCTTTATAATTTAGTGGGTGTTTTAACCCTCCTGTTATGTTACGGGTCAAATTGACCCATTTTAAAGTTTGAAGAGCTAGGAAAAATAGTTCAAAGTATTTTTTTTAGTATAAAACTTCTTCTCCTTGCCTTAATTCATGTAATCAACATATAAAATGAAAATGGTTCATCTCACATATTTGTAACCACCACGCATGTTACTGTTCGGGTCATTTTGACCCAGCAGTCAAACTGGAGGTAAAAAGGTGTCAGAAATGTCAGACTATTTCTTTTTTTTGCACCTGTGAGACATATTTCACCCCAATCATACACACACACACACACACACACACACACACACACACACACACACACACACACACACACTCACACACACAGATGCAGGTGTTGTGACTTTTGGCGGGAACCATTTATGTTCTCGCAGGAAAACTCCATCCACTTTCACCGGACCCTCAACAGAGCAGTGGCAAAACATGTAAAAGATTATTTAATTGGGACTCCTACCAACATTACCCCTACTTTACACAAGGTCTGTTTTTACCGGGAGCGTGTCAGGTGTGAGACATCCGCACGTGCAGTCCACCAAGAAGGATTCGCGAGATCACAAAATCACTCGTCGTCTATGGTGACAAAAAAAAAAAAAACACTGAGATCCCCTGACTGGTTAAACAAGTAATGTTTTCATGGTTCAGCAGCACAACTCTGTCTGCCCCTATCTGCACTGTGGAACTGACACATTCTGGGTGTATAAAGCATCAAAAATAGACTCTGCGCATAAATTTAGCCGGTGGAAACCAAACCACTGACTAAAACGGCTAGCAGCGGAGGCCATGGCGCACCCGTAACATGCCACACACACCCAGTGTAAATCAGGGGTTACACTCTGTCAGGCAGACCTTTAAAAAATGAGCAGAAGAAGCAAAAAGATGACAGTCCAGGACTCTCTGAAAGTCATCTTTGATCATAACAGTGAAATAGAGGAGGATTTGTATGAAGATGAAGACTATCTTGAGCTAAATTCGGATTTTAATGATTCTGATTTTGAATCAGATGAGGGAATTGATATTCCTATTCCTCCAAGCAACAAATTCATGTCAGAAAGGGTGAAATTCAGTGGTCTTCATCCCCAAATATGCATCAGGCAAAGCTGTCTGCAGAAAACATAATAAAGCAGTGCCAGGGCCCAATAGGATGGCGGTGACTCGTGTGACAGACATCAAGTTAGCTTTTGAGCTGGTCATGCCTAATTCAATACAGAATATCATTCTGGAAATGACTAATCTAGAAGGGAGGTATGTTTTTGGGGAGAAGTGGAAGGAGCTGAACAAAACACATTTAGTTTGAAAATGTATTTTTTTCATAAAAATGAGTGAATTATCCTAATTGAACCATTACCTGTGAGAGGTAAGGAACGCCATTGCACTAAATATTAAATGCTTACCAATGCTTGTTAGGATTTTTTGGGTTTCGGACATCTTTTGGATAATATACACCAGGTCAAATTGACTGGGGAACAGCGATTCCTGACAAATGAACATAACAGGAGGGTTAAGTGTTGTGGGTTCTCTAAGTTCATGTGGAACTCAGGTCAGTGCACAGACCTGTATGTCTTTGCTTTTCAGAGGGATTAGCCAAACTACACAGAGGACTTTGCACAAATGGGCAGGCAGAACTATGCATTGCCACCATGACTTTCAAGTCACATGAGCTGGACTTGCGGTCGGTATTGCTGCAACAAAACACTATCTTTCAAACTGATTGTCTTGAGTTTAAGTTACTACAGGAAAATAATCAAGTCACAATAAAGAATGATTAACTAGAGACATACTCTGAGACGTCTCCTCTCTGTCTCTCTGAGGTTATATAACTGTTTACTCAAAATGCAGCCTGCACTTTGTGTAGAATTAAAACACACACACTCACCAGGCACTACCAGCTCTCCCAACAAGGCAGCTTGCAGTGCGGAGAGAGGCAATGAGCAGCGGGGTGTGGTTTCCTGCAGTGGGACTGCTGGCTTGGATATGTTGCCTCAGTCTGGAATCTGTTCAGGGGGGGAAGGTGCTGGTTATGCCTGTGGATGGAAGCCACTGGCTCAGCATGAAGATACTGGTGAAGGAACTCAGCCGCAGGGGCCATGAGGTTACCGTTCTGGTGCCTGAAAGCAGCCTGTTAATCAAAGGCTCAGACAGCTACAAGACTGAGATCTACAACGTGCCGTATACCCAAGCTGACCTGGATGAAAATTTCAATCAGCTCAGAGAAGGAGTGTTCAGCCACACACCTGGAATCACAGATCTGTTTTTCAATTTGCAAAATTTGTTGAACTTTACTTCACTCCAGGTGGTGGGTTGTGAAGCTTTGCTGGACAACAAGCCTTTAATGAGACGACTGAGAGGAGAGGGGTTTGATGTCATGCTTACAGACCCCTTTCTTCCTTGTGGCTCTGTCCTGGCCAAACTCTTCTCAATTCCAGCTGTTTATTTTCTGCGTGGACTTCCATGTGGACTGGACATTAAAGCTAACCAGTGCCCATCTCCTCCTTCCTATGTTCCTGTGCAATTCTCTGGTAATCCAGACAACATGACCTTCCCACAGAGAGTGAAAAACATGTTTATGCACATTTTGGAATCCTACCTTTGCAAAGTAACGTATCAACACTTTGATGATCTGACCAACAAACGTTTTGGAAACGGCATGACTTATATAGAACTTCTAAGCCATGGAGCTATCTGGCTTCTCAGATATGACTTTGTGCTTGAATGGCCCAGACCTCTCTTACCAAATATGGTTTTAATTGGTGGGATCAACTGTGCAAAGAAAGCTCCTCTGCCAGCGGTGAGTATGTAAATAAATGTATACAAGGGAAATATGCATAAACCTGTTTAAAATAATTTAATGCTTGAGTTAAGTCTGATTGAAGCAAACCTTTAAACTTTAGGTTTTCTGAAACACAGAAAACCTTCACCCGTCAGTATGTTTGTAATATGTTTTCAAACAAACACAAGTTATCAAAAATCATGGCAATGGTAAAAAAAAAAGCATCTGTATAACATATTTGAAGGAGTTTCAAATCTGCGCTTCGTTGATTGCTTAATTGCTTGCAGTGAGTAATGTAACTTTTGTAAATAGGTTGATGGAACGGCTAATGTTTGAAATTATAACTTTTGTATCTCATACAAAGTCCATATAAGCATTTGTCTTAAATTTATGGAGCAAATTTTTATATCTTTTTTCTTCCTCCCTGCAGGACCTACAAGAGTTTGTGGATGGCTCGGGAGATCATGGCTTCATCGTCTTCACACTGGGGTCAATGCTGTCTAAAATGCCTGTAGAGAAAGCTAAACTGTTCTTTGATGCATTTCGTCAAATTCCTCAGAGGGTAATGATAACCTCAGTACATCATTTTACATGAAATACCAGCTGACTTTTACTCCACTGGATTTTATACAAATCAGATAAAACACTGTTTATGATTCAAGGTTCTTTTTTTATTATTTGCATTTTTCAACATGACACAAATATTTTCACAGGACCACAAAGTCATGACACAACGTCCTATCAAAAAAATAAGTTCAATGATAAGAGCCCTATGATAGAAATAACATTACGACTTCATAAGCATGATAATTAACTGAATAAATAACTCAATAATTTTATTGTAGCGTATACAAAAAGGGCAGACAGACAAAAAAAAAATAAGTAAATGAATCATGGCCTGCATTATTATGTGTCGCAACGAGTTACTAATGCATAAATAACTTAATGTCTGTACCTCTTTTTTTCAAACTGCATCTTTAGCACCCATCTACAGTGTCTCTTACTTAAAAATGTCCTGTTGTTATCAATAATGTTGACGTGATCCGTGAAAAATTAACAGATTGAAGGATATCATTGTAATCAACCATCCAAGTATACAGTGTTTTGGGTTTTTAAGTAGGATACATGTCTCTCTAGGGTAGGCAGACTGTAGGATATGTTGTTTTTGGTGAACAATGTTTCTGTGGAGTTGAATGGTGTACCTGGTGACCTGTCTACGCAAGTTGTTTTGTAGTTAAACTATTCAGCTAGATGAACCCAGTAAGCTTGTTTTAAAAACTATAAATAGAGGTAAAATAAATAATAATTGCACCTTACTATATGCTTCACTACAGCATGGCTAAAAGTTAATTATATTGTTATCTTGCATTAGTAATCTATGGCCATGACTTCATATTGCGTGGCCACGGGATTACATCTCATGGTCATGCATTAGTAACATGTTGCCACCAGTTAATCTTTTTTTCTGTCAAAAAGATAAGATAAAATAAGGTTTAATTTATTAATCATGAAGGAAATTTTTAAATCCGGCTGCTTATACGTACAAAAAAACCTTCACACACTAAATAAATATATGAAAATGAGAAAATACAATCGCTAAAATCAATAAATTGTTAAAAAAAAAATTATGTCACTAAAAATAAAAGTCTGTCAGTCTGCCTTAGTCTATTTCTACAGACCAATGACACCAGACGAGCTCTGTCCTGCAGCACCCATGTTCTTTTCTTTTCCAGATATTTTCACCTTTGCCATACATAACAAAGATCTGATCAGGTTTAGTTGCTGCACTTTGTCCTCTGTCTTGCGGTAAAAATGCCAAAGTTCAGCAGTCATGATTTGCTATGACTTTTTGTTACAGGTTGTGTGGAGATACACTGGTGATCTACCTAACAATGTTCCCAAGAATGTCAAAGTTATGAAATGGTTACCTCAGAACGATCTCCTAGGTGGGTTGGACCAGTTGAAATATTAAGTTATACAAACTCACACAATTAGATTGAGGCAACTTGTAAACATATATTTTGAGATATTTTTCAAATTAATTAATTAATTAAGATGAGTTGTTTCAGCTCAAAGATATGAGTAGACCTGAATAATTATCCTAACTTAAATTTAAGATTTTACATTGTGTTACCTTCCTAATATACATTCACACCTCACCACAACCTCCAAGTTGAGTTTTCCTCAAAAAGCTTAGCAGCTAGCTGTCTTACTTTTCTAAGTTGACATAATTTTCTTTTTTACAGTGTAAATTGTGGATTAAACATGTAAGTTATTTTTGTGTCTGTCTTCCCCAGCCCACCCCAATGCTAAAGTCTTAATGACTCATGGAGGTTCCCATGGTATCTATGAAGGTATCTGTAATAGTGTGCCCATGTTGATGTTTCCACTTTTTGCGGACCAAGGAGACAATGTAAAGCACATGGTGGCCCGTGGTGTGGCAGAGGAACTCAGTATATATGATATGACAAGTGAAACACTGGCGTCTGCTCTAAAGAGAATCATTCAGGATAAAAGGTAAAACAACTCAATACTGATTAATCCCAATCACTGAAATATACAGCACTGTGCAAAAGTTTTAGGCAGGTGTGAAAATTTATTCGTGACTGCTGTATTGGCCTTCAGACCAATATTGATTCTTCTAGGTATACTAGTACTTGGTAAAAGTCAGGGATTTGATAGGGTCATGTTGTTGAGTTTGATTTAGCAGTTATATATGCTTGTTTAAAGGCAAGAGGTAGTCACACCAGTGGGGATTTGATTACCTCAGTTGCCTCACTTTTCATTTTGCAAATGAATCAAAAATAATATTTTGGTAATAGTTTTTATAGAGTTATTCCCAGTTTATAGCATCCTGACATTTGCACAGGTCTGTATTTGGAGATCATTGAACAGCAGCAAATTCATGTATTTTAGGGTCAGTGTGGAAATGATATCACTAACATGATGCCACATAACAACTTACGGCTGTTTCTCAGTTACAAAGAACGGATGGTGGAGTTGTCCCAGACACATCTAGATGTCCCCATCCAGCCCGTGGACCTGGCTGTTTTCTGGACCGAGTTTGTCATGAGACACAAAGGAGCCACACATCTGAGGGTTGCTGCACATGACTTGAACTGGATTCAGTACCATAGCCTGGATGTCATCGGCTTTTTAGTCTTTGTTATAATGACTGTTTTGTGGGTGACAATGAAATGTTTCTTGTTTTTCATCCGCAAGTGTTTCAGAAAGAGTAATGCCAAGAAAAAATCTCAATAAATACTGTCACGATGTGAATTATATAAACACTGCTGTAAAGTTTCAGTGTGTTTCACTACAGTATGTTTGTGTCAGTTATTTATTTATTCAGTTTAATTAAATCAGCTCTGATATATAAGTAGGCCCAAGACCATGAAGACTTTTAATAACTACTAAAAAACCTTAAAATCAAACCTAAGCACTGGTGTAAAGTGTGCCTGTCCTCTGGTACTTATCAGCACACGTGCATCTAAGTACTGTAGTAATTGTAAACTTTAAACTGTAAATCTGTCTACTGAAGATAAAAACATGCATCAGTGCCTCTATGCTGGGCTGGCAAGAGAAAGAAATGGGTGGACTGTGGCCATGTTTTTGTGATGATAAAATTCTGTTTTTGTTACATTTCTAATGTGTGGAATAAAATACAGCTCAGAGTTAAAAAGACAACTCAGGTTTTTGGCACACAGAGAAGGTTTAAATTCTGCAATTTGGGTAAAATGATCTGTCTCTCTCCTTCAGGACAAATAATTAAAAGTTCGGTTTTGTCTTATTTGAGCTGTAAGACATTTTCTGTAATTCATGTCTTTATATCTAAAATATAATTTAAAATCTTGTCATCTACGTCCAGGTTATCAACAAAACTGGCAATGTAAAACACTGCATCATCAGCATAGCTGTAAAATTCAATGCCGTGCCTCCTGAGAAAAAACAAAATAAAAGTTTTGGGCCTGAAACTGATACTTGGTGAACCCCACATATATGCTTGTTGCTATATCTATTCTATTCTACAGTCATTTAGCAGACGCTTTTATCCAAACCATCTTAAATCTGACAGTAAGAATAACACAAACAAGAATTCAAACAAGATGGGACATCATAATTAAGAGGTACTCAGACTGCTGTGAGTCCAGTTTGACAGGTGCTGTCATGTAGTGGTAGAGGCAATGCTTTTCTTGTTTGTTTGTATGTTTTTGTTTTTTCTTTTTTTTTGGGGGGGGGTGTAAGTCCTTTGTTTAAATACAAGATCACGATTTTATCACACAATATCATCTTGGGCATAAGTGCATGCAACTTATTTCGTGCTGAGTTGAGCCACAGAGCTGGACAAGTCTTCTTTTTTTTGGTTTTTTTTGGGGTTTTTTTTTGGATTTTTTTAACTTGTCCTGTCCAGCATCATAGCAGGCAAAATGATAATCTGGTTGCTGTATCGTGCTGAACAAATTTGCTCTGCCAAGGGGAGGACTATGGGTAAGGCTCCTCTTGATAATGTGATTAATTTATTTATTTATTTACTTTGAAACACAGAATCTTTGTAATCTTGCTGGACCTGACCGGAGGGGACAGAAAAAGATGGAAAATAGCAAAAAGAGCAAAAGGGAAAGAAGAAAGGAGACAAAAAGATCACAGACAGAAGGAAACAACCCTTCAATCCACACCATCACCAGACAACAAACTGTTACACCTGTACATGAACACACCAGAAAATTTCCTACAACTTTTACAAAAGCAGAAACACACACACAGAAAAAACAGGGCTGCTAGTCATTAAGAGTTTTTAAATAATAACCAAATCAAAAAGACATAACAGCGACCAGATACTAACTCACAGGAAAAATAAATAAATAAATAAATAATTATCGCTTAGTATAAAAACCCACTGGACAACTCAGTGACTGTGTCAGCATGCAGAGCATGAGAAACAAGGAGTGATCAGTGATGAAGAGTAGTGAGTGAGATCATGCAAATGCGACCACGCCTCCACGGAGGCCAGAGGCAGACCAGGGCCAGAGGCCAGGGCCCCCAGCAGCAGATCCGGAGCACCAACCCAAGCCACCCCACCACGATGACGACTCCAGCCCCAGGGACCGGCCACCCAGGGCAGCCCAAGCGAAGGGCCCAGGGCCCCAGGAGCCCAGAGGTGGCCGCCCCACCCCCCAAAGGCAGAGAGCCCGCAACGTGCCTAGGAGGACCAGGCCCCCCCAGACAGCCACCCGGCGTAGACCAGCACACACCCCGATGTTCCAGCCGCACACCCCGGGAACCAGGGTGCTATCGGCCCCCTCCCCCCACTCCCCACCTACTCCAATCTGCCCTCCATCTAACCCCACACTCACACCCTCCTCTGCGCCGCACCCACAATCCCTCACCACCACACAGTCACGCCACACACAACCCACCCAATTGAGAAAGTTGTATTTAACCGGTGCCTTGACTTTCTGAATGAAAGCAGAAGTCTTGATAAATTTCAGTCCGGCTTCCAACCTCATCACAGCAATGAAACAGCTCTGGTCAAAGTGTTAAATGACATAAGGTTGAATATTGATTCTGGTCAAGTATCAGTCCTGGTTCTGCTGGATCTCAGCGCTGCATTTGATACTGTAGATTATAGAATCCTGTTGCACAGGCTGGAAACTGTTTTAGACTATCTGGAGCGGTCCAGAGTTATTTTGTTACCATTTGCAGTTATGAATCTGAGCAAGTGGCCATGACTTGTGGAGTCCCCCATGGGTCAGTCCCTGGACCTCTTCTGTTCAACTTGTTTATGCTCCTTTTGGGTCAGATAATACAGAACTTTAACATTAATTATAAAAGTTATGCAGAAGATACAATACTTTTTTTTGTCTTTTTCACCAGATGACTGCATCCCAATAAACTTACTGTGTCCGTGTGTGGAGCAAATAAACATCTGAATGAGGGATAATTTTCTACATTTAAATGAAGACAAAATTGAAATTCTGTTGGTAGCATTGGTAAACCCCTAGAGACGCAGCTCTTAAAAATCACTGATTAAGTTTGTAACCTTGGCATGTTGATAGACTCATATCTGACAACATATCAACAGCCACATCAAAGCTGTCACTAAGACAGCTTTTTACCAGCTCAGAAACCACAGAATTAAAAGCTCAGTTTCCCAGAAAGACCAGGAGAAACTCATCCATGCATTCATTCCAGTAGATTGGATTAGTGTAAGGGGCTTTTAACAGGACGCTGCTGCTAGCACAACAATGAATAAAAGATCTGAACACATCACACCAGTTTTAAAATCTTCAGTCCAGTCAGTCACAGAATAGATTTTAAAACTCTTCTGATCATTTACAAATCCCAGAACAGTTTAAGCCCAGAATACTAGTCCAGACCAAGGTTCAGACTAAACATTTAGAAGCAGCATTTAGCTGTTATGCTGCAAACATGGGGAACAAACTGCCAATAGAGATTCAATTTTCATCAAATGTAGACATATCCAGGTGAAAAAACTTTTTTTCTCAAGCTCCTATGCATAAAATCTGCACAGATACATTTAATTAATTTTGTTTTTAATAATTTCAATTTAATTTATGATTTTATCATCATTTTAGTGTAATTTTTCATTTTTAATACTTTGTATTGCTTTCTTTGCATCATCTGTAATGCTTTTAATGTTTTATGTAAAGCACTTTGAATTGTCTTTTTGTGTTTTTTTGTATCCTCATTGAACCATAATCTGAAAACACCAATGCCCAAAATATTGATTGAAACAGTTAGTAATGGATTAAATACTGAGATATAAACAATCTTTATTGGGATTTTTTTTTATTTCCAAATTTTGCATAATTAAGCATGCCCCGATTCAAACTGATCCAACAACATCATTGCTATTTCTGGGTAAACTTCAAAGGATCTGAGGCTGAGACTGAACAATCAAGTTAGCACACTTACACAACAATGGTCTAAAGCTCCATCTGGTGGACTGCAAAAAAGTAGCATTAAAATGAGGCCCATTCAGCACCTTTAAAAAACATTTTGCTTCTTTGTTGTTGATATATGTGTTTAATTACTTGTAGGTTATAGCACTTGATCATCATAGCATAAAATATAGTTTTTGTGTATTTCATATATGACATATAACAGATTCAAATTCAAGTCCCAAACGTGGTGAAGTATCAAAAACCTCTCCACTAGAATGTTTTTTCTATCCCAGATGCTGCAGTCCATAAATACACAAAGGGCAATGTAGACCTGCAAACAATTCTATCAAACAGGCTGTCGTAATTTATAAGATTATGTTACACAATTTGAAACATTTACACTCTACCTTATATCTGCCTTTAATAAAAAGTAATCAAGCAAAAGTAAAGGACCTGGCAAATGGGAGAAAAATAAGATGTCATTAAACCTCTGACCTTTGATGAAATCGCAGTGTTTTGAAATAACTGGAGGGAAAGTACAATCAGAACCATAAAGAATTTATAACATTAACGGTTTAACAATTCTTATGCATATCAGAAAAAAAATCCAGAATTGGTTTTGCTGTTTAAATTTATTTTAATTCATTTTTGAGCTGGTCAATTCAGTGCAGAAAATGATTCTGGAAATGACAAATCTAGAAGGGAGGCATGCTTTTAGGGAGAAGTAGAAGGAGCTGAACAAAACACATTTAGTTTAAAAATGTATATTTTTCATGAAAAATTAGTGAATTATCCTAATTGAACCATTACACGTGAGAGGTAAGGTACGCCATTGCGCTAAATATTGATTGAATAGTTAGTAATGGAGTTAGTAATTAAATATTACCAATGCTTGTTAGGATTTTTTGGGTTTCGGACATCTTTTGGATAATATACACCAGGTCAAATTGACTTGGGAACAGCGATTCCTGATAAATGAACATAACAGGAGGGTTAAGTGTTGTGAGTTCTCTAAGTTCATGTGGAACTCAGGTCAGTGCACAGACCTGTATGTCTTTGCTTTTCAGAGGGATTAGCCAAACTAAACAGAGGACTTTGCACAAATTGGCAGGCAGAACTATGCATTGCCACCATGACTTGCAAGTCACATGAGCTGGACTTGCGGTCGGTATTGCTGCAATAAAACACTATCTTTCAAACTGATTGTCTTGAGTTTAAGTTACTACAGGAAAATAATCAAGTCACAATAAAGAATGATTAACTAGAGACATACTCTGAGACGTCTCCTCTCTGTCTCTCTGAGGTTATATAACCGTTTACTCAAAATGCAGCCTGCACTTCCTGTAAAATTAAAACACACACTCACCTCTTACCTCTTGACTCAACTAAAGCATTTTAACAACAGACACCACCAGCTCTCCCAACAAGGCAGCTTGCAGTGCAGAGAGAGGCAATGAGCAGCGGGGTGTGGTTTCCTACAGTCGGACTGCTGGCTTGGATATGTTGCCTCAGTCTGGAACCCGTTCAGGGAGGGAAGGTGCTGGTTATGCCTGTGGATGGAAGCCACTGGCTCAGTATGAAGATACTGGTGAAGGAACTCAGCCGCAGGGGCCATGAGGTTACCGTTCTGGTGCCTGAAAGCAGCCTGTTGATCAAAGCCTCTGACAGCTACAAGACTGAGATCTACAACGTGCCGTATACACAAGCTGAGCTGGATGAAAATTTTAAAAGATTTGGGGAAAATGTGTTCATTAAGGCGCCAGGGATCACAGATCTGTTTGTCAATGTGCAGCGTTTGCTGAATTTTACCTCAGTTCAGGTGCTAAGTTGTGATAATTTACTGGACAACAAACTTTTAATGGAACGACTGAGGGGAGAGGGATTTGATGTCATGCTTACAGACCCCTTCCTTCCTTGCGGCTCTGTCCTGGCTAAACTCTTCTCAATTCCAGCTGTTTATTTCCTGCATGGACTTCCATGTCAGCTGGATTTTAAAGCTAACCAATGCCCGTCTCCTCCTTCCTACGTTCCTGTGCAACACTCTGGTAATACAGACCACATGACCTTCCCACAGAGAGTGAAAAACATGATGATGTATTTTGTGGAGTCCTATATGTGCAAAGTAACATATCAACATTTTGATGATCTGACCAGCAGACGTTTTGGAAAAGGCATGACTTATACAGAACTAATAAGCCATGGAGCTATCTGGCTTCTCAAATATGACTTTTTGTTTGAATGGCCCAGACCTATCTTACCCAATATGGTTTTAATCGGTGGGATCAACTGTGCAAAGAAAGCTCCTCTGCCAGCGGTGAGTATTGTATACAAGGGAAGAAAGCATACCTCTCATAAAGATTCACTTAAAGCTCTAAGTTCAGTCAGATTAAACCAAACAACTTCTCCTTTGTAAGTTTACTGAAAATCAGAAAACCTCTACCAGTCAGTGATCTTTTCCCCTCACATTTCTGAACATGTCTTCTCCCACCTTTCTGCAGGACTTGAAAGGGTTTGTGGATGGCTCAGGAGAACATGGCTTTATTGTCTTTACGCTGGGTTCAATGGTGCCTAACATGCCTGAGGAGAAAGCTAAACACTTCTTTGATGCATTCCGGCAAATTCCTCAGAGGGTAATGACAGTCTCAATAAATCAATTTACATTTGTTCCATTTAGTCAGCATACTTTTATCTGACTCCTCTTTATACTCTTCTGATAAAACTGATTATTTTTAATAGTACAAGCAAACTATTCATTTATATATTGCCTGGGTGAGATTTTCACCTGTTGCATCAGCCACTGGACTTTGTCCTCTGCTTTGTAAACATGGCAAAGCTGTTAGCTCTGCAGTTTGCACATGCTCATGAGATACTATGATTTGTGTTTCAGGTTGTGTGGAGATTCACTGGAGCTCTACCCAAAGATGTACCCAAGAATGTCAGAGTTATGAAATGGCTACCTCAGAACGATCTCCTAGGTATTTAATGTCTTATGAAAAGATCAAATATAAAATACCTAAAGCCCCCGTTTCCACTGAGCAGTTTGGTTTGGGCCAGTGCAGTGTGATATGTTATTTTGTATGTTTCCATTATAAAAGGGGACCATACAACCAAACTATACCACACCATTTATGGACCCCCTTCAGTTGCAGGTCCATAGGACAATGTTACGTTACGGTTCAGGTGGGGCTACTGGGATCTAACGATAAAATCCTTTAATTGGTAGACAGAAAAATGTCACTGCACACGACAAAAGCAAGCATGAAACAAAGACAGTGTTGCTGTTTGGTTCATGGTTCAGTTGGATGTTGGAAAGATAATAGGAAAAGGATGCTTGCGGGCAACATTAAAGTCTATTCATATAATGCAGCATGAATCATTCATCCAAAGAACTGAAAGCCAAGCAGAACAAAAACAAGCTGCTTATTGGCCTCCATTGTTGTTTATAGTGTCACGTTTATTGTTGTAGCACTAGTATGACGCCACACTAGGCATTTGATCTAAACCCTTCATGCCCATTCTGACTTGCAGTGGGAACACTGGCCGAACCATTCTAAAACTTCCAAACAATACTGGCCTGGACCGAACTCAGTGAAAATGGGGCTTTTAATGCTACTGGACCTTTTGAAAAAGGTTATTTACATTATGAATTAAACTTAACTTTTTTTTATTTAAGTTTCCACAACACCAGGACCTTTAATTTGCATTGACTCCTTAAAAAATGTAGCTGGTTGTCTTATTTGTAAAAGTTCACATAATTTTCTTTTCTACAGTGTACATTGTGGATTAAACCTGTGGCTCTCTGTTTCTGTGTTCCCCAGCCCACCCCAATGCTAAAGTCTTCATCACTCATGGAGGTACCCATGGTATCTTTGAAAGTATCTGTAATGCTGTACCCATGTTGATGTTTCCACTTTTTGGGGACCAGAGAGACAATGTAAATCGTATGGTGGCCCGTGGTGTGGCAGAGAAACTCAGTATATATGATATGACAAATGAAACACTGGTGGCTGCTCTTAGAAAAATCATCCAGGATAAAAGGTAAGAAAACTGAATACTGATTAATCCCAGTCATAATTATCTGTAGCTATATGGAGGTCATCAAACAGCAGAAAATTAAACAAGAATAACAAATCTAAGATGATCATGAACTTGAAAAATCTACCTATGATAATAATGTTCCCCCTCAGTTACAAAGACCGAATGATGACAATGTCCCAGACACATCTAGACCTTCCAGTCCAGCCCGTGGACCTGGCTGTTTTCTGGACCGAGTTTGTCATGAGACACAAAGGAGCCACACATCTGAGGGTCGCTGCACATGACTTGAACTGGATTCAGTACCATAGCCTGGATGTCATCGGCTTTTTAGTCTTTGTTATAATGACTGCTTTGTGGCTGACAATGAGATGTTGCTTATTTTTTACACGCAAGTGTTTCAGAAAAGGCAATGTCAAGAAAAAATCTCAGTAATGACTGTCATCATCAACTGTGAAGTTTTAGTGTAGTGTACAGTGTGTGTCTATTGCATATGCTTGTATGTAAAATATAATTCAGTTCTACATTCAGCTGAAACACTTTTTAAGAGATGCTGGCAAATAGTGTTTGCAGTCATGAACCCCTGCTTCAAACAAAAACCCAAACAAATAAAATGTGTTATGTTTTATAAATCAATAGTCATGTTTTTTTTGTGTAATGTCAAAACAAGCTAAGATAAGTTTCAGACATATGCACAGTCTTACTTTGAAATCTTTGCAATTTTTAGGCTCCTCTGATTCTTGGAGGAGTTCATTTTGTTTGATATGTACGTGTAAACAAATCACATGCATGTTTTCACTCATTCTTTTGGTAATCTTGGTGTTTTTTTCTTCTTTTGTGTTACTGCTGTCTGTGACTGAACACAGCTGGTATGCACTTTTATGTGCTTTTTTTGAAAGCTTACCTTCACTCATGAAGGGTGAGCTGGACTATCCTTTTCATTTATTAAATATTGGCATTTACCAATCTAAGAGAAAAGATACAAATGATTTTGCAGTCTACAAACTCTTTCATAAATCTGACAGAGGGTTTTCATAAAAAAAAAAAATAAAAATCTTCAGTACAATTTAAGAAGATTCAGAAGAAGGTATTGGTAAGGTGAGTGACAGCCAATGCTTGTGAAGCTGTGTTCATTCCCTTAAAATCTGAAGTGTGTTTTAGCTGTTTTTTCTGTTGAGCTTATGATGCTGAGTCCACTGTTTCCACAGTCAAATGGCTCAGACAAAGAGTCTGAAGTCTATGACCTGAACCCACTGTCGGCCCAATTTATAATTATTTATTTCTGCTTCAGCTACAAGCCAGTCAAAGAAATGGATGGGGTTTGGTTTGTCTTCACAGGAAACAAATGGCTAGCTTGTAGGGTAAGAACAAACTATTGCAATGATCAAACCACAGACCACTTCCGTTGCATTCACAGCCTCTCAGTCGTGGTGCAAACTCTCAAGTTGGACCGTTTCTGTCAGTGAGAGCTGTCATCTGCAAGGAAAGTCAACAAATAAGAAGACAATTAAGCAATTAGAATGACACACAGTTTGTTAATTAAATTAATCTAAAGTTTTCTTCAGAACAACATATTTAACAATGTGATTTCTTGTCATTTGTCAATTTTCATTAAAGTGAAACAGACTATACTAAACTTTCCTGATCTGGATCTCTGGTGAAACGTCTCTTCTTTATTACTTAGGAGTTTTATGACACAGTATTTGCCACACATTGCTCATCACTTATGGGTTAATTGTGAAATGAATATTAATTCTTCTATGGAGAAATCTGTGGAAACAGTCATTTGAATGATTATATTAGGCATCTTTAAAAGGAAAACAAATTTAGGGTTAAAAACACACTTGCATAAAATTCAGAACAAAACATACTTCTTGGCCACTCCACTAAAAAAAAATATCAGAAAATTTTTTAAACTGAATTATTTCAAACTACATTAACTATATACAGCTAGCTAATTAAGCTAAAGAACTTTTATACCTGGCTTATATAAAATGGAGTTTACTGTGACATGCAGGGTGTTTGTCATTGTCAAAAATGGAGGAGTAAACTGCAATTAAAAGCAGATGCATACACAAAAAGAAAAAGACCAACATTAGACATCAGAACCAACTAACACAACAATGATTTCATTCTTCCACCTCAGCCACTGCCACTGTGACAGTAGCCATGGTTATGCTACTATGGCTATCGCTCTGACCATAGACAGATATTTTTTTATTGATCTGTGTTCTTTTTGATTGTGTGCTCAGCTTATCACACCATATCTTCTACATGGCAACCACAACCAAGGGAGCAATGCATTGTGATGTCGCTGCTTTTTCTCTACGGGTTTTAATGAGTGACTGGTTTAACTGACTTTGAACTGCACTGGCAAAGGTTGCTATCATCTTTGTTTACTTGACCCTACTTGATCCCCGTTTCATCATTCACAGGAAATTTAATAAACTTGCACATCTAACATAGCCTTATATGCCTGTTTAACCAAAGAACCAACAACCATCATCATGAGGAATAATTTCCTGAAGTAAACATGGAAATGAATGGTGACTGGACTCTTAGCTCATGCTAATTTGCTTTTAACCAACACAAAAAAAAAAAACCAAAAAAAAAAAACTCTTGGTCAGAAAAGTAAAAATGATGCCTTTCTTTATTACCTTATTAATATACTAAAATCTATTAATTTCATTGTTTCATATTACTTTTTTTTGTTTCTGGTTTGCATAGAGAGTTTGATATGTCTACGTACTGACACAATTTTATGCTTTGTTTTTTATTTATTTATTTTGGTTGTTATTATCAACTTAAATTGCTATGTACACTTTCTTTTATCTCTTCTTGATATGCAATGTACAAATGTAAGTTTACATAAAGTGTTTGTTTCCTGGTAAAGTAACAGTGCTATGTTATTTCCATTGAAAGCTGCTTTATTATTATTCTGAGGAATGCATAGTAGAATATAAAATTAAAGATAAACATAAGGCAACCAAAAAATGCTGCAGAGCTGTCAGTTTAAAACTACCCAGCAGTAAACTTGTGGTTTGTGGTATATGCATGCAGCTGCAGCTCTCACTGTTCTGTGTAACCCCTCTGGTGACCTTGTATATCAGTCATGTTGATAGAAACCTTTTTTTGTTTTTGGTTTCAAAGAAAGTTGTCCACGTCGTCTTTTTTCTCAGGAAGCTACCTTTATGGTAAATAAAGACTTTGCATAGTACAAACCACACAAGTGGCCAGTGTGAAGAAGCCACAAAGGTGAAACTAAACATCTGATCTTTCCACTGAACTTCATTTGTGCTGTATCACATCAACAAAGGCATCCACACTCATTTGTTCAAAATGAAACCAAATTAATTTGTGTCCATAGGGAAATTAGAAATTAGGACTACTCTAAAGGGACCATTCATTTTAGGCACCTTTTCTTAATCTAAACTTTTTTCACCAGCACCCTTACAATTTGATGAAAGCATGGCTTAAGTTATCAGAATGGCCCAACATAACATTCTAGTAAGAAACTATACAGAGACTGAAAAACACTCTTTGTGTCTGAATAAGGACAGAGCAAATAAGCTGTCATATGTGCACAACAATGGTCTGAAGCACCATCTAGTGGACTTCAAAAACAGTAGAATCAAAACCAGGGGCCTCATTCCAAACTACAAGTGCAGCAAACTACAGATGTACAGATACATCTGAGATTGGTAGCAGTTTATTTAGTATTCAATAATATATTCTTTATAGTTCCTGGGTGTTCCAGGTGGGTCGGAGGTGCTGCAGCTGTGATTGGAGAGGGTGAGACTAGAGACTCCATGCAGCACCGCAGCACTGTGTCCTCAGAGGAAGTCCTGCAGGTGCAGAGGAACAGGATCACCGCTATTAACAAGGTGGCCAAGGAGTTGCGGGAAATGGAGACTGTCTTGACAGAAATTGGTTACAACAATTACAAAAGGATTATGTAAGAATAAATAAATAAACAATAGAAATCCACTTGTGTGTTTCATTAGCGCTGAATTACTTCTAGACGCTCTAGTGTGTCCTACTATGCTGGATCTAAGAATAAATGACCAAAGCTTATTCTGTTGTACCACTGGTGTCACTGTTTCCTGTGTTTCTAGATTATGTGCATATGCCTGGGTTTTAAGTCTAGCTTTTAAAAAAAGGGTAAAAGGGTTTAGGGGACAGAAATGACTGTGCATGGCTGAGCAAAAGGTATAAAATCCTCTGTGATTATTGTGGCTAATATGGCTTTACGCTGACTCATTTAACCTCTGCCACATAACTTTCTTTCCAAAGGGGAGGGGGGAAAGAAAACAAAACAAAAAAAAAAAACAGAAAGACAAATTGTCAGGACCTAAACCTCTGATCTCACATCAAATAAATTTCAGTGTTTAAAGATTTAAAGACATATATATATAGTCATAAAGTTATAAAATGATGAATGCTTCAAAAATATTTAATAATTACACTAGTGATCATCTCAGAGCTGCATCTTATAAATGCAGGAGTAACTAACATGATAGCAACTCCTGTTTCTGCAGGAACGTCTTTGAGATCTGCCCACAAAGTTTCCGCTTGTACGAGTTAGACTACAAAAGGTGCTAGAGGTGGTGATGCAAGCCAGACTGATCAGTCTTTTGTCTGTGTGTGTAAAACCATGACCCACTCATTCTGCATCATTTACATCCTTCTTTAAGTGGCTCTAAGAATTAATGTAACCTTTCTTTTCCTGCTATTTAATTCTTTCATTAACAATTGCATATCACCTAGAATAAAGTTTTTTCTTTTTTATTTTACAAATTAGTAGAAATTGAGAATCATTTTCTGTGCTGATTTGAACTTTTCTTCTTATGAAAGGGGCCACAGAGAGTGGTATAGTAGGTGGTCGGCATGCAGAGGCCCACTCTAGACCCTACATGGCATCACTTCAGGTTCGGGGACACCATACATGCGGGGGGATCCTTATTCGGGAGGACTATATTCTAACCGCAGCACACTGCAAAGAGTGAGTTTATATTGCATTATATATATATATATATATATATGTATATATATATATATATATATATATATATATATATATATATTAGTGCTGGGCACATTAACGCGTTAATCGCGCGTTAACGCAACGCTTAATTAACGCTGTTAATTTTTTTAATCGCGCGTCAATTTTTTTTTTTTTTTTTTTGCTGGCTGCTGGCTTTTATGGCAGGCCAGACCTTAACGGCACGGCCTTTTATTACGGCGAAAAAACGCCGTGTTTACTGACAAAACGGCATTGTTCTCGCCATTCTTTGGGTGAAACGTGACAGATTAGTGGCATAATTGTGGCAGGTCTGGCCTGCCATATCCCTGCTGCAGCGGTGCGTCTGATGTGATCGGGAGAGAGCGGGTTTATTAAAAAAGAGAGATGTTTTCTGTCTGGAACAGGAAGAAAAAAGAACCGACGTTTCTCTTTATCAAAAGACTAGCAGATGGACAGAACATCGTAATTTTTGGACGGGAAACTTTTTTATTATCATTTTTTTATATATATATAAATGCGGTTTTAATTTATGCAAGACAGCAAAGGTAAGACATGCTTTCTGACTAATACAAATATGAAGCATAAATCGGGTCTTCTGCCTCTGGTTCGGTGAATCTTGGTCATAGCGAGATGAAACTTCCAGCTGTGGAATCTGTGAGATGTGAGCTTTCAGTAGAGGAGCTGTTTGTTCGTGTTCATGTCGTGGGGTGGACACGGGGAGACATCATTTGTGTTTACATATTTTTCGGACTTTGTGCAGCTGCTCTTTAAATTGTTTGTTGTCTTAACTGTGTTTGTAGGTGATAGAAATGGTTTTGCTGAGCTGGTAGCTGAGATTCTGGACTTTCTGTGGATACCACACATGTTTATAGTTACATCTACAGACATGACGTTACAGCCGGAACGAGATGTTAACCCCTTAACTCCCGGTAGCGGAGGCTGCAGGTGCAGAGGTGAAGCTAAACAGTTAAGCTAAAAATGAAAGTTTAGAGAATTTATATCCAGAAATCTGGATAATGAAGCAGCGAAGGAGCATGGATGGAAGTTATTGTGCATATTGTGAATATTTCTCTCTCCTCACCATCTAGAAGCTGTGAGATTCTAATCCTGCTTTCTCTCTGTTCACCTGATGCAGATATTCATCACATATTCAATCAATCAATCAATCAATCTTTATTTATATAGCACTTTTCATACAAGAATGCAGCACAAAGTGCTTTCCATGGTTAAAACAACCCCCCTCCCACACCCCCACAGATAACCCCCTCCCTCCCCGCTTGTGTACGTGCAAGCATACACATACACATACACACACACATACTTGCACATATTAAAAGACTAATGTGAGGTTGAGCACAGATGAGCCTGGTGAGGAAACACTATCACAGGGAGCCGTCTGCACCGGGAGCCGCCCACCGACCACGACCGCCATGACACCGACCCAGGGCACACGGCCAATTGAGAGGCAGAGGAGCCACCCAACCAGACCGAAAGAACCCGCAGGACAGAGCCGCAGCAGCCACAGCCGATGAAAAGCCCCCGGTGCAGAGAGCCCCCTCCGAGGAAACACTGGGGAAATAACCTAAAAATAATATAAACAGAATAAAAGCATAAAGTAAATAAAAATGTGTTAACATAGAAAAATAAATAGGCTAGGGGAATAAAATAAATAAAAATAAAATTAATAAATATTAAGTAAAAGCTAAATTAAAAAGGTGGGTCTTGAGCCTGCTCTTAAAAACATTAACATTCTCTGCAGCCCTGAGCTCCTCCGGCAGGCTGTTGCAGAGACGAGGGCCATACCACTGGAAAGCTGCCTCTCCGTGAGTATGTGTCCTGACTTTAGGTACAGTCAAGAGGCCAGTACCGGAAGACCTCAGGGGCCGCGAGGGTTCATAAGGTAAAAGCAAATCTAAAAGATAAGAAGGCCCAAGACCATTAAGACATTTAAAAACCAATAAGAGAACCTTAAAATTGATCCTGAAACACACGGGGAGCCAATGCAGTGATTCTAAAACCGGTGTAATGTGGGCCCGCCCTCTGGTCTTCGTCAGCACACGAGCAGCTGAGTTCTGTAGGAGTTGTAGAGGTGCAGTACTCTTTTTGGGAGAATTGTTCCTTCTGTGTTTAGAAGGAAGCAGCTTCACAGCTTTAAATTCATCCTGCTGACTTTTTACCTTTTAGTTAGTAAATCCTGAACATTTCATCCTTCTTTCTCATAAATATTTAGTTTTATAAATATATATGAAGAAATATTTTAACTGCTACTGTTTAAAGAGAAAACTGCTGCTAAACCTGTTTATGTGTTTAGTCCAGGGGTCTGCAGCCTTTCCAATCCAAAGAGCCATTTTTCCCTCAGCCAGCTAAATAAAATTCCTTTAGAGATGCAAATGTTACGAGACTTTTCAAAATGTCAGCTTATATATTTTTAATAAAGAGCCACCATAGGATATTTGTAATTTTTGAAGAACCACATTTTTAATTTCAATTTTTAAGGTTTTAAAATAAAGGAAACACATAAAACCTTTATAAAAAGAGGATAGACAGACTTTCTTCTAAGGGATGTAGATATTTGTAAAAAATGCTGTAAAAGAAAAAGAAAGTCCCTGGTTTCCAACCTAATGACAAGAAAGATAGATTTAAAAAAAATATTTTAGCCACGTATTTAGAGGCATTGTGGAAGGTCCAGAGTCGCAGGTTAAACACCCCTGATGTGTGTTAGTAAACCAAAATTTACTGCATTTTCTTTATATAGCTGTAGGCCTTTTTTAAAGGAAAGAGACATTTTGCGCGTAACGATGCAATTAATCGCGATTAATCGCAGCATGTCATGCGATTAATCGTGATTAAAAATTTTAATCGTTGCCCAGCACTAATATATATATATATATAAATATATATATATATATATATATATATATATATATATATATATATATATATATATATATATATTCTTCTTTGTAGATTTTGAATGTAACTTAACTATGTGTTGTCTTCTTTGAGACCTTGTCTACCTATAACAGTGGTACTAGGAGCAGATGATATCAGCAAGAAAGAGAAAAGTCAGCAAAGTATCACTGTTGCAAAGTACTACCCACATCCAAAGTATTATCAAGAATGTGGTTATGACATTATGTTACTGAAGGTAAGTTAAAATAAAGAAAAAATCAATAATATTGCTGCCATTTTAAAGACAGACCGAAAGTATTTTAATCCCTTAAGCTTCACCTGTTCACATCTGAAGCTTCATTTACAAGAGCTGATATTTAACTCATATTGAATAAACATTTTTCTTAAGAACAAGTAAAAGCTACAAATTTGAAAAAAATGATAACTGCTGTCTTTTCCAGTTACAGATGTCTTTACAGTTAGAAAGCAATGCCAAACTCAACAAGTATGTCAAGCCTGTTGGATTACCTGGGAAAGATGCAAAAATCCCTGCCAACATCAAATGTGATGTTGCTGGATGGGGCAGAACTGCAGCCAATGGACCTGTGTTGAACGTTCTGAAGGAGGCCACAGAGAAGATACAATTTAACTTTGAGTGCAAAAATATTTGGAGAGAAAACTTCAATTCTCAGCACATGATCTGCACAAAGTTTGACAGGAAGAATGGAGGCATATGCCAGGTGATTACACACAATTCCCTGCAACATATACAAGATACGCTGAACATAGAAAATGTCCCTGATGGTGTTATTCATGACAAACCAGTATGACACCTTAACAGAATCATCATTTGCTTTTTCTCTAGGGTGATTCTGGTGGACCGCTTATTTGCAACAATGTGCTTGAAGGAATCACTTCTTTTACCTTGGAGGACGATTGTAATAATCCAAAGTATCCACATGTCTTCACCAAAATCAGTTTCTTCATACCTTGGATTAAGAAAATTATGCAGGAATAGGGGAATGCTGGATGATCTTTCTTAACTTACTCAATAAATGATTAGGCTTAGTGCAACCTGTAGAAAATGGATAGTTTGTGATCATTCACTCAGGAAATTCAGAAGGCATTTCACAACTTCTGTGCTGTCTCCAGATAAGAACAATTTCCCTCCCTCCTCTCTGATTCTGTCTTCGGGGTTTGGAGTATTTCTCTCTTTCCAGATTTCCCAATGGACAATACTATTGATTATGTTTTCTCATCATCCCCATATTGTAATGGCTTGATTTCCATTCTTTAAAACAGCATATGCAGTATCATTCCTTTTTCCTTACAGGATGTTGGGAGGGTAAATAACAGATGATTTTGGGAGAAAGTGCTGAAATTAATATATTTGTCTTCGTCATGTACTTGGCAAAACTTGGTACAACTCAAAGTTGTACTGAGAACCCACCTGACCAATTCAGGACTAGTGAAAGTTGTAGGAGGGGAATAAGATGGAGCCACACCCCCTTTTTCTTTTTTTTTTTTGCTTCCAGTCTGCAAAGAAATGTAAAGACTTTTTCCCCCTAAGGTATCAAAAATCAATAAAAGATGTTAAAAGGAAAATGGATAGTCTTTGTTTTTTTGTTGTTGTTGTTTGTTTGTTTGGTTTTTTTTTTTTTTTGGGGGGGGGGGGGGGGTGCAAAAATTTTACTTGTAGGTTTCTAAGCACAAGTAATTATATTCACAAAATTTGCAATAAGGAATATTTGCTTATATGCCTTTTCATTTCTGAAATGAGCTTTACTCCCTGTTGCAAAGGACGTGTTAAAATCTATCAACTATTTTCATCACTATGTTTCTTTACTTCAGTTTTATAACCCAAGGGGTTATTGGTGAGTTGTCTGCAGTAGGAACAAGGGTTGACTTGTAGAGTAAAAACACAGGTGCGGTGATCAAACTCAGTCATAGTGCAACTTGTGGTGATAAAGTAATACTTTTGGACTTTGATCTTCATCAGTCTAAACTATTTATAATCTTCCAATGAAAAGTTTCATGACAAACTCGAGATAACCATGAAGCAACACAATTTTATGTTTTGCATTGTTTTGTTGTAGCTGCTTAAGTTTAGCCATGAACATTTCATCTCAAAGTGTGAATTTATTTTGCTTTTGAAAAAGAAAAACAAGAAAAAAAAAACAGATTTATCATATAAATATAACAAAACTCAGATCTTATGAAGACTTGAAGTTGCATATGCAGTGACTGAGATAATTAAACTCATTGAATGCATATTTTTCTTGAAATGCAAGTTGAAGTAACAAGAAAAGAGAATAGTTTTTATGTCAATTTCACCCTGTTGTCTTTTGAGTTAAACAACTCCACATGGACCAAATATAACAAACACATACAGTTTAGTGGCTCTGATGCTGCCTCCCCAGCAGATGGCTGCAAAGATGTTTGCACTTTCCACAACAGACTTACAGAAGATATGCAACATCTTGGTGGATCTTAGCTTCCTTGAGTAAAGTCTGATTTGTATTTTATTGTAATTTGCTTCTGTGTTGCATTTCCATTGTTGTCCAACTGAACTCCAGGGTACTTGTATTCCTCTACTTGTTTGTTTACTCTTGTTCCGTCTGAAGTCAACTGTCATCTTGTTGTGTTGTTGTTGTTTTCAAGATGAAGTGATTGTTTCTGCACCACCTCACAAACTGACTAGTACTCTGTACTCAGCTTCTTCTCAATCACTGTTAAACCCCACAGCTGCAGAGTAATCAGAGTATTTCTGCAGATGAAAGGACCCAAGAGTTGTATTGGAAGTCTGAGGTGTATAAAAGTAATGGTGAGAGATCTTATTCCACTTTAGCCACCGTTACTGTGACTTTAGCCATGGTCACGCTTTGGTCATGTCAATTTTCTGTGACCAGAAAAATATTTTTATATTGATCTGCGATTGTTTTGACTATTATGCTAAACTTTTCATACCATGAGTGCAATGCATTGTGATTTTATTGCTTTTTCTCTATAAGAACTTGAATGACTCGTTTAACTCTGACAGTGTTAGAATGGCACTGGCTAAGGTTTTAACGTTTTTGTTAATTTGACCCCAGAAATAAAATAATGAATTTTTGAGCAATAATTCCAACAGATTTCATATAAAAAGACAGGTTGACAGTTTCCTGAGATGTAAAGTGCTCATCACGGAGATGCATTTCACACATGCAGCAGCAAGCAACGTGTGATGGCAGCTCCTGCTTGTGCATGAACATTTTTCACACCAGCCCACCAAGTTTCCGTTAGTAAGAGTTTGGGGTTTGACTACAAAAGGTGGTTGGGGGCTAATGCGAGTCAGACTTTTCAGTCTTTGTGTGTGAGAGAAACCATGTCCCGCACATGCTGCTCAATTTACTTCCTTCTTCTAGCCCCACTCACTTGTAAGTAGTCATTTCCAGTGATTGTTTTGGGGGCAGGTGGGAATGGGGTTGGAGTAGTTTTTTTTCTTGTACAAACCAGAAGAAATTGTAAATAATTTTCGGTGATGTGTGTGCTGATTTTAACTCTTTTTTTCTTGTGAAAGGGGCCACAGAGAGTGGTATAGTAGGTGGCCGCGTTGCAAAGGCCCACTCCAGACCATACATGGCATCACTCCAGATTCAAGGACACCATACATGTGGGGGGATCCTTATTCGGGAGGACTACATTCTAACTGCAGCGCACTGCAAAAAGTGAGTTTATACTACAACAACGACAGAGTAGTGTCGTAGTTAAGTTAAATTGGAAATTAACTTATCTGGAAATTGAAACCGATGTTTTTACATTGATTTTATGTTATTGTGTATAGTGTTCTTAGTACTGGTTTTATGTTTTTAATGACTAAACATATTTGTGTATAATAATTTACTGCACCATTTCATCTGTTATGTTTTTGTGGTTGATTATTTGCCATCACTGTGGCTGCAGTGGGTTGAAAGGTCAAACAAATTTCCCCCAGTGGAACGAAAAAGTTAATCTTGATATTGAGCTGTGCCCTGTTTCAGTTACATCATACTTTTAGGATTTTTCATCATTTTTGTTACATGACAATGTAATAAAATAAATGATCATTTATTCTTGCATTGTTACATTTTTAAAAAGTAGCTATTTAGGTTTTTTTTTTTTTTTTTTTGCCACCTTTCTATAACCATTTAATTTTTTTCTTCAGAGAGATTAAATATAACTTATCTGTGTCATTTCCTTTTTTCCCCTCAGTCCTCAGGCCATAACAGTGGTACTCGGAGCACAGGACATCAGCAAAAACGAGAAAAGTCAGCAAAAGATCCCTGTAGAAAAGTACATCCAACATCAACACTACAATGGCCTCGATTGTGACATTATGTTACTGAAGGTAACCTAAAACCAAAGAAAAAGAAAAAAGAAAAAAAAAAAAAGAAAAAACAAACATGAAGTTTCACTGGTTCATGTCTTATAAAAAGTTAAAGCTGCATTTTAAAATTCACATCATCGACTGTGGGTGTGAACTGTTTCACTCAGCTGCTGTACAAGAACTTACTGTGACAAAGTGGGTGAGTCCACACCATCTCCCACTGTTTCACACCACTTCAACTGTCCATACCTGTTTGATCTGATTTTAACACTGTTAGCTTCACCATTGCTCACTGATCAGCAAACACAAACTATCCCAGATTTTTTGGTTGTGTTTTGCTTTCTAGTTGAGAACAGCTAATATACATAAACATCTGTTTAAAGCAAGACTCAGACCAGTATTAATACCTTTAGTTCTGTTTATTTGGTTAAAACTGTTTTGTTAAATATTTAATATCCAATGAAAAACACGTATCTCCAAAATTCTTTTTTTTTACAGGAGCATGAAAAAACTGTTTTTTTTTTTTTTTTTTCACGAACTTATGACATCCAATGGAGATACGTCTTAAATAGACGGCCTCATAAAATGTCCTCCCATTGGTGATATAAAGATCCAAAGCATCAGTTGATAGGGAAGAATGTGACAAGCCGTTAACTAGAACGTCAAAAACATCAAGAGTTGACATATGTGGTTTCCACCGGACAGCGACGATATGTTGCTCACCGTACTTACAATGTGTTCCAGGAGCAAAAAACACTTCCTGTATTTATAGGGTTTGTCTTGATTAATGATGTCACTGGAAGGGATGAAGTATGGGGGGAGATTGATTATGTTTTCCTACAAGATTTTTTTTTCTTCTTCTTCTTCTGCCTAGTTGTGTATGTGTGTGTGTTTGTGTGGTACCAGGATTCAATTATTAACAATTGTGTTAGTCCTTATTTAAGTTTACTGTGAATGAGTAACTTAATTGTATGTTGGATTTATGTGTAAAGAATAGACTCACCTATGAAGTGGTAGGAGTCTAGGGAAGCCATTTTGTCACCAGGACACAAGGTTATATAAGGCGGACCTTTTGTCTCATATATATTTAGTTGAAATATGCACCTTAAACAATAAATTCTTGTCATTTTGCAAGAGCTCTGCCTACTGCCATCTTTTAGTCACTGTGGTCACACAAACTACAACATTTACATTTAAACTCATACTGAAGGAACCTTGTCTTGAAAAAAAAAAAAAGTCAAAATAGCTAACTTAGTAAACATAACTTTTGTGTGTGTGTGTGTGTGTGTCTTTACAGTTAAAAAGAAATGCCACAATCAATAAGTATGTCAAGCCTATTGGAATACCAAGGAAAGGTGGGAAAATCCCTGCCAACATCAAATGTGCTGTTGCTGGATGGGGCAGAACTGCAGCCAATGGACCTGTGTCAAACGTTCTAAAGGAGGCCACAGAGAAGATACAATTTAACTCTGAGTGCAAACGTAAATGGGAAAAAAATTTCCATTCTCAGCACATGATTTGCACAAAGTTTGACAGGAAGAATGGAGGAATATGCCAGGTGATCAAAGAACATAGTTTTATGCAACATTATGCTGCTCATAGAAACTGTGCCTAACTGGCGTTATTTATGAAAAACATGATGCTTTCATTCAGTTTGTAAAGACTTTCATTTGTCTTTTCTTTAGGGTGATTCTGGTGGACCGCTTATTTGCAACAAGAGGCCTGAAGGCATCACTTCTTTTACCAAGACCGACGATTGCAGTGATCCAAAATATCCACATGTCTTCACAAAAATCAATGCGTTTGCACTTTGGATTAAGAAAATGATGCAGGAATAGAAGAATACTGGATGAGCTTCCTTACCTGTTAAACAATAAAGCTTACTGAAACCTGTACAAAATGTGAAGTCAAACTTTTAGAAAAAAAAAACATGCACAGGTTTTGCTTGTTGGGGAAAATGCACAAGTGATCATATGTAGAAAATCTGTAATAAAAAGGAATTTGACTGTATATAATTTTTTCTGAAATGAGCTATACTCTCTCTTTTCTATGTTTTGTGAAAGTTCACCAACTATTTTCTTAATTATTTTTCTTTGCCTCAAAGAGTTATAAGCTGTTTAACTCTTGGGGTGGCAGTGGCACAGCAGGTCATCCAATAATGGGTAGGTTGCTTGTGTCGTTGTGTCCACATTTCTGCAGCTGTCCCCAAAGCAGCTGTGGCTACACATGTAGGTTACCATCACCAGGTATGAATGAGGAGTGAAGGAATAATGGAAACAATGTAACGTGCTTTTTGGTGTCCTGAAAAGCCATTTATAAATCTATTCCATTGTTACATTGAATAAGGGATTGGTGGTAAATTAGAGTCAAAATCAGAATCAGAATCACAAAGCCTTTATTGTCATTGTAAACCAGAGCATACAACGAGATTAGGGGGTGCTACTCCTTATGGTGTTTGCATCAGAATAAAAAGAATATCAAAAATATTAAGAATAAAGGCAAAAGGAGGAAATAAATAGAAATAAAATACTTAAAGTAGAATAAAAATATAGTAAGTACTAAAAACAGATATATACATATATTTACAATTTGAATGTATTGTACTTGGAAGTATTGTATTGCACAACAAGGTTCAAGTTTCACAGTGGTATAATACTTGTTGCAGTCTATTGCACATGTGTGTGATGATTCATCTTCTTATTGTTGAGTGTGTTCTCTTTATTGTTTGGTTTGTTCATGGGAGTTCAGGGCACTGATGGCTCTGGGGAAAAAGCTGTCCCTGAGTCTGTTTGTATTGGCTTGTGGGCTCTGTAGCGCCTACCAGAGGGCAGCAGGTTGAACAAGTGCTTGTTAGGGTGGAATGGGTCCTTGACGATGTTTGAGGCTCTGCTGTGGTAGCGAGAGCTGGCAATTTGGTCCAGGGGGGGAGGGGGCACTCGGTGATCTTCTGGGCCGTGTTAATCACTCTCTGCAGTGCTCCCCTGTCTGCTGCTGTGCACCCAGCGTACCACGCTGTGATGCAGTACGCCAGGATGCTCTCTACAGTGGCTCGGTAGAAGGACATTAGCAGCTTCTCATCCAGGTTGTTTCTCCTTAGTACTCTCAGGAAGTGTAGTCGCTGCTGGGCCTTCTTCACCACTGCTGTAGTGTTTACAGACCAGGAGAGATTATCTGAGATGTGGACGCCCAGAAGCTTGAATGAGTGGACTCTTTCCACACACTCTCCATTAATGAGGAGGGGGGTCAGGTCTGCTCTGTTCTTGCGGAAGTCCATAATGAGTTCTTTTGTTTTTGTGATGTTCAGTGTAAGGTTGTTTACTAAACACCACGCTTCCAGTTTCACCACCTCATCTCTGTAGGCTGACTCATCTCCTCCTGAGATGAGCCCGACCCCGGTGTGTGTCATCAGCAAATTTGATGATGGAGTTGGAGAGATGAGCTGGTGTGCAGTTGTATGTGTGCAGTGAGTAGAAGAAAGGGCTCAGTACACAACCTTGTGGGGATCCAGTGCTGAGGGTTATGGTGGGGGAGAGATGGGGGCCAAGTTTGAAAGATTGTGGGCGGTCTGTGAGGAAGTCTCTGATCCATCTGCAGATGTGTGAGGAGAGCCCGGGATGGGAGAGTTTTCCAGCCAAAGTGTCCGGGATGATTGTGTTAAAGGCTGAGCTATAGTCAATGAAGAGCATCCTCACATAGTTCCCCCTGTGCTCTAGGTGGCTCAGAGCTGTGTGGAGAACTGTGGTGATGCGTCCTCTGTTGATCTGTTTGCACAGTATGCAAACTGGTGGGGGTCAAGTGTGGGAGGTAGTTGGTCCTTGATATGTCTTGCAACCAGTCTCTCAAAGCATTTCATGATTAAGGGCGTGAGGGCTATAGGCCTGTAATCATTGAGGCTGTTGGCTGTCTGCTCTTTTGGGACTGGGATGATGGTGGCTGATTTCAGACAGGAGGGAATGATGGCTTGTGACAGGGAGTGGTTGAAGATTTTGGTGAAGATGCCCGACAGCTGGCCGGTGCATGCTCTAAGTACCTTCCCAGGTATAGCGTCTGGGCTGGCAGCTTTCCTGGGGTTGACAGTCTTAAATTAAAGACTTAAGTTAAAAAATTTGAATTTTCAACCCATTATTTCTTTGGTTATACTTTACACAGTTAAAAGCAAACTAGATTTCCTGATGACAATAGTTTTTATTCACACACTGAAGGTGTTGAACAAAACCTCTGAGGAAGGTTTCCAACCGGCTGAATAAGTCAGAGATTAAGGCAGTTCTGAGGGGGTCTAACCCAGTACCAGCAAGGTGCCTAATAAAGTGACCAGTGACTGTATATTCATTTATTCCAATAAGAACTTCTTTTTAAAGTATTTTTCTTTCTCTTGGTCAAAAATTTAATAAAAAGAGAGAAAAGAATGACTGAGTTTCAAATAATTAGCAAAAAACTGATACATACACACAAACACACACATGTGCACACATGAAAGTAAAACCAGCCAAACACAACAACGACCTCATTCCACTTCAGCTGCTGCCAATGTGATTGTTTCCATGGTTATATTGGTTATGTCAATTTTCTGTGCCAGTGACACATATATTTACACTGATATGTGATTATTTTCACTATTTGCTCATCTTTTCATACCAGGAGTGTTATGCATTGTGATTTTGTTGCTTTTCACTAATGAATTTAGGAATGAGTCGTTTAATCCGAAAAATGTGTAAACCTTGATCTCAAAAAATACAAAACAGAATTTCTTAACATTTAAAGAAAAAGAAAAACAAATAAAATGATAAATCACTGAAGAATGATTTTAACACATTTTAGAACAAAAAGATGTAAAATGATTATCACAGTGGCGTGCTTCACACATGCAGCAGCAAACAATTTATTTATTTATTTATTTTGGTTGTTATTATCAACTTAAATTGCTATGTACACTTTCTTTTATCTCTTCTTGATATGCAATGTACAAATTTAAGTTTACATAAAGTGTTTGTTTCCTGGTAAAGTAACAGTGCTAGGTTATTTCCATTGAAAGCTGCTTTATTATTATTCTGAGGAATGCATAGTAGAATATAAAATTAAAGATAAACATAAGGCAACCAAAAAATGCTGCAGAGCTGTCAGTTTAAAACTACCCAGCAGTAAACTTGTGGTTTGTGGTATATGATTGCAGCTGCAGCTCTCACTGTTCTGTGTAACCCCTCTGGTGACCTTGTATATCAGTCATGTTGATAGAAAACTTTTTTTGTTTTTGGTTTCAAAGAAAGTTGTCCACGTCGTCTTTTTTCTCAGGAAGCTACCTTTATGGTAAATAAAGACTTTGCATAGTACAAACCACACAAGTGGCCAGTGTGAAGAAGCCGCAAAGGTGAAACTAAACATCTGATCTTTCCACTGAACTTCATTTGTGCTGTACCACATTAACAAAGGCATCCACACTCATTTGTTCAAAATGAAACCAAATTAATTTGTGTCCATAGGGAAATTAGAAATGAGGACTACTCTAAAGGGACCATTCATTTTAGGTACCTTTTCTTAATCTAAACTTTTTTCACCAGCACCCTTACAATTTGATGAAAGCATGGCTTAAGTTATCAGAATGGCCCAACATAACATTCTAGTAAGAAACTATACAGAGACTGAAAAACACTCTTTGTGTCTGAATAAGGACAGAGCAAATAAGCTGTCATATGTGCACAACAATGGTCTGAAGCACCATCTAGTGGACTTCAAAAACAGTAGAATCAAAACCAGGGGCCTCATTCCAAACTACAAGTGCAGCAAACTACAGATGTACAGATACATCTGAGATTGGTAGCAGTTTATTTAGTATTCAATAATATATTCTCTATAGTTCCTGGGTGTTCCAGGTGGGTCGGAGGTGCTGCAGCTGTGATTGGAGAGGGTGAGACTAGAGACTCCATGCAGCACCGCAGCACTGTGTCCTCAGAGAAAGTCCTGCAGGTGCAGAGGAACAGGATCATCGCTATTAACAAGGTGGCCAAGGAGTTGCGGGAAATGGAGTCTGTCTTGACAGAAATTGGTTACAACAATTACAAAAGGATTATGTAAGAATAAATAAATAAACAATAGAAATCCACTTGTGTGTTTCATTAGCGCTGAATTACTTCTAGATGCTCTAGTGTGTCCTACTATGCTGGATCTAAGAAGAAATGACCAAAGCTTATTCTGTAGTACCATTGGTGTCACTGTTTCCTGTGTTTCTAGATTATATGCATACGCGTGGGTTTTAAGTCTAACTTTTAAAAAAAGGGTAAAAGGGTTTAGGGGACAGAAATGACTGTGCATGGCTGAGCAAAAGGTATAAAATCCTCTGTGATTATTGTGGCTAATATGGCTTTAAGCTGACTCATTTAACCTCTGCCACATAACTTTCTTTCCAAAGGGGAGGGGGGAAAGAAAACAAAAAAAAAAAAAAACAGAAAGACAAATTGTCAGGACCTAAACCTCTGATCTCACATCAAATAAATTTCAGTGTTTAAAGATTTCAAGACATATATATGTAGTCATAAAGTTATGAAACGATGAATGCTTCAAAAATATTTAATAATTACACTAGTGATCATCTCAGAGCTGCATCTTATAAATGCAGCAGTAACTAACATGATAGCAACTCCTGTTTCTGCAGGAACGTCTTTGAGATCTGCCCACAAAGTTTCCGCTTGTACGAGTTAGACTACAAAAGGTGCTAGAGGTGGTGATGCAAGCCAGACTGATCAGTCTTTTGTCTGTGTGTGTAAAACCATGACCCACTCATTCTGCATCATTTACATCCTTCTTCTAGTCACCATAACTGGTAAGATGAGATTACATTTTTGTGAAGATTTAAGTGGCTCTAAGAATTAATGTAACCTTTCTTTTCCTGCTATTTAATTCTTTCATTAACAATTGCATATCACCTGGAATAAAGTTTTTTCTTTTTTATTTTACAAATTAGTAGAAATTGAGAATCATTTTCTGTGCTGATTTGAACTTTTCTTCTTATGAAAGGGGCCACAGAGAGTGGTATAGTAGGTGGTCGGCATGCAAAGGCCCACTCTAGACCCTACATGGCATCACTTCAGGTTCGGGGACACCATACATGCGGGGGGATCCTTATTCGGGAGGACTATATTCTAACCGCAGCACACTGCAAAGAGTGAGTTTATATTGCATTTTATATATATATATATATATATATATATATATATATATATATATATATTCTTCTTTGTAGATTTTGAATGTAACTTAACTATGTGTTGTCTTCTTTCAGACCTTGTCTACCTATAACAGTGGTACTAGGAGCAGATGATATCAGCAAGAAAGAGAAAAGTCAGCAAAGTATCACTGTTGCAAAGTACTACCCACATCCAAAGTATTATCAAGAATGTGGTTATGACATTATGTTACTGAAGGTAAGTTAAAATAAAGAAAAAATCAATCATATTGCTGCCATTTTAAAGACAGACCGAAAGTATTTTAATCCCTTAAGCTTCACCTGTTCACATCTGAAGCTTCATTTACAAGAGCTGATATTTAACTCACATTGAATAAACATTTTTCTTAAGAACAAGTAAAAGCTACAAATTTGAAAAAAATTATAACTACTGTCTTTTCCAGTTACACTCTGTTGTCTTTACAGTTAGAAAGCAATGCCAAACTCAACAAGTATGTCAAGCCTATTGGATTACCTGGGAAAGATGCAAAAATCCCTGCCAACATCAAATGTGATGTTGCTGGATGGGGCAGAACTGCAGCCAATGGACCTGTGTCGAACGTTCTGAAGGAGGCCACAGAGAAGATACAATTTAACTTTGAGTGCAAAAATATTTGGAGAGAAAACTTCAATTCTCAGCACATGATCTGCACAAAGTTTGACAGGAAGAATGGAGGCATATGCCAGGTGATTACACACAATTCCCTGCAACATATACAAGATACGCTGAACATAGAAAATGTCCCTGATGGTGTTATTCATGACAAACCAGTATGACACCTTAACAGAATCATCATTTGCTTTTTCTCTAGGGTGATTCTGGTGGACCGCTTATTTGCAACAATGTGCTTGAAGGAATCACTTCTTTTACCTTGGAGGACGATTGTAATAATCCAAAGTATCCACATGTCTTCACCAAAATCAGTTTCTTCATACCTTGGATTAAGAAAATTATGCAGGAATAGGGGAATGCTGGATGATCTTTCTTAACTTACTCAATAAATGATTAGGCTTAGTGCAACCTGTAGAAAATGGATAGTTTGTGATCATTCACTCAGGAAATTCAGAAGGCATTTCACAACTTCTGTGCTGTCTCCAGATAAGAACAATTTCCCTCCCTACTCTCTGATTCTGTCTTCGGGGTTTGCAGTATTTCTCTCTTTCCAGATTTCCCAATGGACCATACTATTGATTATGTTTTCTCATCATCCCCATATTGTAATGGCTTGATTTCCATTCTTTAAAACAGCATATGCAGTATCATTCCTTTTTCCTTACAGGATGTTGGGAGGGTAAATAACAGATGATTTTGGGAGAAAGTGCTGAAATTAATATATTTGTCTTCGTCATGTACTTGGCAAAACTTGGTACAACTCAAAGTTGTACTGACAACCCATCTGACCAATTCAGGACTAGTGAAAGTTGTAGGAGGGCAATAAGATGGAGCCACACCCCCTTTTTCTTTTTTTCTTATTTTTTGCTTCCAGTCTGCAAAGAAATGTAAAGACTTTTTTCCCCCTAAGGTATCAAAAATCAATAAAAGATGTTGAAAGGAAAATGGATAGTCTTTGTTTTTATGTTGTTGTTTGTTTGTTTGTTTGTTTTTTTTTGGGGGGGGGGGGTGCAAAAATTTTACTTGTAGGTTTCTAAGCACAAGTAATTATATTCACAAAATTTACAATGAGGAATATTTGCTTATATGCCTTTTCATTTCTGAAATGAGCTTTACTCCCTGTTGCAAATGACGTGTTAAAATCTATCAACTATTTTCATCACTATGTTTCTTTACTTCAGTTTTATAACCCAAGGGGTTATTGGTGAGTTGTCTGCAGTAGGAACAAGGGTTGACTTGTAGAGTAAAAACACAGGTGCGGTGATCAAACTCGGTCATAGTGCAACTTGTGGTGATAAAGTAATACTTTTGCACTTTGATCTTCATAAGTCTAAACTATTTATAATCTTCCAATGAAATGTTTCATGAAAAACTTGAGTTAACCATGAAGCAACACAATTTTATGTTTTGCATTGTTTTGTTGTAGCTGCTTAAGTTTAGCCATGAACATTTCATCTCAAAGTGTGAATTTATTTTGCGTTTGAAAAAGAAAAACAATAAAAAAAACACAGATTTATCATATAAATATAACAAAACTCAGATCTTATGAAGACTTGAAGTTGCATATGCAGTGACTGAGATAATTAAAAGAGAATAGTTTTTATGTCAATTTCACCCTGTTGTCTTTAGAGTTAAACAACTCCACATGGACCAAATATAACAAACACATACAGTTTAGTGGCTCTGATGCTGCCTCCCCAGCAGATGGCTGCAAAGATGTTTGCACTTTCCACAACAGACTTACAGAAGATATGCAACATCTTGGTGGATCTTAGCTTCCTTGAGTAAAGTCTGATTTGTATTTTATTGTAATTTGCCTCCGTGTTGCATTTCCATTGTTGTCCACCTGAACTCCAGGGTACTTGTATTCCTCCACCACCTCCATGTCTTCTCCAAGGATGTAGACATTGTTTTGTTTACTCTTGTTCCATCTGAAGTCAACTGTCATCTTGTTGTGTTGTTGTTGTTTTCAAGATGAAGTGATTGTTTCTGCACCATCTCACAAACTGACTAGTACTCTGTACTCAGCTTCTTCTCAATCACTGTTAAACCCCACAACTGCAGAGTAATCAGAGTATTTCTGCAGATGAAAGGACCCAAGAGTTGTATTGGAAGTCTGAGGTGTATAAAAGTAATGGTGAGAGATCTTATTCCACTTTAGCCACCGTTACTGTGACTTTAGCCATGGTCACGCTTTGGTCATGTCAATTTTCTGTGACCAGAGAAATATTTTTATATTGATCTGCGATTGTTTGACTATTATGCTAAACTTTTCATACCATGAGTGCAATGCATTGAGATTTATTTGCCTTTTCTCTATAAGAACTTGAATGACTCGTTTAACTCTGACAGTGTTAGAATGGCACTGGCTAAGGTTTTAACGTTTTTGTTAATTTGACCCCAGACATAAAATAATGAATTTTTGAGCAATAATTCCAATAGATTTCATATAAAAAGACAGGTTGACAGTTTCCTGAGATGTAAAGTGCTCATCACAGAGATGCATTTCAGACATGCAGCAGCAAGCAACGTGTGATGGCAGCTCCTGCTTGTGCATGAACATTTTTCACACCAGCCCACCAAGTTTCCGTTAGTAAGAGTTTGGGGTTTGACTACAAAAGGTGGTTGGGGGCTAATGCGAGTCAGACTTTTCAGTCTTTGTGTGTGAGAGAAACCATGTCCCGCACATGCTGCTCAATTTACTTCCTTCTTCTAGCCCCACTCACTTGTAAGTAGTCATTTCCAGTGATTGTTTTGGGGGGAGGTGGGAATGGGGTTGGAGTAGTTCTTTTTCTTGTACAAACCAGAAGAAATTGTAAATAATTTTCGTTGGTGTGTGTGCTGATTTTAACTTTTTTTTTCTTGTGAAAGGGGCCACAGAGAGTGGTATAGTAGGTGGCCGCGTTGCAAAGGCCCACTCCAGACCATACATGGCATCACTCCAGATTCAAGGACAACATACATGTGGGGGGATCCTTATTCGGGAGGACTATGTTCTAACTGCAGCGCACTGCAAAAAGTGAGTTTATACTACAACAATGACAGAGTAGTGGCGCCATACTTTCCCTGGTTATAATTAATGGTCAAAACATTGGAAATTAACTTAACTGAAATTGAAACCCATGTTTTTACATTGATTTTATGTTATTGTGTATAGTGTTCTTAGTACTGGTTTTATGTTTTTAATGACTAAACATATTTGTGTATAATAATTTACTGCACCATTTCATCTGTTATGTTTTTGTGTTTGATTATTTGCCATCACTGTGGCAGCAGTGGGTTGAAAGGTCAAACAAATTTACCCTAGTGGAACAAAAAAGTTAATCTTGATATTGAGCTGTGCCCTGTTTCAGTTACATCGTACTTTTAGAGTTTTTCACAATTTTTGTTACATTACAATAAATGATCGTTTATTCTTGCATTGTATTCTTACATTTTTAAAAAGTATTTAGGTGTTTTTTTGTTTGCCACCTTTCTATAACCATTTAATTTTTTCTTCAGAAAGATTAAATATAACTTATCTGTGTCATTTCCTTTTTTTTCCCCCTCAGTCCTCAGGACATAACAGTGGTACTCGGAGCACAGGACATCAGCAAAAATGAGAAAAGTCAGCAAAGGATCCCTGTAGAAAAGTACATCCAACATCAACACTACAATGGCCTTGATTGTGACATTATGTTACTGAAGGTAACCTAAAACAAAACAAATAAAAAAAAACAACAGAAAAAAAACTAAAAGAAACAAATATGAAGTTTCACTGGTTCATGTCTTATAAAAAGTTAAAGCTGCATTATAAAATTCACATCACTGACTGTGGGTGTGAACTGTTTCACCTACAAACTCAGCTGCTGTAAAGAATTTACTGTGAGTCCACACCATCTCCCACTGTTTCACACCATTTCAACTGTCCATACCTGTTTGATCTGATTTTAACACTGTTAGCTTCACCATTGCTCACTGATTAGCAGACACAAACTATCCCAGGTTTGTTTGTGTTTTGCTTTCTAGTTGAGAACAACTAATATACATAAACATCTGTTTAAGGCAAGACTCAGACCAGTATTAGTACCTTTAGTTCTGTTTATTTGGTTAAAACTGTTTTGTTAAATATTTAATATCCGATGAAAAACACGTATCTCCAAAATTCTTTTTTTTTACAGGAGCATGAAAAAACAGTTTGTTTTCTTTTTCACAAGACGAGATACGTCTTAAATAGACGGCCTCATAAAATGTCCTCCCATTGGTGATATAAAGATCCAAGACATCAGTTGATAGGGAAGAATGTAACAAGCCATTTACTGTAGAACGTCAAAAACATCAAAAGTTGACATATGTGGTTTCCACCGGACAGCGACGATATGTTGCTCACCGTACTTACAATGTGTTCCAGGAGCAAAAAACACTTCCTGTATTTATAGGGTTTGTCTTGATTAATGATGTCACTGGAAGGGATGAAGTATGGGGGGAGATTGATTATGTTTTCCTACAAGATTTTTTTTTCTTCTTCTTCTTCTGCCTAGTTGTGTGTGTGTGTGTGTTTGTGTGGTACCAGGATTCAATTATTAACAATTGTGTTAGTCCTTATTTAAGTTTACTGTGAATGAGTAACTTAATTGTATGTTGGATTTATGTGTAAAGAATAGACTCACCTATGAAGTGGTAGGAGTCTAGGGAAGCCATGTTGTCACCAGGACTCAAGGTTATATAAGGCGGACCTTTTGTCTCATATATATTTTGTTGAAAGATGCACCTTAAAAAATAAATTCTTGTCATGTTGCAAGAGCTCTGCCTACTGCCATCTTTTAGTCACTGTGGTCACACAAACTACAACATTTACATTTAAACTCATACTGAAGGAACCTTGTCTTGAAAAAAAAGTCAAAATAACTAATTTAGTAAATATAACTTTTGTGTGTGTGTGTGTGTGTGTGTGTGTGTGTGTGTGTGTGTGTGTGTGTGTGTGTGTGTGTGTGTGTGTGTGTGTGTGTGTGTGTGTGTGTCTTTACAGTTAAACAGAAATGCCACAATCAACAAGTATGTCAAGCCTATAGGAATACCAAGGAAAGGTGGGAAAATCCCTGCCAACATCAAATGTGCTGTTGCTGAAAGGGGCAGAACTGCAGCCAATGGACCTGTGTCAAACGTTCTAAAGGAGGCCACAGAGAAGATACAATTTAACTCTGAGTGCAAACGTAAATGGGAAAAAAATTTCCATTCTCAGCACATGATTTGCACAAAGTTTGACAGGAAGAATGGAGGAATATGCCAGGTGATCAAAGAACATAGTTTTATGCAACATTATGCTGCTCATAGAAACTGTGCCTAACTGGTGTTATTTATTAAAAACATGATGCTTTCATTTAGTTTGTAAAGTCTTTCATTTGTCTTTTCTTTAGGGTGATTCTGGTGGACCGCTTGTTTGCAACAAGAGGCCTGAAGGCATCACTTCTTTTACCAAGACCGACGATTGCAGTGATCCAAAATATCCACATGTCTTCACAAAAATCAATGCGTTTGCACTTTGGATTAAGAAAATGATGCAGGAATAGAGGAATACTGGATGAGCTTCCTTACCTGTTAAACAATAAAGCTTACTGAAACCTGTACAAAATGTGAAGTCAAAGTTTTAGAAAAAAAAAAAAAAACATGCACAGGTTTTGCTTGTTGGGGAAAATGCACAAGTTATCATATGTAGACAATCTGTAATAAAAAGGAATTTGAGTGTATATAATTTTTTCTGAAATGAGCTATACTCTCTCTTTTCTATGTTTTGTGAAAGTTCACCAACTATTTTTTTAATTATTTTTCTTTGCCTCAAAGAGTTATAAGCTGTTTAACTCTTGGCAGGTCATCCAACAATGGGTAGGTTGCTTGTGTCGTTGTGTCCACATTTCTGCAGCTGTCCCCAAAGCAGCTGTGGCTACACATGTAGGTTACCATCACCAGGTATGAATGAGGAGTGAAGGAATAATGGAAACAATGTAACGTGCTTTTTGGTGTCCTGAAAAGCCATTTATAAATCTATTCCATTGTTATATTGAATAAGGGATTGGTGGTAAATTAGAGTCAAAATCAGAATCACAAAGCCTTTATTGTCATTGTAAACCAGAGCATACAACGAGATTAGGGGGTGCTACTCCTTATGGTGTTTGCATCAGAATAAAAAGAATATCAAAAATATTAAGAATAAAGGCAAAAGGAGGAAATAAATAGAAATAAAATACTTAAAGTAGAATAAAAATATGGTAAGTACTAAAAACAGATATATACATATATTTACAATTTGAATGTATTGTACTTGGAAGTATTGTATTGCACAACAAGGTTCAAGTTTCACAGTGGTATAATACTTGTTGCAGTCTATTGCACATGTGTGTGATGATTCATCTTCTTATTGTTGAGTGTGTTCTCCTTATTGTTTGGTTTGTTCATGGGAGTTCAGGGCACTGATGGCTCTGGGGAAAAAGCTGTCCCTGAGTCTGTTCGTACAGGCTTTATGGGCTCTGTAGCGCCTACCAGAGGGCACCAGGTTGAACAAGTGCTTGTTAGGGTGGAATGGGTCCTTGACGATGTTTGAGGTGCTGCTGTGGTAGCGAGAGCTGGCAATTTGGTCCAGGGGGGAAGGGGGCACTCGGTGATCTTCTGGGCCATGTTAATCACTCTCTGCAGTGCTCTCCTGTCTGCTGCTGTGCACCCAGCGTACCACGCTGTGATGCAGTACTCCAGGATGCTCTCTACGGTGGCTTGGTAGAAGGACACTAGCAGCTTCTCATCCAGGTTGTTTCTCCTTAGTACTCTCAGGAAGTGGAGTCGCTGCTGGGCCTTCTTCACCACTGCTGTAGTGTTTACAGACCAGGAGAGATTATCTGAGATGTGGACGCCCAGAAGCTTGAATGAGTGGACCCTTAATGAGGAGGGGGTTCAGGTCTGCTCTGTTCTTGCGGAAGTCCATAATGAGTTCTTTTGTTTTTGTGATGTTCAGTGTAAGGTTGTTTACTAAACACCACGCTTCCAGTTTCACCACCTCATCTCTGTAGGCTGACTCATCTCCCCCTGAGATGAGCCCGACCACGGTGTGTGTCATCAGCAAATTTGATGATGGAGTTGGAGAGATGAGCTGGTGTGCAGTTGTATGTGTACAGTGAGTACAAGAAAGGGCTCTGTACACAACCTTGTGGGGATCCAGTGCTGAGGGTTAAGGGTGGGGGAGAGATGGGGGCCAAGTTTGAAAGATTGTGGGCGGTCTGTGAGGAAGTCTCTGATCCATCTGCAGATGTGTGAGGAGAGCCCGAGATGGGAGAGTTTTCCAGCCAGAGTGTCTGGGATGATTGTGTTAAAGGCTGAGCTATAGTCAATGAAGAGCATCCTCACATAGTTCCCCCTGTGCTCTAGGTGGCTCAGAGCTGTGTAGAGAACTGTGGTGATGGCGTCCTCTGTTGATCTGTTTGCACGGTATGCAAACTGGTGGGGGTCAAGTGTGGGAGGTAGTTGGTCCTTGATATGTCTTGCAACCAGTCTCTCAAAGCATTTCATGATTACAGGTGTGAGGGCTATAGGCCTGTAATCATTGAGGCTGTTGACTGTCTGCTCTTTTGGGACTGGGATGATGGTGGCTGATTTCAGGCAGGAGGGAATGATGGCTTGTGACAGGGAGTGGTTGAAGATTTTGGTGAAGATGCCTGACAGCTGGTCGGCGCATGCTCTAAGTACAAAGCAAAAGTGCTCAAAGCACAGTCTCTGTGTATTCCTTTAAGTCCTGCTGGTCGAATAAATCCCAAGTGGTGAGTTTGAAGCAGTTCTGTAGCTAAGAGAGCTCCCTCAGGCCAGGTTTGTATTGTCTTTGTTTGTGGCTTTGTTTGTCTTCGCAGGGGGGTGTAGGTGGGGAGAGATGGGGGAGGGGGGAGGCTCTGTAAGCATGTTTGATATTGGAGTAAACATGGTCCAGTGTTTTATCCCCCCTGGTGGCACAATTCACGTACTGGATGAATTTAGGAAGCACAGTCTTTAAACACGCTTGATTGAAATCACCAGCCACAATAAAAACTCCATCAGGGTGGGCTAGCTGTTGTTTGTTTAGAATAGCGAGATCAGGAGAGCAATGTGTGTCAATGATCCTGCTGTTGTTACACCATTTGGTATGCACGTAAACAGAGTCCCCGACCTCTGCTCTTACCCGAGTCCCTGTTTCGATCTAGCCGGTGTAGCGTGCGGTCCGTCAGCGGAACTGCAGCGTCAGGGATCAGCGGATGAAGCCACGTCTCTGTGGTGGAGATAATGCTGCAGTTCCTCACAAAGTAGTTTGTAGCCAACTGTAACTCCAGCTCGTCCATTTTATGGATGACGGATCTGGCGTTTGTGAGGAAGACACTTGGTAGCGATGGTTTGTGATGATGCTTCCTCAGTCTAGCATCATGGCCCGACCGGCATCCTCGTTTCTGCTTCCTTTCTCTACGCAGTTTTCGTCGCTTCGTAGGTAGGCTGACCATCCACGGAGAACCTGGTGGTCTCATTATGTCCGTTGGTATGCTGTGAGTCCGCTGATACTCGCTTGTTATGTCTAAGTTGATACTTAAACTGATTTCAATCAGGTACTGGCAGCTGTAGGATTGTGTTGCCTTGCTAACTGAGCATAACAGTGAAAGAACAAATAGCAAAAAAGCAAGAATAGCAAACACCAGCTCGGAGAGCTACGAGTCGCTGCACTTCTGCGCGCCGCCATCTTTTTATGATTTACAGTCTTTTATCTTTGATCCCTCAACATAATGCATATTATGTTTAATATAAAGTTTCTGAGACCAACTGCATCACCTTATGGTCAAAACTTTAATCAGAACCCAGTTGTATACAATTTGATTATTGTCTTCAGGTGGATACCTTCTGCATGACAACAATTTCAGACATTATACAATAATACAGTGTGTACAGATGCAAAATGTTACTTTTGTTAAGATAATTTTTTATTTATTATTATTTTTTTTTTTTTTACATTTTTCTAAAGGGACAATTAAAGACTTAAGTTAAAAAATTTGAATTTTCAACCCATTATTTATTTGGTTATACTTTACACAGTTAAAAGCAAACTAGATTTCCTGAGAACAATAGTTTTTATTCACACAATGAAGGTGTTGAACAAAACCTCTGAGGAAGGTTTCTAACCTGTTGAATAAGACAGAGATTAAGGCAGTTCTGAGGGGGTCTAACCCAGTACCAGCAAGGTGCCTAATAAAGTGACCAGTGACTGTATATTCATTTATTCCAATAAGAACTTGTTTTTAAAGTATTTTTCTTTCTCTTGGTCAAAAATTAAAAAAAAGAAAGAAAAGAATGACTGAGTTTCAAATAATTAGCAAAAAACTGATACATACACACAAACACACACATGTGCACACATGAAAGTAAAACCAGCCAAACACAACAACGACCTCATTCCACTTCAGCTGCTGCCAATGTGATTGTTGCCATGGTTATATTGGTTATGTCAATTTTCTGTGCCAGTGACACATATATTTACATTGATATGTGATTATTTTGACTATTTGCTCATCTTTTCATACCAGGAGTGTTATGCATTGTGATTTTGTTGCTTTTCACTAATGAATTTAGGAATGAGTCGTTTAACTCTAGCAAATGTAATGTAATGTAATACCTGAAAGTTTATGACTTTGATGACTAAGGTGTTATTTTTTTTTATCCGAAAAATGTGTAAACCTTGATCTCAAAAAATACAAAACAGAATTTCTTAATATTTAAAGAAAAAGAAAAACAAATAAAATGATAAATCACTGAAGAATGATTTTAACACATTTCAGAACAAAAAGATGTAAAATGATTATCACAGAGGCGTGCTTCACACATGCAGCAGCAAACAACGTGTGATGGCAGCTCCTGTTTGTGCACTTTTTTGACACCTGCCCACAAAGTTTCCTTTGGTAAGTTTGGAGGTTGACTACACAAGGTGGTAGGGGGGCTGATGCAAGCCAGACTGTTCAGTCTTTCACTGTGTGCAACCATGATCTACTCATGCTGCATCGTTTACATCCTGCTTCTTGTCACCATCACTGGTAAGATGAGATTCGATTTTCCAAAGATACAAATGGCTCCAACAATCAGAGCAGATTTTTAAGCTTTCTTTTTCAATGATATATTGGCAGCTACATGTTCAATAGAGTACTTCTTTCTAATCTGGAAATAGTTTCATTTTCTGTGCTGATTTAAACTCTTTTTTTCTTATGAAAGGGGCCACAGAGAGTGGTATAGTAGGTGGTCGGGTTGCAAAGGCCCACTCCAGACCCTACATGGTATCACTCCAGATTCAAGGACACCATACATGTGGGGGGATCCTTATTCGGGAGGACTATGTTCTAACTGCAGCGCACTGCAAAGAGTGAGTTTATATTGCACCAACAAAGAGTTACCATTTTTTTTCTTTTTATTTTGCAGGACAGTCAAATTCATACTTATTGTTTCCCCCTTATTTACATCTTATTTATAGATGTGCTGATTTCTTTTTTAATTATAGGGAATAAATTATAATTCCTCTGATCTTAGGATCATCATTTGTATCAGAGTAAGACAAAAGAGAAATTGTTCTATGGAGATCAGTGTAAAGTTTTCTATATAAATAAATGAGTTTGTGTCAGTGTGTTACACATATGTGTTACATACAGCAATATAATTGTCTTTTTTTTTTATTTTTAGCTCTTCTCAAGCCATGACAGTAGTACTAGGAGCACATGATATCAGCAAGAGAGAAAAAAGTCAGCAAAGGATCCCTGTGGCAGCATACTACCCGCATCCAAAATACAATAAAAAATGTGGTAACGACATTATGTTACTGAAGGTAAGCTAAATCTGTGAAGAGAAACTTTTATTTTTTAAGTCAATCTTTGTCAAGTGTGTGAAATAAGTGCAGGTCTGAATTCTTCTACCTACAAACAGGGCTGATTTACAAGATCTCACAGAATTAAAGATGAATCTGTTTTGTTTTTTTGTTTTTTCCTTGAAACACACCAAAGTAACAACTTAAGAAAATATTTCAGTTGTTAGTTACAATCTGTTGTCTCTGCAGTTAAAAAAAAAAGCCACACTGAACAAGTACGTCAAGCCTATTGGACTACCCAAGAAAGAGGGGAAAATCCCCTCAAACATAAAGTGTTCTGTCGCTGGATGGGGCCAAACAGCAGCCAAAGGGCCCATGTCAAAACTTCTGAAAGAGGCCACAGAGAAGACGCAATTTAACTTTGAGTGCAAAAATATTTGGCCAGAATATTTTAATTCTGAGCACATGATCTGCACCAAGTTTGACAGGAAGAATGGAGGAATATGCCAGGTAATAAAAAAAACTAAACAAAAACAAATGAATGAAGCACATCAAAAATTAAGCAATCAACCATTTCATGAAATAAAATACACAAGTTATAATGCTCTCAAAAATGTTTTTATTTGCAAAGTTTACAATGAATCTTCCTGTTGCTTGTTTTCTAGGGTGATTCTGGTGGACCCCTACTCTGCAACAAAAAAGCTGAAGGCATCACTGCTTGTGCAGTGGATGGTGATTGTAATAATCCAAAGTACCCACACCTCTTCACTAAAATCAATTTCTTTATCCCTTGGATTAAGAAGATGATGCAGAAATAGGGGAATGCTGCTTTCTGCGCTTCCAGGTCAACTAATGAGGCTTAGCAAACATGTATGTTGAATATGTGTAGTCTTAGTTTGGAGAAACAGGGTTTTGCATGTAGCAGAAAATAAAAGCACAATTCATATTTACAACATCAATAAAAAATTACTTATTATTGTTTATTTCTGAAATTATTCTTTTTACTAATTATCCATACAAGTTATCAGTTATTTACATCTTTTTTCTTTTTTTTCCCCCCTGTTTTAAGTCAGTCAAAGCCGGAGTGAGGGCTCTGGTTTCCTCAGTGGGAACAATGGCTGACTTAAAAACCCAAAGATACAGCTGCTGTTGTCCTCAGTCTGTCAGTCATAGTGCAAACTTTTGAAGTTGAACCTCTTTCTGTCTGTGAAACCTGTCATCTGCAGGGAATAAAAAAGAAAGATGTTTAAAAGAAGCAATTCCCTTAAATTTACACTTTCATCTTTATTAGCAACATTGCATTTTCATCAAAGTTTTTATTAACAGAAATGTCAGAAAATATAGTTTTATGCAAGTTTCCCCCCTTTATCATCATATTCTCACAAGAAATAAACAGAAAATGAAAACTCACCTGACTTGGATCTCTGGTGAAATATCTCTTTTCTATTACCTGTCAACACACACCAGATATAATGTTGGATATGTTGAAAAAAACAATTAATAATTAGGTTTAAATAAAAGTAAAAGTAGGCCTATAGATTATGAAAGCAGAGCCATCTTTCAAATTGAGATTAAATTCCTGAACAAAACATACTGATAAACCAGCCAAAAATCTAAGTTTTACAAAACACAAAAGTCTTTTTAAATTCATTCAGCTTAACACAAAGGAAGCTGGGATTTTTTAAATTAAAAATAAGAATTATAAACAGTAATGATTAAAAAAAATTAAAATCTGGAATTTCTTCTGACCAACAGAGAGAAGTTAATTAAGAAGTTAAGCTAATCATATAACGTTTAAGTTTTCTTCTTCCAAGAAGTCTGAATAACACAACTGAAGTTTCTTACCTTGTCGAAGAACCTGCTGAGTTTCACAGCATTCGACGTGCCTGCAGCAAGGTATCTTGGGTTGGTGCAGTCCTGAAAAAACAACATTGCACTTAAGCCACAAACCAAAACATTAACACGTTTTCTGGGAAAGAAGTGTTATTATAGCATCTTCTATAGCAAACTGACAACTAAACAAAATTAAGAAAACATGACAAAAAAAATCTTTATGATAAATAATAATAATCCCTAATCAATTATTTCTCATGGTGACTTTCTTAATTTTACCACTAGGTGTCAGCAAATTTAGATTTTTAAACTGGACACAAATGTCTCCCCAACTGTCCTTCAGACAGATTTCTGAAAGAAAGATAAGATTACTATGAAAAGAAATTGGATCTTATTTGAAAACAATAATTTTCTGTAAATGTTTTTTAACCATAAATAACAACAATTTACAGCTACACCTAAAACTGATTTATTCATTAATACAATCTTAACTGAATTTATTACTAAATGTGATGTGAAAAAATGTCTTTGTAGTCAGTGCGTATGGTTATATTTATATGTTGCACTTGTTCAACCATTACAGTGATAAAGTAGGCGTAGGCTACTTATTAAGCCTTTCAGCAAAGTACAGCAGAAATGAAATCATAACATGATCCTGTCCCCATGAAATAATCCCCCAGACAAATTTCAATAACAAAATAATTTATTTTCCTGCTATTTTTCACTGCATATACAGAGATAAAACCTGTCAAAATATGGGCAAATGTCAGCATTGTCACAGAAAGGGACATTAGGCCTTTTTAAGACGTTTCCAAAATATCCACAATGCAGCCGTTGATTAATTTGTTTTATATTTGTTGTGGCTCAGATGAGAAGTCATAGAAGTGGATGTTTATGATTTCACTTAAACTAACCCCATATTGTTCTTTACATAGCTGGTAGCCCACATTGTTTTAAATTCTGGTAATCTGGATTTAGTAATCTTGAAAACTGTGATTCTGGATCAGGGTGATCCAATCCAATGCTGCTTTAAACAGCCGGGACAAAAGTAAGATGGATTACGTGATCCTCCATCGTGTAAAAAAATCCTGATAGCGTTTATCCAGATTCTTACTAGATTATGGTAAAGAAATCTTTTTACACATTTCCTCCTTTCTTTTTAAAACAACTACACAGATTATACAATGATCCGTCGCTCCTTAAAAATGTTCTATGAAGCAGAGAAATAAGTGTTTGACATTATATTGATTGCAAACACCAGAGGCCATTACTACGAAGCATGATTAACACACCCCGGATTTCTCTCCGTTACCTGGGTTGTACTACGAAGCTGGTTATCAACTCAGTAACTCAACCCAGGATTTTCCAATTAAGATCAGTGCACGTTCACATAAAAGGGGTGGTGTTTGGAGGTTCAGAGCAGTGTATTTTACCATGGAGGAGCAGACTATTATTCTTCAAAAATACGAAGAATTTAAAAATATAATTCAGGCTAAAAGCAACACTTGCTATTAAATTAATGGGACAACATAAACTGACAGCACTCAGATCACTGTATTACAGCACAAACATTTCTGGGAATGCTTTATTTACGTCATATTTCCCAGTTCTTTAAAGGATCCGCTCCCATCTGAGTGCACGGATAGTTGTGTGTTCCATAACTCAATAGTTCTGTTCTTATGTCATGTGTGAAAAAGAATTATCACTATTATTAACCTCCATATCAGAAGCAACCCCAGTGGAGCTAAAAGGACTTGGGAGCAAGTAAAGAACAAATATAAAAACATAATTCAGAGCGGTCAGTGATAAGGCATTATTACTGTATCTGTATGTATGCACACTGTCTGCGGGACAGTAAGCACCCAACTATGATGGGTCACGTTTGCTACAGACGGCTCCAACAGCTGACATATGTTTCTCAGCCCATTTGTTAAAAATCTGTACCTTTGGTACAGAATGTCATCAGGAAAGTCTAACGGGTTGGATCTGTCCCTAAAGACTCTTTCTCTCCTAAGCACTCCTGTCACTATCCGTGCACCAACATCAAGGGGATCTTCTAAAAATGGGCAGGCCATTTTTCATGAGACCTGATACCTGATCCATATGTGTGATACATTAGTATATAATTTATGGGTAATTTTTATGAATTTGTTATTGAATGAGGACCTTGGTGTGTGACAGGTAGATGCAAGTAGTGGTACAGATTTACATGTAAGATAGGAAAAAAACAATCAAACAACACTTACTAGATTGATCTCCTCTGCATTGAAATCTTCTGATAGGAACGCTGTCCTGGTGAGGACTTCACTGCGTTTGTTCTCTGGAATTTGATCAAACTTGGTTCCAATCAGTAGCAAAGGAACTGGGTTCTCAACAAACTGCTCTCTGTCATAGTCTCTACAGCCAAAACAAAAGAAAAGGAAAGAAAAATTAAGACTCTTAATTTTGACACCTGAGATGTGTGAATGTTCTTTACTTTTTAAAAGAAACAAAGCTTACCCATTTGAGACAATGACTCCAGTCGGAGAGGAATCCTTATTCAACACTTCTAATGACCAACGATAGAGATTCTGGGAGGATTTTTTATTTGTCAAATCATGTACCAATATAATTCCTGCAAAAATCCGCAAAATGACAAAGCAAAAGTGAATACATGCCACTTTTAAATTTTAGATTTGCTTTTATTAATCATATAAAATCCTCATTACCATTAACTGAATTGTAAAAGACTGCTCTGGTGCTTTTGACACTGCTGGCACTGCCAACAGATCCTCCAATATCCCAAAGTTCAATGTAAAAGGTTTTCTCCTCTGGGGTTCCCTCCTTATAGTCTTGAACCTACAGTTGAATAATTGTTTTGGTATCTCAGTTATTATAATCCTCTTATAAATTTACAACATATAATGACATGTGCAATGAACAACACTAGACTTATCTGAAAGTAAAAAAATAAAAAGTATCAAACTAGATCTTGTTCCAAAATAATTAGGTAAATTAGGCATGTTTATGTTTGACATGCTTACCCGTACATCCACAGAGCACCCTACAGTCCAAGATGGATTTCCTAAAACTTGATTCTGACATAACAGATGGACCAAAGAAGACTTGCCCACTCCTGAAATGGACAAATAAATAAATAAAATATAGGGGAGAGTAATTGACAGTTTGTTCAGGCTTTATCAATGCAGCAAGTTCTAGTTATAAGATTTAGTCTAGTAGATCAGTTATTAGATTTTTTGCTGCCACATTACAACTGCCGCTTGCAATAAACACAAGAAAAGGTGTCAAGAAATTGATACCATTAAAAATAATATGAGTGCAGCGTAACCTTAGTTTACTACAAAACAGCTTTCTTGCATACCATTAAGAAATATCTACAAAGATCAATTGAATGTTTAATTAAAAGTCGGCAAACGTATTTAAGTAGTTTCAAGTTTTAGTATTGTTTTAGGTTAACTTGTCTCTTCTCGTTGAAGAGTTTAGCTGTGCCACCTTGCTTAGCAGTAAAGGAAATTAAACCACTACAACAAAAGCATGTATTACTTAAGAATTAGGCATCATTTGGGGTTTACCACAATCATAACATACGCTTCGTCACCAGTGCGGACTCTAGAGCCGCTGCTTCCGAATAGTTTGTGACTCTTAATTAAAGTTTAAAGGTTTGTGAACTGGGAATGTTGTTTCAAGAATAAACACATGTTTGTTAAAGAAGCCTCATTAATACGGAATAATTACATTGGGGAAAATACTTCGTAACTTACCGGAATCTCCTAAAACTAGCACTTTAACCCTGTCAAGAGAAGCCATTTTTTATGACAGCGTGTCCCGGAAACAAACAGTTAAAACCCCGCCTAGAAAACTAATTTCTCTACTTTGATTGGTTAAATAAAACGTCAGTTCCACAAATTTGAAGCATAGCTATTCGCTAAAAAGAGATCAATCAAATATTGGTTGCTGCTATTGGCTAATTGTTGTCACGTTTTTGAAGTAGCCAATTAGAATTTAAAAGGGGCTTTCGGTTCTTGTCTTTCCGGGGTTTTCTTCTCAAAATAAGTGGTGGCGCACGTAAGCTAACCTGATAGCTTGAAGGTTTTGACCAGCAAAAGTGTCCACTGAGTTGTAGATGTCTTTATTTCTATCCAAGTTAGCGTACAGCATTACTCTGAAATGACGTAAGGAATCGGTTCATGTATGTTACCGGCGAAGCAGGAATATTAAAGGGTAAGATTCGTGTCATATGGCTAAAGGCTAAAGATTAAACGAACTTCACATTGCCTGTAAATATACTAAACTTGGGGTTACTTCTTCTGGCTTGTATTTGAAATACGGCAAGATAACTAATCAAAGGGTACAGCCACTGACGGTAACTGCTTAATTCTTATTTACTAATCAGTACTCACGAACAACTTTATGGCTTGTCTTTGTTTGAGTTAGCTAACTACCCCTAAGCACAATAAATTGTTGCCCTCCATCAGTTTGATCCTACAGATGTTATGTTAAGTAGTATTAGATACTGTTCTGAATGTTTTGACATGCAGACGCTATTAAGAGCCGTCCATGGATTATGTTTGAGCTAAGCCCTCAGGGGAAAAGTGGGGAGTATTTATTCTGTCTCCAGAGTTTTGTTCAGCGTGTTATTTATTTCTAAACTAATATGACACCTAACTGAGGTCACGCTCCTTCTTAACTAAACATCCTCAGCTCAGGTTCTTTGATAATCCTGTCTGCTGTTTTACTTCTTTACTTTAGTTGTCAACTGTAAAGCATTTTTAAAAGCTTAATTTCTCTCCATAGTCAAAAATGATTGAACCAGAGCTACTGACAGAGGTCCCTGCAGCGCTTAAGCGACTAGCTAAGCAGGTTGTAAGAGGGTTTTACGGTGTGGAGCATGCCTTGGCACTTGATGTGCTGATCCGTAACCCATGTGTGCGTGAGGAAGACATGCTGGAGCTGCTCAAGTTTGACCGTAAGCAGCTGCGCTCTGTTCTTAACACCCTGAAAGCAGACAAGTTTGTTAAGTGCCGTATGAGAGTGGAAACAGCCCCTGATGGCAAGACAACGCGGCACAACTACTATTTCATCAACTACAGGTTTGCCCTCTTTCTATCTGTCTGGAGATTGCACTCAATTTCAGAGTTGTTTGACATAAAAACTTTTCTTTTTCCTTCTTAAGGGTACTAGTCAATGTGGTCAAATACAAACTGGATCACATGCGAAGGCGCATTGAAACAGATGAACGAGACTCCACCAACCGTGCCTCCTTCAGGTGTCCCTGCTGCTTCTCCACCTTCACTGACCTGGAGGCTAACCAGCTGTTTGATCCTATGACAGGTAAACACAAAGCACAAACCATCTTGGCCCTGTAGCACTGTTGTAGTACTGCCCTTTTATTAGGCTCAAATTAAGTTGTTCTGATGGTTTTGTGGAAACCCCAGTAGGATAGTATGATCAGACGTGCTTTTTAAAGATACTATATTGTTATTAAATGCAGAGAAGTTCTTTACTATATTCTTTTGATAAGCTGTGAGCGTTCAAGGTGATGTTATGGTGTTATGTTTTGGTGTTTCCCATAAATACTTTACAAAGCATCAAATAAATTGTTAAAGCCCCACTGCTGAATTTTGGTAGATATTCATGCTGTGACGCCCCTGAATGAACTAATTTGGCATCCTACATGTATCCTGTCTTCCTTGAGCTCTCTCAAACCAGAAAAAGCCTGCCAATATTTAGTCTTGTCTCATCTCTTGCTTTGTCACTTACTCTTTCTTTTTCTCCCATCCTGTCTTTTTTTCTTTTATTAAAAAAAAAAAAAAACAGCTATTGTGTGTTGTCAAAATGTCTGCTGCATCAGTATTTAGTTCCTGGCATGTGACATGGTGGCATAAAGTGAAAAGTTGCTGTAACATAATGCTCTGGGATGGAGAAAATTGTGAAAGGTGATTTCCCAGCCTTGGGATGCTGCAGAGCAATGGCGGCGCCAGGAATGTACTTGATTGATGTCAGTGTGCCATCAAAATGTTTCAGAAGCAGAGTTTTAAAATCAAAAAGTTATGTGGTGTTGCATGAAGATAGGCTGTTAAAGTCGTGCAACTAAAATTTTGACCTAGTGCCTGGTTAGTATGTAATTGAGATATAGAGTACAGGATTCTCAAATTCAGAAGACAAACAACTTTTTGTGTTCAGAGATTTTTTTTAATTGTGATTTAAAGGTTAATTAATTTCCTGTAGATACTGCCCTCTGTCTTCCTTTTGTCCATTTTAGTTTTTTTTTTTTTTTGTTTGTTTTGTTTTTTGGAAAATTCAGCCGTACAGTATTTTGTGTTCCTAATGAAACATTCACTCAGTAACTGCATTAGTTTAACAGATATTCCAACTAATCAGAGTATAATTGTTTTTCATGTTACTTTACAAGGTTTTTAAAGCAAATGGAATCTGTGTAAAAATTAATGGCACTATTTTGTCTATTTAAATATCTTTTGTTTTCCTCAGTAATTGATTCAGAAATCAGTGACTATCGTTTCAGGTATACAGAAGATGCAGCACAGTTGACACATCAGGGAAAAGGCTGTTTTGTCATGGAGGCTTTCTGTCAACAGGCTCTTTGAGTAATTGCAGGCTAATCAAAAGAATAGAGCTAATTGCAAACGTTGCATCTTGGCTGATGTTGCTGTTTTTGTAAATATGATCAGCTTTTTTTTGTTTGTGTGTGTGTGCGCGCACTGAGCAGTTCACCTCTAGATGGCAGTGACACAACATGTTGAAACAGATTCTCAAATGATGGTACATCTACCACACCAAGGTTTATAAATAAACATTTCAATTAATAGAATTGCCTCCATCACATATACTCACTGAAAACTGTTTTCAAATGTGCTCCCAGTTTATTTTTACGTGATTTTCCCCTCACTTGATTTTTCTAAATGAAGAAAATTGTCAGCATGAATAAGCAATTTAAGGAGGTCTGTCCTTAAGCACACCAGTGCCTGCTTTCTGTCACTGACAATTTATCTGAAATGGTGACTTCATCTGTGAGTTCACCGATTCTTCTTCTTTTTTTTTTTTTTTTTTTTTTTAACCCCCAGGATATGAGAGAATCCCTAAATTTAGATCACAGCCCTCCTAAAAAATATACAATTTCAACACTGCATTCATCCCCAACGTCTGCCAGTTCTCGGTGCCGGGTCGGCCTGATTCTTGTAATTGTAGCAATAGTCTGTCACAAGATAAGACACCTCGATGGGTTAGGGAGTTTAACTGATCGGCGCCTCTGCTGTCACTGGGGGAAAGTTGTAACTGTTCTCAACTTTCCACTACACGCTACGTTCGTACAGCAAAGCAACAGATCTGTAATTCTAAAACTCAAGACGTCACTTAATCAGAGTGAATGAGCAGCGAAACATGTATTTGTGAATCTGACCTGAGTTGTGCTGAGGGACTGAAATGTTTAAATAGACCTGCAGGGCTTCATTCTAATTATTATGTGATGGTAATAATGCGTTTATACAAATGAATATGGTATGATCGAGATCCTGAAGGCATACAGAGATGTTGACAGAATTATTGTTTTTATTTACAGCAGAAAAAAGGCCAATTTCTTTGTGTTTATTTCACACTGATAGAGGATGTTTCAATAAGGCAGCTATAGATGTGAAAAATAGTATGTTTAGCGGAGCGCCACGACAAGGCGCTTCTCAGATGCTTCTGATACGCACTGTGGCGTGCCCAGTGTGAACCAAACAATTGTCTAAAACAGCCACGAACAGCTGGGGAGGCCGCGGTGCAAACGCAGCTGGTTTAAATTGGTCTGGGGCTTTAGGTAGCAGTCTTTTTAACCAAAGACATTGTGTTTTTTTTAATGGAGAAAGAGGAAAAAAACAAGAACATGGCTTGTTCCAAAATATGTGCATGCATCTTTTTGTTTTCAGAGCATTTCATGACAACATAAAGCTTATGAGACATCAAAACTCATTTCCACATAGCAAGTGGTTGTTTGATGCTATAGTGGGACTTAAAATATTGTGACTTTGTATGTATTTTGTTCTTGATTAATTATTAGAAAAAAGTCTGTAACCCCACACTGGATAATTACATGCAGTATGACAGCCTGTATGATTCCATGTGGGAAAGAATCCATCTTCCCAGATTTCCTACAATGTTTTGTAGCCATCAGTATCTTCATTGTGACTCATTTACAATTATCTTGCCAATTCCTTTCCATTTGATTATTGTTTCATTATATCACAACTGGCATCTGTTCCCTCTGTAAAGGCATTAAGTCAGCTCCCTGTCAGAGGCTGACAAAATGAATACAGAACTCACATGGTAGTCTGATGGACCAGTTGCCTCTGCAGGGCCAGCAGCACTCAGTGTGATCTCATGGGGATGGGAAATGACACTGTTGGTCTTACAGCTCAGTCTAACCCACAAAGGAAAGCCAACAAACCTTGCAGCTCTGGATTTTTTTTTTTTTAGTGTGCCATCTTGTGAATATAGTAACAGAAAATGTTTTGCAGCTTTATGAAAAATCTTTTATAACCTTTTTCTTTTAGAGAGCATCACTTTCTGCCTTCTTAAAAGTACAGGAAGTAATCTCGATTATGGCTCTGGTGATAATCCAGAATTGTTTGTCCTTTTTATATTTAGCAATACACTGTAATGCACAGACTAAATTATTTCTATAGTTTTGTCTTCTCTGAGTCATCCATTTGCATCCATGCTAGCACTCGTTATTTTTCCTTCTCTCATCTACACAGACACAGAGCAGACATGGGGTCTGTGCTAAAGTTGGAACAGCTCCCATTATTGAAACTGAGATCAGCGAGAGAAGCAGATGGTCTAACACGTCCTTCCCTTGCTCGTAGGAAGCGAAGGGATGATGCACATTGCATACTCTTTCCTACAGCCTTTGAAATTTAATGCAATGTTGATAGAAATATCCCCAGGAAGAGATCAGCACAGTTGAATAAACAACTGATGTGTTGTTTTCTGCAATAACACCTAAACTAGTGTTTTTCTGCTGGTCTGCTTTCCTCTACATGATAGCTTTCATAGACAATAGGCTTCCCGAATACTTTATTGTTATGCACACATCATTAAATAAAAGCTTATGAATTGTAACATTAAATCAAATTGATCATTAATCCTTTTTTCTTCTCAGTAAGACCTGAGAAAAAACTATGTGCACTAGTTGCCTTAGCCTTCCCAAGCTACCATACGAAAATCTTAATGCCACACAATGTAGTAAAATGTAAGTAGGTAGAGAATGAATTTCCTGGCCAACGTTTTTTGGTTTGCAGAACATTCTGCAGCCTGAATTTTTTTTTTTTTTTTTTTTTTTCTTTTGATCTGCAGGTACGTTTCGCTGTACCTTCTGCCAGACAGAGGTAGAAGAAGATGAATCTGTCTGTTCTGATGGCAGGACACTGGTGGCACGTTTTAATGAGCAAATTGAGCCCATCTATGCACTCCTACGTGAGACAGAAGATGTTAACCTGTCTCATGACCTGCTGGAGCCTGAACCTGCTGAGATCCCTGCTCTCAAACAGAGGTTAGTTCACAACAAGTCCTATGGCAGCGCACCATTTGTCATGTCAGTCAGTATCTTATTGGGCCTCCTGAGTCACATCCTGAGCCAGCTTTAGTAACACTGAAGAAGAGTAAGTAATTTTAGCTTCATTTCAAAGCTGTTTGAGTTGTAAAGGATTTCTTTTCTATGTATAATAGCATGAATAACTATAATTCTTTTTAGATTACTCGTTTCTTTCAGCGGTCCAAATAATTTTTTATTTTTGTTGAATCTGCTGTAGCCGAGAACGTTCTGCAGCTTCTGGAGGAAACCCTGCAGGCGGACAACATCGTGAAGCCTGGTCTAACAAAGGATCGTCCTACGCTGACCTGTACACCCAGAATGTGGTAATCAGTATGGAGGAGCAGGACGACCAACAGAAGCAGGACAATGAGACCAAGGCACCTAAAGAGCGGCCTGTTTGGTTGACCCACAGCACCGTACAGGGTGCCTACAACGAGGCAGATGGCCTCAAGAGCCGTAAGTGAATTGTTCCTTTCGCTGCTGCTAGTCGCTAAGCCAGTTTTTGTTTATGTATCTTAGACATTATTTTAACAACTAACGTTTTTGTTTGTGGGAAAGTTAGAAATATTTTTTGTAACTTCTTCTTTCTTTTTAGTTTCATGGCCATTTCGCCTGTGGTGAAAATGGGAACAGGGGCTTATATCTCGTTTGTGGTTCGAAAGAATCAAAAAGCCAGAGTTTAACTTGCTCTTGCAGAATGCATTTCCCTCTCCAACAGCTTGCCTCGCCCAGTCTGGTCAGTCGTGACCGTTTATCTCACATGTGCTGGTTTTGGTACATTGAGTCTGTACACACCGCTGCTGTTGAGCTACAGAGTTCGCTGCTTCCTAACTTGTGTTGCTCTTATCAGTTGTTGCTCCATTCGTTTGCATCCAGAACAATTTTGGTTTCAGATTATTCTGCTCACAATGATTGAAAATCAGATGAACTGAGATGAACTAGGCTTTCTTGCATTTTTACATTTGTCAAGCTATACTAGGTCCTTGAAAGAAAGACATTTGAAAGAAGGTGCCTTGCTCAGGGGCCCACACTCATTCAAATCTGTTGCCAGCCTGGCGACTTGAACCCAGGTCTTCCCTTGAATGAAATATTCATTCTTTAGTTATTTTTTGTTGAAGTCAGATCCTTGACCAATTATAAAATAAAAAGGAAAATTAAAAAAACTACATGCTTACAGAATTTAGCTAGAGAGGATTTGTAGTTACCTTAACAGAACCTATAGTAACCACCCCCTTTTTTTTTTTAGTAATATAATCTCAATGCCTTTTGCTTCATGAGTCAGAGGTTATTATATCCAAAACTGAATCCTCTTCCACCCTCTGCTGTTATTTATTTTAATTTTTTTTTGTAATTTTGTCATAAAACTAGCATTGCCCGTCCATGGTGGGGCTCGCTGAACACATTGCTCTTCAGAAACAGTTCAGACCATTTACCTTCTTTTTATTCTTTCTGAAAAGTGATTGAAGTTAAAGGTTTAAGGACAAAAAGGTGAAGCCAGATTCCTGGAAGTAACCAAGGTTTTCCCCTTCTGTCAGAGTGGTTCTCGAATAGTCTATTTCATGGTATTATTAATTTTATTTATATTATTTAATAAACTAAGGGCATGCTTCAATCAGACCTGGTCAGGCCTCCATTGTACCATAATTATTTAGCTGAAATAATCAGACTTGATTGTTACATGACTGAGCAAGGATTGCTCATAAATAAAATTAGTTTCTTGTGGAGACTGCATGCATAATGGCTTCCAAATATCCTGTCTTTGTTGTTCCTCTATTTGTCTGTGATTATCTCTTTGGTGCTTGAAAAAACACATGGTATATACTACCTATATTACTATTAATACTACTATTGACCAATATGACTCTCACACACTGAATTTGTATTATAGGTTAAAGTTGATGTGCCCTTTTTTCACCAGCTATTTTATTTAGATATCCTCTGTCAGTTATGTTGAAAAGCTTAAATTATTGATATGATCGCATAAAGTTCACTGAAAATGTTGTTAATCTGGTAAATACAACTAATATGTATGAGCTAGCATGGAGAGCTTTTATTTAAGTACTTTTGTCCTGTTTTCCAAAACCTGTTAAGAGATTTGTCTCATCATTTCAGGTTATTTATTTAACACAGCAGATGGTTTCTGACAGAAAACCATCTGTGGAAACCTCTGTGGAAAATGACAAACATTTAAAAGGAGTGGAGGATGCTCGGACACAAATCAGTATATTTTTCAGTTTGACTACCTTTTAATCACATGACTAGCAGATCAGGCTTAAAAATACATGTTTTTGTTTCTTTTTATTATTATTATCATATTATAAACAGGCCGAGTAAATGCTTTGTGTAAGCATTGGTCACACTAGTGCTGGACAATATAAGAAAAAAAATCATATCAATTTAAAAAAAAAAAAAAAAAAGTAATTATCAAGAAGTTTAAAAAATGTTTTAAGTGCAGCTCTTGCCACTTAGTTATTGTTTAAAGACCTACTTTTAATAGAGAACACACAAACACTCAATTTATATTCCAACTTTCATTTAACCACCTTTTTAACCATAGCTAAAAGTTTTTTTTTAAAAAAAGAAAAATGATGTCAGTAAATATAACAAATGTAAAGAATAGACTAAAGTGACCAAAAAATGTGAAATAAATATTTAAATAACATTTTGATGAAAATAAATTACACAATAAATTGGCTTGTTTTGGTGGGAATAGCGCACTACCAGTTTTATGGCCAATTTCCACCGGGTGTGTGTGTACCGCGTTTCGTTTGTCCAGAACACGACCAGCTCAGCAGTTCAAATAGGGATGGAGATGTTATGGTGCAATAATATAAGATTAGACTTGACCACCAAAAGCAACATTATCGCATTTAAACTTCCCTATAAAATATATCGGTATTCTCTGAAGACTGTACGATCTATAAATATAAATACTGATGGCAATATACAGTAATGTTACAAATTAATGAAGGGATAATGTCTTTGGACTTGAACATTGCCTCTTACATCCAAGATGGTTGACAGCAAGAGGCACTTCCTCCATAGTAGGTGCACTAAAATATTTGGTCTGAACTGTGGTGAGGGTGCTCCATTTTTAAAACCTAAAAGATACTCTTATGGGTTTAATTATTCTTCGTTGGCCTTAAAACTAAAGATCCTGAAGAATTCTCAATTTTAAAAGTAACTTTGTTTCCACAGGTGGAGAAGCTGTACCTGGAGCCCAGGATGGAGCAGCTGGTCTTGGAATGGGTCAGGCAGATGAAAACGAGGAAGTGATGCGTGCTCTGCTCATCCATGAAAAGAAGGGTGTTGCAGGTGTGGGTGGAGCAAGCGCCGCTACCAGGGGTCTTGCCTCCGCCACAGCTAATGCTAGTGACTCAGAAAGTGACACCAGTGAATCAGATGACGACTCTCCCTTGGGTCCTCCAACTGCCACAGTCACTCAGCATCGCACAGATAAAGAGGATGAAGAAGAGGACGATGACGACTTTGAGGAGGTTGGGGATGAACCGATGGTGATGGTGGGAGGTCGACCATTTACGTACAGGGAGGTGAGCCAGAGGCCTGAGCTGGTGGAGAAGATGTCTGTGCAGGAGAAAGAGGCCTACATCGAAATGGGACAAAACCTCTTCCAAGACATGTACTTCTGAATCTGAATTTCTGATCAGTTGGCAATGGATTTCATCACACACACACACACACACACACACACACACACACACACAGTGAAACAATTCAAAAGATGCTTTTGTCTGACACTGTAAGTAGTTGGGGATAATGTCTTCATAGAACTTCTGAAGAGGAAAACAAGATGCTGCTCAAAAAATTCAATCAATGTTATTAAAAAAAAAAAGCAAAGTCAGGATTCAACAGTGTTCCTCCAGTGATCTCACCTCCAGTATTCTATTTTACAAGTCACCAAAGCAAAGGGGAGCTGTTTAGCTGCAGAGTGCCAATTGTTCTTTTTCACATGTATACCAGTTTGTCTAAACCAGTTTATTTTATCCTTTTTTTTTTCTCATGTGACAGACGGAAGAAAACATCTTATTTTAAAACATATTTCTCTTTCCTCAATGAATTTCTTCGGAGTGGATGTAACCATTGATAACTTGAGATCTGCCAAAATATTTGAGTACTGGGACTAATCACTGAAAGACTGAAGAAGTTGTTGCTGCTTTCACTGTGCTGGCTGTTGGGACGACGTGAAAGAAAAACTGTTTTCTGTTGATCTGGAGCAGTTCAACAGCTCAGCTTAAGAAAATACATAGAAGTTATTGGTAAATTGTTCTGGCTTTAACAGTAAAGTTCTTGTAATTCTGAACAGTGTAATAAAATGATGCTGCCGTACAGCCAGAAGAAGGAAAGTGTAATAAATGTTGATATGGATGGAAATTATAAAACATAGCGTGAAAGGATTTGGGAAGAAGAACTTGACTCTTAAATCCTTTATAATACAGACTTATGGATTAATTCATAATGAGCAATACACAGAAAATCAATACTATTAGAAATCACACTGCCAATTTCTTAAAGATGACCAAAAATGCTACATGTGCAGATTTTTCTACAAACTACCCATATTTTCTGTAAAATGTCTTTTACATTCTGGTACAAAGACATTGTCACAAACCAAATATTGTTGAGACCTCAGATGGAGGAAAAAAAAAAGCATTTCATTTCAGTCCTCCCCAGTGAGACTTCTCTGTCTCATCGGGTCTCATTCAAGCAGCATCATTTATTGAGACATATCCCTACCAGGCACACATACCCAGTTTTCCTGCATATGTGTTGCACCAGCATATAGTGTATTTTCTCATGTCAGTTTGCTTAATAATGACTGCTTTGATGTAGCCACAGCAACCTGCAGCACTGGGCGCCTACTGATAATGTGTGAAATGTTACCTCAAGGCTAAAGTCTGAATGCTGACATGGGGATGGCATTTGCAGAAACGAGGCATTCTCAAATAAATGTTACTCCCTCCACCTGTAGTGAAATTTAATATCATTTTACTCACATTTATTAGAGATAAAATAACATTTTTGACCATTAGTTCAGATCATTATTATTCCAGTCTCTAAACTTGAAAATGCTAGAAAAAATGAGTGGTTCTTACTTTAATGATTTACTTATTTAAAGTTTTCAGCCTTTTACCTTTTTAGATGTAGTTTCTATGTTGAATGAGGCTTCCTCGGGGCCATATGAAGATCACTGTCATCAGTCTTCAGCTGCAAATGAAGTTGCCAACCATACTAACGCACCATCTGACAGCCTGAGCATGAGGGCACTGACTTGTAACATTTTCTGCTCATTCAGCAGCGTCTGAGGTTACACATCCATCCATGGAGTCAGTCATATTTCCCCTGCTAGCAGATTTCACATAAACAAGCTATCTGTGGATGTAGTGAAAGGACTTGCCTCTTACCTCATTGCCCTCAGCCAACACTTCCACTCACTCGTGGTTTGACCACAGACGTTTGGGACCCCTAAGTGTCATTTTGCACCAGATGTGGCAGCCTCACCTTAACTGCTAAACGAAAAAAAAATCTGGTCTACATTCACAGCACTATCCTTAACTCCTGAGGACAGGAGTTAATATAAATATATATATATATATATATATATATCCTCCTGTTTACCAGTAGTATAAATTTGTCCTCTGCGGAGGACATTTGTAAACCTGAATATCTCCGTCCCCCTGCACGCTATTAAACCCACTCATTTTGTTCTCTAAAAAGGACATCCAGGGCTTTTGAATGGTACCACATTTATAGGGATGGGGCTTTGGGAACATCCTGTTTTTCTTCAAGGAAAATGGCATTCATTTCCACAATCACATTTCATAAGAGGAAAAGTAAGTGCATAACTTCTTTTTGTGCAAATGTAGTCCTGAAGTATTATTGTAATATTTCTTTATATCTCTTGAGAACACATTAAACCATTTTCTAAATGACTATAACAACATTTTACCACAACATTTAAGAGTTTGAGAATTGTCTTCTGTAGTGGACATTTGTAGCTATTTCCTGAATTTTGTTCTGTATTTTTCAATTAAGAAGAACGAGTTTCATTGTCAGAGTTTTCTCATTAAACTTCAAACAGTCGGGGGAATAAAAAAAAAAATATTAATTAAACAATTTTTTTTTTCTGGTAGTCAGGAGGATATATATATATATATATATATATATATATATATATATATATATATACTTACACACACAAAATCCAGATTATGTGTTCCCTTTATTTTTTGAGCAGTGTATAGGTCCCAAGTGTGAGTAAATTTTACCTGCTGTCGTACAAATGGAACAGACAACAATGGAAATAAAAAGCAATTAGCACGACAACCCCTATAAAGTAATGGCCCTGCACTTGGTGGCCACAGACTCTTTTTCTGTCTTCATCCTTTCTGGCCGATCTTTGGTTTCATTTTAATTTTTGCCAGTGCCCTCACCACTAGAGGTAACATGAGGCGATGCAACCCACAGAAGTTGCTCAGGTAATGCAGCTCATCCAGGATGGCACATCAGTGCACGCTGTGGAAAGAAGGTTTTCTGTGCCTCACAGGGTCGAGAGCATGGAGGAGATATCAGGGAACAGGCCAGTATACCAGGAAGCGTGGAGGGGACAGTATAGGATGACGACAACCCAGCAGCAAGACCGCTATCTGCTTGTTTGTGCAAGGAGAAACAGGAGGAGCGCTGCCAGAGCACTACAAAATGACCTCCAGCAGGCCACTAATGTGCATGTTTCTGCTCAAACTGTCAGAAACAGACTCCATGAGGGTGGTATGAGGGCCTGATGTCCACAAGTGGGGCCTGATTGACATTTGCCAGAGACCACGATTGGTAGATTGGCCATTGGCACCCTGTGCTTTTCAAGGATGGGAGCAGGTTCACTTTGATCACGTGACAGACGTCAGTCTAGAGATGCTGTGGAGAACGTTCTGCCGCCTGCAACATCCTCCAGCATGACGGGTTTGACAGTGGCTCAGTGATGGTTTAGGGAGGCATATTGTTGGAGGGCCACACAGAAGTACCCTGACTGCCATTAAGTAGTGGGATGAGACCCTCAGACTCATTGTCAGACTACATGCTGTTGGATGGGAATTGGGTCCCTTCTGCTCCACGACAATGCTCGGCCTCGTCAGGCTGGAGTGTTTCAGCATTTCTTGCACAATGAAGCATTGATGCTGTGAGCTGCACTGCCCGTTCATCAGACCTGAATCCAATCAAGCATCTCTATGATATCATGTCTCGCTCCATTCACAGCCACCACTGTGCACCACAGACTGCCCAGGGGTTGACTGAGGCCCTGATCCTGGTCTGGGTGGAGATCCCTTTGGAGAAAATCCATCATGTATTATCAGGAGCATGGCAGTATAGCGAGTGCATAAAGGCATGTGAAGGCCACACACACTACTGAAGCTCATCTTGAATTGTCTTGAGGAATATCCACAGAAGTTAGGTCAGCCTGTGATCTGATCTTCCCACTTTTATTTTTAGTATGATTCTGAATCCAGACCTCCATGGGTTAATAATTTTGATTTCCATTAATCCTTTTTATATTATTTTGTTCTCAACACTAAAAGCTTTTCAACTGGAATATTTCATTCATCAAGATTTGTTGTTTAAGTGTTCCTATTACTGTTTTGAGCAGTGTATATTATGTATATTAGGGGGGTGGGACTTGATTAAAAAAAATATAAACTACAATTAGTTTAACTACAATTAATTTGTAATAAATTAATCTTGATTAATCACATTTTAATCACATAATATTTGCCCCAAAAGCAACTTTTTTTTTTGTTTTTTTTAGTTGATGACTGAATAAAATAATAGATACGGACATTAATATTGTAAACTCAAGCTCTTAAAAAAGTCTGGAAAAATGCATTTAATTGCATTTAAATTCCAAACAGTAGAAAAAAATTGGAAACTGAACAGACCTAAAGTTAAAGTGTCATTTTAAGCACTTTAACTAGCACTTCCAGCTGTTCTCTGATTAAGTCTATGGTATTGTTATATATAGGACTTGTATAGCACTTTTCCAGTCAGTTTGACAATATCACATTCACTCATACCCGATTGGGATAACAGGAGGCAACCTGGGGTTAGACGTCTCGCCCAAGGACACTTCAACATGTAATCAGGGAAAGCCTGGAGTCGATCCACCAACCATCTGGTTGGAAGACAACTGCTCTTCCTTCTGAGCTACAGCCGGCCTACAGTTTAATGTATATATAACCTGCTACACTTGTAACAAAGCTAAACATCTCATGGCTTCTGTAACAATACAAAGCAGACAATAATTGGGAGCACCTACAGGAAGACAAACTAAGCATAACATAAATAAGGCCATAACAGAATTGAGGTACTTCCAAATGTGAAAACTCGTCTATTGAAGCTCCATTCTGACTGTAATAAAAACTTAACTCCTGGCATGTTTTAGTGTTGATAATGAAAACTTGCCTTTGAACTGCAATCAAAACAGAAAGTTCCCAGTTCTTAAATCTAGTCATTTTACTAGAAATGTCTTTTGGTGTGTGGTTTCTTTCCTGCATGAACATCATTTGTGACTTTTGCAGATTAGGTGGAACACAAACCTAAAGAGAGATTCCTAATGTATGGCAAACATTGAGGTATTTTAAGTTAAATCCACTTTATGTTCTCCTAACCTTGGTCTGTGGGTGTGATATACCCGAACCTACCCAAAGAACCATAAATGACCAAATATCAAAACAAAACTGTATAAAAACAGTTTCGTAGGATGGAAAAGTCTGTGGCATTGTGTTAGTCAGACAGGTAACCAAAAAGTCACCGGTCACAATGAATGAGACTTCACCCTCCTGTTGTCTTCACATTTTCTATACACCTTTTGTCCTTCAGGTAAAAAAAAAATAAACAAAAAATAAAAAATGAATAAATAAACTAAAAAAAGTCATTTTATAACATTTTCAATTCTAAATCTATTTTGCATGAATAAACAACTTCTTTTTCATCAGAAACTATTTTAAAGTTTTCCCTTTTACTGAGCAGAAAGACTGCAGTCATTTAGTGGACTCCACTCAGTTTTTTTTTTTTTTTTTTGTTTTGTTTTGTTAGTTTTTTTAAACGCTGCCCTCATATACGTTTTCTTTACTGAAGTAGATTTATTATTCTAATTATTATTTCTTAAGGTACTGCAAATGTGGTAAATAATATTTTTTTTTATCAAGAGATACAGCCCAGGGATCACCACCACTAGTCCTCGAGGCCCACAGTCCTGCCAGTTTCAAATTAATGGGGTCATTAACAGGGTTGTGCAGAACTTAAAAGGTAGCTGGAGATCCATTTAATTTGATTCAGGTGTGTTGCAGCAGGAAAACATCTAAAATCTACAAGCCAGTGGAGCTCCAGGACCAGGTTGGTGATCCCTGTTAGAAAGCCAAAGAAAGTCTTGCACATGCACAGAAAGTAGCTTTGTATTCACTTTAGTGAAGACATTTCAAATGATGGTACAGGAGAGATGCTCTCTTCTCTAGTGTATGTTTTTCTATGGTTTGTAAGGAATGCTGGTAACGGTGGGAAAAAAAGAAAAATTAGAAGCACAACATGCATCCCTCGATTCTTCTCTGGGCCTCCACTGGTTGGCTTGTATCTGTCATAGGATTGTGCATCACAGAAGGGTTAAAAAATCCAAAATCATCTTATGACTCTTCCAAGTCCTCCAATACAGCAATGTTGGAACAAAATTGCAAGAGTGTGTGGGGAGGAAACATGACATTGAGTATCACATCTTTAATGAAATCCCTGTAGTCAAACATAATGGTAGTAGCATCATTTTGTGGAAATTTTTTTCACTCACAGTGACTGAGGGACAACTAAGATGCAATGTGTAACAAATTCAGACTCAGGATCTTAGACTGGTGTGAAGAGTTACATTTCAACAAGATGAGCATGTGCTTTCTTACCAGCAGAGCAGATGCTAGAAATCTCCAATTTGGGACCTATAACTACTTGGCAACAACTGTAAGGTGATAATCTAGATTGTACATCATGTTTTATGACCAGCATCCTTTTCATTTTCCTTGAGGATAACAGCAATAACAATTACATCAGATCCTATCCAATAGCTACAAAAACCCAATTTAATGTATTAGACTCAATTGAAAATGTCAAGCTCTGCAGAGAAGATTGGTGAGGTAAAGACCTCTGGGGTAACCCTACAAGCCCATACATTCTTTTTAAGTTAGAGGATGGACACCTGTAGGGAAGAACCTCAAAGGTCAGGATGAAAACAGGACCTGGGCTCATTAAAACATCCCCTGCCCTTCAGGACAGCTCAATTAAAAACCTAACCTCATGCTGTTCCATTGATCTACCAAGGCAGGTCTGGGTTACAGGGAGGGTGAAAAGAACTCAGTAGGGAATCCGCAAAGCTGCAAAAAGTCAGAGGACCTTGAAGAACAAGTATGACTGTGCTGTACTGAGAGGTGGTAAAAGATGTAAGTTGAAATACAGATCCTGGGGTTTGACATTTTCATCTTTTTTCTGACATGTTTTTTCTGTGACAGGGTCACGTGTTATATGCTGAGATTTGATAGTAAACTACAGAAATTTACCAAAGAGCAAATTGAAGTTATTGTTAAAAGAGCAAGTAGGATTTTACTGGAACATGATTGGGGAGGGTGTGGCATATGGCTGCTTTATGTGTGTTTTTGTTGGTACTCCAAGGAGAATTGTAATAAACTATGCTTCATGAGGTTTCTCTGAGAAGATTACATAACGATTGATTGATTTTTTTTTTACAGGTGTCTCTGTCTCTCTTGATCCAATAAAATCCAGAGATTAACAGCTTCAAAATCAATCATTTGTATGTCATTCTGCTTTGATCGCCTACTGAACATAAGCTCTGCTTTGAGCTTAAGAAGAGATAAAGACCATTTAATCGATTCATGCATCTTCAGGTTTTTGGTATGGAGGAAATAAATGTTTAAAGAGAGAAGTAAGTATACCAGCTGAAAAGTTGTTTTTTTTGTTTTTGTTTGTTTTTTTTTCATGCATGTACTAGTAGAATTGTTAGAATTGTAGTTGACTGCAATAAATAAATAAATAAAAAGTGCAGGGCAACATTTAAAGTTATAAGGAAGCCCATTGCTCATTGATGTTTAAAGGAGAATTTAGTTTGATTATTTGGAAATTAAATTTTCCTGAGTTATTGACTGGGTTTGTGGCTCTTTAAGTGATCATAAATCTAACTAATCAAGGAAAAGTTTTCCTTCAATCTCAACAAGCATTTATCCAGTCTTTGCAAAAATTGATATTTTTCCAGTTTTAAGACCTTCCAGTGAGGTATGAATATAATTTTGGGGTGGAATAGAGCATAAGTTGCCCTGCCCCTCTTGATAACATCCAGAAAAAAAGCTTCTTCTGCACTCACATTGAAAAAAAATTACTGATGTTCTTTAAACTCTATGAAAATGTTTCGGTTTTTGAGAAAATTCTGATGACTCCAGTTTTCATTTTAGGGGTTTGTTGCACAGACTTGCTAAACGGCTCTCAGTGGAGACAAGGATGCTGTTTTGGACATGATGACATCACTATGAGGCATGTTAAGAGGCTTTAACAAATGATGGAAACAGCATATTAATAGATATACTTTCATGGCAACTTAGTGCGACTCCAGCTTTACCATGGATTGTTTCTTTGCTTTGTTGTTAACACATTCCCTTTCATCTTTCTACTATGTATGCGAGGACTGAGGCTGGAGCAGCTAGCATTATCCTCAGAAAGCGAGAAGGGTTAGGGTTTAAATCTATTGATCAGCTAGGGCTTTTTGTGGGGAGCTTGTATGTTCTCCCTTTGCCTTCATAGTTTTATTTTCAGATGATTTTAAACAGAGACAAGCTGGTTTAAATTTGCCATGGATGTGAAAGTGAGCATACATAGTTGGCAGTTTCTTTATGCTAGCCCTGCGATGACCTGTTAACCTGACTGTTGTCAGCTGAACCATAAATGAACATAACATGATAGTGTAGCAATCCATCAAATAGACGTTACACTTTATGATAGAATATGATATGATATGTTCTAATAAAATATGATAAGATATATTACATTGTGATAAGACTTTATAATCAGTTTATTCTGAAATAGATTTTGTGTCCTTAGGCAGTCAAAAAAAAAAAAAACAAAAAAAAACAAATCCAACCTGGATTAGAGGGATACTGCTGTTTAAATTCAAGGCATGGCTTGTGTATAATGGTTGTTTTGTTGTTGCAATGCTGCTGCTGTGGCTCAGCAGCCATGACAAATGTTTGTCCGTATTTAGCAGGTGTTAAGCTTATGCTGAAGAATTTCATATCTATTAATCCCCTTATTTATTCATGAGAATCCCTGATGTCATATCTACCATCCAAGGACAACAATTCATCTAAGTAGGTATGTTCACTTAAGCCTGACATACAGTTTGGTTATTTTTTACCACTGAGGTTACGTTCCATCTTGTATCTCTACTGTATAGTTGCAGTGCACATAAGAATAGTTAACTGTTGACTAATACCATTTTTTGTGTAGTGACTGCTTCAATTTGTTTGGTAATATTTGGATATTTACGTAATATGTAAAAGGCGTTTGTTTTTACAGTAGTTACCAGCTGAGGACTCAGTGGAACACTGTACAGAGCGAGAGATCTTAGTACATAAATCAAACCAGTATTTGACCTGGACAGGACAAAATCAAAAGCAGCACACTGAAAAGAGCAAAGAACTGATTAGTGTCCACATAAACGTGATCTCTAATGAATTCCCGGAGGTCTTTTCAGCCTGATGAATGAATACAGAGGCACATAATCAATCAACATGCACTGATGAGACAATTGTGTTTCTATCCACCTACATGCCTTTACTGGTTACAGAGCATCGCTGCTCCTTTGATATACGCAAAGTGGCCCCTGAGAGTTGTTTTGAACGGACTATTGACCTTTGATCATGCCTTTTTTGAAGGGAAAACTAGGTTTATCTTATGACCAAGAGGACGGATGCTCCGTTATTATATCTTTTATAAAACAATTTTTAAATTGCTTTTAAAAAATTAGTTAAATATAGTCCTTGTAAAGTAATGACCGTGCAACTCTCCATGTTCTTTTCTTCCTGTGTGCTTCCACTAGTTGCCCTCATTGGGTCTCCTGCTCCATCCACTTGCATGATCCAATCACCCACCTCAGCTGTCTCTTATCAGCCTCTCAGTAGGTAGTATATAGAGGACAGGTTTCACTATGTGTTTGCCAGATTGTCTTTGGTGCCACAGCCTGTTATCTGTCTGACTCATGGCTGTCGCCTGCATCCTGCCCATCCTGTCTCCCAGGCTTTATCACCTGCCTGTTCAACCTGATGATCCTTGATTTAGAAAACCACCTTTATACTAACTGTCAAGTCCCTGGGTCTGCTTTTGTTCACGCTTTGCCAACCAGACGTGCTACAATGCCTGTATTTACTGAGCGTCCATGTTGTGCGAATTGCATTATCCTCCCATGAGCAGTGACCTCGAAGTGTTAACATGTTCAAATTGGTTAAAGCCAACAAGACCAAAACCTGAGCTGAGTAAACTTTGTCCAAAAAATGGATACGTGTCATCTTTTCCACTTAGCAGGACTAACATTTTGATTTCTAGTAGTGCAGCTTAAGGATAGTTTTGTTAGCTTTGCATTTGTGTCCACTTGAGCTCTTTTGAGGATGTTCTTGCATGATTGTACCTAATTATGACAATACAGTTAAATTCACAAATTTTAAACCTTGAGAAGTTCTCTTTATCATAAACGTAGATGAATAATTCCCTCTCAAACCAGAACTTTGACTACCTCAAGCTTGAAGTTGTGAAAACCCAAAGATTTTAATGCTGCAGTGCTTACCAGAACTTTATTTTAATCTGACTGTACACAACTGCTAATTTGGCATTTCACAAACTTCCAACTGTTTTAATTTCACTCTGTAATTTAAGTATTACCTCTTTGACTTGCATTGTGAGATCCTTTGAAAGCATGTTGTGAGTTCAGAGCAACAGCTTTAGAATAAATATGCCAGACTTTGAATCAATAGCAGACCTGTAAACCACTTAAATGATCACAAAAAAACCAACAATAGGCCAAAAAAGCATCTGCACATTCTCTCTCATCTTGGATGGAAGTAGGTACTCAAAGTCTGCATATTAAGCCTATATTCATAATGTAGCTAAACATGTTACATATCCATCCAGAGTGAAGGGTCGCGGGGAAGCTGGAGCCTAACCTAGTATTTTAGCAGGTGAGAGGCAGGTCAGGTCACCAGTCCATCGCAGGGCCAGCACAGAGAAACAAACAACCACTCACACTCACTCCTAGGGAGAACTTAGAGTGATCAATTAACCCAACATGCTGTCATGGCTGAGTCCAGCCGTCTGAATAAGGTGGAGGCAGGACCCAAATAGCAGATGTGAAAACTGTAGAAACAGACCAAGCTTTATTGTTTACTGGAGTCTGAGCAGCCTGAACTGGGGAGGGTCCGGGGTTTTTGGATCTCTGGGAGGAGAGGAGAATGATAAGCGGCAGTCCTGATCAGAAACATATCCAATTATCCAATCTTAGTGGGTGGCTTACTGAATCCAGGTGGTAATCATGAGAGGAGGGGAAGGTACCTGCTGTAGTTCCTGAGCTGGAGGACGGTGGGGAGAGCAGGCAGGTAGGTGAAGGTAGCAAGCGAATGACCGGCGGAGGAAGACTGGAGGTGGAGGTGAACTGAAGTCCCAGAGCAGCAAGGAAATGCTAGGAGGGAGGACAAAAGGCAAGGCAGGGGAAGAATACTTGACTGGAAGCACAAGTAATACTGGTGGGGGCCTGATTTACCATGGAAACAGTGAAATATGGTGAGGTCTGGTTGCTCCTGCAGTCCTCATAAAGGGAGGTTTGATGATGGTGCGTTTCGACATTTGTCCGGTTTGGAGAACTAGATTGTAGATGAGTTGCGGGACAGCATCGTTATGTGTGTGTTGTTCTGTGATTACATTTTCGGAGCACATAACACACAGTACGATGAAAGACTGATTTTTTTTATCTTCACAATATTGATTTAGAGGCATAATGATATATAATATAATATGTTTATTGTTAGTATAGATTTAATTACTAGTAGATGTAATTCAATATAATTTATCAATACTAAAAGAAAAGACAAGACAAAAAATAAAGAAATAATAAATAAAAAAAAAACGACATTCCCCTTTAAACCTCATCCTCTCTGTACTTTGACCACTAATCATAAGATTAAAATGTGTGTACCAGGCTTTGGTGAGCAAAGGGGGTATGGGTGCCATGCCAAGGTAGCTATCCCTGATAGGAAATGTATCACCTATGGGAGCATAACAATAGTATCAGCAAGCTTGGAGGTCATTGTTCTGTCAGTGAGGTTTTACTAAACCACTCAAAGCTTGAAGTGCAACACATTCTTAGGTAAGTTTCTGGGTAGCTAAAACAAAATTGTCGCAAAGAAGAATTTGAGACTGCTAGTTGACTCATGTTCCTGTGGAAAACAATACGAACTAAAATTTCAAATATTGTATAAACATATTACCTCTATTTAATAAAGCTGCCAGAAAATATGTAACCCACCTCAGTTTTTGCAGTTTTTAGGCCGTGGATCCAGTTTTAACTGAATAAAACTTTCCTTTTTCAGCTTGTTCTCAACAACCCATAAAAGATAAAGGTATACCTAAAAATTATTAGCATTATGTTCATATGGAGTTTTAACTGAGAGTCTAACAGTGATAACTTAGAAGAAAACAAACAAACAACAACAAAACAAACACCAGACCGTACGGAAGGAAAGAAAGAAACTGTAAAATAAATGTGAAGCAGGTCAACTGATTAGATGTTTATTAGATAATGACTGACCAGCTGCTCATTCTGAATCCGATCCTGTTTGTTTATCATTAGCCTGAAATGCAGAAACTCATAGCAGATTTAATTTAAATGTCTGGTAATATGTATCTTTCCAATTGCATATTCTTGTTTCTTTTTAATTGTCTGGTGCCACTCTGGCTTCACACTTCTTTTTCCACCCACGAGTGAGCCCAGTGGGAAAGGTCCCAAGTGTATGTAGCGTTGACGTCACCTCCTCATTAAGTCAACAGTTGACCAACAACAGAACTTGTTGCTATGCCAGCAAGCAAAAAGCCTTGTCTCATGGCAAATAGAAATTTTCAGGCCCCTCTGGAAAACAATTATCTATTAATGTGTGACTCAGTCATCTCTAAAGTGTGTTCTCATTAACCCAGAGATCCATTCTGTTCATCTCACTCCATTAGACAAAGAGCATGTGATTTGACACAGACTTTATTTTGCTTAATGCCAATGTGACTCGTCAGTCAAGTCAAAACAGCCATTCATTCAGTAAAATCAGAAATCCTTGTGTGTATAATGTGAACAGAATGTGGTCTGGGTCCAGTAATTTGTACCTCTTTTATTGTAAAATAATTTTCTTCTGTAGCTAAAAGTGATTAAACATTCTGCCCCTGTCCTACCTATCCTACCTACTAAAAATGACTTGATGGGTTCTTTGTTTCTGCAGGCAATGACCCATAATTATGTTTAAAGAGAATGCAATCTCTAGTTATTCTGACCATGACCTAAGTCACCAGATAACATGCCTGTGACAGCAGGTGAACACATCTGTGTCCATTATATACATAAACAAAATGAAATTGTTTAAAAATGAAAGTGTAACTAACACCTGGAAACATGACATGTTGACTGAGACATGGATTTCCAGGACAGTCATGAACAATACACTGACAGTGTTGTCCATAGGTGGAAGTCAGGAATCTTTGGCACTGAAGACAGACAGTGTACATAAACTAGAAGCAGAACCAAGGGAGGAAGATGTCGATAAGACCTCATGCGGGGTTTGATTGGCTGCACTCAAACACAATACTTCAGAGGCAACTAAAGGCAACAGAATTCTTTACTGTCATTCAGTCAAAAACACCAGATGTGTTTGCAAAATGAAATTCCTTGCACAGAGCTTATATGAAAGAATCTCAATAAAAATTTGAACCAATTTTTAAAAAGATCAGAAGAAAATACGATTAAAGTATAATTTTAAAAGATAAAAGAATAAGAGGTATACAGTTCTGTGTATTGGATGAAAAACGTCATGTTTTTATAGAGTAAGTAGGGTTAGAATGTTTTAATCAGATAGATAGATAGATAGATAGATAGATAGATAGATAGATAGATAGATAGATAGATAGATAGATAGATAGATAGATAGATAGATAGATAGATAGATAGATAGATAGATAGATAGTTAACTAATGAACAGAGTGTGCCGTTTGTTTGACAAATATCTTGAAAAAACCATCGAGCTGAGAAATGAGGAAGTGTCTTGACACTCATTTAAAGTGATGGCTAGAACAAGGAAATGCCACCGGCTCCTTAAAACCATGGTGACTCGCTATCTCTTCCATAAAGGTTTGTGTTTGCTTAGGGGTGGTGAATAACTGCATCACATTAGCATTGGTATAAGACGCAAACCATTAGCATTCTGCTCAAGAGAAACATCAAACAGGACTTTAACAGCTTTGAAATAAAAAAAAACAGGTCTAAAGTAAAAACGGAAAGTGGTCATTACCTATCTTTGTTTATTGGTCAGTAATGAATCTTGAAAATCAGGTGTGCATTTAGCAGCTCATTTATATGGAAATGAAAAATCCCTGCAGGATCAGCCCCACTTCCCAAGCCTTCACTTCCTCCACCTCAACTCAATTACAAGTGGTCATACAGACAGGGAAGCTCTGTAATTGGAAATTGATTCAAAGAACAACTTTACGTGACTGCACTTTGCTTCTAAACTCTGCTCCTGTGCTCTTTTATCAAATCACCCAGCAGGTATTAATTGGACTAAAGTAACTAAATGGACTGGTAGGTGGTTGTGGTAGCTGGATGGGGGTGGTGGAGGAGTGTATGAGGCATATATAACTGTTCAAGCCAGGGATCCAAACTTTCATCCAGAATTCAAACTATTGGATCCAGCATATCATTGTGTTCATAAAAATGAGCTGATGACAGGTTCATACAAGTAACCAAGCTTTTCTTTTTGCAGTGCACTAACAAGCAACAAGGAATAAATGATGCAGAGCTGGTAAATACCAGCAAGCACAGGAAAAAGTCATGGAGGCATGATCGGCTGAAGATTTATAAATTCTTGTAAATACTGTATCCCTGCAAACATGATCAGCTGCACTGTTGCGGCTTTTAAAGTTTACGCCCATCCTCTGTTGCTGTTTCGTTTGCTTTAGGAAAACATCATGGTTTGAGACACAAAAAGAGAAAAATGTGTGATACAAGGATGTGAAGTGGCAACAAACACGTGGCAATGCAACTAAAACCTGGCCAAAAAATTAACATAGAGATTTGTAATGAAAAACAAAATAACAAAGAAAGATGCAAATTAGTCACAATTTGATCAATTATGCAAAACATTTAGAAAAGAGCAGACAAAAAAAAACAAACAAAAAAAAAAAACAACACACAAATTAAGCACAACTTCATGTTGTGTGATTGTTTTGTGTCTGGGTTGAATCAGTCTACAGGAGAACAAGTAGGGTTTTTTTTTTACTGAGCAGACAAGCTTCTGGTGGAAATTTGCAAGATTCTGGCATGAATTTGCACAAAACTCACAGACTGAGGCAACAAATGGAAACTTTGTGAGGCTGACATAATAGCAATAAAGTTATATTTTACATTTCATCTCTGATAAATATCATAACACGGATGAACCTGCTGCTGTTGTAACATTGTGTAATTTCCTGTTAGCCATGAAGCAGATCAATAAACTAAACGTCTGAGTGTGTAAAAATGTTTCAAAATTTCAAATCAAACTCCACTTTAATTTGCTCTAATTTCTAGTTTACAGGAAGAAGAAATGATTATGATCATATTCTTTTTTTATGATCACAAACCAGTGCATTAGCAAATTTATTAACAGAGCAAATCAAATGAGACCAAGAAGAGCAGAGCTGATTAGTGATTACTTTCTAATAACAAGAAATCTGACTGCATTCATCTGTCTTCAGCTTTTTTGTTACTGAGCTATCTGCAGCAGTTCACTCCAGTCCAATGTTTATTCTTGTCTTGTCTTGCTTGCACATTCTCTTTTTCTTTTGTTGTCTTTTGTTTTTTACTTCCTGGTTGTTGTGGTATGATGTGGTACCATAAAGCAAAACATTCCAGGATGTTGTGAACTTCAATATCTCAGCCCCAAAGGGCTCCGGGTCAGTTTATGTGCATAATAATACCTTATATTATTCTCAAAAAGAGTCAGAAGCATGCACTTTTGAGATTCACAAATTTTTCTAGTGTTTCTTTAAACCACACTCAGTAGTGTTGCATGTTGCAGTTTGTGTTGCAAAGTCACCAGTTTCACAAACCTTGTTTTCAGTAGAGCCTCATAAGGTGAGTCACGGATGACAGGTGGACAAATAGCAATAACCTCCTAATGCAAACATGAATGAGCAGCACATGGAAGGTTGAGTCAGCGGGGAGGTGATCTCAAAACATCCTGTCTGTGTTAGATGACACATATCACTGTCTGTTTTCTGTATCATACGGACAGTCAACACAGCGCTTGATGCTAATCTTTTCCATTGGCTGTTTCTAAAATCAAATATTTATGATGAACATTATAACTGATTACTACTATTAACCGACTAACTGACTATTACTGAAATACTTTTACCTTAGTGTATATAGTGGGCATTTGATGGTACTATGTTATATTATTGAGAAACTTGTAGTTACTGTTTTTCTGATAAAAATGCAGATTGTGATCTCACAAAAATTTCAAATTTGGATGACACCAATCTGCCAACGTACGAGCTAGTTCAGCTTTAGTGGCACTAAAGTGATATTAAAATGCTGCATTCAGGTTAAGACATAAATAATTAAAAGCCTCAATCTGTGATCCAAATGTAAACCAAAGGTCAGCCCTGCCTATAATCAAAAATTTAAAACACAGTGGTGGAAAAAGCTATCAGTTCAAAAATACTGACACATCTTTTAATGCACAGATTAACTTTTTACTAAATCAAAAAAATGTATGTGTTCATACTTTGGGCATTACGATGTCTAATGAAGTACAAGCGCAGGGATAGCTGCAATGATGTTCTTAGCATTTGCTCTTGAAAAAAGAAAACACAAAAAACTGATTAGTCATTCATTTCATACTCTAAATAGAACATTTGAGGTATTGGGCTATTAGTAAAAGATTCTATAAACAACCCTATGGGAGGAATTTACATTAAACAAGCTTAAATCAAGGTTGCTTAGCAGAAAATCAGTACACTCTGGCCTTTGTTTTGAACATGTGTATGCTTACAATGATAAGGAATATTTACCAAATTAAAAAATAATAATAAATAAACTGTGATTGATTGGGATGGAATGTTATTGCAGGTAACGTATTGGCATTGCTTACATTTTGACCCTGCAGTGGTGCTAAATGAAAAGTCATGTGCTCAACAAAGTCTTCACAGTTCATCCTGAAGGGAGACTTAAAAATTTCAACCAAATCCATTACAATCCCTTGTGCCTCCCTCAACAATTTGTGCCAATCTACATCAAATTTTCCTCTCAGTGCTGGCCACCAGAGTGAATCCAGTGTCTCATTTTGGGAGTCTTCTGGTCTGTTTGCTAGGGTTAGGTTTCCAGCAGAGGCCACATGCTATTGCTGTTAGGCAAATCCATCCATTGTCTTTAAAATGCAATGCCATCAAATGAAACATCAAGCAGGACTCGATCAGTAAAGTCACAGATAAATACCAACCTCACGGTAGCACTATATCTGGTCATTCCTCAGAGTAATTGCAGCATGAAGCAGGCAGTTAGTTTGTTTAATTGTACTTTTTTATTTAAAAAGAAAAGATTAAAAAATATACTGTAACCTCACGTGTTCTGTGAGAATTATTTGGTCTCACACACACTGCTTTAAAAGCTGCCTATCTGTCATATGCAATCACCAAACAAGTTGGCCTTAATCAATAGCCGTTATTCTATTCTTAGCCTTGTATGGCATGTGAGTGTTTGTGTGTGCATTCATGTGTGAGCTTCCCCAATTTCTGTTGAAGCTGAAATTACTTGGACGGACTTTTAATTACATCTGCACTTCAAAATTAATCAGCCCAGACAAATCATCTCTGAGGTGAAGCTGACTGAACAAGGGGGCAATATTCTCAATAATACAGAAGCCAAGCGTGGAATCATTGTTTAGAGTTGCCCTTTTCCCTCAATGAGTAGTGGGTTATAATTATCATAAAGGTCTTTAAGATACAGTTTGATGGCTGTTGATAGCAGCCACACATCAAGTTGTAAAATGAAAGAACAAGCAGTTGTGTAATGGGTCTATCTGTAGCATTTTCAGCCTTCAGTGATGTCACCATTTTCTAAACAGGATGCTAAATATTCCCATTGTATGTTTATGTGTTTTTTTCTCATCTTCTATGAAGGCTGCAAATTATCCCTGACCCTTAATTAGCAGGCAGCCTCATTACCAGCTGCATCCAAAACAAATCTCTTTGTGGGTGCATGTTTGTATACTCTATTGTCTTTGAACCCACCACACAATCTTTTTCCATTGCTTGAGGTATTGTAAACAGTATGCAGTCATATTGCACTCAGACATGCTTTGTATTTCTTCAACTCACAATAAGTGGAGGTGAACAGATCTGAATCCTACTTGTCCCCTGAGTTTGAGGCCTTTTGGAGAAGCAAATATGAAACATATATAATGATTCATATGTTCATGTAGGTGAACCAAAAGCAGACCTGTATTACATATCTAAATAAAATATTTTAAACAATGTCCTGTGCATTCCCATGTCTGCACATGCATGCGAAGTTGGGGGGTTGTTTGTGTCAGTTTCAGCTAGGTTTCTGTCTGTTCTACCCCTTTTATATTTTGTGCACTGATCAATCTCCATTTAAGTTTCCCTTTTGTTTCATTTTTAAAGGTTAGTTTGTTTGGGTTTTGTGTTTTGTTACCAGTTATTTTAAGTAGAGTTTGGTTACTTTGACCTATTTTATGAGCCCATTTTTTTCATTTTAATGTTTGTATATCTTGAGTTTGATCATTTTCGGTTAAATAAAAAAAACAAAATTTGAAAACATTTAGTTATGAATGTTTTCTCACATTGATAAAACAAACTTCATAAATTAGACACTGCAGTGTATAAGTATATTAATGATTTCCACAACAAAATGTCCACAAGTTTGCAGATTTGCTGCTTTGTTTAAGGTCTTCCGGCTGCAGATCGGTGCCCTTGTGAGTTTAAGTTCTAAGTTAAGTTGATGTTATGGAGATCTGTTTTATCACCTCACTTTGTTAGTTTTGCCATTTTGCAAGACTTTTGATTGTGAGCTGGACTCAAGTAATGCCACATGATTAATTTTTTTTTTAAAGACTTGATTGAGCATTAAATCTGCTTCAGAACCTCTTGAGAGTTTAATAGCCATGTTTGAAATGATAGGAACTAGTCTTAACTGGGCCCCCTCACATTTAACATATAAAAGAAAATCAATTTTCTATTTGAGCAGCACCAAACACTAGCAATTTTTATCTAAGTAGTTGCATAGAGGTCTACCATCACTGGGACTGAAAACAAAAGCTACTGCACCTTTACAAAATTGTTTTGACATCTGCAGAGCATACACACAGTGTAGTATTTTTATTTTCAATCCTTTGATTAGAGAATAGCACTGCTCAACCACGTGCACTGTGCTCTGACTATAATATCAAGCATGGCCCGGAGGCAGAGGCTGGTGATGTAAGTGCTTATGCAACACTACGGGTCTTGAACATTCGAGTGAGGTAAGTATGGCTGATGTTTTGTTCCTCCTCTGCTTATTTGAGTAGAGACATAGGTATGTGATCACAGCAACATATTTGTTTACTGGCCATCTATTTGTTAACATAATAAAACAAAAACTTCAAAGAACTTGAGGAAACTTTCTGGAGTTGTTCTCACAGTGAAGAGTAGGAATACACTGCTCCTAGTTTCAAAATTTTCTTAAAATGATTCATATTTAGGTATTGTAATCTTCACACAATCTTTGATGTGGTTACTTTAGCTGTACGCACTGAAGATTCAAGATTAGACAGTACAAAAATAATCTACTTGTTCTGCTGACAAGAAGAAAAGGTCCCACACCTCAGTTGTATAATTTCTGTCTGTTTGTCTCTTTCTAGCCATAAGCCACCTCTACAATATGTTTGTGTGATGTTCCTGTTAAGCCTTGTTTCCTTTGGAATGAAGTCAAGATTAAACCAAGGACATTGGGTTGCTAGGACACATCATTGAATATGATTTCAATTTATCTTTGAGTTTGCATACACGCTTCTGCGACCTGCTAGATGATGTCATCCTGAATCTTTATTCAGATAACATGCTGGTGATTGCAGACACCTGTATGAGTATGAATAAGTATAATAATAGTATAGTATAGCATAGTATAAGAATAGTATAGTATAAATGGTCAAGATATATAGTGTAAGAATAAATAAATGCTTATTGCATTATTCTTATGACCAGGAGCAGAATAATTTGGTGTTTTCAGAGCCTTAGATAAGAAGATGCTCTAATGTAGCAATATTAACTTGTTCAATATTTGTCATGATGGCGGCTGTATTTTAGTATCCTTTGGGCTCAAAGTACATGTCCCAGTTACTTAGTGGTATCAAAAAACATTGATTATTTTTATTTATTTATTTATTTATATTTTTATTTATTTATTTGCCAAATTTAACAGTATTTGACAGCTACTTACTCTGGTGCTCAGAAACACACATTTTTGAAGATGTTTGGAGGGCTGACAATGAAATAAGCTAAATATGACAAATTATTAGGATTTAAAGGAAAAATTGCTAAAGGTAAATTAGACCATACTGCTTAACAGAGAAATATATATGCTTTGCTTTTGCTTCTCAAATCAAAGCGTTTTAACAAGTAAACGTGTCTCTCTATTCATTTGGAAGAGCAGCTTCTGTGGCTGAGGAGAAGCCTGAGCTCCCGAGGATGCTATTCTTTCTGTGAGCAGAAATATTCACCTCCCGCTGAAGGAGACTTCTGAAAACATTGGCTGGACAATGCAGACAAAAAATAACAATAATTTATAATAATGGCAATGAATAGACAGTCTTCCAGCACTCAGAACATCCCACTTAGATATTTGCAATGCTCCTTGCCGACTTCCTTCTAGGTCTGCTCTCCATACTAAATGGTGAACCAATTTCTATTCATGTTAAGGCGAATTACTTCTTTATTGCAATGGCATTTGTTTCATACTTTCGCCTCAATGTTCTTGTGATTTAGAGCTTTGTAACCAATCGCTGATGAGAAGGGAGGAGGAGAAACGGAGAGAGGGAGAGTAGTGGGTGGGGGGCGGGGCGGAGCGCGTGTCTGGATGGTTATGGTTTTTCAGCACCGCGGACAGCTCCTTTCACTTCTACGTGGACTGCGGGGAAGCGACGCTCAGACACCACTGGATCGCATTAAAAACCGACTCACATCCTTCCACAGATTAACCCCGAGTTCACACCGTAAGCGCACGCCACCTTCTCCCTCCCCACCCACCCCTCCTCCTCTCCTGGATGCTTGAGTTGCCTCGTTTTGTGGCCTGACTAAGGAGTCCAACCTCCTTCAACTGCATTGCCTCTGCGTCTACTGGCTTTTGGCTCCTCATTCTGCTTCTGTCACTGGCAACCACGGTGTTCTGAAAGTGCTTCTTTTGGAAGGAAAAGTGGATTTGCCCACACTTAGTTTTCTTCATTCTTTTTTCTTTTCTTTTGTTCCCCCCACTCGTCGTCCACTTGGTATGTGTTTGTCTCAACATCGCTGCTCCGTTCCTCGACTATGTTGAGGTGTGGGATTCTTCTCCCAAGCTCAGGAGAGGATGCTACTTTAGGATGCAGGTGGAAGATGAAGTTAAGTAGTTTCAGTAGCCTTTGGTGCATGCTCTAATATGAGATAGACGACCTGCATCTGCAACGTTGGCTGAAATCCTCAGATCAGAGTGGATCGGACTCCTTCATTTCATGGGGGTAAACAGTCAGAACTCAAGATGTGGTGCCTCTGTGACTTTTTAAATTGCACCTAAAAGGAAGAGGGGTCTTTTACTTTTTTTTTTCTTTTTTTCTTCTTTAACTTCGCTGTTTCTACATGACGCGACGCTTTATTACTTTAGCTATCTAAACGAGTTGGGATTTTGCATTTAAGTGGATATTGGGAAAACAAAGAAAGTACATCCCCCCCTCTTTCTAATAAAAAGTAAAATAGAACAATAAAAATGAAAAAGTTTCGGAAGGTTTTGGACGGTTTGACGACCTCCTCTCCTGGAGGGACTATAGGATCTCCATCGTGCGGCAGCGCAGCCGGGACTCCCACCGCGGCGCCAACTCCCAAGGAAATCGACGTCCAGGAGACGCTAGTATCAGAAAACTTTCAGCTGTGTAAGGTGGGTAGAGACAGATGTATTTTATTTTAAACCTACAGCATCTGATCAAAAATTGATGCCAACAGTCAATAACAGTACCTTACTGGTTTTGCTTTTCAATGTCCGTTTCCCAAAAGGATACAGTTCATGTAAACAGAGCGGAACCAGGGCTGTAAAAGTTAATATACTTGAGAGTTGTGCGGATGCACCTGATCCGGTGGCCTGATGTTCGCTATGTTTGAAAGTTCAGCACCACAGACAGTTTATCGTTTTTAAGTCTCCTGAAAACACGGAATCAATTCTTAACAAAACACCAGTGAGCATACCAACCTTGCCTCCTAATCTTATCAGACTCAGCGTTTTTTTTTTACGTTATTTATATTATATTTCTAAGACAAATAATGACTGTTGCCTTCATTTAGCGGCTACACAAACCTTCACAGGCTTGCGTGCACAGCTGGTGAACTGGTAAACATTTGAGTGTGTGCGTACAGATTTTGGTTTACTCCAGCTTCCATCAGTATGTGCAGCACGGCTTCAGCGTATGTCAACAGCAGCATACTGTAGACTGCAGTAGCTCTCAAACACATGTGCTGCAAACAGTGTGCAAAGGAAGTCAATGAAAAGCAGTATTCTCATTGCATCAGCAAGCAGGCACGAATGGTGGAGCGATGACATAACTGGTGTCCCTCCCTTGGATTATGAGAAAAAAAGAGAAAAAAAGTGAACAACAAGCCAGCGGAGAGGCCCTGCAGTGCTATCCTAGCTGATGCGCTTTTTTCACTGGGGAGGAGGGAGAGAATGAGGGAGGGGTACTGAATGGGGGGCTGGAGGTTTATTTATAGCTGCTACTGCCTCCCGTTGCAGCCCTTTTTCTAAATGCATTCCGCTGCGTTGATTCTTTACCCTTAAAGAAACGGGGGTAAAATTGTGGATGTGGCTGTGAATAATTCATTGAGAAGCCGAGGGTAAGGGGGGTTGTTTGAGCTGTATTGTAAATACTGGGCAGAGTAAGACCGGTGAGCGGGTTAGAGGAGACTAAGGAGGGTGGTTGATTCACAAGCTGAGGAGGATGCTGCAGAGCACCCTATAGCAAGCAGCAGAAATTGCTAGAAAGGAAGAGTATGAAAGCCTGGTCTTATGCAGAACTCTGCTCCTCCCATCCAGTGGCTCAGTACATGGTTTGGCTGACAGAACTTCTCAGAATGAAGCAGTAAATGTGAAATTATGTCCTGATATCCGTTAGATTTTTTTATTTATTTATTTATTTAAAATTTTTTTTTTTTTTTTTACATGAGTCTGTAGAGGTGCAGGCTAAAAGTGAATGTCTCTCTGTCTTCTTGTGAATGTGTTTAAAAGGGTGCAAGGGAGCCACAGAAATAGGTGGAGGATTAGTGCATATTCGCTCTCATGCAGACAAGGCTAGGAATGGAATAAGCAAGTTGGAAGTGTAATGGATATGCATTTGCAAACATACAGTGGATCCATCGCATGTTTATTATCCTGAAAATCTGAAAATATTTGTGTTTTTAGTTTTGACTGCGTCAGTGACAAAATTGACATTAAACAAAACTTTAAACTAAAACATTTCTGGAATATGTATTAGGTCAGTATTTCAAGGGACTGAAGAATGATTGTGCAAAAAGAGAGAGGAGAGAGAGAGGGAGAGAGAGAGAGAGCAGGGGAAAAAAGGGCTCTTTTCCTTTCTTACCATCTAACAAGGATTCTGTTTCCTCATGTCATGCCGGCGGGATGTTGTGCAGATGTGCACAGACAGATGCTCTAAGAACCACATAATGAGTGAAACGTGAAACTCTTGTCTCCCCTGACCTTTTTTTCCACCCTCATTCACAAAGATGAAAAGCAGAAACTAGTTTCCATTTAGATTTCACTTGAATTTTATTTAAATATATTTTAGAAAAAACACAGAAAAATAATGTTTCATTGTCTTGATTGGACTAAAATTGGAGATTAAAATGTATAAATCAAACATAGTCTCCTAATTGGTCAAGTATAGTGCAGAATAGTATCTGCTGTATCTCAAACAGGCTCAGTGTAGAGAGATACATAGCGGAAAACAAAATTTAATCTTCCATTCATTACCCCAAATATTTTTAGATCTCAGCCTTTTTATTGGGATATAACTCTGAGAACCAGTTCAGTTTGTGTGGGAGTGTTTGGCAAACTTCTCAGAGTTAGTCATGAATTTTGTCTTGAGTGTTCCATGTGGGAAGATGCAACAACACAGTTTTTATTGTACAGTGTATGCATTTATATACAAAGCCTATACAAGTCTTGTCCAATTTGTGTGAGCAAATGCTGTTGGGTGATTATGCAACAAGCTCTGGGTGAAATCTCACTCAGACTAAAGGAGTAAAAGATTGAAATGTGAGACAGATGTTAGGAAGAAACTCTTTGATGGATTTGTGTTAATTAGCAAAATGAGTTCTTATTGTGTTACTGTTAGAAAGCGGAAACAAAAAGAGACATTTTCCTGAAATTGCAGTGCATTGGGTTGCAACTCAATTAAATGGACTGAGTGTATGTTATAGTGTAAGGATATTAAGACACTGCAGTAGAAAGGAAACCACAAAAAGTCCTATAGTCAAACTACTTTGCTGCAATTGTCCATTATAATTAATGCTTATTTATATGTCTAAGAATATATAAAGGTTGTTACAGTACACACAATCCTCCCAAACATTGCCCCAAATCCTCAAATACTCAGTCAAAGATTAATTGTGGGTGTATTCATCAACACTTAATAACATCATTTAGAGAAGAAATTTTAGTTTCGAAAATTCGAATGAATTCGAAAATGAAATCCAGAACAAAAATGACAAGATATCACAGGGATTTAGGTTTGACAATAAATCAAAACTGACTTCTTCAAGAAAGTGTTATTCATAAGGATGTAACGGTTCAATTGAAACCTAAATGAGTCAGTACAGAAAAGGCCACAATGGGTTCGAACAGACCGCATGTGGTTCCACATGCTGATCAAAGGATCAAGATTTGGCTTAACTAGGTAGAATCATGGCTCTTCTACCTTGTGTGTTACAAGATGATTCTGTTGGTCCTGTGATGATACACAATGTTTGCTAAGCCTGTTTCAATAATACAGTTTGCCTTAGGTCCATGTGCTCTTTTTATAAACACACCTTTTCAAGAGGTGTATCCCATCATGCTCCAAAAGGGGAAGATCATGCACTCATTCATCACCTCCTTATCTTGTCACCAGAACTCAGCTTGGTGGAAATGCTCACTGAAAGACATGAAGCACAAAAGTTGTTTGGTTATAAAGCTAAATTTGTTTCCACTCTTCACAAATGGACCAAAACTTTACAAAAGTCATGTGCCTGAATACAACATAGCCCAGAGTCAGACATGATTGTTTGCGGCACAGCGTCAGTGAATGAATGTAAAAATGCTGCTCCTTTATCTGAAAAAGAAAAGCTTTTCTCAGTAATTTGGATTGCCATGGTTTATTTAATGGCATTTGGTGATGTGTTTTTTTTTTCAAATGACTCCATTCATATTGTAAGTGTCACTTCTGTTTTTAGCCCATCACCTCTCTAAAGTGGAGGACTGCCTGTAGAATTGTAATAAATGAAAAGTGATGGTTTCCATATTCATGTCGCTATAGAGAATCTGACTCTTTGCCTGTTTGGGATTTCTGAATATACTTTAAGTCACAGAGTGGAGTGAAATGGTGTGAAAATATATCTATATATTTTATTCTGACAGATGATTCGCACTTTGTACACTAATATCTTCAAAAGATTTGGATATAAATATAGTAAATAAAAGGAGAATGATATAATTTTCAATTAGTTTGAATACAATATTTATTGGAAAATAATAACATTGCAGACTTTTTTTCCCAGAACACAAAAGGCCCAATCAGGCAACAAAGGAAAGGTTGTTGAATGAAGTGCTCCTTTTATGAAGTGATTTGGGTCAGCAGGAGGTTGTAGGGGTGGATGACATGTCTGCAAAGCACTCAGTTTTCACCACAGAAACCTGGACTCACATTTCCAATCCTGTGACTGGGTGCCTAAAGCAAGGGATAGGGTGGAAAAGATTTAATCATAATTCACAGAGTCAGAAGATATTGCTGATTTTTTTTTTCTTTCCTTATGATGAGTTTTATTTTACCCCATCAGTGCTTAAAGTGTAACCCTTAAACATTTTCATCATTGCAAGCAGATATTAAACTGAAAGTTTTGACTTTTGTTTTTAAATATAAACGTAAAACCCCTGTGACTTGTACCCTGGCTCTCACCTACTAATTGCTGTGTTAGGCTCCAGCAAGCCCCTGACCCTTGATTGGACGAAGCGGTATAGATAATGGAAGGACGGATATATGGATGGATGGATAAAACATAAAATAAAATCTAAGGAAATTTGTGTTTAATAGATCATTTCTTTGTTGTAACAATGCTTTCTGGTAAAAATGTTACACCACTGGAACGCCTGCTCATTTAACTTTTTAATGGTGCTACATTTGTAAATAATAATAATAATAATAATAATAATAATAATAATAATAATAATAATAATAATAATGTTTAGGCTAAGCAGCAGCATTGGGTATGTGTGTTGCACATGGAAGTCTCGGCAAACCTTCTCTGCCATTGCCAAACAGCTTATTCTGTTACTGACTCTTGCTCTGAGCTTCCGGTATCCCAGGCACTGACAGTCAGGTGCCCTTTTGTCAGCGCCTGTGTGCATGGACCCTGCTACAGCAACCACTTGGGATCATTGGGTCAAACTTTGTGGGAGACATAAAGAGTATTCTGCTAATTGCTGCACCTATAGGGTAACAGTTTTTGGTGGAGGTAGTATGATGGTGTGGGGCGGCATCTTTCTCACTGAAAAAACAAGGCTAATGATCATTAGAGGCAATTTCATTGTAGAGAGATACTGAGATGAAATTTTGCAACCAGTGACAAATCCCAAATCTCCACTGTCTAGTACTGAACACTGTCCTTCAAGATGACGACACTCACCCCCACAGGAATTTATCAGAGACTCTCTCCAGAATTTGGGAGTGAAGAGGATGGAATGAGCTGTCCACAGTCTTGATCTCAACCCCATTAAACACTTGTGGGATCAACTTGGGCACTGACCAACCAGCCAGTTTGGCTGACCTGCAACAAATACTGGCTGAAAAATAGGACGTCATCCCACAGCAATGCATGATCAAGCTTGTGACCAGCCTGAGGAGGAGGTGCCAGGCTGTTGTGTCTGTATATGGTTCTTCATCAGCCTATTGAACCATTTCTGTTAAATGAAGAAATTGCAAATATGTCAGCAATGTAAGAAACCAAACATAACTTATTATAAGAAAAGCTGTAAGGTATATTAGTTTAATGTAATGCTACATGACTATTTTTCACCTTTGCTTCTTGGAAAGACCATCATCTTTGCTTTGATTTAAACTATATTTTCAGTATATTTTAATTGCAGATATTTTTTGACCCCAGATCAGTATTACAATATTCATTGCTGACCTAAGATTTAAATATAATTTATATTTTTGAATCTGGAGCTTGTTAAAAGCTGCACTGCCAGGACATCTTGACCTCATGCACATTTTTAATCTCCTGTAATAAATGATTAATCTCAAAAGGAGTTGGACGATTACCCATAACACCAGCACAATTGCAATTCAGATGTGATAGTCTTAATAAAAAACATCCCCTTTGTCTCTGTTAGGATGTAAAGATTTAATTAATTTAATAAAATAGTTTTGTTTGTTTGTTCTGCATTTCCAAGGCATCTTTCAAGCTTAAAAAGTTCAAGCTTAATAGTTCAATACACGTTTTGCGGTAGAAGGAAGTTTTTGTACACCTGTATTTACTAAAATTATATTCAAAGTTCAAAGGTTGGGAGCTTAAGCCAGTACTTCCCTTCATCTCTTTCCTCTGATAGCACGATAGGTTGGTTTGTAAGGATGACATCACCTCACTCCCTCACTAGCGACCCCACAAGCTCTCCGCGGGTCTGATGACTCAGTGGGTTGGCTTCCAGCTAGTCTCACATTACCATGTGTCGGCTGCCTGTCAGAAACCACATTGTGGGATCAATTAAGGAGGAGTTGATGTCAGGCTGAGAAGAGAGTATGAGGCAAAAGAAATAAATGGGGGAGATGTTCTGTAAAGCGTATTCAAGTGAAACACAGGATTTGTGCTTCAGTAATCAGCATTCTAACAGTTTATTTAATGTAACACTTTGATGCGTCATCTGCTTTTTGAAGTGCTATTTGCTTTTCAGTATTTTCCAGAAGCCATTGGAATCCTTTGAAACACATAACATGGACAATTAGCTGCAGTATGAAATATGTGCGAAACATCTGTGAGGTGCTGTGTGAAAACATGAAGTAGTGTCATATTCTACACTTTGTCTGTGTTTGTGTGTTTGAGACTGCAAATGAGAAAGAGATGCCTCTTGATTTTGTGTGGGCTTTCAAAACGCTTTGTCCCTTCAGTGATAGCAGACTGCCTGCCTCACCTCATGCTGTGCAAATATAAGCAAGTGAGCTTTTCAAACAGACCTTTGTTTCACTTAGTTTTCCATCGTGTTTTCAGACATTGAGAACAATCTACTGCAATGCCTGAGTTGTAGTTCATCTCCTCTTATAAACCCAAGTTGTACTTTTTATATAATGAGAAGCAGCTACTGATCATGTGACCTGTGAAAATTAATCTTTGACAACAGTCAGGGCTCCACCTTGTCCTCGATGTCCTCATCTTTCATGCATTTTTTTGTTTTTTTGCTGAGTCACAATAACTTTATTTCAATGGCTACATCAATGCTCAAGTATGAAGAAAAAAGAAATAGTAGAAGTCAACTTAAAGCCATTGACAACCCATAATATGTCTGTACTGACAGTTTATAGAGGGCTCAATTTACTGCTTAAAAATATGAGAGCTGTAATGAAAAAGAATTTAAAAAACTATTAGGAAATACTCTCCTACTGTGTGCGACTGTTTCCCCATCATTTAACTGTGTTTACATTACACAGTAAATGTAAAGAAGAAATAGGAAATGTCAGTAGTTTTTATTGTTTTCATTGCCCTTTCCGTGGATTGTTTAGTTGGTTCAAACACAATATTTCATTGTAGGACTGATACGATAACATTACATTATGGAAAACATTAAAATTTGAACTGTGGTAATACAAATCTTTATCCTAACATCAGCTTCTTTCCCAATATGTTTACATCAGTCCTGGATTGCTCAGCTCTTGAAGGAATAGTGTGAACAAATGAGTGACATCTGGAGATAACAACCCTGTCAAAAACAGTGTCAACACAAGGTCAAATGTTGCTAGAATTTGATATAATCACATACATGTTCATGATGTGCATGCATGCCAGACAATGTGCATGCAGCCTATTGCACAAATACTTTTAAATATGTGCATTTGGGGCTAAATCCAGTTTTCTTGCTCCCTGCTGCATTTTATTTGAACATTTTGGCCACTAAGTCCTCAGTATTGATAAAGCAGTTACAGAACCTCCATCAATAGCGCTTTCTGGATTTATCTCACTGACTGACAGTGCAAGTTATGCTTGTTTAACGAGGTAAAAATACTTGTTTGGACAAGACCAATTAAGTAGCAGTACTTCAGAATAAATGTTACTATTTCTAAATGATTTTTGGAAAGACAAAAGTTACACACAATTCTCTGAACCTGCATCATTGCCTTGATTCCTCCATGTTCCCCCCTCTTCATTAGTCTCCAAACAGTATTTTTTTGTCTTTGTGTGTTTTAACAATAACGTGGCTGTTCTTACTTGTAATAGCCTCTGCAGTCTCAACTAATATGAGTACTTATTCTTAAGTTAACCCTTTGGTGCATAGTGTCCACTACAGTGGACACATATTTAAAGGCTGTTTTTAAATGTATGCATGGGTGTGGATCGTAAAAAAATAAATAAATAATGAAATAAAATAAAATAAATAAAAAAAATACAGCAAATAATTGGCTTTTAAATTATAACTATACTCTTTTTTTACCAAAACAATTTGTTATATAAACCTTAAAGTAAACCTTACTAAAGTTTACTTGATATTTCTTGAGGAGTTTCTGGAAGAGTCAAAGCAGAAATAAGTTATTATAAATATAATTATTAAAATCATGACATTTTCAGCTCACGAAAGATTCACTCAGCATACATTACACATGAACCACCATGCATGACAGGGTTCAAGCAAACAATGGAGCTTGCAGAAACATAACTGTAATATAGACTGTTAACCAAATTATATTCTTAGGGAAAATGCAAAAAAATATACCACCTACAGCTTCATTTCTCTCTCCATTGGATTCCCACAAGGATGTATTCTGAATCTGCTCTTCATTTTTCTGACAAGTGACCTGGATGTACGTGGATGATACGGCAGTCACAAGTTTCATTTAGGATAACAATGACCTGACCTACAGAGAGGAGGTGAAGTGATTGTGGACTGGTGCTGTGAAAATAACTTGGTCCTGAATGTCGAGAAGACAAAGGAAATGATCATCGACTTCAGGAGGATTCAGCCCAGCCACTCACCACTTTTCATAAATGGTAAAGCTGTGGAGGTGGTCGGTAACACCAAATTCCTGGGGGTGCACATAACAGACAGTCTCGTCAGGTTGCAACAGACCTTATTTCTGGTCAAATGTGCTCAGCAGCATTTCCACATCCTGCGGCGGATGTCCCCTCCCATCTTCACTACATTCCACTGAGGCACCATGGAGAGCATGTGGACCAGCTGTATCTCCATCTGGTTTGGCAGCTCCAGGGCCTCAAATAAAGAGTCACTGCAAAGGGTGGTGGGGACTGCAGAGAAGATCATCGGGACTCCCAGCAGTCCCAGTGATCTCGTGTGCTTGTGTGCAATGTCCATCCAGGACATTGTCTCAGCAGGGCCATCAGCATCACCAGAGTCCCCACACCCTCCCACTCTGTTAACCCTGCTGCCCTGTGGGAAGAGATTCTGCAGGATCAAAATGAGCACAGCCATGTTTTGCAAGAGTTTCATCCCCCAAGCCATCATACTGTTAAACTGTAGGTAACTCATTTTTCTGCTCACCCCTAGACATCATATACCCCACTGAAGTATAGTTTCAATGTTGCTGCCACTTTACTGTGCAATACTGTTATTTACTTCATATCTATGCACACATAAAAATCCTTCAGTTTTGTATTTTTACACTCTACATATTTTTTTTTTCTATTTAGTATTTTGTTATATTTTATGTTGCTCCAATCTGAGGTGAATGAATGCTAAAATTTCTTTCTCAACATGCACATGTATGTTCTGAATGACAATAAATGGACTATTCTATTCTATTCTATTCTCAAAAAAGTAACAGCCTTTTGTACTGAAAACAAAAACGCATGAATGTGGATTCCATGTAGCTATCAGGAGGGGACAGACTGACACTTTAGCATCCATAGCATTATCCTTTGTTTCTGATGTCATGACTGACACGCTGAAATCCATGCTGATGTGGCTGTAAGGTTAAAGCAAGTGCATCCACATACTGACCCTGGATGCATGAAAGCATGACATAATGTACCCCCCACAATGCTTTGCAATTGCATAAAGTATATTATATATTCATAGCTCTCAGGCCCACACGCTCATCTGAAGTGATGTGACCTTAACATTAAGGGGCCAAAAAACAAAAAAAGCTCGGTATCTTCTCTCATAAATGATGCATAAAAAATGGAGGCATTTTTTTTGTAAATAAAGTAAATAACATTTTAAAAATAAAATAAGTTAAAATACGATGTAGAAAAGACGTCCACAACGATCACATTTTGACTACAATTAGCCCCAATACAGACGTCCCATGGATGTCAATACTTGACGTTATTTAGATGTCAGAAAAAAGACGTCGTCTGGTGTCACAATTTGCACCTTGTGGGGACTAAAAATTAGACGTGCAATATGACTTGGTAAAGACATCGTTTAGATGTCACCTTGCACAGTGAGCAGTTCTTTGGTATGGACAATATTTATATATTAAAAGTCAAATGACTATCAATGAAAACTCTTTTATTTTTTTTTACTCTTGAACATAACCATCAGCTGCTGGAAGTAAAGTAGAAAAGTAACTAATTACATAAAAGCAAACAGAGGAAAGGGTTACTGAACAGAGCTGAAGGGAGAGACTTGTCCAACCTTGTTCTTAATATGAAATCTTTTCTGTCCTACTCAAGAGTGTCAGATGTCGACACCATCATCACATGACAAACATCAATGCATGGAAACGTCATCAGTATTGCAAGAGAAGAAATAACAATTATTTTTTTTTTTCTGTGGAACGATGAATGTATTTTACAATCTATCATGAGATCAAGTCCAAACTTGCTGTTTGAATCTGATATAGAAGCATCTGAGCTTTCTGAAAGGCTGCTCCTTAAGTTTTAAGTGTATTTGCTTTGGTCCTAGTAGTTGCTGCTCACACTAGGTTGTTTAAAACCCTTTATAAGAGTTATTTCAAGTTTAATGAGTAGGTAGGCTTCATCTGCTACCTGCCTAACTGCATGATAAAGAAACCCATTAAGCACCTTAAAGGCTGTATTCTGTTTTATATGGCTTCATGTCTATCACTGTCCCAGGCCAGAAAAGAGAAGAACAAGAAGACTGTTATGGTATTTGAGTATAAGTATTCTATAAGGCACACACAGTTGTATCTTGGGTCAGGTGATGTGGAAAAAATGGCTTTCAGGAAAAAAATGTCTTCGGATACCAGCTCCATGTATAATAAAAAGATTTATTACAAAAAGTCAGGCACCAAAAACAGATTTCTGCAGAAAATATGGAGGTCTCATATTCAATACGAAAACTTAAAACCGCATGTGTGTAGCATCCTTATATACCTTTCAAACAAAGACATTTCCTAAGTCCTAAATAAGCCAATCCGGTGGAGACACATATGTTTAAGGCACCTAAGACACAAAGAGCCTTATATGGTAAAAACCTCTGTTTGCCTTATAGAATACTTATACTCGGATGCCATACTGTCCAACAGAAAATACAACTGGTCCAAAGATCTGAGAAATAAACCAAGGAGTGGTAGGCTTGACCAGAAAAACACATTTACATGACAATGACCCAGTGCTAGAGTGCTGTAGTACAAAATATAAAAAATGAATAAAAACAACAGAAATGTAATGGTCTACACAGAGACAGCCAAACATACAAATACAACACAAGTGATTCTCTGTTCCATCTGGTTGCACACAGTGTGATCTGCAGCTCTAATACAAATGAGCTCACTACAGTCAGCAGAGAGGGAATCTTTCCCAGGCCCGTTCATTTGCTTTCAGACTTCTCACACACTGCATTCTCACCCTCTCACATTTGTGGGCTGCTGTGTGTGCGAGTGTGTACCATGCAGTACAGAAGAGGTGCTGATTAGATCAGCCTCAGTCTCAGAGATGAATGAAAGTCCCTTCATCATTTCACTTTCAGGATGAACTGGCATCACACTGTGTAAGTCCTGAATTGCTTTATTCATAGCAAAATACAGAGTGAAACCAAGGACAGTGTTTAATATCAAAGCTAATCAGGCCTGGCCGCTACAGCATACAATGAATATTTAGAAAGGTTTTTAGCAAGAGTTTTTCCAGTGATCTTAAAATCACACACTGATGAAAAAATGTGCATGTTTCTCTTTGTTTCAAGGTGAGTTTCAAAGTTGCTTGTACTTCCTCTTGCAAAAGTAAAAAAAAAAAACATCCTGAAAGCTTTTTTGTTTGTTTTCAGTTTATTTACCCAAAAACACAGAGAAGAAACAAGCCATGAACCAACCAGTATCTATCTTTATTAATCCAAAATATATATCACCAATATTTATTTGCAAACAACGCAATCCAATTATATAAAATGATTGGCATCAAGCTGGGTTTTGCATTTTTCAACTCTTGTTTCCCACACCCAGACATCCCTTATCTCCTCTTCCACTCCTCCTCCCACACGTCTCCTCTCCTATCCACGTTTTGTTATGCCTCTTCTTTATTTTGGGCAGCTCCTGACTAGATCAAAGGAATTTTAGAGCAACCTCAAAATATCTCCCTTCAAACGCTGGTGGGGGAAAGCCACGTGTATCTCATGTTTGTTTGATGGGCTCTCTAACTCTGTAAAGTCACGTCAGTTGGAATGGCTGGTTGAGACGGGAATAGACAACTCTGCTTCTGTCTTCAATGAGGTCTCTCATCCTCACATGTAACCCAGGGGGATAGGTGTTGAGAAACCTGGGTGATGCAGATGAACAATTTGTATGCACAAAGGCAACACATGACACATACAAAGGCAAACTGTGTGTATAATGAGTTCATACAGTAATGTAAGAAGACATTGCTAGCACACACAAACACAACTTTAGTTCCGCATTTTATTTCTCTTTTCTTTCTCTTTTTCATATATATCTCTGTTTAAGCATCACATTTACCTGCTATTAATTGCTGAAATTAAAATCCAATTTTTCCAGTGGGGTTCTTTCAAAGTTAACTTTATGACAAGAATATGATGACGATTTTTGCATTTGTCCTTCATGCTAATGAAAGCCCCTTCAATGCCCTGACTTCACTGATTTGATTTTAAAGACCGATGTGCATGTTGTTTCAACAGACAGAGGCCAGTTTTGTAATTCAAGGTTAATTTACCCTTGTGGATTTGCATACAGTATTGTCATGGCAACACTCACATGCTCACATTTGATTTCGAAATAGGAGTCATGTGTAATGCATTCAGCTAGTCTTCCACAAGAACATAAGGTATTTCAGCAACACCTATTCTTCCACTCTTGGCTTCAATTACACTTTAAAGTTATTTACTTTTTCAAATCATAGAACTTGTTAGAGATTAAAGGAAAATCTACTTAAATGCCTCTGCAAAGAATTTGTAAGATTTCCACTCTAGCAGTCCAATAACAGAAATTTGCCCTTGGAAAAAGAAAGAAGTCTGTAGTCCATCACAGAATAACAGCCTGAAGCTGATTTCTTTGTCAATTAAACAAAGACACAACAAATTACAAAAATGCAAAAACCACAAAAAGTTATGAGATGCTAAAGTAATGTTCTTGTAATTCATTATTTAAATAAAGACTACATGAGTTTTTGACCTAAAAACCGGGGTTCTGACTTTAATGGCACACTGACGTTCATAATGCAAATTCCTGGAGCCATTGTCACCCTACAGCATCCTGAAAAAATACACTTCATAGATTTGTGCTCTAGACAAAAAGATAGTGAAAGAAACAAGACAAAAGGCAATGTTGGACTGACTTTCACTGGTTGGAGAGAGTTCAGAGAGGAGACAGGATGCAAGATGGATGCAGAATTAACCTTCGTTAGGGGACGCCAAAGTGCCAAAATCTGCAAAAAAAAAAGAAAAAAAGAAAAAGACAAAGTACAAAAAGTGTATTGCCATTGCTTTTAATGTTTGGTTTTGATGTTTTTCTTTTTCTTTTAAATTAACAATAACCATGCATTTATATATATTAAAAATTGAAAGGTAACACATATTTTTCTGCACTCGTGCTCTAACGATTTATTTTTTTTAATTAAAAAAAGTTATTGTTGCCTTTTAAACAGAGATGAGAACAACTGACACTGTCACATCACTTAATTACAGCAAATACAAATACAAAATTTTGACTTTGCCTAAATTTGATCATGATTAAGAACAAGTTAAGATAAAATTATGGATGTTGTATAGTAGCAATGGTCTGACAGCAGCTCGTAGGTTTTAATAAAAAGTGCAACACAGACATTTGAAAGGTTTACCAAAGACAAGCACTTTATATACATTTCAAAATATGTTTATTCCCTTTAGAAAATTCAATCTGGGAAATAAAACCATTTAAATAATATAATAAATACTAAAGTAAATATTTATATGAAGTGTATTAACTAATCTGTCAGTTTGAAAACATCTATTTTAAGGAGATTGGATTAGTTTGTCAGTGACTTGCCCTTTACCTATTAGAAGCAATATATTAAAGAGTGAAAGCAGCAGCAGAGCATTGCCATAAGAATTATCCTGTAGTACAGTAATAACAGAAATTGGAAACACAGAATTAAAAAAAGACTAAATATTTCATAAACTTTAAAGATTGTGAATGTATGTCAACTCTGGACCACATGCTGAGATGAAAACATCATTTTATTAGGTGCACGTCTGTTACCTGAGCCTACCAGTGTTTTTGCAATGTTAGCTTTGATTCAGTTTAGCAAAAACATAGAAAGTCAGGGGGACAGATAATTAAAGAAAATGGACCCTCCAAAGAAAAACTATGCTACCAAAGAAAATAAAGAACATAGTTCCATGTGTGACTGGATGACTGACTGAACATGCACCACCTCTGCTCAGATTCCTACAGATTACAAAACAGTGAATTTAGTTTTTAGGCTTTAATTTTGCTTTTTTTTATTTATTTATTTTTCTGTCAAAAAGCAATTTCTACTAAGTGAAAAAGGAAAAAAAAATAAATAAACAAACTGTTCTTTTCAAATGTTTTTGTGCATCGACACAGTAATAAAAAAATCAACCAGCTCTCTAACAGTGCACTAGCAACGCACCAACCATGTGCATTAGCAGTGCACGTTTTTCAAATCTAATGGATATTCCTGCAAATTTACAGTAAATAAAGCTCCTTTTAATGTGTAACATGGCCATTTGCAAGTTTGACTTTCATTTAGCCATGTCTGCTCTGCAATTATATTAGTTCAGAAAATCATTCATAAAGTATCTGATGGTCCACTTTTCTGCTCCATGCAGAGGAAATAGAGCAAATCTCTACCCTGATGGAAGAATAGGTGTCTTTCAACTTTTCACCACTGAAATGTTAAACGATATCTTTGAATTTGAGGTACCCACTGCAAGGCAAATTGGCTCTGACAGTAGTTTGAGGTCAACAATACCAGTTAAGTTGTGCAAAGAAGGCACTGAAAATGTACGGTGCTTCACTAAATTTAGTTTTAGCTGTGAAGGCAGGGCAAATTAACAGCCCAAGCAGGTCAACAACCAATTTCAGAAGGATAAACAATCTACCAGAGAACATTTTAATGAACTAAACAAAAATTTACTGGCAAAAACTGTGTATTTGTTGTAGTTTAGAATTATGATATAATTAACACCTATAGTTAGAATCTCAATAGCCAAAACAACCAATGCCTTGTTGCTGCTAAATGTATGCAAATGCAAATCTAATGCACATTTAGCACATTTTTTGTGGTGTACATGGTGAAAGTTTCAGTTGTTAGGAAAAAAACAAGTGCAAATATTGATGTGACCCCTTGTCCACACAAACACATACACACACACCAAGATTCAACCATTTCTTTGTTCTTTTGCTCTCCTCTGCAGCCAGTTCAACACTCACTATGTGTTATTCAGCACTTGTCAATGCCCTTGGTTCATACACTACATCACAAGTCGCCTCTCGAGTCATTCCCCATTTTTATCTCAGTCTGTGTGCAATGCTTCCATTGTGACATAGCTGTGTAGATAAATTTATCCAAGCACATTTAAGGGTGGGCCATCGTGTCTGCTTCTCATCTCACTGCATTACTTGTTTGTATCTGTATCTAAGGTTGTCAGTGAACTTAACATGCAACATCATGAGGTGCAGCATTGCAGGGAGGGTAAAGTGAAACATTTTGCCATAAATGTGTGCATCTCACTGCAGAACAATAAGGCTGAGAGTACCATATGCTGTAGTTGTCGTGAAGGGTTGTATGCATTTTATTGATTGTGATAATTGTTCATAGCAATTTTTTAAAACACATTTTATTCAATAACAGATGCAACTTGCATAAAGTACGTTCATCCAGGGCTAAACAGTTAATTTTCCAGGTATTATATCCACTTGGTGAAATGTTGAATCTAAAACCAAAGCATGAGCCCTTTAGTTCTGCTGCCTTCACCAGCCAAATATTAATTTGATTTTTGGAACTCCCTTTATCTTATTCAAGGTTGTAGTGGTAGCCTACCTTCACTTCCATCTGGTGAAAGCCGAGGTACATCTTGGGCAGTTCAAACAGATCAACAACCGCTCAAACTATCACTCACTCCACAGGTGAATTTAGAATCACAATTTAAACATTAACCTTCTTTGGACAGTAGAAGGAATAAAGTTAAACACTTTCAGAATTGGGATCATACTGGTCCTGCAGAACAAAATGCATTTCTTAAAGGTCCCATATTATGCAAAATTCACTTTCTATAAGTCATATGTGTCTTCATAGCTTGTCTATGATAGGTAATTTCATCACCTCTCTCACTTGGTTGCGCCACTTTTTTAGCAAATGTGTGCTCAAATGGGTGAGTCTGAGATCTTCCACTTTGTGACCTCACAAAGGCAAATAACCACTCCATGCTAGTGGATATTGTCATTGACCCGCTCCCCCACAACTAGCTGAGCCTGCCCTCTAAAATCCCAGAGTACTGAAACCCATATGAAATTGATGAAAAATAGTATAGCATGGGACCTTCATGAAGGATGTATATATGCTGTCACTGAAAGTGGGAGAAGATGGTAAAAAACATAAACTGTAGGTCATGTATTTTCTTTTGCCTTATTATAACCACAACAAAAAGCCATCAAATAACGATTAAAGAATGAAAGAAGATTAAAACTGGGCTTTAAAAAGCAAAAGCAAAAAGCTAAAGTGTCAGATTTCTCTTTGAAAATGTTGAACACATTAATTTAAAGAAGAAGGGCACGAACTCAGTGGAATTATCAGAAGATCTGCTGATTTGAGGAGTAGCAATCAGAAATTCAGTGGAAGTGAGAAGATGCATGGGCCTATAGTAAAACCCTTACCTTTCTTCAAGTGATGCAGCCGACTACAAATGCACATTGTACTTAAAGGTGAACACTGCCTAATTATCCTTCTTGAAGGTAAAAAAAGGCACATACAGGCCATTTTTATGGGAGTGATAATGCCCATTAAATGGGTCGATAACACTCCTATCAGATGACCAGGGTCAGTGAAGTCTACATAAATCTTTGCTACTGAGAAAGGATAAAGCGAGATTTGTAGGTAGTTTAGCAAATCTGGGTTTTGTGACATTTTTATGCACAGTGTGATAAAATTTGTACATACTAGGAAGTACTGTAAATTAATGCAATGTACATATGTATACTAGATTTATATGCTATAAGTATTTCAGGTAATTATTGTACCATCATACAGTATAGATAAAGAAACCTTTTGCCATTATGTTGGTTGCATTTGTAGGTTTAGCCTCGCTCACTGCACAGTCAGTTGGCAGCGTTAGACATGGGTGCTGCCAGCTATTTATAGAACCAGGGGTCTAGACCAGCTCTGCAGCTGAGTGCTGTGTAAATGGAGAGAGAGGCTGGTGGGTGGCATGAGGTTGTATCAGTCTAAAGGGAGGCAAAGGCATATGCGTGTAAATATGAGACTTGCGTGCCAAAAGCTTGAATATGTGTGGACAACAGAGAGTGAAAAGGGGAGAAGGTAGATGGAAAGCAGTGTTGATATAATGCAGCGTCTGGCAGGTTTGGTGCAAGTCTTCTGCAGCAGGTCAACTGTTACTGTGCTGCTGACTTCATTTTGTGTTAATGTGACTGGATACCTGCCACAGGACATAACAGGGAGGAACCTATGTTATAATTGAGAGTTGGATAGACTGAAAGAGGGAGAAAAATAGCTGTATGGCTTTGGTCTTCAAATATGCATGAGGATCTCTTAGTTTCACTACAGCAAATGTGTTTCTCATCCTCTTCTTGGCTCACGTGTCTATATATGTAGGGGGTGGTGCTCTTGTATCCCAGCAACTGTGTGCGAGAGCCAGGTTAGAAGCAGAACTTACAGGGGTCTGATGGCAACACCTGTATGTGTTAAACAATGTCCTTCCTTGGTAATGTGTGTATTTCTCTGATATGAAAGTGTGCATAAATACACATGAATGATTACAGGGGAATTTGATTTGATCCAATTAAAGCCAAAGTCTTGGCTGTGTTTTTTTTTTTAATTATCATTATTATTATCAATTTGGAACAACATTGTTGACATTATTTGCAGTTTTCTCCAACATTTCTTTTCTGCTTTGCCTCTTCTATTTGTTCTCTTCAGTAAATACAGGTCAGATGGATGAAAGTATAGTTTGCAATGAAACAAAAGTCAAATTTTAGAGTCTATTCAGCAAAAATGGTCCCCTTTACTTTCCTCAACATCCATCCCTCCCATTTAAATTTATTGAGAGGAAGATTTCCTTTGTTTATGCCATAATGAAAATAGTTATTTATTATAAAAAACCAATCCAACAAAAAAGGAAATTATTGTCCACAGTCAATAAAATTTATTCAAATGTGTTTCATATTTTTCCCATTGGAGCTCATGATGTATACTGTAGAGCTGCTATAATCCAGTCCTTCATAATACATTAGTTTCCTTTTTGTTGAAGGATTCTGTGCAGTGAGCAGTAAATGGATTTATTATTTTTAAGGGAAATGTACCTATTTCAATTGTAAAGTGGTTTGCACTTCAATAGCACCTTTTGAACATTGTTAAGGTTCTACACAGAGTTTACAATGTGTTTCCCATTCATGCACTTACACAAAACACTAACAGCGTCCTATTATGTATAGGGTTTCTACAGCATCTCATATACGCATCTTTTTATATCCACACTGTTTCTGTCAAACAAGTCAAAAGTGGGATCAGTTTTAAGATGTTATAGACATTCAAACATTTTTTTTTTTGCTCAACTTGATCTTATTGAGAAATAGTTTTAAGGACAATTAAACAAAACAAAGAAAAAGAAAGTAAAGAAACATTTAGATTTGAAAAATTTATATTGAATAAATGACAAATACAAGGGGGTTTCCAAGATGTTTTATTAGATTGTTAGCTTGTTTAGAATAAGACAAGAGACAAAATGGTTGAAAAGGAAAATCTGACTGTCGACCTTTAGACCCTGCATGTGATCCAAGTTTTCAACTGTGACTTGTGTTTGTTGTTATACATGCTCTAAAATAAAGTTTAAATGCTTTTCAAATCAAACTGTTGAGTCATGAAAGATTGATTTATCCTTGGAAAGACACATCTACCCATTCATTTTCAATGTGTCCAAACTTTTGACTGGTTCTATATATTGTTAAATTAAAAATCCATTTTCAACACAGGAAGATCGCTTACTCTGCAATCAGCTGAGTTTTGCGTTAACTTGATGACTGATTTCTTTGTCTAAAGGTCAGGCTGTCTTAACTGGTATGCTGCAGCAGGTCTTACATAAATGTATACTGACACACACCATATACATGCGTTTGGTTACAGTTAATGAAGAGGTTCACAATAAGGATATAGACAAGCTTACACTAGATTACAATAACTAAAATTAAGACAAAATATATTTACTTATGCAGTAAAAGAAGAGAAACTTACCCAATTTGAACAAGTTAATGTGATTATCACATTTCATCAGGCTGTTTACATAAAGTTTAAGTGTTAAATATTCTGTTTCAGGCCTTGTTTACACATCCACTGGTGTTGTTATGGTATACTGTAGTTACATACTGTCTTGTCCAGTAAAAATATTCAGAAACTCAGTTTGAAGTGAAAAAATGTTTGCTCGTAGTCAGCATTGTGTGTCTTTAACTCTGATATGTACATGAAGTACAGTATTTATTCCAGCACTATAGTGCTTTGCACTAGAGTTGGTTTTGCACAAAAATAATAAAATATATTTTGCAGTTGTCCACCTCTTTAATGCAAGAGTTTAGTGAGTTACAGACAGGAGCATTTATTTGACAGTATTGTGGTCTGAGTGATGCAAAGGAGAAGTGCTGGTAGTTACATGTTAATAGCTAGTTCATACTGATCCTTGATGGGCAACATCATTATATGTTAGACTGTTCCCTTGTCCGATTACAAACATGCAGACATTAAAATGCAGCAGATGTGAGCAGACATATTGAAACATACGTTAACTCCACAATAGTGTGCAGTATTTTAGTTAAAAGATGATAATTGCAAATGAAATTGCAGCAAAAACCTAAGCAGAGCTTTCATATTTTACTTGTGTATGCTGTTTATTTTGTTTTCTGTTTCTTCCTTTTTGGGGGGAAGGGGGTTATATTATTTAACTAGCTCAAGTGATTACAACAGTGGTCTGGATTTGCTCAGTCTAAAGTTAAATGGGTGGGTTAGTGCTAGCCAGTCAGATCTGTTTAGCAGCTGGGTTCATGCTGATGAAACAAAGAGCTTAACACTTGTCTCATTCAGAAAAATGATTTGGATTAATAAAAAAAAAAAAAAAAAAAAAAAAAAAAAAAGAATGTAATGGAGGTCTTTCTTCACATGAGTCACATAGGGAGCATAAATTATGTTCATATTAATGAGGCAGTGAACTTTACTCAGTATGTTCATCTAAAATCAAAGCTAAGTAATGCTATTTTTGACAGTTAACCACAGGAGTGTTGGGAAAGAAAAGTCCACGTTAGAATTGTATTTTTTCTTTTTTTCTTTTTTTCTAAGATTCAAAATTTATTCACATCATGAAAGTCTTTGGTCCTTTTGGCATTACAGATATCCTGCAAAGGTCTCCTCCAGCTTTCCACACTAGTGATAAAGTTAACTCTCAGAATTAGTAGTCTAATTCGACGGGAGTGTGTTTACCACACAGACTACACACTCTCAGAACTTCATAGAGACACAAGATGTCACATTCATGTGTCACTGTAATAATCAAAACAATGACACGTTTTGAATTTAGGGGCATCGGATATGAAGGTGGTGGCTGATTTTTCTGCAGTCTGTTCGGTGAATGGCAGAGAGAACAAAGTGCAGCAGGGCAGCTGAGAGGTACACAAATAAAGATATAGGAAAAATGTCTCTTCTGCTGTAAATGCAAGAGAGGAATATTGATGTATTCAGTACAGCCAGTCTGACACCACTTTATCTAACTCTGAAAATTCTGTATGTAAAAATAAATTCATTGTTTTAGCTCATAATGTCAACACTGTACCTTGATTGAGTAATAAAACAATAAATGTTATTAATTTAAATTTGAATCAAGAGCTGATTAAGAAAAAAACTATGAAATGTGACTTCTTGAAAAGAGCTGTGTGGCATCTAAAGAATCTCTAATAAACTGTGTCAGATGATTGTTTCTACCTGGTCTGAAATGTGACATAAATGCTGAAGAGTGGTTAAGACCAGAGCTATTGATAATCACCATGGGCTGACTTTAGAGAATTTAAATCATAAGCATCAACATCTCTGATTAAATATTATTATATTAAAATGATCCACGATTCAATGTAACAGTGATATGACATATGACAAGACATTATAAGAAGACATCCTACACTATTCTGGTACCTGTACCAGAATACAAGAGACAAAATCCAGTCAAAGATAATGAGCAACACTCATTGCGAAGAAAATTAACATCAGTCGGATGCAAATGTGGTGCGGGGTAAAGCAATTTATGTTTTGCATCAGTTTGGACTGTTTTGATGTTTTGAGCTGTATTGGGATGAAGATGTTTGAGCTTAAAGCTGCTCTTGTGGGTTGTATAAGCTCACACGTCAGGAAGACTTTGATCTTCCCCAACTGAAAGCCTCCTGACCTCTGTCTGATGCAAGCAAGATGCTAACGGTTAGGACTTCACATAAACCCACTTCAAAATGAGGAGCATCCCTCTAAGTAGATGTTTGTGTCAATAATTTAATTAACACTTGATATAATAAGATTTGAAGTGTTATAATACAGTTCTGTAATTTCCTAAATGACGATTGCCTAACTTTGAATCAGAGTTTTCTTAAACACATACTTTAGGGTTACAATTTTATCAGAACTTTTCCAATTTAACATTTTTAATAGAGTAAAAAGATCAACAGAAGTGGCTCCGATACAAACAAAGCAGGACTGCCATTGTTACCTATCACAGCACCTATCCAAACTGAAAACTGCTGCAGACTATCATCATCACACTCTAGAAACTTAACCGATGCTATCTAATAATAATAATAATGGATTAGATTTTTATAAGTACGTTTAAATCCATATAGTGCCATGCACTTTTGTTCTTCTGTACAAATCATGTAGACAAAGAGACTTTCCTCCTCTCAAAGATGTCCTCATAGGACATTTGCTCATCCAGGCTGAAGCAGCCTGTTGTATAATTCTGTATGTAGTATGCAACTTGTAGTGTTTTTGAGTGCAGCTGCAGTTAAACTGCAAAAATGGCATCCATGAAGTTAACAGTCACGTTGCAGTTTTGTAAATCTGTCCAGTTTTGACTTCTAACCCTAACCAAGTGAAGTTAAAGACCCAACTAGGAGTTGACAGAAAGTTTAGTCAAAATGTAATATGGCAATGTAATTAAGGGTGGCTCTGTATTGTATGCCATTATCCTCTTTTGAGCCTGACCACTGCTGGGTCACTTCACTTTTAATGTTTAATAACCATTTTATTCATTCACAGACTCTTGTGTCATTCATCCAAATTCATGTCTTTGCAATATTACTGAGAACACTTAATCAACAGTACAACTACTGAAGCAGGTAAACAAAGTTGTTTGATTAGAGGATGTTTGGGGTGGTGATGGTGGAGCGGAAGAGATCACTGAGTGAGTCTAATTCATATTTTATACATAGATGAATGTCTTTTTTTCATTATGGACATCCATTAATGAGGTTTGTTGACCTTCTGTGCTTGCTAATGGATGTTTTTCTTTGCATCAAAGGCAGTAATTAGTAACTCCTTTACTATTGTCAGTAACTAATACTGCAATACATTACTCTGTAACTCTGTTACCGTTACCGTTACCCTATAATGCGTTTCTCTACTATTAGCTAAATTTATTTGGCCAGCAGCTGTGAGCTCTTCTTGCTTACTGAGATGATGCAGCAGTGTTGCAAAGTCCGCTTGTTGGGCTTGTTTTTCTGTGTTCTGAAAAGCCTCTGGTGAAGGACTTTTTTGGATTTAATAGATGCTATTGGCTTTACTCAGTCGGTAAAAGGCCCAACACACACGGACACACACTCTGGACCTTGTTTTAGCTTATGGGTTATCTATTTGTAATTTGGAAATCGGTGATGCAATGTTTTCAGACCACATGCCTGTTGTATTTGATTTTATTCCTTTTACTCTGTTAAACCTCACATCACTGCTTGGTGCTGCCATGTTTTCACCTCTTTCACTGCTGCTCATTTCTCTGCTGTTTTTAATCATGTCGTTTTGCAGCCCATAGTGTCTTCCAGCACTGAGGAGTTTGGCATGCCATTTCACCTATACGCTGATGACTGTCAAGTCTATTTCACTTTAAAGGATAATGGTTCTGTTCAGCCTTGCCCTGATTGTCTCAATGAGATCAGGGTAGGTTGGCTCTAAATTCCCAACTCCCAAGTCAATGTTGTGGTAAAATCCTGTTTCTTTCAGTTAAGGGGGCTGTCAAAAATCAAGCCCCTCCTGTCAAGATGTCACCTAGAGACAGTTATCCATGCTTTTATTACCTCACACCTGGATGATTGTAACTCTGTTTTTATTGGAATTAGCCAGGTTTCCATCTCACGCCTACAGCTGGTACAAAAAGCTGCTGCACAATTTTTTATAAGGATATTAATGAGAGAGTTTTTAAGAAAGTTCTTTTGCAAAAGTAACTCAAAAGTTACTTTTAACATTTCCATGATAAAGAAAACCAACAGATATATCGTAATGACTGAAACTATTGTCCAGTTTTTAGACTGTATAAACTTTCTCTTTTATTTTTGTTTAACTTAAATAGATGTTGATTAGTTATTTCACCATCATATGAGCAGTTAGCTGCCACACACTATGTACTAAGTGGGGAGCTATTTTTTACTAAGTGCTGGTATTAAGGATAATGATGTAAATCTTCACTGAAAGACTGCAATGGAGAACTGCAGGGTTTCATACATGATCCCTCTAAAGCATAGATGTTAAACTCTGCTACTCGAGGGTCTCTTCTCTGCAGGTTTTTGTTGTTTCTGTGCTCAAACACACCAGCCTGAAATTAATGGGTCATAAGAAGTTGACAAGAAGCTGGAAGACCAAATGGATCCTACAGCTTCTTGTCAGCTTCAACATGTCATTTCGCCTCTGCTCTCTGTCAACCACAGCCTGCCTCTGTGTCACACAGACAGCCACAGACAGCAGCAATCTTCATGAAATGAATGTCCATAATCTGCTTAGTTGCTTTTTGCCACAATTAAAGTTTTCTACTGCTTTTAAAACAGCCAAGAAATACACAAGTGCTTCCAGATTTTCTAGATGTGGTTAAGCAAATAGTCAGATTCTTATCTGTTCTACTTACACCTAAGTAAGTAGAGTGCCACCTTAGCAATGGTGGAGGGTCTACTTCTGGTGTTTGCCCAGATTAGTCTAAAGGGCATCAAAGCTGGATTCATTTCTATTTCATGACACTGGGATTCAAAATAGAGCCAGGCAAAAGAGCCAAAGATATGGTTCTTTCTCAGGTCATGGGATAGCTATCACAGCAATTACCAGGTGAGAGGCAGGGTTCAAACAGGACTATCACAAACAACCATTCACGCTCAGATTCACTCCTAGGAAGTGAATTTACAGTGAAAAGTACAGTAACCAATCAACTTAACAAGCATGTCTTTGGACGGTGGGAGGAAGCCAGTCCTTCTTACTGTGAGGCTGTGGTGCTAACCACCACACCACCATGCAGCTATGTAAGTAATGCAGTCAACATAAAAACAAAACTCAACTTGAAGCACAAGAAAATAAAAGATTTAATTGATGCTTCTTGTTATGCTCCTGTTTCAGTTTTGGTATAGCAGTAGTGTTTTTACTGGAAAAGGTTAGTGTGGAACCCTTTTCGTATGGCATTTTATGCATCTTAGTTTTGTTTTTGTTTTGTTCCACTGTATTGGAAATTGAAAAAATATTATGCATTTTTCTAGGTTTTGAGCTTGAAACTTAGTGAGTATGGCTGTGTTTTTATGCATTTGTTTAATGGAAGAAGAACAGGAGAATCAAATTGGTGTTTCTTATCGTGTGGTTGAAAAGGTCATACAAAAAAACAAAATGATGGCCATAAAAGCAAACTTTAGGAAAAAAGAATAGTCTTTTTTTGCCTTACCCAAATCTCTAAATGTCAGGTTGCAGTCTAGCAAACTTAACTCTGTGTAGCTTGCTGCGAATGCCCTCTGTGTACTTGTTTCTCACAGTACTTAAGTTATGTTCCTCTTTCTGTTTTGCAACACTCCAGTGTCTGGTCAGTGTCCAGTACTGGCTGTGTAAATCCTTGTGGTGGTCTCTGGACTAGGAAATAAGTTGCTTCTTGGTTGTTTCACAGTTAACTTACTCAGTGCTGCTCTTTGAAGTAGTTAGCTGAGCAGTTCATTCGGCTTGTGAAGGAAAGTCTTATGCAAGCTTTGTATGTCGCTGCATAAGAGGTTTTGTGAGAGAGATGGCAAAAACCCATTTCATGGGATTGCCCAAGAAATGGAGGCTGAACAATTTTGCAGGCAACTGTAGACTGGAGGAGAACATATCAAAACCTGTTCTCTTACTATATAAAACTATCCATACCAAATTGAAAAAATTACTGTAAAAGAAAAGATCCTGCATAAAGGATAGAGGCAAGTTCAATGTAAGTAGTATATAGTTGTTGGTCTATCTGTGCCTGCAGCAGAAAGGGACAGCAAAAGAACCTCTGCAGCATGTAGCTCAATCCTGTTCAAAATAATGCAGAAATCATTGAGAAAAAAATTATCTGTCCATGCACTATCATGTTTTCTTATATAATGATAGAAAATGTCACAATTTTGTATAGTAAAGTGTGCAAAACTAGAGGCTAAACATATTGTAATGAATGGTAATACACCTGTACGTATGTGGGGGGATCACTAGAGTGTTTGAATGAGTGACTAATCAATTACTTTTATAGTGATTTTTTTTCACAGTTTTAATCTATGCAGAGACCCAGCTAACATGACATACTGTATGCGTGGTGTTTTTTAAACTGATTTCTTCTACAAAAGACAGACGTTTTAACAGATTTTATTTATTCATTTATTTATTTTACTTGGCTCTTACAATGGTTAGTGTTAATAGTTTAAAACACATGATTTGGGTAAGTCAATATATATGGTTTAGTTTAAATATCAACAATTAACAGTAAAATATGTTTAGTAAATAAGCTCTCTCGTCATGGTAATGTCACGTTAATGCTCCTACCAAGCCTACAGCATAATGCCTCAGTATGTTTGTATCTCACAATTTTTAAGCCTCAGCTGTATCAATATATTGTGGACATATGGACAAATGTGTTTATTACATGTTTTCTTGTGTGACTGGGCCAGTTGGTTGGAGAGATGTGCAGAGCTTTTTTTTTTTCTGTTTGATATTTGAATAGTTAAAAGACAAGTAAACAAGATAAAGATGTATTGTACTTGTAAAAATAAATGACTAAAAATGCTGTAATAATGCTTCAATTGTCAATTTCAGTTTCTTTAGCTTTATGTGTTAAACAATTTAAAAACATATTTACAATAACATATCTTCCTCATCCTTTCCTGGTTAAAACATGACTACTACTGGATGTTCTCATTCAACAGTGACGATGTCCATGCCTTTGCTGTACTGTACATCCCCCTGGAGCAGGTTTTGTAAGTGATGTTCCACTGGGATATTTAACATGACTAATGGCAGACAGCTGCAGAGCATGCAGTGGCTCAGAGTGGGTGGATGAGAGACACTGTTGTTTTTCCTTGCCAGGCTTATACATCAGGCTATTGAGTCAAATTCAATTACTATCATTCTAGAAATCACTTACGTGTGTTAATAAAAATCAGAGTTTGTGTTTTTGTATTATATAAATAAAGTTTAGGTGATTTGTTTGTGTTGAAGAAGGCTTTTGAAAACTATGAATTTTAAGTGGAGTTGCCACATTAAAGCTTGGTAGAACTGTGCTCCACCTCAACATTGGGTTAATTTGAATTGTTTTGTTAGTTTAAAACACTGATCCTTGTTTTCTCTTTGCAGACGGTTCGTCATGGCTTTGCTTACCAGCCCACTGCTTTGGCCTTTGACCCTGTGCAGAAGATCCTGGCCATTGGCTCAAGATCAGGCGGTGTACGAATGTATCCTTTCATTTTGGTTCACACCCTCCCATGTTAAATTAGAGACACAGTAAAAAACAGTGCTAATTCTATATTCTGCAATTACACTGCCTTTTGTTCATGTGCTTTATTGTGTCTAAAAAATGAAAATATCATCCAACATAGTAAAAAATCATATTTCCTAATTAATTAAAGAAAAATAAGGTAAATGTCCACTAAAATCATCTTAATTTAGCATACTATTTTATAAATAAAAATAACTTGTATCTTTTAAAAGAAAATGGACATAACAATGGTTTTACATCAAGTAAAGAGAAAAGGAAGGAAACTGTGTTTGCAGAAATAGCTCATCTGCCCATACATGTGATGGTGCACTGTGTCTCAAGGCAGGGGTCTTCCTTTTGCAACCCCCCCCCCCCCTCCCCCCACTCTCCTCATTCTTTCCGCCCTGTCATTTCATGTTGCCAGTTGTCATGTTGTGGGCTCAGAACTGTCCATCCAACAGCCCATCCCATGAGTCACCCACTTACAGGAATGGAAGAGGATGTGTGAGTGCAACTCAGGTAGGACATTACACCCTTACAAATTCCAGAGCTTCCAAGAATTCCTTTAGGGGACCTACAAAGGCAGCAAACAATTATGGTTATACATGCATTGACTGAGTGCTGATGGGAACAAAAGGAAGACTTAGAGACAGAAGTATATGGTCTAATATTTTTAGGATTTTAAAAAAAAAGAGGATGATGGAGCTAAATTGTGAGGGTGAACAGTGAATGAAAAAAATGTGGCTCATTACACAACAAGCATAAACAAATGCAAATGTCTATTGTTTGTCATTTTTTATCAATTAATCCTTTTTCTCTGCTTTATTCACCTGACTGTGGAGCGTTTGTTTTGACATGCTGCACACACCCTTCTCAACTCCCACGTGGACTGTCACCGACTTTGACTCTGTCTCTCTCTCTCAATTGCTTGGCCACACATACACACACTCCTCTTTGGTGCTGTTTCTCATTCTGCCTCACCCTCTATTGCCTTCTGTCTAGAGATCTTTTTTCCTCTGTTTTTTCTTTTCTGTTTATTTAATTCAGTAGTCCTCTGTCCTTCACAGCTTTTCTGAACGTTCCTCCTTTCCCTCCAAGGACTTTCATAACCAGCTTGTCATGTTCTGTAAATAGTTTCTTTTTTCTTAGTTTTTAAATTATTTCCCACTTCATTTATAGCTATATTTTGCTCTTGTTAAAACTCTTTAACCTCCAGGGGCTCAAAGTTAAACATTTAATGCCAATATTGATTGACTCTGTGGGACCGCATTGTGCACAGGGTCTGTGGGAGGTAACTTTTTCCAGAGTGGGGTGGATAGAACTGTCACCCTGGCAGCTCCTGTGGGCATGGGTAGACAGCATAGCCAGAAGTGTGATCAATATAAAACAAAAAAAGCCCACACTCTGCCCCATGTGGGCAGTCATCCTTTCAAGCTCAGGTCCTCTATAAAAGGCTGGGTGTTTGAGGGATCTGCACAGCATCTTGGTTTTTTCCAGGACTGCGTTTCTATAGCCAGAGATCTCAGTTGTTGTCCCAGGGATCTATTGGAACCACACGTCCAGTTTGAGGGTTGTGGACCCCAGTGCTTTGATTACCTCTAGTGAACCAGTTGCCTTTTTAACTCCTTTGCCTTTCCTCTTTCAGCTTGGTCATTTTTTTAACTTCTTGGATTCCTTCTTCTTGATATTGCTGTTGGTTATGATTGCTATGAAAACTGCTTTCTTCTTCAGTTTGTCAACCACCTGAATGTCTAGTTGGTTAGCCATTGTAAGTAATTTTAAAAGACACCTCCAAAGAAGAGTTTGGGAACATCCTTGTTTTGGATGTTCCTGCGCACTATTCCAGCCACTTGGCTGTAATATTCCACACATATCATACCTGGCAACATTTTGCACTGTGTTCCTATGGAGCGGACCACTACCTAGACTTCCGATGGAGGTCAGAGCTGAATGACATGCAGTCTTCATGTCAAACGGTAAAGGATTCAGGTTTTTGGGACAAGACCTTTAAGAAAAAGAGCAATAAACATTGTTGCTTCCTCTACATATACATAATAAATAGAAGACATATTTGTTTTACATGTACCAGGCTGATTTTTGTCTGGCTAGAATTGGGTTTTGGTTCTCCAACTTCATCCATCAGTTCTTTTTGGCAGAGGGAGCAGATTTCACTGTAAAAGACGCATGAGCACCTGCTGAATATCTGCTGAAAGACACCTGAATGACTCATACTACAAGTAGCAACACCCTCTAATTTGAGTGGAAAATTGACTGATTTGACCACAGTTACCAGAAGCAAACATGTAGAAAACCCATGCCCAACAGATTCTGCAAGTGTATTTTCTGTAACAGGCTTATAGGACACAGTATACTTTCAAACCCCCTTTTATAGTGCAGGATGAGGTTTACTTTTCAACAACATAACAACTTGGAGTACCTGTGACAACCCTGGAATGACTGAGTTTGGGGCAGAACCCATCTAAAAGTGTCTCTGCACTGATGCTCTTTGTTCACCCTGGTTGAGCTTGAAGTTTGTGCTTGGAAGAATGGGTAAAAGATACAAAAGAAAGCTGTCAAGTTTCCAGGATCAGAGAGGTTTTGAGGCTGCCAACAGTACTTTTAGAAATTAATGAGAGAATGATCTAAATAATTATGTTAATAGGATGCTAGATATACTTTTGGCAAGTGTTTGTCTATTTGTGGAAACACAGAGAAGGTGTAGATGGCTCTGATGTTTATAAGTGTTACTTGGGAACTCACTGGCATTGTGGCTGCTACAACTCCACGGCATTATTGTTCAGTATCAACATTTAGCTATTGTGCTACTTCAGTTCCTCTATGACAAATTTCCTCTCACATCCAATCGTGACTTTACAATGATTCAAAGGAACTTCAGCGTCTGTCACCAAGATACAGGAGCATAAATACCGTTTGCCGCAAGCAGTGGCTTTCCTCGGACAGTGGCATTCATACTTACTGTCTTTGTGACATATTTAATAAGAATAGCTGAGTCAGTCACTGGTCCTACTCTAGTGAATAGTGCATAGCAACAATGTCATCAGGGTTGGTGCAGTGGGTTGGCAGGAAGGCTCTCTGCAGTGGGCTCCTAAGACACTCCTCCCTCTGCCTGGGGCGCGACGACCAACATATGCTGAGATTTAGTTTATTGAGAACAAATAGAATAGAGAAGGAGCTTGGCTGTGTATGCATTCACATGTTTCTTTCTGTGTCCCTCGCCTAAACATGCGTGTCTGCATGCTGAGCGGACATCCATTTGCTGTCTACCTTTCTTACCATGTGCACATGCACATGTGTTTGTCTCCTGTCTGATGGTGTGGGCACTGTGAGAGTGAATGCAGTTTCAATAAAGGCTTTGAGTAATAGAATTGCCCAGAGTCTGATAGACAGTCACTTCTTATAACTGTCAATAAGATCAGAGAAAGAGGAAAACAAAAATGAGGTAGGTACAGAGACAGAAATAGAAAAGATTGGTGGTGATAGAAGAATGCACAAAAAAGGTGTCTGTTGTTTATGTGACAGAGGTCAGTTGATAATAATTCATGTGGCAATTTAGCACCAATAATAGCCAGATTTTGTCTAAGGTGTCACAAGCGGGGATTGGTAGTGATGGTGTATGTGTGTGTGTTGCTGCAGAACATCTTCTCATTTAGTCAGTTTAATAACAGAGTTACACTTAACATCTTGATATTAATGTCACCCAGTGCAAACCATTACAATACGAACATCTCTGTGAAAACATCTCTCGATATAAGTCATGCCAATATCTCTCACAGTATATACTCAGCAGGTTCATAATTATATCAAATATGAAAATTATTTTGAAATGTGGAACTTAATAACCTTCACTAGGGGAGATGATTTTGCCAGAAACTACTGTAATTTTCATTTTATTTTTTACAAAGTTTGACCCATAATCTGGCAGCTGGGTCAAACTTTGGTCAACAACACACTTTAATTGAGATGTTGTTTTAATTAGGCTGCATCTCTACTGTTGAGAACAGAGCCTCTCGTCAGCAGCCACACATTATTCAATGACCAGTAGCAAGAAATTAGTCGACTTGGTTTGACAAATGGAGCATGGGCTTGGAATAGGAGGTCAGTCTGTGTAAACACACAACCTTGTAGTTTATTATTAATCTATAATTTTACATAGTGTGTGGAAAAAAGAGAGGGGGAAGAGCTTGGGAGTGCCAGTGAGACAAACAAACCCATCAGATAGTAATCTACTAAGGATTCATGCCATAGCTGCAAACAGTAATGACTATCTTGCTGTGTTTAGTTCAGCCCCTGCAGAAGGTGGCTGGAGCCATAACCAGATGCTACCCTCGTCAAGGGTGTCAGGTGTGTTTACTCACACCATGCTCTATTTACATTTTTTTTCTTTTCGTCACCACTGTTACTACAGAGTTTGTTTCCAAACTCAAGGTAATTATCAACAAACCTATTGCCATGGATATGAGCACATGCACACATAATCACAGCAGGACATGTACACTGTTGCCTAGAGTCTCAGTAGGTCTTGAGTGGATTACACTTAATAGGATTTGCAGCCCTCTATTTGTAAACCGGAGTAATGGCTCTTTTTAGTGACACTAAAGGTGAGCAAGCAAAAGTGCTGCTTCGATAGTCGGATGGAAAAGGGATGAGGCAGCAGTATTAAGTTATTCATTACCACTCACAGCGCTCTATCCTTACTTTACCCTTGCAGTTTGTGATAATAGAATTAATGGCTCTACTTCTCGGTAGAGTGTAACACTTTCTTTGTAATAGGAATAAAATAATAAATTGAAGATTTTTCCTTTCATAATATGGATGTTAATATTTTTTATGTAAATAATAATGGCAACATGATATGCATTAACTTTCTCATTCATTTAATAGCATTAAATGAATTAGCATTTTTATATGAACTAATGAAGCAACGCAGAGTCTAATGCTAATTTGTAAAAAGTCTTAATGTCTAGGAATTTTGTTTAAAAGACATAAAACAAAGTGAGGGTTCACCTTTTCACTTGTGACAACATTTATGCTATTTTTAATTTTTAATTATTTTTTCTTTTCATGACAGTAAATCCAAACAATAAACAGAGCCGTAAAATTCACACATTTAACTTTTTATCTAAAAAGTGAAAAAATGTATATATATATATATATATACATACATACATACATATATATATATATATATATATATATATATATATATATATATATATATATTTGTCCTCACCTTTAAAGGACAAAAATATCCCATTAAGTCACATATATATATATATATATATATATATATATATATATATATGTATATATATATGAGTTTTATGTGACTTAATTGGATATTTTTGTCCTTTAAAAGTGAAGACAACAAAAACAGTGACATCAAGTAATCAAACTACTATTTAAAGGGTTAAAATTCCTGAAATTCATTGATTCTTTGGTAGTTTTGAGTGTGGCTGAAGAAATTTATCAATAGACTGAAATAAAAAAAAACAGAAACAAAATATAAGTCTTTAAATTTTGATAGTAGTTCTTTGGAAGTGGTTAATAGTGAAAATTTACTTTGGAAATCAAGACAACTGCACCAGCATATACGGAAATGTTCTTCTTTCTTTGGGACGGCCGTGAGTGTGTGTGTTTGGGGGGCAGCCCTGACTATATATAACACCCTTTATTCAGCAAATAATTTCCAAAGCTCGTTTATGTAACTCATCCTGTTTCTTGCTCTTTATTCTGAGTTATGGTTTCCCTGTACTTTTTGGTTTGCCATAATGTTTTGATGATGATGATTCCTTTAATCAATAAAACTGCTCAGTGAAGAAGGGTGTGGTTATTCCCAGCTGTGCAGCAGACCTGAAACTTTCCATTCAGTGCAGTGCAGCAAGGCTTTTTGCTCCGGGGCACAGCCCCTTCACACTCTGGACTCTTTTAGTGAATGATGACTTACTCGACCAAACAGTCATTGACAGCCTCAATATTTGCTTTGTACTGGCAACTTAGTTCAAACCGTGAAACAAGATTATGAAGGGTTTTCATTAGCTAGCATCAAGTGTTTGATGTTTGCCAGATGTAAATAATACAGAATGCACTGTGGGACATATGCCAAATAAATAAATGAATCCATTAAGAGCATAAAATATGGCATGCAACCTACAGAATCTATTCTGCTGCTCCAAAATCAATATGTTTTTGTGTGTGGTTTTATTTCAATATATTGACATAACTAAAAGAAGGGGGAGTAGTAGTAGCAAAGTAGCAGCACAAGAAAGGAGGAAGGGCAGCTTTAGAGTAAGTAAGTAGTGAAAATATGCAAAGTCAGTGGTTGATAGTGCTGCAGCTGAAGAGACTTTGCCCACATCAAATGAAGAGCGAGAGAACAGTGTGTAAATGTAAACACTGATACTGGGAAGACTTGGGATTATGATTAGAAGACAAACAAAGGACAAAGAGACTGCTTCCTCACTGCAGCCAACAGATATGGTGCATTTGCCAGCAAAGCTATGTGTTGAAAATACAACTTGTGCTGATCTTAATATCTTTGGCAACATGAATCTGCTTTGATGTGTAATTAGCAACATAAATTCCATGAGCTTAATACCTGGTTTCACTAATTGGTGCACATGCAATAGTTGTTCTGTACACCTGCAATTCTGGGACATTAGCAGCCATAATTACCACTGAAATAAAAAGCTATTACGTCTAATAGTAATTACGATGTGCTCTCATCTTTGCTGTTTTTGTTGTATACTTTTTTGGTATACTACTATACTAGTATGCAAAATTTGAGTCAAATATTTTTGGATTTTAAATCAAGATAACTTTTTGTTTCCAACTTTCATAGCTTTAAAATAACAAAGAAAAAATACAGGGCATGTATTTAGTTATACCTCTGTTCTAAACTCTTTTCTTACAGTATATACATATATGGTTTTCTTTTTAGTTCTTTTTTGCAATTTAGTCTCTGTACTTCTTACTCCTTTGTCCTGTCTTTTACACAAATAGTGTGGTGTGGATATAGTGTTATTATCCTGTTGCAGAAGCCATCATCACAAAGGGAAATAACCACTGCTCCCAGTAGTGGATATTGTCCTTGACCCCCCCACACTATCACAACAAATCACAGAGTGGGTGCCAGCAAAAGCCGGATCTTCTCCTAGTGGGGGGTGTGGACAGGCACCACTTATGAACATTTAAAGGTTCAGACTCAGAAACAGCCCATTCTCATTAGAGCTCACTACAGCCACATTTGGAATGGTTGAATTTAAGGACCAAGGCTGAATTTGGGGTAATGCGCTTTGAAAACAAAGTTGTTGGATCTCTGATACCTATATGAAACTGTTGAAAAGCATTACTTATTGTACTGTTATGTCTTTCGGTCCTTTATCAGTTAGTTAGCTTTATTGCTTGGTGGCAGCAACATTAATAATATTAGTGTAACTTTATATTCAGAGAGCTCTGTAAACTGTAGATAACATACTGCAGTAATTATAGATCAAACCGATATTTTACTATTTATCTAGTTTATCATCTAATGACAGTCTAGGAACTGAGCAGACCAATTGCTGGATCTTTGAACCATGTTTTCCCTTTCTTGTTTGATTATAAGATTACTCAACAGTGATGGATTTTCTTTGTAGTATTTTATATTTCATGACATACCAAATGTTTTCAATTGGAGAAAGGTCTGGACAGCAGGCAGGCAAGTCCAGCATCAATTCTTTTACTAGGAAGTCATGGTGTTAGCTGCATTATGTGGTTCAGCCAGACCCATTGTTATGGGCTGGCCCAAGTGGGCAAGGCCCACCCATTCAAGAGTCCAGCCCTCCCATCCAGTCATTTAATTTTAATTTATACTTTCAATATCATTTTCATTTATTATTATTTAATATTTATTTTCATAGTAGTACTAAATTATGAAAAGTAGAATCAGTTCCCATATGTACTTCTCTTTGCAAGAATACCACAAGTTTGAAAGTTGTGTGTATGTATGTGTGTGTGTGTGTGTTTGTATATTTGATCTGTGTGCATGTAATAAGCAAATGCTGCGATAACTTAAACAACATAATGTGTTCTTTAAGTTATCGTGATGTTTGACACGAACTCAGTGAAGTAGTAGCAGATTGAAATCTTTGGACAGTGGATGTTACGAAAGCGGTCCAGTGATAACATGAAGAAAGGAACGTGTCAGGTGTCACACGGCAAGAATCAGCCACTTCCAGCAGTTTGAATGATTCCAGCAATGTGACAAGACATAGCAAGATAAGCAATAGCAATAAGATGTGCATGTGTGCCGTCTTCTCTTCCTATGGCGGTATCGTCTGCAGCAGGATAAAACTCAATCCAACTCGTCTTACTCCTTTAAGTTTATTTAGTATTGCTTGATTTTTGTCAGCTGCAGATGTTCCCTGATGTTTTACAGAGTTGAAGACAGGACATGAAAAATGAAACAGTACCAGTTTGGTTGAGCTCTAGTTGCCTTCCTCTAAGACGAACTTGTGTAAACTTGTGCAGGTTAGTAGCGTACTGATTGTTCCAGCACGGTTCCTCTTTGGCTGGGATGTGGACGTTTGTTGAGTAGCTAGAACATGATGAATACATTTGCATATTCTGAGCTTTTATGTTGTTTTTCATGTAAAATGTGATCCATGGATCAAAACGTCTCTCACATAATGTGGCTGTTTAGATTTTTTGATTAACTGAGCTCAACCTCAGACAGCCTGTCATTTTTTGAAGTCGGATTTTTGGTTGAAATGACTAGATTGACTTTGTTATTCGTAAATTAAATAATCTATTTTCTATTAAATTTGTCCTTTTACATCTGATATATGCTGGATCCAATTTTAAGTGCTGATATCCCCCCCCCCCCTCCCCAATAGTAGAGGAAAAAAGGAAACTTCACTTTTTATTGGTGACCTCTATGTTCTTGGCTATGTGAGGGCAACATTTTATGTTAGAAGAGTCTAGATGGGATGACCTAGCTAGGTCACCATTTCTGATAGCTATGAGAATGTGTAACTTTACTGTACCTGCATTATAATGAAGTCAAACTTAAACACAAGTTTTTTTCAAGACTTTGCTCTTCTTCTAAGACTCACATGCAAAGAAATGTACACTGTCACTTCCTATGGTCACAGATTCCGATGGGGTCACAGATGTTGGTGTAACACCAGGACTTTTTGTTCAGTTTATTTTATTTCTTCAAAAGGACAGTAAGGCAAGGCAAGTTTTTTTATATAGCAAAATTCAACGACAGGGTAATTCAAAGTGGTTTAAGAAACACTGAAAGATCCGAACATAAGAAGCATATTTAACACTAAAACAAAAGAGAAAGGAAAAAGAAAAAAAAAAACATTGGATTAAAACAGTATTAAAACATGATCAAGTTTAAAAATCCAAGCTCATAAAATCGTGCAGATTTGGACATTTTAAATAAAAACTATTCAAATGCATCGGAGAACATGTGGGTCTTTAATCTGGGTTGAAATAAACTAAGTGCATCTTACACATATTAAATTACAGTACCTGCTTGCAGTACAATACAAATTACAGTACAGATTATAGCAAAGCTAATTTCCATCTACAGTCCCTTGGCAGGCCAAGTCCTTCTGTCTATTTCTTTCAGAACTGATGATTCCTTTCTTACACATGAACAAATGGACCTTCATACCATCAGAGATGCAAGCTTTTGAACTAAGCGCTAATAACAAGCTGAATGTTCTTTGTTTTCTGTAGTTTGGATCTGTGTGCCTCAATCCTGAGCTTTCAGGACCCACTGCTTTGCGTGTTTTAGATATTTTCCAACTCAATACACCCGATTCAAATATATGGAACTCCTTTTCAAGTTCTGTGTTATTTTTTAGTTGAGCTATTCATTTCAGCCAGATATGTTAAAAGTATGGAAAGATATAAAAGATGCAGGTCAGTGGGTCCTGAAGACCAGGATTGAGAAACATTGGTTTGGAGGATGAAGTTTCCATTATTTCCAGGAAGAATTTTAAATATTGATTTGTTTGAAAACAAACCTGTTTCACATTTTGACTCTGTATATTTTAAAATGGTTTTGGACCAATCAAAGTGGCAGTGTTTCTGGATCATGTTAATATCTGGCTTTCTGTTTGCTTAATAGTGCTTAAATCTGCATTTGATGATGGGAAAACAGTTTGTAAATGATTTTTGGAAGTGTTCCTGAGCCCATGCAATTATTCCCCACACTGAATCATGCTTTGATTTTTTTTATTATCATTGTTTATTAGTTACTACATTTTTCTGTAGCTGTTTTTTTTAGTACCAGTTTATTTCCAGGCTTTTGCTGCTTACAGCCCATATTTTTTAAGGGGTTGTTTTTTTATTATTATCATACTGCTAATAAAACATTGGTAAACATCATTTGCATATTGTTGCATTTTGTTTTTTATCAACATGTTTCACAGTTTCCAAACTTTTTAAATGTGTGTATTATTGTAGCTGTTTTTCCAGCAAGTTTATCCAGCATCCAGATAAAATCCTAAAGTCTGAGTCATATCTTTTACTTGAAATCGAAGAATTTACTATTTTATTTTTACCAAATATGAGTTGGCACACAGTGTAAAATGTAGTGCAGATATTGACATATCTTGTGCACAATTCAGGTTAACTTTCAGTTCAACAAAATACTAGAACTGTGTGGTAAATTCTGTATGTTGTCATCTAAATCATACAAACAGCTAGTATGACTCTGTAAGAGGTAGGGTTTTTTTTAAAATAATGAATATAATGATCTACTACTGCATATATGGTGTAGCTTGTTTTTTCTATCATCCCCCTCCTTCTTCTTCTTGTCTGCTCAGTGGTCCTTTGTCCACTCTGATGGGGGTGACGAGTCAAGGCATGAAAGGTCAGCTGCCTATTAATAGCGTGACTGAGCACACTTCAGGAAATATCAGTATACATTCAGAATCCAATGGCTGCTTATTGATAGTGTGCAAAATGTAGATGGTGGGATACATTTTTAGTTCTGAATACTTATCAGCTCTTAGGTCATATTTCTCCAATCTCTTAAAAATCAAATATCGCAGGCTTTTTAGCCCATTTGTTGACATCACAGACAGGATCTTATCAATCATGCATGGAGCAAAGAATTGCGGCAGATAGAAAGCCTTTTAGTGATGTGAAGGATTCAGCAGCAGCAGAACATATAATGTTTGAATAGCTGAGCTTCTTCAAATGTCCTACTGTATACAGATCCAGATAATTCACTGTGCTTCCAACCATTCACACCAGTCTTGTTTTGCTCTGTTAACAGTGGCATTTTAAGCAGATTGATATTGACATGAGCACACACATACAGAGCTGTGCAAAGGCTACTAAAAGCAGAGTGAGGATGCTGTAGAGAAATATGTCATGGGTAGATGACATATATAATTTTTTACTGAAAATATATGTTTTAACTGTAAGTTTGGGGCCTCTCCCTTATACTGCAGCATAGACTTCTGCAATCATTGAGATACACCCTAGTATCTTGTATGTGCATGAAATTATTTAAAACAAAAACAAATCTGTGAATGTACAGTAATACTTAATACTTATTTGCTTTGTCGTCAGTTATTATGAGGATTTTAAATTCACAGGTGATTGTTATTCTACAGCTAAAGATAAAACCTGACACGTAAAGATAGCAGAGAGCCGTGGCCTCATGAGGTTTGAGGACATACACACACACACACACACACACACACACACACACACACACACACACACACACACACACACACACACACACACACACAATCTGCTAATCAAGAAAAGGCAAAGACATATGGAAAATAGAGATATGGGGTGTTGTGAGGCAGCACAGCACACTTGTCAGGGTTGGCTGATGGGAAAAGGAGTGTGAAAGGATTACTTTAATTGAAGTGCAGAGAGACTGCAGCTGATCACTGCCAGTTGATTGGCTTTTATGTCATCAGTCATTAGTATTTGATGTAACCACGAATTGGCTTTTGGCACAATTGTTCTGCAGAACAAATGTGGGACTGATCAAACATCTGATGTGTTGAAAAGGTGCATCGTAATGTTGCTAAAGGTATGCAGGGTACATAGATAAACAAGCAAAAAAAAAAGTATTTTTCTTTTTTCAAAGGATGCAAGTTTGTTGTGCCCCAAAAAGAGGACAAAAGGGTGGGTTGACCTTTATCTTTTTGTGATATTTAAACTTTGTTTCTAAACCTTTACCTTAGAAAGGTCACTAAAAGCTTCAGTGATTACTCCACTGTGTCAGCGATAGTAAAAAGTCAAATAATCGAACAGGCGAGTGGTGGATAAAGTAGCTGCTGGTGATTCACTGACCTGTGTTGTGTTTTCTGCTATTTTAACAATCAGCCACCTCTTACACCATGTACACACAGAAGGTGCAGCACGAGCAGCACATTAGCAGACCAGTAGCAACTTTACCCTCTGCTTGTGTCCATGCATGTCATGTGTTGAGTGCACAGATAACACAGGCTTTGTGCCATGCTTGCAAGCTTACAGCTCAAGTAAAATGTAAGCTGTTATCTGGAATAAATAAAATTAATGTGCATCGTTCGTCAGATAACATAGAAGAAAACATGTTGGCTTCCTTCACTTAAGAGCAAGACACACACAGCAGAGTGTTATTATCCTGGTGGTGAGCCACTCTGCTGTCTCTCGTCTTAATTAGAATGATTTTATGTCAAAGCAGTTTTATTTTCCCCATTTTCTTTCACACTATCATAGTGTGGCACATTTATTTATATATTTTGTTTTGTAGGAATTGTGCAAGATAAGCTGGAGTCTGGCTTGATGGAGGCTATGCTGTCATAATCACAAACTAAAAAGAAATTCTGCAAATGCAATTGGCTGTGCTTCCAATTACACTGAAACATGTAATCTTTAAGTCTTTAATTAGACCAGATTCCATGCCCTTTTGAATTATACGATCTGGCATGCTGGGACTTATTTACTCCACGTGATTGTGGAGGTGTAGGCATGTCTGCATACTGAGCTTGGTTTTGGCACTGCGTTGCCATGTGTAAACACATTACATAATGCAATGCTCACTTTATTTGAGGCAGAGAAAGTATGAGGAGTAAATGACTGAAAAAATGAAAGACTATACTTTGTGACAGTCTGTGTGACAAATAGAATAGAAAGAGCTGCTCGGGATCTTGTCTCAGTGCCAGTGATTCGCTGCAGAAAACTGTGCATTTAAGCAAAGTTAAAGATGTGACTCTCAAATCTGTGTCTACACTAAATTCCAATATATCTGAAAACTCAAGGAACTATAAGAAGAATTAGCTGGGTCTTTTACAATTTTACTTCCTCATTATTCTTTATTCTTTAATGTAGATCAGAATCAAATTGCTTTAAATAATACACATTCATCAGAAATTATGTGATTATAGGATTTGTTTTGCTCATTATTTATTTATTCGTTTATTTATTTATTTTCATAAAATACCACTAATGATGGTCGTATAATGTATGTCTTGTAATTGCCATTAATAATGTAATAATGTACTAAGGCTTTGTTCAGTGCAGTATATCAGAATGTTTAATTTCTACATTAGTAGGCTCCAAGACGTAAAATTGGCTGGGCTGCAACATCAGCATATCCCTACATCTGCCTTTTAGAAAGATGTAATATGCTTAAATTGTGCACTATATGATACTGTCCTGGAGTGATGTTGGAGATGAGGAGGGTAGGGGTGTTGCACATTGGGCCATCATGCTAAAAAATAAAGTTCAGCTCCCCTGAGCAGTAAAAATGTCGTATTTATAGCAAAAGAAAATTTGATAATGACACGATTTTTACAGCTTGATGGGGGAAACTACTTTCAAATCTTTATTTTAAGAAATAATACAAAGAGAAAACAAATTATAAATGGAATCTGATTGATTGCTAAAAAAAAATGTTGTAAATTCATTTTGACAGAAGTAGTCTGACAATCATACAGATCTCTGAATATATGTTGTACTTCCTGCAATTTGGCTACTTTCATTGACTTTTAGATTTTGTCAATTTTCTCCCATACAGTTTAAAATTATAACACAAAGTCTGTGCATTTCTTACCAAGGATGTTACAATATTTATAACTTAGTAAGTAGAACTTCACATATAGTAGCCCACAACCTCTGGAGGTTGAATCGTTAAATACACATATAAGTAATTTTAACCCACATAAACAAATGCCACAGGAAGAGAATGGTTTCATGTTAGCTAGATGCAACATGAAGATGACTCCTAGAAATTACATGTGGGCAAGTGTAAACACATATTGCATGTCCTCAATTTAAGGGCCTCAAATATCACCTGCAGTTCTGTTGCTGTCACATTTTTCTGCTGTAATTTCAACATCAACCAAATATCAAGCGTTTTGTTTTTGTGTTTGTTTACATGGTCTGAGTTTGGTGGTATGCCCCCTAGTGGAATTCTCTAGTAACACAGGATTTTTTAAGCTACTATGCTTATTACTGTGAAGTCACAAAGTATATTTTCATCTATCATATGATTCTGTCATGTATGGTGATAAATGTATAGAAGTAAATACCTCCCTTCAACAACAAGTCTCCATGGACTTGTTGAGGGAGTGTTGGTACATGTTGCCACCTCTCTATATAATGTTATTATCCTATTCTTGCGCACATGGTAAACTTAAAGGAATAACATTAAGTCAGTTATGAAGTATAAGTTCTTGTCACATCCCTATCACCTGCAGCAGGTATGAAAAGTAAACGCACTCCACCAGCAATGGGACAGCAGTTAGCTCATTTTAGACTGAAATGCCCTCATAGCAAAAGTTGTATTAATTTGATCAGGTCTATACCTTTCTGCACTTTCACAAAACTTCAAACTGTGAAGAGGAACTGGTTGATGTCAAGACAGCTTATTCAGTGTTGTCTGATAGGGTGTACTCAAAAGGTACTCAAAAGGGGGATTAAGTAAGTAAGTTGTAGGCGACTCAAAAGGAAAATTGATTCAGACTCTGTGATGCTGCCATGGATTCATTGTCACATAGACCAACCAGATGTACACGCCCATCTGTTTCATTTATCAGCTGAAAGGGAACACTTAAAACCATATGTCTAATATCAGAGCTGAATTCACTAACAGACAAAAACAGAAACCCAAACTGCTATTCCACCTAATTAATGGGTTCAGGTTATAACAGATTCTGGCCTCAATGTTGGTTCATATCCCCATGACAACAGACTTAGAGAAGACAAAAAGGGATGGAACAATGAGACAAAACAGCAGACAATCCTGTTTTGATTAAAAGTGTGTAACCCAAACAAGTATTGTTACTCTCTGTGATAAAACAATATAGAAGATGTGTCTTTGGCCTGCACAGAAGAGGTGTGGCAACTGTCATCAGTGTCACAAGGTGAAACAGTGCAGTGCAGCACATTATCTCTCATTAATTTATTCTGTCTATGAGCAAAACAACAGACCCTTGCCAAAGGGCTTTAGTGATGCCAGCTGCTTCCCTTGTTAATTTGATTCTTCACCTCATCACCTAGGCCAGGAGCAGTCAACCTCTGAGCTGTCCAAGTGTTTTGTCTAGATATCTGTTTGTGAGACAAAAGGACTTTTGTTGCTACTTTTCCTAGTTTTCCTTCTCTGTGAAGAGCCTGGATTTGTTTGTAGGATCTGAACATGTTGCCTTCAGCTTGTACAGGAACATGCATTTTCCCCCTAATCACCTCAGGTGAGCGCTATGGCACTTATTGGAGAACACAGAGCTGAATGCTGGAGAATCAAGTCCAACAACCACAACTAGAAAAACTTGATATCAGAAAAAGAAGCATATACATTTAAGAGGATAGAGTCTGTCAATTAAAGGTTTCTGGAAGCTTTGAATGATTATAAATTTAACTGATTTTCTGAAAGATACAAAATAATCTGGAGGTTTATGTTCTGAAGCTGCTCAGACATTAGCATTTGCAAGACCCAGGCTATATAACATGTTATTGTCACACAGACCACAATGTGCAGTTTAGTTGTTCTACTCTTAAATTCCAGTAAACTGGCAATGTGACAATTTCTAAGCAATCCTAAGGGCTTGAACAAAGGCAGCTGAATTTAGGATTACCATGACCTGGATGACTGAGAATCCACAACATGAAATTTCCCAGTAAATTCAATTAGGCAGTTGTTATTAGGTCCCTCAGGTGGCTGCATATTTGTTAGCATCGAGCCTCTGGGAAACCACAGTTGATCTGAAGCTTGATGCCACCCACATTATACTTGTACCAAATTGCTGATCTTCACCCACGTGTCCTCACCTGCACTGCTAGATCAGTAGGTGGAGAATGTGGGAGAAATGAATAAATTATACCATGTTTGCTTGGAAATGCAAACAAAGTTTTTGACAAATAACATCCAAACACAAAACTCCATCTTATCATAATGCTTCAGTGGTTACTAATATAAAACACACCAGATGACAAAGTTAAGACTCCTCTTATGTAATGAATTTGATTGGTTTGAAAATATACATGTATATGTGTGAGACTGTGCTCAACACATGCATATATATATGGCTTATGTGCATGTAAGCACATACTACCTGTCCATGGTGGTGATGGTTGTGTTGCAAAAACAACATATTTCAAACCTAACTAAGATACTTTTCAAACCCTTTACAAATAATTTATTTTTTCTAACCCATCTAAGCAACACTGGAATCTTAACCACAGTAAAGTTCTATCTGAACTTGTTGGGTTTTCATGCGACCTTGGCAACCTGTAAAATGATGTCCATGAAGGTGATCTTTGTGCCATAAAAACAATGTATTTTGTTGTAATAGATTTGAGTCATGTTGCCACTGACACATAAATGTTGATCTCAGTTTCAAATCTCACAAAGGTTCATGATTTGAATTGCAGCATTTAGCAGTTCCATCCAACCATCGCTAGTTCCTCCATATGTGGGCATTACAATGACGTCTGTTATGAAATGGCAACACTTACGTGAACCATATTTCCCTCATCCCACTTTTTGAGCAGTACTTTAGAAGATGGCATTATGAGTCATATCTAAAGGTATAAATAGTTTTAACTGACGATTTGTTTATATGCTTCTGAGTGAACTTCTCAATCATTCCCACATCATGCATATTACAGATAAAACAGTATTGGCGTCTGCATTACTCACTGTGTCTGCCAACTGGAATAAAAGGTGACATGGCATAAAGTCTCAAAATAGTACCAGCTATTTTAACAGATTGCCAGACATCATACAATCACAAGCTGTATTAAGATCATCTTAACACCTCATGCATATTACAGACTATTAACACAATTCTAGCAGGCAGCTTCCAGGTATGTACTACCTTTAAAAAATGGATTTCTGTATAGTTTTATAAAACCATGTTTGTTTTTGGTCATACCTCAGAGGAGAATGTAGATAGGCAATTGATGTTATTTCCTCCAGGCTTTCACAGCTCATACTCAGACTGGCAGGTGGCTCTTGTATCTGGTCTTCTTAACCCAGACTGATGAAGATAATAAAAAGGGAAGATCACGGAGAAACAAATTCCCAGAGACAGAAAAGAGGACTCTACAAGGTCAGGATGGAAGATAGGAAGGTGTGCAGAAGAAAGTTTACAGTAGGGGTACAAAAGAAGGGGAAACAAAGGTGTGGAAGTAGAAGCAAAGTAAGAGAAGATGCATGTCACCAGCAACAATGTGCCAGTGAGCAAGAAGACTAAAATTTTTTTAACCATGTCTAATGTTGATCCACTTGCGTAAATTTGAACTTGTTTTCTTTAATCAACTTTGTTGACCATATTAATGTTCAAATAACAGTAGCTTAATCAGTCAAAATAATTTTGGACAGTAGTTAACCCATAATGGTTGGAGGAATCTGTTTCTTACTCTGCTATTTTTGCCAGTATTGGGGAAAAATAAAAAAAGCAGTTACAATTTCAGCTTTGCAAATAAGAACATTATTGCCCCCAGAGAAGATACAACCAATGGGAAAAAGTTGGCCATCCCAATTTGACACAGTATTCCTTAGAAGTCACCATACAATGATATTACAGGACCCAGAGAATTCCTGGATTTAGTGGCCTCAGTCATCACAGAGCCCATTCCATGCTTCATGGCTGAAGTCAAGCAGTCATGATCAAAGGCTCCTTCGGGGTTCTCCATACATAAATTCAACCTGAACAAGGGAAAAGTAAAAAGATGATTTACCAGTAAAGGTGAAATCTTCTAGTAGTGAACAGACCATTTCTTGTTTGAACAATGTACAGAACACTTCTTGAGGTCTGGACATTGTTCAACATTGATGAGGAAAGAAAAGGCTAAACAATAGCAGTGTCTCCATAATACAAAGCAGCACTCAAGTCCCAACAAAGTGTTTTTGTTAATTCTGGGTAGGCAAGATGTTGGTTTAGCTCTACATCCATTTTTGTAGTAGTAATTCTGTGATTTGTTAACATGTTGCAGTTGGATGCTCTTTGGTGTCATTATTTTTTCCTGCCAGAGCTAATTCTTCTTTATATTAATTTATATTAGGCTAGCTGTTCTCCGTTGGTCTAATTGGGGCTTCACTTATATACACTGCTCAAAACAATAAAGCGAACACTTAAACAACGTCTTTATCTTGACGAGATATTCTAGTTGAAAATCTTTATCTATCACATATGTGTTGATGACAAAATAACAATAATGATTAATGGAAATCAAAATCCTTAGACCACAGAAGCCTGGATTTAGTCATAATCAAGATGAAAGAAAGATCACAGGCTGACCCGACTTCTGTGGAAATTTCTCAAGACAATTCGAAATGAGGTTCGGTAGTGTTTGAGCAGTGTTGTCTGTTTAATGAGAGGACAAACTTTTGCATCAGGTTTAAAAACTTTCAAAATGAGTTGATTGACTTTTGACTTCTTGGGTCTAAGTGATATAAAATGAGGTATTTTGAGCTACAATTCTCGTTGTCATGGCCGTTCATGCTGAAATTCATCGAAAAATCTCCTCTTTCATGATCTACTATTACTCTTCCCTTTATGCCTGTCCTCTGTTTCCTTCCATTTAATAGGATATGTGGTTTCTGGTTGTTCAGAACATTTGTAGTTTCTGGGGTGAATGAGTCATTCCTCAGTTAAACAGCACTCTAATCTCTTTTGTTATACTGCCTGCAGCTTCATAGAGATTGTAACGTGCAAACAGTCTTACAGGCTCAGTGCTGCATCTATATGTAGTCATGCACACATTGCAAAGATATATTTTGTAACTTAAGTGTGTTTAAGAGTGAGAGAAAAGCAGGAGAGAGAGCTTGTGGGATCTTTACAAAGGATACTTGCCTCCGAATGTAAGCAGGCGATTGGTGTAGGTGTACATGTGCGAACACAAGGGTGAACGCAAAGACGCCTGCAAGGAGAGGAGGAGAGAAAGAGGTTGGAAAGAGAGAGAGGTTGTTGGCAGCATTGCAGAGTTGGGCTGATTTATCTTCCCACATTGTGACTCACCATTTGTCAACCACACAGTTTACGTTTCAAAGCTGTTACTTAAAGGAACAGGGAACGCGATGGAGTGAAATTGGGGTAAAAGAATAGAAAAGGATGGAGTGAGAACTACAATGTGAATTTCAGAAGCTAGTTTAGAAAGTAAGGTGTCAAGGTTTACTTTTAAAACCTGGTTGTACACTCCATGGTCAGAAAAAAAATTGCCACCAAAGAAAAAAGTTCACACATAATGTTTCGTTGGACCTTCTTTAGCTTTTATCAAGGCATACATTATGTATGGCATTGTTTCAATAAGCTTCTGAAATGTCACTAGATTTGTTTCCATCCAGTGTTGTGTTAGATCTTGTATTAATGATGGAAGAGTCCAGCTACTGCACAAAGTCTTCTCCAACACATCCCAAAGATTCTAAAAGGGGATCAGGTCTGGACCTCTATGTCCTGCAGAGGATGTATTGGTATTATATTTTACATGAGTCCTTGCTTTAAGTTTGTGAAATTACTAGATGAAAACTGGGCAGGGTCTCGGTAGTCATTCTCAAAACATCTCTGCACATTATCAGCTTACTGAGTGGTTTTAGACAGACACTCTTCTGGTTCTCACTCCGACTCTGGAGTCTCCAAACCTTGGTGCTTTGCAAAATGGCAGATTGAGTTAGTTATCTGCAAAGTTTTATCCCATATGTAGTATGGAGAAAAATTTTATGATTACTGAGTAAATGCTTAGTTTTTTGGTTTTTTTTTTATACCTAAAAACGTTTTTTTACATTTCTAATAGGCATTACAGCCTATTTTACATGTATAAAAGAACATGTCGTGAATAAATCTTAAATCTTGAATCATTGTTTTCAATCTTTTAAATGCAGTGAATTAACTGCTGTGACTGCACTCTGGTTCCAGTGTGTCTGGATCCTCTGCATGTAGATAAACTAAATCAAATAACATTAAATCTTACTAAGTAAAGCTTTATCAGGCTCCTCAAACCTCTGGCTTCCTGCTTCTGTCACTGCAGTGTTTTCAATGCAATTTTATGAAAAATTCACATGGCCTCCACATGGGACTGTATGTGAATCTAAGAGCAGAGTGTACTGACTGTTCACATAGCAGTATAACCTTGTTACACATGGTTGTTTGAAAACGTGTGTGAGTGGGAGGGCTGCAGTGTTTGGGCGACTGCCTTAAGCAATCACAACCATTTGAGCCAAGTAATATTGTGTCACTATTGGACATGTGTACAGTAAATACCTGGCAAAGATTATGCATGTAAAGCCAGCACACTGAAAGCATGTTCCGCTTATTGGTTTATATATAAAAACAAAACAGATATAAAAAAAACACTCATGCAAGGAATTGTGTTCTGAGAAGGCATGGTTTTGAATTGTAAAGTGATGTTTTCCTACGGTTAGTCAGCGCATATTGTGTTCATGCATCTGTGATAATAGTTAACACTGACACAGTCGTGCCCTCCCATCTGCCTGATTGCATTTCCATTTCCCTCCACTCAGTATCTGGTTCTTAAAAGCACTTGTTAAGCTCTGCAGAATGCTTTGATACCAAACAGAAATACATGATGAAACATATCTTAAATTATAAGTTCATGGTTGCAGCTACTGAGGTGTGCAAACTCAAACCACTCACAACGTGTTTGTCACTGAAAGCTTCTTAATTTGCCCCACACTAACAGGGTGGTTTGGCCTCTTTAGGTTGGTAATGTGTAAATCCTTGGATGATAAAACTGTGGGCAACAAAGAGAGCAGCAATTTGGCCAAAGAACTGGGAAGGGAGAGAGGTGTGGCATTCATGCCCAGATAGTGGCCTGAAGGTTTGTTTATGTAAGTCAGGTAAAATCTGTTTTGTTCATAAAGGCAAAACCAGAAAACAGACTGAAAAAATAAATTATTTTAGGACATAAAACTGAGATCTAACGAGAACTAGATATTTGTGATTAACTACTTCAGCTACTTTGTGTAGTTAGTTGCAATTAAATAATTAGACTAAACCCTCACTGCACAGAGACAGACCATATACCATACGTATAACTCACTGTGCAGGTTCCAGCTTAGAAAGACAAAAAGACATTAAAAATAGCTTTTATGTGTATAGACATAATAGTAACACTAAACTGTACACCAATAAAATCCTGAAACCATGCTTGCAGTTTAGAAAGGTAAAGACAGGTTCATTATCATCCAGCTTCTAAGACTTAAAAAACACTGAATGACAAGGTTAATACAGTTGTCACATGTACACAGTTTATCCATGGAATAAAAAGAAAAAAGAAAAAAAAACTGACTGGACAAACAAAGTTAGTTGCTGATCTTTCACTAGCTGACAAACATGAACAACAGTCATACCTGCAGTGAGTGGCTGACAACAAACCTAAAGATGGGAAAACCTTTCTTTGGCCACTCAGCTAATCATCAGCCAATCAAGATATCTCAATAATTCCTTTTGTTTGTGTTAAGCTACCTCTGTTTAAATATTTCCTAGTTTCCGTTGTTAAATGTCAAAACTGATGACACTGGCACCATACGCTGTGCAATTTTGGCCAGTCTTTATTTCTTTCTAGTTTTCAGTTGCATCATCTTCTGTACCATCCTGCTTTTTGGTCCTTAAAAAAATGGCAAAAAAAATATGTGACAGTGAAGAATCTGTGAAGACAGCTCTCTGAGGTTATCCAACTTGGATGCTTTATTTATATTTTTTCTTTAGTTTACAGCATTTTTTTACAAGTCATTAGTTATCTTATGTAAATTATTAAACTGGCCTAAGTTACATTGTATTTAAAATTGACTGCATCTTTGTTCCCAGAAAAAGAATCCTAAGAACTTTGACAACTTATTTCCTTCCCTCCAGCTACACATAAGTGAAAATTGGTCCAATTGTGGGTTATAGTCACAGATTAGCCACAGATTCCTGTTTTAAACTGGCATAGTATCATGATTAAGTAAAATCAGAAGGGGACTTTGTACACTTGCACCAACTAATGCTGTCACTTTAAAAATGTATCCATGGTAAAAAAAAAAAAAAGAAAAGATGGAAAAACAAAGGATTTGGAAGGAATAATAATGACTAGACAATTTTACCTTTGAAGTTGACGTGTCCATTTAGCTGTAAGTGTACATGCATTTCAAACCTACATTGCTGGTCAACTTTGAAGTTGGCCTTACTAAATGTGCTCCTCTTAGGTGTACTTTGTAAGCACAGGGGGTCATAGAGCATACATGTCTACAAATTATGTACAATATAACGTACATTCACCAGAAAATATATTCAGCCCATTTTACTGTAAATTACCCATGCAGTCAGGGTTGAACAATTTTGTGGGCAACTGTACAATAAGTGCACACCACAAGAGGTCTGTTCATTAAAAAAAAAAAAAGAAAAAGTATTTGCATGGTTTTTCCTTTATCCTACCTTTTCTATAGGTGCTGTTTACTGCTCATCCTATCAGCAGCTTTGCAACACCTGGCTGAGTTCCTGCTGAGTGATAACAACAGGATAACTGCAGAGGAATCACACACATTTTGCACATTAAGCTTTCGCCTCGAGCACACACATTCTGGCAGTCCCCTTATTCAGTCTGACTTCGCCTTTTTGTTGACTATTTCCTGCGAGGGGAGGAGTTCATTTTGCACCAGCTGCTCATTAATAATGGTGGTCATTTACCATCAGCACAGAAGAAGTGTTACTGTTAACAAGTGTAGCATTTTTACCAGGACAGCTTGATGGAAAAATAAGTGATGACTACAGTAATGTTAATGATTTAAGACATGGTGAGTTAATTAGCAATGGTGCAAAATAGCTGTTGAAAAAGTAAAAAGAAAAAAAAAAAAAAAGGAATCCTTACTGATTTATAACAGGGATTATAGTTGAAAAATATTATAATGCTATGATTTAACTGACATAAAACTGCTAACTAATGTTCTCACTTTTTTTGGCTTTTGTGCATTCGAATAATTAAAACAGTCATGCACAAATAACATGTGAAACACATGACATGGCACCATGGCTCCTGAAAGCATAAACACACGTTTCACCCCATCCACACATTTGCATTCACTAATCACTTAATGTTAGTCCCCCTGCAGTGAGGATTATATTAGTAAATTTGCATTTGAAAATGAAAGTAGGTGCAAGAAGCCCCTAAGCTATGTTTTGTGAGTTATTACAGACACGTATTAATTTGTTTCTGCTTTTCCTGAAAGAAATGGTTAAGCGCATGTTACCTAACATTAGGTTTTAAAATGTTGCATAAGGTTTTTGTGATACCTCACCATATAACAAAACATCCTGCAAATTTATGGAAGCTTTTGCATAAACAAACAGTAATACCTTCTGTGTTGTTTTTTTTATCCATGAACAGCCTTCTCTTCTTACCCATGTCATTTTCTTTTCCACATGGACGGTCAATAATCACCCATATTTGCAAATTTCAGCTCTTCTTTTGTCTGCATCCTCTACCTTGTCATCTCCTTTTGCTTTGGTTTTTCTTTATTTTTTTTCCAACAGCAGCCTTCCACCCTCCATTTTATCATTTGCCACTGCCTCTACCATTTCTCTCTCCTTCCCAAATAATCCCCACCACTCACGTCTGTCTTTCTTCCTATTCCCCTTCATTTAACCACGTTTACGATGGCCGTCATTATCTTACGCTCCCCTGCTCTAACTGTCACCCCAGTTTCTCTTCTGTCACCAAATGTCTCTGCTTAGATAGGGATGCATCGAGGCAGGCAAAGAGGCAAGCCGGGCCAGGCTGTGGGTCGTAATGATGGTGCTTGATTCTATAAAAAGCCTGCAGGCAGCTGAATCGATAGCTCCAGTTGTCAAATTGCACCTTACCCAGAGAGGGAAAAGGAAAGAGGATCTTGAGTTTCTACTGGCTGCTGCTGTCTGTGCTCTGCAAGTGTGTGTGTGTGTTTCTGGAATCCGTGTGGCTGTAATTGTGATTCTCGATTGGAAGTGCATGTACCCATGCAAGCATGTACCACAGCAGGATCTTGTATTAGCTGCACTTAATTCTTTGGAGCAGAAAATCATCCTAGGCTTGCCATTTGGGTATTTGACAAACAGCTTAGTTCATTATATATATTTAAATATATATATATTTAATTTTTATTTATTTTTATTTTTTTCAATCCTGAATCACACAAATCTATGTGGTTCCTGTATGTAAATACAGTATATGTATGTGTATATATTTATAAAATATGTTTAATGCAAATGCCAATCTATTTGAGTAGCAGATAGTCTTATGTTGTCGCTACAGTGTTAAAAGTGCTCTGCCTGATGGGAAAGGCAGCTCAGTGAGGAGTTTTGGCTTAAAAGACAGTCCCCACTGAGTAAAGGAATTCATATCTAATCAGCCAAATAGAGGAGCTGAACTGTTGACAAAACCTGGTGTATAGTTTATCCCTACTAAATGAGTTCAAATAGTTACTATACATAAGTGTAGTGTGTTTACATTTCTTTTTTTAATATCATATGTGAAAAACTTATTTAGCAAGCATACAGAATACTTGAACTTAGTTAAAAAGGTTAATTTCCATTTTGCCAGTTCTGATATCTGGTCCTTGGTAGTTTAGGCAAAAATTGAGTTTGACCATTTTAAAGGACAGTCTTGCCGTTAAATATTCTGCCAGAAACATCCAGGATTAAACCAGCTGTTGTTCATGAGCACTGTGGTCCCTCCTCCTTTGCTTTTATCTCTGTCTGCAACCTCTAGAATATAAAAGCCACCCAGAGACAGAGCCCAGAATACGATACTGCAATCGTGACTAAAAAAAAACTTAGTACTGCATTCCCAATAATTTTACTGCTTCCAACTTTTTACCATTCATGTCACATTCAAGAGAAGAATTGGTTTAAGCTTCCTCCTCCTTTCTCTCTGGTTTGCTCTTACCCAACATCTGTGGCATCTCCTCAACTTGTCTGGCTGTTATTGAGTTTTATTCCAGGTATTAGTACAGTAAACATCTCATATTGATTTGCTTCTTCAGTGTAATTGATCCAGACTGTCACTTGTCTAAAGTTTAACTATGCTGACGAGTCTTTCTGGGGACTTTCCATTTTATTGCTTGTTGTGTTTGAGTTGTTCACCAAATTAACTTCATGAGATATTGATCTCATAATTTTGGGTTGTCATATTTTCACCTATATTTATGCCTTTTATACCATAGATATGTTCACTATGAAAACCATTTTACACTTGTATGAAGAATTCAGTGCTTGCTGTCAACTGTCTTCATAATTCTACCAATTACCAAATAAACTATATGTACCAATTCATTAAATCCACCATATTCACTGTTATGTGCTGCTGCACTAAAAGCTGGCTGAACAAGAATTTCTATCACAAAATTTAATCCCCACAATTTTAAGCAGAACCCTTTTCACGCTATCATTTTGTAGGGAGAACTGCCTCAGGCTTATCCTGACACTCTTATTGGTTTAAAAGATACCTTCTGCATTTCTCAATGGTTTCCTTTGACCTGAAAGAATCTCTGAACTGTGGCATGTCCTTCCAGTTCCCTAAGGACTTATTTTATTGTCTCTAAGCAGGTCATCCACAGGTTAATTACTGAGCTGTTCATTAGTATGCAGCCATGGACTGCTGCCTGTATACATGTAATTGTGTACACTTAGTCATTCTTTTCAGTGTTGTAGACTGGCCTTGCAATACCACATCACTAGCATCTGGTTTGTTTTTATATAATTTTTTTTTAGTTTTTAAACCCTAAATACATTCTAAAACAAGTAAAACAATGACTTAAATAGATTTACCTTAAAATATAGTGGTTTTGCTTCGAGAACATCACCCTGTGTTGAAATAGTAAAAGACATCAATTCCATTCAATTTAGCTTTATTTCTATGGAGCCTATTTATAGTCATCTTGAGGAACTGATATATATATATAAAAGAGGGGGAGCACAAAATTTATTATTTTATTTATAGAAACAAAAATTGTGTTTACTATAGAATATAACCAAATAGCAGACAAGTTTGGGCATAACCTGGGCTACTTTAGGCACTTATAGCTCAATTACAGTACTGGCAAGTGTTGCCAGCCTAGATGCAGGTAACGGTTATGGCAACTGTTTTATAGGCCACACAGGAACATCTCTAGAACATGGGGAGGCTTGGCCCTCAGGAGATGATATACAAAGTTGCTCCAGTGGTAAAATCATGATAAGTTAACCCTTTAGGTGCCAAAGTCGTAAAATTGAAAGGCTATATAAACCTGTTTCTACTTCCCACCCCTAGATGGCAGACATGTGAATCAGCCGTCAGCAATTGGACCGCCCCCACTGGCAATTGGCAATGGCAGACTGCTGCACTCGTTGGTGGTCGGCCGCACTCGTAGGCCACCTTTGTCAAAATGAAAATGCTGGAAAGGTTCAAACTCTTTATTCACTCCTTATAAATTCCAAACTTATCTGGGCTTACTTTAACTATAACTATCACCACAGAAAGTGATAAAATGCTCCGTTCTATGCACCAAAACTATCTTGTGCGCAGCTGTTCAGTGTGATTTGTCTGGGACCTGTGGCTTTGTTTGTTAAATTAGACCCACTTGTGGAAAGAGTTGCTTCTTCTATCTCTAGATCTGTTTGGTCTCTTTCTCCATACATCTGCTTCATGCTCTTGTCTCTGGATCTCCATGCCATCTGTAATGGACAGGTCAACATAATGTTGGTTTTGGTGGCTTCCAACCCCCTAAAATATGCATGATGATGCCCATGAGGCTGCATGTGGTTCAGATGTCAATTATTGGCTTGGGCATGGATTGCAGTAATTATTTTGTGTGGGCCAGAAATTATCTAAATATGAGGAACCAGCCTGGACATAGATTACAGAAATTTCCTTGTGGGCCACATGTGGTTCTCTTGTGGCTGAATTTTGGCATTGACACACATATAGAGTCAATGCCGTAAGTCAAGGGCAAACATGGGTCAAACAACACTGCAAATAGGAGCCATCCTTAGGCCAAGATTTCTTTTGCCATTTGAGTAAGCTATGCATGTCAGTGTAACTAGTCTTATAGGTTGTACTGCGTGGGTGACAAAAAAGAAAACATGAGCAAAGAAGCTGCACACAGTGGATGGACAGCATCCAAAAACTCAAGAATAACAAAACATCTTCCAATACCCTTTTAAAAATGCCAGCAGTGAAGGTCAGATACAGATTTGCTCCAGTAGACATCAAACAGTATATTTGAGTTTCATTTAGAATCTGGCCACACTGCAGAGTGGATGTCAATGTGCAGGTTAAAACTCAACAAATATCAGACTCCAAGGTCTGGGGAAGCAATACTACAAGGCTTTGTTTTTATTTATTAATTTAATGTTTGTTTATTTATTTTTTTTTAATTTTTTAAGCATTGCCAATCTAACATTTCTGCTACTGCTAGATGCAGCATCTGTCGGGCAGCTGCCGTAGGAAAACCTCATACCTCACTGAGACGGATAACAGTGAGCCTTACCACCTTCCAACTGCATTTATCTCATAGAGTAGCTCGGTTTTTCATTATCAGGATTTGGCAACTGGTTAGCATGCAAACAAACCAGTACTCAACAGGTGAATAAAATCTCCTTAGACCATTTTGGATCTTAAATACAAGAGACAGCAGAAAGCACTATATAAAAGTATGCAAAGCACAATTGTAGCCAATGGCAGATTGCATTTTACTACTCTTTTTTTTAAACTAATGTTGCAAAACATTTTAAGCAGTACAGCAATCTACATCATTATTTGCACATTGATGTCTTTTTAATGTGTTTTACAAAGAATTCTTGTGCAGAGGAAACACTTAGCATTAATTATTGTGGTCATGACTGTGTTCTGGAGACAGTGTGGCAAGGTTGTTGTGAATCAGAGTAATGTATGATGCTGAAAATGCCTTCATGTAGTTCTGAGACACTAAAATTAAACTTATAAAAATGGACTGGAATACAAACCCTTAATCTTATATTAGACCGGCCTAAATGTTATGGTGCAGTTGCCAAGAGTGCAACAATAACTGATCCCTAAATGTAAAGACTTCTTGATTAAGATTTAATTCTAAGTTGTTTTTCCTTCCATACTCATACTATATTAGCCTTGACTATTTAAAAGTGGCCTAACTGTTTTGTTTAGCACAGATTATGGCCAATTCTTGAAAAGGAGAGAATTAGGAGGACAGATGTGCTTCACCATTTTAATCACTATTATGTGAAGCAGTAAAACAACCAATTACTGAGACTCACAGATGCCTTCTCACACTCTTATTACATCAGAGAGAGAAGGGCAACGTCTGTAAAGTTATGTTCACAAGTGGGTTTACACCTATTTATTCATGGTAGATTAATCTCTTTCTTTCCCAAAAAAATTAGAAACAAACTTGTATGAGAAGTCTACTTTTAAAAATAAACAAACAGCCTCTCAATTCCTGCTTTGCTGAATACTAACTTACATTTTCAGTTCTGACTCAGTTGTCAGTTATTGTATGAAAACAGTGGCAGTCAGAAGAAAAGTCAACTTGAAAGGCACTAAAAGACTAAATCCTCTAGCAAAGCCAATGCCATATTTTTAAACTTTAAAGGAAGTCATTGGTTTGGCACTGAAACGTAATGAGTTTTTGTTGTTTTGTTGTTTGTACTCTACCTTTTCACCCCAGAGGTTTCAAGCAAAAGGTCTGGAAGGTTACAGAGCTCCTAGTGTCTGGTAAAGGAAGTTATTCTCTCCAACATAAATCCCTGCTCCCGAACTGCCTGAAATGCCTCATTTAACACAAATTCTGTGAGAAGTTTTCTTTACTTACTAATAAACATTAAACACATTTGCATAATGCTTATCATAGGAGGAATGGCACACTTAAAGAATTGCATATTTGCCTTTTTAACCGTTATTTAACCAGATAAGTCAGTTGAGAACCAGCTCTCATTTACAATGATGACCTGGGCCAGACACAATAATACAATATACACTAGAGCAGAAATTATCTAAAACAGTTTTTTTTTAGACTTTAAAGCAGATAGAAGCATGCCATTAGACCAAGATTTTAACATTGTATTGACTCCTGAGTATCTTACGAATAAAGATGGAGGAAGGCTGTTTAGAAGAGCTGTTAAGTTGTCCATGATGCATTTCCCACACAGGCCACACAGTCAGTGATTTAAAATGATTGAAATTGTATATTTTAAAATGTTGTAAAAAGTCTGCTCTGATCAGTAAAAATATTAATTGGTTACTCTTTGTTTCCTGATCTTTACAATGGTGAAGTGTCAGCATTGTCCTTCTTTTGGTTTCATTGGTGGTTTTGTTGGATTTCCAGCTGCACTAGAATGTATCCATAAGTAAATGACCAATTATAATCTTTGTTTGTTTAATTGTTTAATTGGGTTCATTTTTTCTGGCTAATGGAAAAATCTGGTGATGATTTAGATCACATCTGTGCACAAATATAGTGGATTCATCTTTGAAGCACCATTGTATGTGCAAACAGCCACTCACACACACACTGTGTGCACACATATTTTCATGTTTCTGCTCCACTGTGAGATGTTTATACTCAATTCTAAATTGCCCAGCTGTGTCCCCAATGCTCCACCAGCATTATTGAACACACACAAAACAGTTATTATACACCCGCCTTCATTCACACAGAGTAAACACACACACATACACAAAGAGAGAAAGTAATAGAGACAAAAATGATGGAGGCAGGATGAAAGTAATTTGATTCGCGGAAGATGAAAAAGAGTTTTTGAGCATGGATGGGAGTAGAGAGGGCATGTATGGGGAACAATTCAAGAGAAAACCACTGCGGTGTAATTTTGAGGATTTGCATGTAGTTTTAATTAAGATTTAGTTTTATTGTCAGCACTTTGAACAACTAGTCCAAGGCCTAAGGTATCAAAAACATTGCTTTTGAAAAGCACGAGCAGCTCATCTGTTACATCATCCAGGGGCTTGGCAGCATTTGAAAGGTTTTTAGAGAACAGATAGAACTGAGGCTTCATTATTTGATTATTAGATTAAAAAGTAGGCCTATTTCATGATAATGTTGTACAAAAACATAACGTTAACACGCCAAATAATTATCTGCTGATGAGATTTACTAAACAGATGAAAAGTTAGTGTCTTGAAGGTGTAGATGTATGAGCAGCTGGCCCACTTTCTTATGCCTTTGTGGGGGTTTGCCTTGTGGAGCACTGCATTTGCAGATGGCTAACTGCAAACTGTGCCTTCATATAACAGGAACAAAAACTGGTCTTAACCCATTTTCAGCTTAAAAATAGGTGTAATAGTTGCTGCAGGGTGAGAAGGGAGATAATTTTTTCCATGTGTTTAAATTAATTTGGATTGCCAAAGGGTGAGTTCATCGGGATATCTAAATTCCTGAGGTACATTTTTTTATTTTGTTAGAGGAAACCAGAGGAGCCATTAATGTAGAGAGTCATGCATAGCTGCAGTACCAATACAACTTGAAATCCTCTGCTTTTGACCCCTTGTTCTTTTAAGTGAACCTTATCTTCTGTTAATGAAATTCATAGGCCTGTTCCCTGTCGTGGATTTTAATACTTTTACTTTTTTCTCAGTTCCTCTCCATCTGCTCTCCATGGTGCCAAACCATAAAAATACCAAATTTGAAAGTCATTGAAGTAGAAGTTTGTAACATTTAGAGTGATGTATTCAAAGAACAGTGTAACAGCCATCATGTGCTTTCATTATTCTAAAATTACATGACACACAAAAAAAGGTTATTTTCATTACCCTAGAACAGAGGTATTCAACTAAAATTTAAAGAGGTCCAATTAAAGAAAAAAATTCAGAGCCAAGGTCTGGGAGATCATAATGACTTTATATATATATATATATATATATATATATATATAGAGAGAGAGAGAGAGAGAGAGAGAGAGAGAGAGAGGCTTTTTTACATTTTGGGACCCAAACACATGCACCACCAAAATATTGATGTCAGTTTCATAAGAAAACTTGTCAAAGATGTATTTCTCCACGTGCAAAATTAAGCAGTGTCCCAATTCAGGATAAGAAATAATCAGTGATCAATAATTCATGAATAGCCTCACCCATACTTTGTAGTCTGAACCTAACCATGTTGACTCATTCTTACCCTGCAATGTTTGTTTATCTCCTGATGTTAACCTTTCATGAGTGAGCATGAAAGTGAGAAATCATCAGTGACAGAACGGTGGAAAGGTGAAGGGACAGTGGAAAATGTGAGTGATAGGTGTTGAACTCAAGGTCTCTTACATGGATTTCTGTGAACTAAGACCTCCTACCATGCCCTCCTTCCTGATAAACATTTGTGGATTAAAAGGGAAAAAAAAAGTAGCACGTGAATAATAATTTAGCCAAACATAGATGTCATCATGATACATTTGGAAAAGAAGTATGAAAAAGAACACTCAAACCTCCATTGTTTAGCAATACGGAGCAATTGAGACACACCTATAGATACTTTCTCTGGAAAACATTTAGTTTGGACACTTATTGACTGTAGATTTTTAAAAAGCAGAAACAGAGAGATTAGAGAAATCAAAGACAGAGTGTGACTGAAATAAAAAGAGGGATAAATCAGAATTAGGAATAGTTTATCCTCAGTCTAGGATTAACACAGGCTTATGTAAATTTAAAACAGACTTTTGGGGAATACAAGTAAAACAAATTATATTAATTATTCCCTCTACTCTCAGATTTTAATAGAATGAGAAAAAATCCATCATAGGTACTTGTAGCTTACTTCAGATCTATATATAATAAAAGTAAAAGAGAATATTCTTTGAAGGTAAAGTTGAGACCACATTTCTGTTTTGAGGTCATTTAGTTCCTCAGTTCTTTGGCCTTTTTCAATCTTTTGACTTTTTTTTGGAAATTGGCTTGTAATTGTTTTGGTCTGAAGGGAGCTTATATAACTGGAAGAAATCTGCAAAAATGCCTTGAGTATACATAAATACTCCATGAGTATTTATGTATAAATATGCAAACGTTAAGAAGGAAAGTGATATTCTTGCAGGCTGAGGTTATTACTCTAATCGAGGAGTTAACTGATGCTGAAAGCACTTTGCTAGCCTCTATGTCATCCAACACATCCAAGAGATGTTTTGACATAAAAAAGGTTAAAACCAAATTAAGTATCATTATTACAGTTGTGTATACCGGTAATATTATTATACCATTTTACTTTATCCATCAAATCCTCCATCAGTTTTGTTTCTTTCAGCTATCAGGCATAGAAGCGTTTTAGAGATGACAGAACAGGATTAAAATACCAGGTGACTGCAGAGAGGTCTGTCACAGTCTGCGGTGCAGTTTCACGGATTGACGGGAAATCAGACACAGCAGGTAACACGTGAGTGGCGACATGGTGCAGCCACAAAGGCAGAGTACAGCTGATCTCTAACAGATTGTGTCTCAGTCTGCTCGGGGGTTATGTGGTTATGGATTTAGATAGAGCAGAGAAGCAGTGAAGGAAAGGAGGGGGGTCTTGCTGCCTATGAAGCAGGTGCACACCTGAAAGACGGGGGGAGCTTTTTAGTTGTGTAAATTTAGTCTAAACAAACAGAAGGGAAAGGACCCAGGGTGCATTAATTGCGAATCACGAAGCAAACACAACCTGCAGTTATTCATGACTTGAAAGACAACCACAGCATTAAAGCACAAGTGCACAAGAGTACTGCAGATAAATTAAAAGTCTCATTGGAAGCTAAAGTCAAATTTGCCCCTGCTTTAGTTTCATTTGGCTGAATGCACATTATACCAACTGGAAGTAAGACTCTAAAGCCGATTTTCTATTGCTCGGCTTGACTCCTTTCTACATTTTCCACAGCAGACCGTATCCGCTCAACAAGGGTGGCATCAGCTGCTTATCATCATAGCTCCTTGTGAAGTTCCTGAGACACAAAAACAGGACACAAAACTTCCCTGTGTGTTCAGTGGTCTATGCACAGCATGAGGTTTTTGTCCTGCTCTGAACACAAAGGTGTTTGACATCTTTTCAGATTGAGCGTAACAACTGTGCCACTTAAAAAACATACAAAAAAAAATATTCTTCTTCTGATAATAATAATAATAATAATAATAATAATAATGAAGAAGAAGAAGAGGAAGAAATATGATGTTTGAAGGGAGCTTTCAAATAGTGTTAAAAATTGCCACTTGGTTTTTACTCATGAAGTTAACTTTACATTTTGTGATCTTTTTTTTTCATTGACATTAAAATGAAAACAGACATAAAAAAAAAAAAAAAATCCGATAATATATTAAGTTTAATTAAGAAAAAAAAAGAACCAAAAAAGAAAAAAAGAATACATTCAAACCAAAACAACCCAAGATAACACCCCCAACCCCTCACCCTCTCTTGGACTCATCTCTTCCTTCCTGAATTACTCCAGGACATCACAGAGGTTTATCGATCGTGTGTGGCAAACCTCTACTGCTGGCTCTTTTGCTCTGTGAACTCGAGCAGATGACAACTCCAATATACATTGTCTAGAGAGGTTAATATCCATGCACGGAAAGAAATCCAATTTTAGAAGTTTCCAATGTGTTGCCACTAGTTTCTTTGCTGCTGTAAGACCAGCTAAAAAGCTGTTTATTGTTTTGTTTGATGACAAAACTCAGTTTGGACAAATCATTTAGAGTTAGTGTGATAGGAGAGTAGGGCAGCTTCATCTTGATCTTGAGGGACACTCCCAAAACATGAAAAAAGCTGCCAATTAAACAAAAAGTGCAGCATTAGGTAAAATAGAGGAACATACAAAAAAAAAAAAAACTGAAAAAGAAAAAAAAGAAACTTCCCTCTGGGTTTAACCGTTTTGAGCCCCATAATCTCTGCAACCATCCCTGCCTTTGAATACCTTTGGAGTCATAGTCACTAGGGGTATGCCATCTGGTACCTCTGTTTTAGTTAAGATTCAGGGTGCTACAATTCGATTATTAAACGATTATGAAGATATTCAGTGCATCTGTTTTCCATTCAGGTTTTTTTTTTTTTTTTTTCTCTCTTAGTGGTTACCTTTATACTACTTACTCCATTAATTCAAGCAATCAAACAAATTTATCTCCACTAGCTTACATTGATGTAGAACAGTAAATAAATCCAACACATATAAAACATATTTTTAATAATATGTTCTGATTTTTTCATGGAATCTACAGGAAAAAATGTGTTAGCAATATTTAAGAACAACAACCAGTGACTTTTTTCTTCTCCGTTATCCTGAACCCATGTGGTGCTGTTGTGTGTTTGTAGTATTACTATAATGTTTTATTTTGGTTGTTAATTTAAATATCATCACCCTCTTAAAATAATGGCCTGAGTTTTTCTAAAAACAGATTTTTGTGTTTTTAGAAAAACTTGAAAAAACTTACTTAGGCCATTATTTTAAGAGGGTGACGATATGGAGATAGTCTTGTCCAGGCCTTTTCCATTCCAAATGCTCGTCTGTAAACCTGATGAGTAAATCTCAGGCTCAATTCTGTGGCTGAAAGGCTATCTGCCTCCTTCTTGGTATCTCTTCCAGTACCTGCCAGGTACTTTAGCTGGACGGACTGCCGTTCCGCCCCCCAAAGTGTCCGGGCGACACGTACAACTTTTATCTTTCTGCCTTTGCAGCTGTGTTCCTGTGATTTAATTATTATGAAAAAATACTAGTTTTTGAACATTTATGCATCATAATCAGCACTTAAATAGATTAATAAATAAATAGATTAAATTGTGAATCGGCTCCCCCCTAATGGTCACACATCTTAACAAAAGTGCTCCTTTTATAAAATGTGTAAATGGTATAAGTTTGGACTTACCTGAAAAACAAAAGATTTGCAGGATCCCTTTGGAGTGATGTATCTCTAGCTTTAAATCTCTATTTAATCATTGGACAACATGTCCCCAAACTTGCCATTTTAGCACAGTTTGGTATGGTTTGGGCACCTGTTCTTAAAGTCGCCCCATTGGAGGACCTTGGCTTTATGAAAGTTAAGTTTAAAATAGCTGTAATGGTTACTTTTGTTAAGTAGGTTACAGACAAAGATTAAGAAGTGATGACTCTTATTGTTTTAGGATGAAACACCCAACAAAAATGGGGTCTTCCCGATTACTTTGACGATGTCTCACCACTCCATTTTAATCAGTTAACATCTTCTTTTGCCATATTTTTTCAAGCTGTTGTGTAGCTGTAATCAACAGAGTTGTTACCTGTGATCACTAATGTTTGAATTTATAATGAACATAAGTGGTCCCTGTATGACACTATGCAATTGTTTCATGTTCAAGATGCAATAAAATAAAACCTTTGAGCGCTTAAATTGGCAGTCCATCCTGCAAAGATTCTTCCATGCCTAAAAATGCATTTTAAAGTAAATTAATTACTTTTTTTTTTTTTTTTTTTTGCTTATTAGTTTTCAAAAATCATCTAATTCTACATTGAGTACTTCGGCTCTGACATTTTCTCCTGTCAGCTTGCAGCAGAAGTGTCTGTCTCCGATATGGGTGCGGGTGACTTCACCTGCACATGAGCCTTTGTTTTGACAGCGTCTTTTGTGTTTTGATGTGTCTCACATGTGATGTGAATTTGAATGTGATGCACACAAAGACTGCCTGTGGGGAAGAGAATGATATAGACTGACAGAGAGATGGTTTGAGTCCACCATTCCTTTTCAAGTGGGCTCTTGAATCACACACAGAGACATGCATACACACATTCATTTGGTGAGAAAATCTAACATTATTCATTGAATTAGTTTAACATTACTTTAACCCAGAGAAGTCACCATGCTGATCTGCTTAAATAAGGGATCTGCAGAACAAGGGTGGGCACTTTTCAATATAGATTAGATTAGATTAGATTACATTAGATAAAACTTTATTGATCCCTTTGGGCAGGTTCCCTGAGGAAAATTAGGAGTTTCAGTACCAGTGCAACACCATAAATTAATAACAATATAAAGAAAACAAATATACAAGTAGAATACAGGTTAAAAATATACTTTAAAAGAAGACTATTGCACAATTACTATATTGTACTCAAGTACTCAGTTAATTGCACTTAGTCCAGTTTCCACAGTTTACTACTTTTCTGTAGTAATTTTAATGTTCATGAGCCGCTAGAGTGATTATAGACAATGCAAGAACTAGTTTTTACAGGATGATGTCATCTAGCAGCATTTAGCTTTTTACCTTTTTCTGTTTTGCAAATTTGTGACAGTGCAGTTGTTCATTGTTTGCACAAGACTTTTTTATCCAGTTTTTCCTTGAATTACTTTTTCCTCTATAAAGATATTAATGGAATCCATGACAGAAAATCTTGACTTTCTTCCTAATCTTTTTCTAGTGAGAACCAATTCCCTCACAGTGAGATTCTAGCCAGTCTCACAATATGATGACCCAACATGTACTTCCATTTTACTGACTTTTTACTCAATCTGTCACACAAACACATCAATATTCTCTTTAAACCTCCTGGAACCGGAGTTCTGTTGTTTGGGCATTTTTATTATTATTTTTTTTAATGTCTGAAAAGATTATGGGCATGCTAACAATATAAACATGTTTTGTTCGATAGAAGAAGTAGTTCCTGAGAAAAAATATGTCCTGTATGTGGACAATGGTTCAGTGTTAACAGATAAAAGTAGAAACTCACCAGTGTGCAACAAAGTATAAGCTCCTGTTTATTTCCACAAAAAGGCTAAATCCAAGTGTAAAACGTATTAAACTTAGAAAAGTTTTGATTGCAGGGAAAACGTACTACACGCTGCACACAAGACTTTCTTCCACAGAGCTTTACATGACACCGCATTAGACCTTCTGTAGACTCTCTGATGTATGTGTCTGTATTTTTACATTGCATATAAATACTTTACTTGCATATTTAGATGTATTACTCTTTTTTTATTTTTGCAATTATTGGATTTCGGATTTTTTATTTATTTATTTATTTTGTTTGTTTGTTTTCTTTTGTTTGTGCTTGTTTTTTTTTGTTGTTGTTGTTTTTACAACCTTCAGGATGGTTGTTTTGCAAATATTGTGCACACTGTGACTTGAGGGACATTTTTATTTGTTTTTTATTGTTCATCTTCTTGAACTACATCATCACTGTTAAATCAAAATGACTTTAGACACCATCATGCAAAATTCAAGGAAATGCATGACAGTCCTGCTTTGTACACAACATTCAATGCTATTTTGGTGAAACAATAACCAACTATTTGGTAAGCAAGATCCAACAAAGTATGACAATTTGAATTTTCCACTTCTTAGTTCGGGCATTCATTCAGTTGGAGCTCATCATTGTGTCTTCCAAGTTATCGCTGCCAATTGTCCTAGCATACAAAATGTGGTCTTTGTTGTTTGTCTTTTTGGACCACTGCTAGCAAATGTCTTCAGATTGTTCAGGATGAATAGTAGAAAGTGTCATAATTGGTTTGTTCTCCAACCACTTTTCAATGCCCACCTTTCCAAATTACCTTTGATTGATCCTGATGTATTTCTTCCATGCAGTTTCAAGATTTTTTCCACTAGGCAGCTTTTGGGGGGACTTGGTGATCCATTATAGCTTTTTTTGAATGTAAGTAATATCCAATGTTATGCAGAAACTTAGAACTAATGCTAGAATTGATATTCCTCAAAGTTAACTGACTTTTACTCTGCATGTGTGGTAATGTATTATAAAGTATGTCCCAGTACATGATATTTAACTTTAACTTTACTTTACTTTACTTTACTTTACTTTACTTTACTTTACTTTACTTTACTTTACTTTAATTTTAAATTTAACTTGGAAAGTTATTACGATACATATGTTTTTTTTAAATATATGGAACTATGGACATTACGATCTATGAATATACGTTTTAGCACAAACATTTCTGTTATCTCTTAGATTTTTTTTTTTTTACTTTTCTTCTGAAAGTGCAATTGAAGCTATTTACTGAAATGAGCGCCCTCTTGTGGCTTGACAGATTAGTACATTGTGATAAATGCAACCACTAGATAGAAGCTAAAAAGATCCACTTTCAGGTACAACAGTTTTAAGTCATCTAGAAAGAAGCATATGGTGAATGAAGGTAAAAATGTAATGTCCATGCATTTTCACGCAGGGTCTCAGGAAGTTATGTTTACTATATTCCAAGTAAAAGTGGGTATTAGCAATTTGTAAAGAGCTAAAACAAGAATATAACTGATACGAAACAGAACTATTATGATCATTCGATGTGACTGCAAAAAAAGTAGAACATGCAGACGGTGCCAATATACAATAACATGACCTTTGGGTTGTTCTCATTTTAACCTTTAATGTTTGAAGCCGCCTGCAGTGTGGGCCATTTAAAACAGAAATACATATCGACTGCTTTATGTGAACAGCTTTGGTCCATTGTGCTCAGTGTATTGACACAAGTAAAAGAAAACAGACATTTCTTTGCGGTTTGGTGGTGCTTGAAAACAAAGGCCTCCATTCTTTGAATAAGCTTGAATGTTTGGTATCTACCCACCCACCCATCGATGTAGTTCAGTCGATTTGGGCGAGACAGAGTGAATAAAAGACAGTTCAGAAGTAGAGGTGAAAGAATGCTAATCAGCCAGCCTCTGGTGTATAAAAGCTTTAAAACCTGCTGCATAACACTAATCCTCTCTCCTCTTTAAACTCTGATTTTAATGAACTTAACCTTTAACATTAATTAATTTGAATTTTCATTACAGGAACCTAAATTAAGCACCTTTATTAATCTCAAAATGAATAGAACATTCACTGTTAACAATAGTTCCTGCATCACTGCATTACTTGCATCACTTGCTTTGTGCTTGGGGTTTCCCATTTATCCTTAAAGTTGCACACACACATTGGGAGGCCGTGCATCCATACACCAACACATGAGGAGAATACAGTGACTAAAGGTCTGAAGTGTCTGTGTGAGAACTGGTGCCTTGACCATTACTTTAGGTTTTCTTGCCTGGGCCACAGCTGTGAAGCACTTTCAGTTCATAACACATACATATTGGATGCAAGCAGAGAGATACACATCCACACACGTTAAACAGCTGTCTGTCAGCAACCTTAAGCTTGATAAGGTCACAATTCTTGTCAAAAAGTCCACTTCTTGTCTGATGTCTGTGCCTCATCATACCATTAATTTGACTGATAAACATGACAGTGTCTGTTCTACAGCTCCCGGATTCCAGCGTGCATAAAGGAAGGACAATGCTGCAGTAAAATGGTGACAAAAATGGGTGTATTGATCACAAAAACAGTTTGTTTAGAGTATTCAAACTAGCTTGACCATAAAACTGACGAGGGTTTGTAATTAACTGTGTTTCTAAAGAAAATGTCAGTGTAAAAAAACTAGAATCTTTAAAGCTGCAATTCATTAAAAAAAAAAAAAAAAAAAAAAAAAAAAGATTTGAAACTTTACTTTAATGCAGGGGTGCCCAAGTTCAAGATCTACCATCCTGCAACTTTTAGATGCAACCCTTCTCCAACACACCTGAATCAGATGTCATCTGCATGTCATTCAGCTCTGCAGAGGCCTGGTAACGAGCCAGTAACCTCTGCTTTATTGTAATGTTGCCGCTGTATTTTGACCTGTTAATCTTTTCTCCCTGGTGCACAGAAGATGTGCAGACTGGTTCAGTAGTTCACTGCATCTGCCAGTGTAGATGTGATAAGTCTGTTGCACAAGACTGTATGTTTCTACCCGGTTGGCTTCTGAACACGTTATGAAAATGTCATAAAAATTCACTCACTCTGACAATATTTTGGATTATTGCATGTATGAAAATATTGCATCATGGCTAGTTCTCTTCGGCTGCAAAGCAAATATCCTTTTGACATGTTAAAATATCAAGCCAAAACAGCATAAACAAATAAATCAGAATAATATTCCCTCCTCTGCTGCAGGTTAAACCTCTTATGTCCATCTTGTGCTCTCTTTTATGAACAAACATTTTGTTTGCATGGGTTCAACTGTGTTTCCTTTTTTTTTCTTTTGTTTTCTTCTTTTTTTGTATTTTGTGCTGTCAGCCAACTGAACATTTATTTGATTGTGGCTCGTGCAGTCACCTTGCCCTAAGCTGTTTGCAAGGTGTCATGGGTAACCGGTGATGCTAAGTGAGGTTGACAGAAATCTCTTGAGGGAGAATGGGAGGATAAGCTAACCAGCCACATCATACTCCAAGTTTTATAATGGAGCACTACAGCTCATATGTGCATGATATCATCTGGTAGAAAGTTTCTGACACCTATTCTGTCTGCCATGTTTTATTTTAGTCTAATTAGTTCATCATTTACAATAAAAGAAATAAATCTGCTACTGAGTTATAAGTGGAAAAGGGATGATTTCTGGTGTTTTTGTGTATTGTGAGCAATTTTGGCGACATACTGTAGGGAAATCTGAACTAGTCACTGCAGTGACTGAATAACTGTTCCTGAGTCCCATCCAACCGCCTCTTTTTTCACATTAAGTTATTTCCACCTCCTGCTGCTTTCCACCTGCTATAAAAAATGTGCATTGGGACTTCCTTTGGTGGCTATAACTGTTTCTTGAACAAGCTTCATGTAAAATCTTTGTTGATCACACAGGCTTGCCTTTATGAATTAGTGGTGCACAAAGTAGCACGCCAATGATTCAATCTGGTTAAAATTCTTTTTATAATGTTCTTAATGTCTAACATGTTTGACACGTACCAATAATTTGGTTGCATGAAATGGCCTTACAGTGACTTTATAATAACACAAGTGTTCAAAATAGGACCCAACGTCAACACATACATAGTCATGGTAAAAGCTTTATCTGCTTTCAGAACCAAGCTCTTGTAGTGGAAGCCCAGGTAACAATACTTATATGACAGCTGTGTATACATCCTTGACTCTGTGATGCCTTCAGACTGGGACGACCGGGAGTGGACTGCTACTGTCAGCATGAGAGTGGAGCAGCGGTCCTTCAGCTTCAGTTTCTTATCAATGAGGTAAGCCTGTATCCGCAACATTGCTCTCAAAAAATCTTCTCCTGTAACACTGTGGAAAACTGGATTAGTTGGAAAATTTGGAATAACTATTTATTTACAGCTCTGAAAAATCACAACCTCAGGACACTTCACATGAACTTGTAACATGAGAGCCCAAACAGAAACCCAATGAGTCCCATAATTTTAATTATTCTAGTAGTTTTATAGTTTCTGGATTACACTTTGTTTATATTAACTGAATTAAAATATAATTAAAAGCTAACTTATAAAATAACATTTCCTAGAAACTTAAGATTGTTTATTAGACTACACAAGATTCACATTTTGATTTGCACCTTGGTTTTATGTGTCTGTTCAATAACTTCACACAACCCCCTTTAAATGGAGCAAATAAAAACAGAATGTTTCTTTAAGAAAATATATTTAGCCAGCACCAGTAATATTAGGTGATTGTTGATACATAATGGTGTGATGGTTAGCATCATTGTCTCACAGCAAGTCAAGTTTCTCAGCTTAGCATGATTGTCTGTTCTCCCTTAGCATGAGTAGATTCTCTCAAAAAAGATAGATGATGGATGAATGTTGACTGTAGCAACACAATAACCAACCTTTAGCTGCCACTATGCATCACTGATGGCTCCCGCATGCTCTGGTTTGGCCCCAGTATTCTAATTTAAATGAGACAGATATTAGAGAGATCTTTCTTGCAAAATAAACATTTAAAACAATGTCCATAAATGATAATTTTACTTAACCAAGTATTTGATGTGCCTCAAAGATTTGAAATAATGATTTTCACTTTATCTTTGAAAAGGTCTTAATGGTTTGGCTTGTTGGTTTACACTTTTTGGCCCATGTTTAATCTGATAAAAAAAGTCTGTTTTGCAGTGATATAAGTAGAAACAATTTATTTAATAAGAAACACTGATGAGAAAAAGCTGAGATGAACAGAGCTAAAATTTCGAATTAACATGTTTATGGCACAGTCAGTTATCATATGTTATTTCATCTAAAGGTGCTAATGAAAATCAGCCTTTAAACCCTTTTTTTTAACAGGGAATGACAGGAGTCTCAGCGCTGAATAATTAACTAGCCTGATAAGATGATCATCACTATTAGTACTAAAGAACACCATGATTTTTTTCTATCTTTGAGTAAAATAATCTGTTCGCTGGCTGCATCTTTTCTTTATTGACAGGCCAGTTCTGTGTGGGCTGACACATGGCGCTGTGAAGTAGAGGATTTTCAAAGTTTAACAGCAGTTTAATGCCCTATTTTGTGTGCTATCAAAATAATGTGGGCGTATTAGGGGAAAAATGGTCCTCGTGTTAGTGAAGGAGCAGAAGCTGGGTCACACAGGTCTCCAACATTAAACTGCTTCTCTTCTCCCTTCTCCTTTATTCTGCAGTAATCTCTCCTCCTCCCTTTTGTCTTTTTTGCTTTTACATCTTCACTCAGTCTATTTCTTTTTAAGCCCACTGGCTCTTCCAGCCCACTTCTCCATGTCTCTCTGACCTACTCGTGATGCGTCTGTGGCAAATGGAGGTGGATGGGCTTGAAGTGGGGTTTGTGTGTTTGTGACAGGTATCGACTTTGTGCGTGGGTGTAACCATGTGTGTAAAGAGTCCAAGTACCCAAATGTTTGTAAAAGAGTGGAACAGTGCGTGTCTAGTTGAAAGTATGCACGCTTCAGCAGCATTTGGGTTCAAGTGGATTTGTAAAAGCATACTTCTTTGTTCGTGCAACTCAGTGTGTGTGCTTGTATGCGTGCCACCGAAGCAGTTTTTTATGATTATTTTACTAAATTTAAATGTAGTAATATGTGTGTATGCATTTACTGTATTTACACACACAGATCCAATTTCTTTCTTATATTTAGGACTGTAGGTATTCCCATTGGTTGACAGCATAGTTTAATGTGGTGCTCTGTGTTAAAGCCCCCTGTTGATGTTGGCTGTTGGATGCCCACTTAATGGTTGGCTTAAAATTCAGCCTAACACCTTAACATTCAGTGAGGTGTAGTGATTTATTCCTGTTAGCTATACAGATCCATAACAGTTGCTATGTTTGAATGAATATGTATTAAGAGAATCAGCCATTTCTCTTTTAAACAAAAACCATAAAACTCAACATATCTAGATATTTAGATTTATTTTATACAGTCATTATAAGGTGGCATGTGATCCCCACAAGGATGCGAATTGGCTCGTTAATGTGTTTGTTTCCCTGACTTCAGTTTACGTGATTTTTTTATTATTTTTTTTTTCTTTTTGAATGTATAATACATTTATATAGACCAATGAGGTTCATGAGAGTTGTGGATTTTTGGTAGCCTCACAATAATGAGCTAAATCTTATCATCTATCCATTTTTCCAGCTATGGAAATGTAAATAGATGGATAATTAGAGGTATAGGCTCTAAATCCCATCAGAGGAATTGCTCTGTCACAGCAGACTAAAAAATACAATAAGAATAAACACTGATAAGTACAGAAAACAACATAACAATAAAAATAATTAAGACAGTAATATAAAAATAGTTGATGTGGACAGTTGTGCAAAATGAGAGCGGGTATGAAGGAGGTGATGGAGCGTCATAGTTGCCAGATATCATTATTTGATTTAGACTTCCCAAAGCTGCCACAGGGAGAGATTTTTTCTTTTTCTTCTTCTTTTTGGTAAACTGAAGAAAAATATTTCTAATAAAAAAATAAGCACAAAAACACTTTGTACTGTGTTCCATATTCTGCATGTAGGATTTTAACTATTTAGCTTTTGTTGTTTCTTCTGTCTGTTTAGATCACTGATAACAATTTCACAGGTTTGATTTATTAGTTTACAGGGTGAGCTTAAGTAAAGAGAAGCCATGTCAAGAGGCTGAAGAAAAAAACAAACTAATGTGTAGTGCAGAGAGAAAACAAGTTTGTTCAGATAAAGACATATCATAGAAAGTCTTTTTAAGCCAAAAGCATCACATTAGGAGGGCAGCCACTGATGAGCAGCTGACCAGATCAGCAGGTATCTGATGCTGGTGGTGTCTCTGTAATCCCAAGAATCAAGAATCTCATCATGTAGAATATTCTTGAGGCTTGCAGTTGTGCTTTAAGCTGTATTTTGACCTCCCCTCACAGCAAGAAACATTTGCAACTGGTTCTGAAATGCATTCACTAATAAATGCCATGTTACACTAGATGGTCTAGATCAGGGCTACTCAATTCGGTCCTACGAGGGCCGCAATCCAGCAGGTTTTTCATGTATCCCTGCACCAACGCACCTGAGTCAAATTAGGTGGCTCTAACAGCCAATCAGGTTCTACACAATGACTCATTAATTTGACTCAGATGTGTTGGTGCAGGGATACACGGAAAAGCTGCTGGATTGCGGCCCTCGTAGGACCGAATTGAGTAGCCCTGGTCTAGATGGATGGAAATCAGATGGCTGGTGGATGTGCACCATGTTCCAACAAGCTTGCAACATCAGCCAGGAGGAGGTGGAGTGATGTTATGGGCTGAAATAATGGAGAGTGAGGTGGTAGGCCCCTTTAGGGTGCCTAACCTCTGTTTCAAAAAGTACCATTGAATCTGTGGTTGCTTTGGGCATAAAGTGAGAAAAACTAATGGTGTGACCACTATCATCCACTGATCGCAACCATATTGAGAAGCTGTGGAGCATCCTTAAAAGGAAACTCTATTAGCTTGGGCAGTAGTATACTGTATCCCTGAGGCAATTCTGGTCTCCTCAAATGAGGTGCAGGCAGAAACTTCCTCAGACCTACAGGTTTAATGGATGACAGAGTTGTTAAGGTGATTGTAAAGAAGGGCTCCTGGGTTTACATAGATTTGTTACATTTATTTATTTATTTTTGGTTTTATAGGTAATACAAAAAAAAAAGAAAAAAAGAAAAAAAAGAAACAGGTACATTTTCAGGTCTTTAGGACTTATTTAATGTTGTAAAACTGTTCTGCATAACAATGTGGAACACTGTGTTTTGGACAGTTAAATGATTTTGTTCATTGTCATTTGCATTGACTATTTAGGATAAAGGAACAAAAACAGCATATGTATAATAACTTGGAACGCCTACGTAACAATGACCAATCAGCCTAAGCAGCATTCAGCACTGGCCATCTCTCCTCTTTTCTGCTAACTAACAGATAGTGGATGAGAGTCCGCAGCATGTCACAGAACAAATCAGTTCATTTGGAGAAAAGTAATTTACTTTTTGAAATGCTTCAACCTTGACGGAACCAAAATGACCAGAGCTCACTGCAGCTGATTAAGATATCGTGACTCAAATGTTAATAGCCATTCTGTCACTTGCAGTGAAATGTATATGCTTAAAGTCTCCTTCCTGCTTTTATTTACCTTTGTCAGCTGCAGGGAGCTTTTATTAGTTAATTTAACAGGAATGGAGACTCCTAGAAGGATTTATAGAAATGAAGCCACATTGACCCTATCCTCACAAAAGTACAAAATATGAAATGTTCACTTTGTTGTGTTATATAGCATCCTTTATATTACTGAAATTAAATAATATTGCATCTTCTTGTGATTTTTGTGGTGCAGTTCTCTGTTGGCTCTCTTGGTTGTTATTTTTACCCGTGAATATGCCATCCTTACTCCTGATTGCCTTGCCTTTCTTGCTATGAAGCTATCAAGATAATTCCACCATGACAGGCAGATAGACTTTCACCCTGCCTGCCTCTCACATTGTCTTTTGTCCCCGTCTGATATTTTTTCTTCATTAGTTGCTGCTCTTCCTTCTCTCTCACTTGTTCCTCCTGTACATTTTGTACCATGGCTCTTCACAATAACTGACAGAAAATCCTGCAGCAGCATAGAAAAGACTCATCTACAAACTAAAGAGGAGGTGAAAAACATTTTTCTCAAGGTTGGACTCAAACATGAGTTTCTAGCTTAGGAGTCGTGTCTCACGCCCTCTCCTCTCCTAGAATATCCTTATAAGATTTGTGCTAGTTGTTGATAACCCAGCATTACAGAGCTTGTGTTTCACTTAGCACCACAGCAGGATAACTGGCAATATTCAGCTGTAAAACTACCGGAGTGTTGAAAACTGACATGAAGGGCTCTTGACCAAGCGGCAGTGTGTGACAAGTTGGGAATGAGAATGTGACTTTCCTCCTTCTCCACCCTTTGAGGAGCTTGTTGGTTGTAAACAGTGCTGAATAATGTTAGTTCTAAATGAAAAGGCACATTCTGTTCCAATTTCAAAGACCCAGGGTTTTTGAGGAAACAGCAGCATTTAAAAATTTGCTGTTTTATTACATTTTTCAATGAGGTGATAGGACGCAACGTGTCCTGTACAAGCTTCAGCCAGGTAGCACATGTTTACTTTATTCATTAAAAAACTTCACTCTGTTAAAACTAATGTCTGTAGGTATTTCAAATGACCCATTTTACACGTTTTTCTTCCCCCAAAAAGCTGGACTACTGACAGTACAATAATAATGCCACAAGTAAACAAATGCACAGTCCCATAAGAAGGCTAATTAACTGTCTTTAAATGAAGGCTACATACAATATAGAATTAGGTTGATGGTTGTCATCATGGTCATCATTAAGTGAAAACATGATTGTGGATTAAATGTGCCATTGGGAAGAAATAATGACACAGGAAATATTCAGACATGATTGTGCCAATGACCATAGAAGATGAGGACAACTGCCCTCCAATTCTCCTCCCCATCAATGTTTGCTCATTTAGTTGCTCTGTAAACTTAGAGAAAAAAAAGAAACAAAGCACAGCTCAAGTTAATGGGGAATTCATAATTCCATCAAAACAAAAATGGTTTTAATACCCCCTGGGAAGCAATTATATGTCATGATAAGACTGAAGCGAGTAAAACTGAAAAGAAAGCTCCCAGTAAGGTAAAGCTACATTAGAAAAAGAACAGAAAAAGGGATATCAGACAATGGAATTTTCTGAACATAGGAAGCAATCGGCTGCCGATTCCCTATCGTCCAGATTTAAAATGGTTGAGCTGCATTGTGACCTTTTCTTTATTTAGAGATAGGGCATAAAACAAGATCGGAGGCAGTAGGCGGAAAATGTTAAAATAATTATGTAGTTCATTAAATTTTACTTACTGCATAGTGTATGTAGTGAGGGTCATCCACAACACTTCATTCTTTATTCCCTGACTGTAAACAATCTTGGATTTTTCATAAAGGAAAATTGCATATGAGTAGCAACTTCAGCAAATTATTGCTGGAGTTCTTTTTGCTTTGAGCCATGGATTTGGTGAGTGGAAAAATACCACCAAAATGGAAACTGGTGGGAAGCAGTCCACAGTACATTACAGTCTTTAATCCCGTGATTAGGTTTGTAATCTAAAGCTAATTCTCCCTGGGCTCCAGTCTTTATAGTGATGCCCTGTAGCAAAGCCTCACAGGGAATTTAACTATAATTACACTTTTCCTCTGAAGTTAGGCCAAAACCAGCTGATTTTATCAAAATAATTTCTTTTTTTGTTGTCGTTGTTGTTTTTCTTTCACAGTTTCCATTCATTTTGGGATAAGATGCATATTTTTATACAGCTGAGAGTCTGAAGGGAGAAAAATAGGTTTGTTTAGTTTGATGTGTCTGTTAGGAGTTGTCACTGAAATGTTTGCTGACTAAGCTTTGCAGGTATTTCTGCATTTTAATGAGGAGACTGTGCAGAAACAGATGTATGCACTCTCCTTTTACACTGAGCCATTGTCAAAGGTTTTTTTTGTGGACAGGGATGACTTTATAAACCATCAATGCAGGTGCTGAAGGCTCAGTTTGAGCAATGCAGGTGTGCAGAAGGTGTCTGCATTGTTTCCTGTTATACTGAACAGCTTGCATGTAATTCCTCTTTACAATCAGCTGCAGGGGCTCCTGGACATTTTCCAACAGCTGGCTTTATCAGTTTGTTCGTCAGACGATGCTGCCCCTGCACTCCAGACTTATAGGAAATGTGCAATATCTTGCAGCAAACATTAAAGACATTATGCTTGAGCAGTTTTTTCTCCATCCCTCCTTGAAGACAGCCTCAGTGTTGCATTTCCTGTCAAGTCTCATCGCTACTCGTCCTAAGCCTTGTCCATCCCCAGCATGCCCCACAGCTGTCGAGTCATCAAAGTATTTCTAGATGAGAGAACTCTGAGTTGTATGGAGGTGGACAGAATGAAGAAAAATATGAGCGTATAGTCCCCCTGTGGTGCTCCTGCCCTTCTGCCTTGCCTCTTAGCCTCTGTGATCTTTCTACCAGGTAATCAATAATCCACAGGGCTGTGAAAGCGTCCACTTTTTTTTTTTTTTTTTTTTTTCTGGGGCTTCTAACTTAACAGTTCAGCAGTGTTAATGCATAAGAGAATTCAAGGAACATGACTCTCGCAGTGCTGCTGACTCTGTCCAGAAGAGAGTGAACTCACTGCAGCAGGTTTGCTGCGTGTGATGTTTGTACCAGGATTAGAATTGCACTGCACACTGGATTATATTCAAGGTGCCATATTTGCTGTAAATGTAAAGATATTCCAATAGAACTTATTGTACTTTTGTACAAATAAACTTTGAATGTGTTCTGCAGTTAATTTGACATTTAACTTTGACTTTGAATAAATTAATTTAAAAAAATGTATTGATCACAAATAAAGGATAGCAGCCTTTATAAGCCTCAGCGTATTTTTGTACCCTTTGTTAAAATTCAACACATTCCTGCTATATAACTTCACACCACGGACAAATATGCACCTGCCTGAGTAGGCCTATGAGGGCATAACCCCTTTCTTTTTTTTTTTCTGAACGTAGACTGTATGTTTGGGAAGAAGTATGTTTGTTTCTGGCTTTATACATAAATAAAGTTGTTTTCTGATCCACCAAGTCAATGAATTTTAGTGCTTTTGACTTAATAAATAATAAAGTGGTGCAAATCAACATTATTCACGTTTCGTATTTCTCATATCTGTACTGTGTAAACTGTCTGTTGCATAGTTTTGCATGCATTACCCCAAATTTCAACGCAGTAAGTTAAGCAAGGTAGAATCAGCATGCAATACAGAGTATTCATAGACCCATATTCCAAATTATATTATTACCTTATTATATTAGGTCCCATATTATACATTTTTCATTCATTTCATATGGGTGTCAGAGGTCCAACAACATTGTTACCAAAGTGTATTACACCATATTCAGCCTTGGTCCTTAATTTCAGCCATTCCAAAAATTGTTCTAGTGAGCTCTACTGAGAACTGGCTGTTTCTGTGTCTGACCCTTTAAATGTTCATGAATGGTGCCTATTGACCCCCACTCCACGCCCCTCTCTGGGAAAGGAACTGGCTTTCGCAGGTGCACACATTCGCTAAAAAATGGAGCAAGCAAGTTAGAGAGGTGGCAGAATTTTCTCTTTTTTTGAGCCTCATACATAGGCTATGAGGACACATATGACCATTAGAAAACCTTAAGAAAGTGAACTTTGCAAGATATGGGACCTTTAAGTTAAGAAGGTGTCTGACTTTTTGGATCTATTGGTTCACCTGTGGTTTTCAACTAAACTTTTAATTATTACCCCTTATAGGTGTTTTCAGATACTCTTCCTAAATCAACACTTTCAATCTTTAAACCTACATGAGTTGTTAAATGGGTTGTACATTTTTTTTAAAAACCATAAATTTGGTTTTATTCAAATTCAAAAATGATTTGTTAACATCAAACCACAGTTCAACTGTAACCTTCTCCACTAGCCTCTGTAAACCATCATCTGAACAGAGAATTGCAGTATCATCAGCAAAGAATAACATATTTGGCTCATAACAGTTCATCAAAAAATTATATAATAACCATTGTTTCATGTTTTATTTCAAAGTTATACTCTCATATGTTGTGTAATTATGTGTCCATAATGTGTCTTATGTTTTTGTCCTTTAGGGGGCGCTAGTCACAGCTTGTGCAGATGACACGCTACACTTGTGGAACCTGCGGCAGAGGCGGCCAGCTGTCCTTCATTCACTCAAATTCAACAGAGAGAGGTAAGCATGGTTTCAGCTTGAACAACCACAATCATATCTGCACACAGAGAAAAACATTTACACATTGCTCACAAACTCCACATCTTGCTCCTGTGAAAGGTCGGTGTGGCTGAATTCAGTTTACACAGGTAGTTACTAATGTGAGCCCACAACACCACCTCTGACTTTGGCTCCCTTTCACCTTGCCTGATGAATCTGACTCGGTGCCTACAAGCTGTTGGAGCTGGGGACTCCTGTTCTTTTAACTATGTTAACCTGTTAAACTCTGCTTCCCCATCACGCTGCTTCCAAAGATAATTCCATCAGCCTTGCTGCTGTGGTACATAAAATGATTTGGCTTCTGAATCTTCTTACTTTGTCTCAGGCTGTGAGAAACCACTTCCCAGACACGGGTTTGTGCCTCAACCCTGGAACCACATAAAACCAGCTTTTATTGTACTGCACCAAACCACTATTCATAAGGAAAGCTTAAAGAATTCTGAACAACATATTGCTTATGGCAGCCCAGTCCCTTTGTGCATGATGTTACATGACTTGAATTTAAATTTTTCTTGTTATAGGTCAACTTTATGTCTTTTATAATGAGTCAAGTAATACCAGAAGCTTTTTTTCCCACTGTTGCACAGTTAAGCAGACATTAAGTCTTGTCCTCTCAGACAGGAGAGAAGCTTAGAGTTTCCTTTCTGTGATATTTTGTCTCATACTTTTGTATTTGTTGCCTTTTTAGGGACTCAGATAATGGAGGAGATAATGTTGATATCACATTACTTTTTACCTACACCTTAGGCCTCATTTAGGATGCCCAGTAATGCTTAGTTTGCTAGGAAAAAACATGACCACTGCAGAATCCTGACTGATGAGCAAGTAGGGCCAAAATATGACTACAGGGTTTTACAGCTTGCTGACATATTAGTTGCTGTAGGGTCTAAATCCAGAGCTCATGGCTGTTTACAAAAACTGTCCCACAAAAACAGTATTTTTGTTGATGTATTAAACAATACAGTAAAAGAAATATATAAAACTTCGGTAGACCAACCTACTAAATAAACTGTTTGGTATATATATATATATATATATATATGTGTGTGTGTGTGTGTGTTCCAAATTCTTGCAAATTTCATCTGGACTTGGATGTTTTTATTTTCTTTTATGTTTGGAAAATGCTTACATCTTGCATTCATTCCCCTCCACATCAGGCATATACAGGAGATTGTTGTCACATAGTCAGTACTTAACACAAATTCCTCCATCTTTAGTTTCACTGTAGGTCTCTTGACAGCCTCCATGACCGTCATGTCTTTTCATCTGTTTGGAGGGGACATCCAGTTCCTTGCAAAGTCACTCTTGTCCCATATTTTCTCCACTTTTTTGGTATTTCCAGTGCTGTGAAAATGTTTTTGTACCCTTCTCCTGAATGATATCTTTTAACAATACAATCCATTTGATGCTCTGCACACCTTGGCTTTTGCTTTAACAGGGAACTAAATAAATGTAAAGAAAAAGTCCAACGAGGATAGCCGAACTGTATTAAATGTTAATAAAATAAAAGAAAAACAACGTCCTGGTGAGCTGAACAATTACAGACCGGTGGCACTTACATCCCAACTGATGAAGACGATGGAGTGGCTAATCCTCAATCTCCTTAAGCCCCAAGTGCAACAGGCCCAGGACCCCCTACAGTTTGCCTATCGCACAGGTGTGTGTGTGGAGGATGCTATTCTCTACCTCCTACACTGTGTCCAAGTTCATCTGGATAAGGGGAGGGGCACAGTGAGGATCTTCTTAGATTTTTCAAGTGCCTTCAACACAATCCAGCCCCTGATGCTTCTGGACAAACTGAGGGAGATGCAGGTGGACCCCTGCTTGGTCTCCTGGATTGGTAACTACCTCACAGAGAGACCGCAGTACGTCAGGCTAAAGGATATCACATCTGACACTGTTATTAGCAGCACAGGCGCAGCACAGGCGCACCCCAGGGGACGGTGCTGGCCCCCCTCCTCTTCACACTCTACACCTCAGACTTCTGTTACAACTCAGAGCTGTGTCACATCCAGAAGTTTGCAGATGACACAGCCATCGTGGGGTGTATCAGGGAGGATGGAGAGGATGAGTACAGGAATCTGGACAGTGACTTTGTCACCTGGAGTCAGATGAACCATCTCCAGCTTAACACCTCAAAGACTAAGGAGCTGGTTATTGACTTCAGGAAGTCCAGCCCACAACCACGTCCAGTGACCATCAGGGACGACAAGGTGGAGATTGTAGACAACTACAGGTACCTCGGGTTGTGGCTGGAAAACTGAGATCTTTTAGAATCTGCAGGAAACTCCTGTGGATGTTCTATCAGTCTGTGGTAGCTAGTACGCTTTTTTATGCTGTTGTCTGCTGGGGGGGTAACATGACAAAAAGGTGTGCTAACAGGCTGGAAAAACTCATCAGGCTGGCGGGCTCTGTGGTTGGCATGAAGCTAGACTCCCTGGTGACAGTGGCAGAGAGGAGAACACTAAAAAAAACTACTGGCTATTGTTAATGATGCCAGTCACCCTCTGCACACTCTCATCAGTGCACAGAGAAGCCTGACCAGTAACAGGCTGCTCCTCCCCAAGAGTAGGACCAACCGGCTCAGAGACTCCTTTGTCCCCCGAGCCATCAAACTGTACAACTCTGCATTAGGCAGGAGGGGGAGAAGGAGGGGGGAGAGGGAGGGGGGAGAGGGAGGTGTGCAGTCTGCCTGATACAACACATGCACAATAACCCATACAAACAGTTGCTATAACTTATACGTGCAATAGTGAACTGGGAATCTGTTCCACCTCTACTGTGTGCAATGTTTGTTTATATATATATTTTTTAACTTATCAAATTGTTATTATTGTTATATCTATTGCATTCTATTTGTCTCTATTTTGCTTTGTACCTGTATATATTGTGTCTTGTACTTGTCCTGCTTTACTGTTGGTGTTGTATTGCTACTGGTACCCAAATTTCCCTGAGGGCTCTCTGAAGGGATTAATAAAGTATTTCTATTCTATTCTATTCTATTCTATTCTATAATCAGTCTCTATAATTGATGGCAGGTGTGTATGGAAGAAGACTCAATGCTGTGATTAACTCAAAAGGTGCTTCAACAAAGTAGTGGTATATATATTTGAACAAAAAAAATGCAGTATCATGGTTAGACCACACATTCAAGCTTGGGATTAGAGTGTCTCTCTCTCCCTTATGGCCTCCTTACACTGTCCATGCAACTATATAACCAAATTATTCATCAGTTAACCTGCAGAAGGATAACTGGTATCCAGCTGGGGAGCAGTTCCTCCTGCAAAACAAGGGCCTCTTGGCTAATCTGCAGAACATGATGAGCTGGAAATGAAAATGTATTGTACCTCACTCTTTTTTTTTTTTTTTTTTTTTTTTTTCTGCTATTTCTGATTTATTTTCATGGTATTCTTACATTCCCTTCAGCTGGGACACAGTTTCTAAACTATCAGCCTCCCTTCTTCCCTGAAGCAAAAACTATGTCTTTTTTTAATTTGTTTGCCACACATCACCTCCCCCAGAGAAAAAAACGGAGCACCACATGTTAAAGTCAGTCAAGCAGCCAAATCAACTCTTTGTTTTTATGAGCCCATCACTTACACTGGTCTTTGTGTCTCTTTGCTTCATCCCTGCAGTAACAGCTCATTCACTGATCTCCTCACTGCTAAACTTGATGGATATAACACATCTTTCCCCAATTTAATGGAGTCTAATGAATGGAGAAGCACAAAATGGACATAACTGTATTCTTCTGGAATTTCTTTTTTTTTTTTTTTTTTTGTGTGTGTGTGTGTGTAACAAAATCAAGGTTACAGCATAAGTACCTTCAAGTAAAAGTGAGTAAATTTAAAGAAACAGCTTAGTAGTGTGGTTTAAGTTGGCTAAACTATCCATTAATCATGTTATGTTAGCATTTTATAGGTTTAAAGCTGCCTCTCTTGTTGAAAACAGGATGTAGCTGGAAATCTGCAGCCAGTCTTTTAAAATACTGCAGATGCCGAAGTTACAGCTCATCCTCTGAGTTTCTCTTTTAGAATTTTACTCTGGAATTAGTTTAAGTTATGCATTTATTTATCTATTTATTTTTTTGGTCATTTCAGTATTAAAAAAAATCACTCAACCAATATGATGATACTTTTGGTGAATAATTAGTTGTTAACACTACATACCTGTAACTGTAAACCTGTCCTTTTTCTCTTCTTTCTTTTTAGATTTTTTTCTCTTTTAGCTCATAGCCTATCTATCAGTGCATGATTCATAGGTGATACCTACACAAACACAGCTGTAAATGTTTTCAGTATAGTGCTTTGCTTCAAAGGTTTTGAAAAGCTCTATCGGTTGCTTTCTACCTGTCTCTTGGTGCAAACAGGTAGGAGGCAGAGCTGCTCGCTCAGAGTGGAGGAGCAGTGAATCATGCTGCAAGACAAAAGGAGAAAATGATATTGTGAGTCATCCATCAGACCCTTTCCATTTAGCTCTGTGTCTCTGGGCTGAACCTCTGACAATTAGCACCCTAACACCCAATCTGTATCCCACAAGAATAATGTATGAAGAATTGTTTTTTGTGGCAGCTGTCAGGCAGCAGCTTGTGCCTGCCACTCTCCCTCGACTGTCATGCTGCATGCTGAATTTGAAGACAGTCCAAACAAAAAAGCATTTTACCGTACATGACACATTGGACAGTTACTTTAGTGTTCAGCATGGTAAAGAGAGTCATTTGAGCTAATGGAGTCATCATTAAACAACACGTCTGTTGTTTAATGATACACTAAGTCATTGTGGAATTCTTTTCTCAGCTGTCTTGAGTCAGTCAGACCAGATGGAAAGATTGTCAATTCCCTAGATGATGTCACCATTTCAATTAATCTCTACATCTGTTTACTTCATTAATCGCATTTGTTCCTGAGTTGGTCTCACAGAGGCAAGTCAAATGGCAGCTGAACTCAGCCTCATCTTGTCTTATTAAATCTGTATTTATACTACACAATGATGGTTCAACTGGAGTCAAAGCTGTTTCTTCATCAAGTCATCCTACCTGTGTAGCAACCTCTCTTTTCTTTCATTATTTCATTTTTGCTTCTAGGGAATTTCTTTCCTGCTAAGATTATCTTTTATCTTTCTTTGGGATATACTGTAATTGGTAAGCTATTAACAAAATTTAATCAGCAAATTTAATAAATCACAGCATTTTTTTTTTCATATATGTCATTGTAGATGTAGCAGAGAAAGATCTGTTGGTATTAAGAATAGTTGATGTAATTGTCAGTGGTTTCACTCAGATGTCTTTTACATACACGAGAGCATGCTAGGATCTTGTCTTTGTCAACCATGAATGGTTTTCAGTATTTTATTTATAACTACAAAGCTGTGCTCTGTTCCTCAGTGTCCCTCGGTGCACCTCAGATTTTGATTTGATGATACTTACTTCCCATAGAAACATCTTAAACCTCACCAGCAAATGGTTAGGTTTAGGCATTAAAGGGTGGGTGTTAATGGATGTGGTTTATGGGTCAAAAATATATGGTTGCACGGTTATAAAAATTGACATGTGACGTTCACACATGTTATTATTCATGTTTTGCAAATCCTATCATAATCATGATAATCATCAACAGATGTCAAAGTCACAATGTAGTAGAGAGTTCACAAGTCATTTGTTTGCAAGTCCAAGTCAAGTCTTAAGCCTTTCACAATATTTTAATTTACTTACATCAATACTTACAGGTCCAATAAAAATTCTTAACGTTACTAACGGAGCAAACTGTAAACTATTTTTTTTAATTAACAGATCCAATAAAACTATGTTGTTTACAATGGGTCTGATTATTTATTGGCCCCAGTCTATCAGGACGTCTCAAGCCGGCAGTTTATCCAAACAACTCACTGTTTTCAGCAAATGTGTCGTTCTTCTTTTAAACATATTCAGTGAATGCCAATGTACTAAAATAACATTATTTTAGCACAAAGGTTTGTAACAAGCTAAAGTTTAATCTCATTGCTAACATGGATGCTAACATTAAGCTTTTGTATTACAGTAAACCCTTTGGATGTGTTTAAAGCATTAAATTGGACGTGGTGGAATCTGGGTCCTGTATGTATATGTTACAGACGTTGCAGTTTGTAATACCCAAAATTTATAATGAAAGATGCTGCAGCAACAGATGCACTCACCGGGACTGCCATGGTTTTGATTATTTACGCACACACATTATGTCATTGTGGCGTCTGAGGAAATTAATCAAATCCAACAAACAAGTGATCAGACAGAGAGGAGATCATCATGAAAATAATTAAAAATTTGAGTCTCAAATTCCAAGTCCAAGTTGAATCTGAAGTAACTGGGAATGTGACTCAAGTCACCATCCTGTAATGTACATGCATGGATTGTAACGTCACATCATTGTAGACCAAAGGACATACTACTTAATACACATTTTGTGGTAAGACCAGGTTGGCTCCAAGAAATGCATGTTGTAAATAACGAAAGACTGCATGATCCTCTGTTGCTAGAATAACAGCATAACCTTCTGCTCCTCTGACAGACTAAATATTGTCATCTCCTCAAGCCTCTAAAATCCTTATTGAGTTGCCTGCTGTCTCATTTGTCTTCTATCTAATAATCCGGCTGCTTGCCGGGTGAGTGGCTGTTGGGCTAGAGCCCAATGATCCCTCCACCCCCCTACCTCCATAAGGTAATCAGCATGGGGAAGAGTGACTCACTGGGTGCTGATCTTTATTACATGATGAAGATGATACAAACAAATGTCAGAATAATAATTGCTTAAGCTGGCTGTTATCACATCAATATTGTTTTTAAGTGTCATCATAATAAGCAAAATATGGAAAAGAGGCCTTTTTCAGGAGTTATATGGTCGTATGTCCTCGTGAAAGAAAATCATGGAATGAAAAGATGCTTTACAGGCTTAAACAAGACTTTATTAAAGAGGCCTACACTTCACTACATTAGCACCTTATCATGCCTGACTAAGGTCTGTTGGAAGTCACAAGTTGCACATAGGCAATCCTACGTGTCATTGCTTTGTAAAGGTCATATAACATGTGTGTGTGTGTAGGTGTGTGTGTATGTGTGAGGTGGTGGAACAGATTTTCTACTTTATAGCTTTGAGCAAAGGACTATGTACAGATTTAGACCAGTCTTGCAGGTAAAGTTCAAAAGCTTAATATGAAAGAACCAAGACTTAAAACATATAAAGCAAGAAGAGCAAAGTGACACTTTTATGCAAGGTGTTGCATCTTCGGGGAAAACAGACAATGTTATAATTTCAACCTTGACTCTGAGAGAGTCAAGTGAGCATAAGCTCTATAAATGAATATGGTAAGATGTCTTTAAAGGAATGAAATAAAGCAGAGAATATAGCTTTATAATTCAATTTTATGTCATGAACAGTATTTACTGAATGTTAGAAATGCTAATATTATATCTCTACCAAGTAACAGTCAGTCCGTTGTTGACTCTTGTCTAATCTCTTGCTCTATCACTTTCTCTCTTTCTTTTCCTCTCATCCTCCAATAATGTCCTCTTGCATTACTTTGATGAATCAGCCACAGTCAGTATGTTGAGATCCAGTTATTAGCATATCACATGGTGCGTAAAATGAAAATCAGCTTTAAGGTGAAGCTGTAGGCTGGAACACACACACTTGTAAAGTGTGGTTTCTTAGCCTCTGGATGCTGCTGGGCAACACCCACTCCAGAATGTACATAATAAATGTCACTGTACCATCAAAAGGGGTCAGAAAAACATATTTTTAAAGTCAGTGCAATATATATATCTATTTATATAGATATATATACTACCGTTCAAAAGTTTGGGGTCACTTCCCTATTGAATCCCATGGCAAAGTGACCCCAAACTTTTGAATGTTAGTATATATATATATATATATATATATATATATATATATATATATATATTTTTTTTTTTTTTTTTTTTTTTTTTTTTTTCTTTTTTTTTTTTTATTATTTAACTCTTACCAATTAGTTTTGAGTTCTCACTCTAGGCAAGATGTTATTGCCCAATCCCAACAAAGGAGGTGGGTGGAATCACACCATCCACCTCACCCCTCTTTCCTCATTAAGAGGCATGTAAAAGGAAATGCTTGAGAATGAAGTTTGCTTCGATAGGGGAATTTTTATGAGTTATATTTTTACTCCTGATCCCTATAGATGTGCAAAATCACATCCTGAGGAAGTTGATTCAGTTTAATTTTTTAAATGGAATAGCAAAAAATTCAATATATATTGATGTAGTTCATCAACAGCACCAAACAAACACTCAACCACATTAACTCTACAATGAGATCAACAAGCAGATCCATGTTCCTGATTAAAATGACATGCTGTGTAAAGATAGCCTTAATGTACAAACAGTAGAGAATAATAAGACATTGTGCATGTGTCTTCATGCACTAGTTTCCACACTGAACATCAGAAACATGCTTTAGGAGAATAACTGTCTACTGCCTGTTGCTGGGCACTTATTCAAAAAATCATGTGAGATTTAACTTCTACATTGCCAGCCTTGATGATAAATACCTCCTCAGTGATGATGCCCTTGTTTTCCTTCAAGTTGATTTAACAACAAAGAAATGTAATCAAAAAGTTCAGCCCCAAATGCTTGTCAAACACAGCCCTTAACACTGTTAAAAATAAAAAAAATATATACATATATAAATACATATATATACATATGTATGTATACACTATGCATGATTTCAAGATATACACAGTTTGGATCAACATGCAGACTTTGTGCAAGAATGTACTGTTCAGTCAGACTGCGTAGGAACTCATACACACTCATCCTTGACACAACCTAAAGCAAAAATGCTCTTTGAGACAGTTTTCATTCTAACATCTCTTTTGTTCTCCAGGATCACATTTTGCCACCTGCCCTTCCAGAGTAAATGGCTCTATGTGGGAACAGAGCGTGGAAACACACACATTGTCAACATCGAGTCCTTCATTTTGTCTGGATATGTCATCATGTGGAACAAGGCCATAGAACTGTGAGTATCAAGCACTGCAAACATGAAGATTATGAAAAAGAGTGATCACTGTTATCTTGATGGCAGTGATGAGTATTAATTAGTGGTGATTATGGCAATGCTGCTAGAGGAGATGAAATTGGTAAAGCTGTGTGTTGGTTTTTAAATGCTAATTAGGAATCGACTTGATCTTGAGTCTTGATTAATTTATTTTTCCTAATACAGATTGCATAAAGACAGACAAAAAAGCTGTTTGAAATGTGTCAAGGATGACGATGTACTAAATTTTGAATGAGCAAGAATTATCGTGTTTTAATGAAAATGTTATATGTGGCCCGTTTTGAAGATCAGCAGGTGATATGTTTCTTAGTAGCTGTGTGTAAGAAAATGAATCAGCTCCTAGAATTTATTGTTAAAGCTGAAAATGTGTGCGATTACCTCAGTGGTTAATCACTATAATAACATAGTAATAATAGTGTTTTTTTTTTCTCCTCACTTTACATGTCCTACAAACACTATGTTTTTTTTTCCCTTTGGAAAATAAATCTAAAAATATTGTTAAACATTTAAAATATTTCATATTACATTAATGATAGATTTGTGAATCATAGGTTTTATTTATTTTGCATTCTGTGGGCTGTGCAGCTGACATATGCTGCAGATTGACAACCACCAAGTACACTAAGAGTGCTCAGTTGCATTGTATGCCCATTTTTCTTGGTTTCACCCACCTACGCTCCACTCCTCTGGTGTTACTCTGACAATTCCCCCTGCTACAGTGTCAGTCATAAGTCACTCTTTTACCAAGCCATCTTGTTGTCCTGTGACAGCCCAAACCATAGTGAGCAGTCTTAACACTGATGTGTTTGTGTGGGAGTCCTGTCTGCCAATCAGTACAAATGTCTCAGATGCTACAACTTCTTGTTGTAGCACCAGTTGGTAAACATGCAAGATTGTTCCTGTTGAGAACCGATGGTTTAAATCCGTTCCCCGTTGATTTTTCAAAGACAGATTTGCCAAGTTGAAAGTTTACAACTTTATCCAAATGCCCCATTGGTTGCAAACTAAAAGGTTGTTTACAGCATAGCATTTTTGTAACTTGCTTCTTGCCATTTTTCATTTTGCATACAAGTAAAGCAGGAACACACAATGGAAACAGGTGATTAGAATAATTTGCCAAATGAACTTATATTGTCCTCTTTCTGCTTAAAATTTTATTCAGATAGATTCTCTAGAATCTTCCAAGGCATGACATAATATGCTCACCTCTAAGTAGTGTTTCATACTCAGACCATTTACCTCCTGAAATCATAGATGTAGCCAAGTGATTAACCCTTTAAATGCAGAGTTAGACTCACTGCGTTTCAAAACCACTGTTTTTATTAACTATTGAGACTTAGCGTGGTATGAACTGTAGAATTCGACAAGAGAAAGAAAAAAGTAAAGAGATAAGAATCATGTAAATCCAAGAAACATCTTCTCATGAGGTCAAAGACAAACAACTAACAAGAAGGTCAGAGTGGAAAGAGGGTGGGCAAAAGTATAATAGCAGTAACATTCCTAAAGACCCAATCACATGTATTAGCTAAAAAGACAGGAGCTGCAGCAAAGGAAATATGACACAAATGCTAAATAAAGCTTAAAATGTTCAGCTGCAGACAAAATCTGTCAATAATTAGAGAACCGTGTCATAGGAATACTTGTTGTCACATATGAGCACTGGACATAATCAAGAGAAAATATGAACAATTTGTTTCCAGCCTTTTTCTGAAATTGCTGTGAATATAAAAATTTCAAAGGCAGTAGATTTTATGGTGGAGAAATTGGAAATGTGAAGAAAAGGCTGCTTGTGAATGTCTGTCTAGTGTGCAGAGGAGGCCGAACATAATGTAAAAAGTACATTGTGGAAATTATTGTTTTCTTTACAACACTTTAGGCTCCTATTATCATTATTGTGTTGATATCATTATTATGTTTATTTGACGTTCAACACAACAGCAACAAGTGAGTAGAAACAGCTTAGTAGAAAGGAAAACGATGCAGAAACTCTCATTAGCATACAAACTGGCTGAGTAGCAGCAAATGCTCTAGGATATTCTCTGCTATGTTTCACATGGTGTTTCACATCAAATTTCACCACAATCTCTTCTTATTGTTCATGTTACTGTTTTCTGTGACAACTTTGGCTCTACAGCATTAGCAGTTAAGAAAGCGCTGTTGAGTTTGATCCATGTCTTTCTTTCTAAAACCAACATATCTTTTTATCTGACAACACATACGACTCCTTATTTTGGCAAAAGTTCATCTTTGTCATCATGTTCAACTTCAGCGTCTGCTTCGGCTTCACTTTTTTGGAACTTTCTCCATCCCTTTCACCCCTCTAAAACTATCGGTGTGCTGCATGTATGTTTAGTGGAAAAAAAGGACAGTAAAAAAGGACCCCCTTCATAGTTTCCCACTGTGCCATATTCTAAACCATGTTTAGGCTATTGAAACTGGTGTTATGGTAAAAATTTATACTGTGACAAAAATAAAAAAGATCAGCACTACTTTACACTCAGACACAGGAATTAAATGAATAATTACCCTTTGTTGAATTGTGTACTTTTTAGCAGCACATATAGAGAGGCAGTGAAACATAGAGACATGCGCTGAGGCAGCACATTTTTGATACTGAATGATAAATAATAAGACAAATGTCCTGCAAACAACAGCAGATTTAAGACTTTGAGACATAACATTGTTGTTCTGATTGAAACAGGTGAACATACAACCAACTCAGCAATACATTCTCAGCTCTGTGTGAGCGTAGGGAGTAATTTATTCTGTATTTTCCTTCCATCAGCACTTTGTCCCTTCCTAAAGTAGAGTTCATGAGCAGTTTAATCAGAAAGGAGAGGATAGTCTCTTATCAAAACAGAAAGGAAATCCTTTGTATGTGAGGAAACTTTTTCCACAATATTTGAATAGAATACATGAGGAGGGACTTAGTCTTTTTATCCTACTGTGGATCATTCAGTGAGCAAAGAAGTAATCATCCAACCTTTGTAACTGTCAGCCCTGAGTGTATGTGTGTTTACACTTTGCTGTGCGCTTGCAGTGTTTGTCCTCACAGTGTTTGTTTGTGTGATACTCATTCACAGATGCATTAATTTCATGCAAACCAAAGTGTGCTTCCCTGAAAAGAATCTGATATAGCAACAATTCCACAGGGGCCGTTGCGCCCAAATATGAGGGCCCCAGCTCTCATTGAAATTCAAATCGGTTTGCAACATATTTAATACCCAATTTCATCTTCAGGAGATTCAGTCCAGAATGAGATGTAAAAGAAAAAAGAAAAATGAGATGCTAGAGGAAATAGGAAGACATCGGAGCCCGGTGAACATTGCAGTTCAGAGATCCTTCTTATGAATAGAAATGTGTTTATGCCTTGCATCGTGTAATCAGTACCAACATATTTACCTTTCTGCTGCTAAGATCATGAAATAAACAGTAAGTTGCCAGTTCTTGATCTTTTAATGAATTTTTTCACAAAATGAAAAAGTAAAGGTGCTTAAATGCAACGCGCATGACAAGGTTAGAGTCTATTATTGTCTCTGCCTGCAGCCACACGTACAACACAGGAAACACACCCCAGTCTCCAGAAGGGCTGCAACGATTAGTCGCGGTTGTCGGCAATCGAAATAGTCAACAATAAATTTATCTGTCGACTATTGTCGTGAAAAAAAAAAAAAAAAACAACTACAGAGAGAGACACTGGCTGTGTCCGAATGTGCACCCTGTTCCCTACATGGTGCCCTATATAGGGGTCACGCCATTTTTTAGGAGTGTCCGAATGTCCAGAGAGAAAAAAGTAGAGCACTCAAAATTACCCACAATGCATCTTTAAAAGTAGTGAGCATCGATGATCACTAGACAGGTCAATATAGTCCACAATGCATTGCGGGCAGAAGCTCAAAATAGCGCAAGGAGGCGAAAAAAATTGAGCGGGGTGAAATTATATATAAGCAAACAAACAAAGACTAAAATACAACATAAGGAATAAAAATAGAAATATTTACACACAACTTTGGATTGGATTTGGAATGACATCTTGACAAGCGTTGTGGTTGCTGTGGTGACACTGGTAGTCACATGGTCTGCGGCGAGGAAAAAATAGGAAGTTTCATGGCCAAATCGCCAACAGAATGAGTGCACTATGTAGTGTGCTGCATAGTGCAGCCCTATGTAGTGAACAAGGGGTTAGGGAGTAGGGTGGTCATTCGGACACAGCCATTATCTTCTTCCCTATCTCTGCTGAGAGTTGCACAATGCACATGTGCAAAGAAAAAAAAAATACAGAGTGAGACATGGTCTTCTTTTCTTATCTCTGCTGAGAGTTGCACATTCGCAATAAAGTCCGACAGGGAAAAGTATGGCGGCCAACCAGGGAACAAAAGGGCGACAGAAGACGTCAAAAGTCTGAAATAACTTCATGTTAAACTTACAAAATAAATTACATACATGTGAGATTTGTAAAGAGGACCTTGCATACCACAGAAGCACATTTGCAACGCTCGAACATTTAAAGAGGAGGCACGTCGGACTTCCATAACAACCTTATGCAAGATGCCCCAGTCTCCAGGAAGAAAACCCTCCTCTTTGTTAGTCAGATCGCTGTAAAGTTCAAAACCTTATAGACATGTAGCCTAAATTTGGAAGACAAGGTTTTCAACGGATGACTGAGCATCCACACAAATTCACATGACAACAAGAAAACTTGTCATATGCACAGCTCAGTTGCGGTCTTTCCAGTTATTTCTGAACACTCAGCTGTTTTGCTCACAAACTGAAGCTGCTGACTGAGCACGAGTGGCGCCCACCACATGAAGGACAGCCTCATAATCTGCTATTGTGCCATTTAACATCCACCATGGCAGGCAGAATGAACCTAACACTGCTGCAAGCCATAAGAGTCTTCAAATGTGGAGGGCCATGTGACTATACAAGGGAAATATGCAGAAGGAAAAATTTAATTAGAATAAATTAATGCTACAGGAATTTGTGCATTAGCAATTATGCAGTTTTGCATGCTTCCTGAGATGGTCCTTGGGTTCTTATGTTTCTAAGTTAGACTTCATTAACTTTACTTTCAGTTTTAGTTTGAGATAGTTTCTCTTGTGCACCTCAGTTAGCTTCATTCATGCCTTCAGTTTAAACGTGTTAGCTGCATAATCACCCTGCACCTGCCTGTCATTGGCTGATCACCCCTGTCAGTAAATAGCCTCCTTCATTCTCTTTGTTCTCTACCAGATTGTCATTTTGTCATGTTGACTCTCCATGCCAAGTAAGTTATTTATGCTAGCCTCTGTTCTTTAGGTTTCTGTTTCTTAGACACCATGCAGGTCTTTAGGTTTAGTCCTAAGGTTATTTAGTTGAAGGAAAATGTATTAATTCCTCATCCACCTGCCTCACCAGACCCCTCAGCTTGACCTCATCACAGGTCATCTTGATATCATCTTTAAAAATCTGTCCCTTAAAAAAAAAAAAAAAGTATTCTTGCTCTTTGCTAGTTTTGCACTACCCCTTTCCTTTTCAACTGTAATACATAAAAAAATAAACATACTAGTAGTAAGACTGTCATTCAGTGTAAGCTACTTAGTAATCAGTGGATATTAGCAAATTATTTACCCACTGAGACAAGTGGTCCAATGAAACAAAGTCTTTTGTTGTTGCTGCTACTGTACTTGTTTTTCTTCTTTTTAAGGAATAATATTCTTTAAGCCCAACATGCTGCTAATCCTCAATATATATTCTTTCTTTTTTTAGTACAGCAGAGAAAAAAAACATTCTTACTTACAGTGTTACATAATCAAGGATAGAAAAAAACAAACAAAAAAAATGCCAGGCCTAATGCTAAATACTGTTTTGTGCATAAGACAATACATTTTATTTCCCTTCCTTTATTTCATGTCTTTGCCTTGTAGGCACAAAGGGATTAAGGGTGGATTAAAATCTAAATATATGTTGAAGATCCCAGCCAAGAACATTGGATTAAACTCCTTGGCTTCTATTTAAGTCTAAATATTAAATTTGGTTATTATATTCAGCCACCATTGCAAAGCTGTTAAATATTTAAAGCTGATAACCCCTGTTGAAGTCTAACAGCTCTCTTACATGTTTGATAAGCTCACACATGAAAATTGACAATAAACTGAGACCGCCAGGCAGGAACAATTGTGCACCAAACATGCCAAGTTTAACATTTTTATTTAATCTGGTATTTTTAAAACAGAAAAATTTCCATTTTCTTTCTGCAGAGTTCTTTCATTTGCCTCTTTGTGTGTCACTCTGAAGTTACTTAATGAAGTAAGAATATTAAATAAAACAACCAACCAACAGGCACTTTTTCATTTCCTGCAGTTTCTACACAGGGTCAAAAAGTACTACAGTAAAGACCAATTAAGACTGAATTTATAAAGAGGGTCATGGATTCAATTTAGAGAAAATGTGTAAGGAAAAAATGCAAATACGGTTTCACAACTGATTAGCTTTAACATACTTAGGTTTGTGTTCGGTCATTCATCCATGTAGCAAAATTTGGTACCGCTTTAACTATTGTAGATGTCATATAAAGCCTTATTATACAGCACGAATGTGGCGGCTCATATGCAGCATGTCCTTGGCATCTCTGCAGCTGCTTTGCTATTTCCTGCCCTGCCTCGCTCCTTTTCAGCTGTCGTGTTGATTATTTAACCTTTTCTTACCATGATGGGTTGCCATGGCTCCGTTCATCCTGCTGCAGCTCAACATGTCTTTGTGTTTGTCTTTGGTATCCCAAAAAGAGAGAATAGAGAGAAAATATTGATTCTACTTAGTTTTTCTATCAAAAGAACATATTAGTTCAAACATGTTCTGTCTCCTTTGGAGCAAAATTCAAACCCCTCACAAAGCATTAGGATTCACCCCTTCATTCTCACATCTCAGAGGTATTTACTCTTTACAGAACAGCATGTCCTGAAGCCTACTTCCTGCCTTCTGTCCACTGATGTGGACATAAAGGCTGGCAAACCACAACAGGCAACACATAACACACCATCAACCCAAAAGATCTATAGTGGCTGCATCCACTGAAATAAGGTCTGGTGGTTTTAATATATCTGCTAACAGGATTCATTTTCTGTTTCTGGATATGCTTTGTGACCAAGCTTTAAAAAAAATAGGTGGGTAAAAGAGAAGAAATAGATATTGAGGACTCTCACCAAGGGAGCTTCCTGACATTATTGAGACTTAACACCAAAGTTAAAAGTTAAAGAGAACACGTTTTTTACACCATTTATTACCAATATTTATGAGTTTATAAACCACTATTTATATCTTTATAGTTAAATACAAAATATAAGAGAAATAAAAGTGGCTGGAAACCAAATGTCAATGGGACCAGAAAGCACGAGAAGTCTAAGGGGAGTAAAAGTGAACAGTCACGCAGATCTTCACTACTTTACACAGTATAGCGCATATGAATGAAAGGAGTTAACAGTTATAATGTTTTTAACACTTTAAGAGATTTCCTTAGTGCACAATTAATAATCAATTAATTGTTGCCTCATAATGAAATTAGTATAGTGTAGAACATGAAGGTTTTACAGTCCAGACTGCAAATTTCTACATTTCTTAAGAGTTTTTCAATCTATATTCTGAAGAAATTTAATGATTTCTCCATTCTACATATTTTTATTCCTCATAACTTTTTAGAATAACTGCTGCTATTTAACATGGGTGACCTGTATTCACCTGTGTATTTAATTCTCTCTTTAAGCATTCTCATTGCCTTTCAATAAAGTTCAGAGGCTGGCCTTGCCAGCTTTAGAAGAAATTTTATCACACAAACTCACATAGTTGTCAGAAACTCACTTCAAATTTTCAAATCTGTCTCCACCATTTGAAAACTTTCATAAGCCACAGAAATCAGCTTTCACCATACAATAGCAAGCCTTCGCTTTAAGTCACGACCATCGGAAATTCAATAAGTAAAGACAACTTTTTCCCTGCAGCAACATTTTTTTATAAACTCAAAGAGAACTTTGTGACATCAATAGAAGCTGTGATTGTGTGTGTGTGAAGCGTGGGTTTGATGGTGTGTACCAAAAGGTTCATGGGCCAAAGGCACTTGTAATATTTCGACTTAGTGTGTAATTTGTTCTGAATGGCTTAATGTAGCAGCATTTTTTACTTTTGGCACTCCTCCTCTCTGCTAAAATACTGCACTGATTGGACAGGTTTGTGTGTTGCTGATAACTGGATGATAGTTGGCTTGTTACTCTTTAAACTGACGAAATAAAGGTGTTGAGAGCTCGCTGGGGTTTCATGTTTTATCTCTCTTCAGCAGCAAGCATAACTAAATGGGCCTATCTGTGCATTTGAGTCACACCTTACCTCACCTCACATTTCTCTCACAGGATAGAAATACTTCATTTGTTACAGTTAGATAGAAGGATCAGTGTTAAATTGTTGAAAGATGGATGTACAATGAATTCCACAGCTGAATATTTAGGTTCTAAGAACATTTTCTTGAGCATCTTAAACTTTTGTATAGATAATCTCAGTTCCTAAAGTTAAAAGCAAAATAATTGTAATATAAACAGTAGTGAAATGGTAAATGGGTTAAAAGATATTTAAGTTTATCAGCTAGTTTATTTTGACGCAAAGGAGCAGTGATCCCACTACGTGCCCGTCCTGGAGGACATAGCTATCCATCCTGTCCCTAAGGATGATCCCAGACACCCTTCAGACGAATCTAATTTCTCATGCTTGTAGTCATATTTTCATTCTAATGGTCACTGCTCACAGCTTTTGTGTGGGGGTTGGAACAATGATTGACTGGAAAATCTCTCTGCACCTCTGCAGGCTGTCCACTGTCGAGTCTGTGTTACTTAACCCCCCCACTTGAGGCAACTCACTCCCACCCCGGATGGAAAATCCATATACATGCTATTGATTGCTGAGTGCCTTTCTTCCTTTAAGAGAAAATCCACTCTATATTCTTAAGAAATTAAATACTTTCTGCATTCTGCCTCTTAACATTTATAGAATATGTGCTTAGACTGTAGTCTTTACCAATATTCAGTGTTTCTTAAAGCCTTCTCATCATCAGCTTTTAGTACAATTCAATGACTAGCCCTGTCAGCTGTAGAGGAAACATTATCACAAAGTCACTCAGTCATCAACAATTAGATTCAAATTCTTAGATCTGCTTTCAAAGTTTGAAAGCATTCATCTGCCACAGAAATCCATTTTCAACACAGAATAGCAAGCCTTCACCTGACATAAAACTAATTTCTGAAGCTTATATTCAAATCCAGGTCGTGACCACAGGTGACTGGGAAATCTCTTTTAACCACAACAGACAGCTACAGCCGTTACAATCCTAAAGATGATGCCCCTATCGGCTTGTCAATCTGCTGCTCCATTCTCATACATCCTCTAAACAAAAGACCGGGAGTAAGCAATCTGTCTATTTCTGGCAAAAGCCATGGCCTCACATTTGGATGTCTTAACCCTCATTGGATGCTGTTCTCTGCTGGAAACAGTGAGAAACTCTCCCATCTCTCCAGAACCTGTACGCCTCCAGGACACTGGGCCGTGCGGGCCGGATCGCAGCCGACCCTTCTCATCCTGGTCATGGACTTTTTGAGCCACTCCCCTCAGGCAGGAGGCTACGGTCCATCCGGACCAGAACCTCTCGCCACAAGAAGAGTTTCTACCCCTCTGCTGTTGGACTCATGAACGAGAACTCTAGGCCATAAACGCTCTGTCTCAGTCACAGGACCTGTGCTTCATGCAAAAAGAGACAAACATACCAAAGCTACTTTACTGTCACTTTAGCATACTTTCTGGATTATGCTCTAATTCCATACCCATCCTGTATATTTTGTAATTTTATGTTAAAGTGTAGAGACTTTATTTTGTTTTAAAATTTTTATTTTATATTTATTGCATGCTTAAACTTATAACTTATATTGTTTTTATGTCTGCACCAAGTACCGCAGCATTTTCCTAATGATGTGAACCTGTTCACTCATATGGCAATAAAAAACCTTTCTGATTCTGATTCTGATTCTGATTCTGAGTGCCTGCAGGAAGTCTTTGTTTGATAAAACTAACAGACATCACATGCAACAAAACAAAGATGCAATCTCAAAACAGTCAAAATGGGAACTCTGCACTCCTTTGCAGGGCCTTGAATTTCTGTTCATAAAGGAAATGAACATAATCTGTGAGATCTGACAGGCTAAATTTTGTTAATTTAACCTGACAAAGACTAAATTTTATTGGCATCAGAGCAAGTTGCCCTCCACGTTGGCAAAACATTGGTCTCTGGCTATGTTCACACTGTGGCTCTTAATGTTCAATTCTGATTTTTTGCTGAAATCTGAGATTTTTATTGCATGGTTGCTCATATTATAATTTAATGCATCCTCCATCAGACTCCGGTGTGAACAGTCTATGTTCCTAAATTAACCCACATGTGCAGAAAAAGCCGTAGCATCACACAGTGTTTACTGACGTAGATATGGATGCTACACACAATTATTAGTGTGTGTAAATCAAAAGTTCTTGCGCAATTGGAGCCAAAAAAAAATTATATTGTTTTTTTCTATTATTTAAATTTAATCTTGTCGTGTCCTGCCTCCCCTGGTCCTGACTTATGGTCCTTGTCTCACTTTAGTAACACAAGTCAGATTAAATGCAATTTGAGGTCGCTTTAAAAAAAACATTGGATATGATTCCAATTCAGTACCATATTGCCACCTTTTTCAAATAACGGCCTAAGTAGGTTTTACTTAAACACAAATAAATAACAAAAAATTGAAAATAAGTCAGTTATTTCTATCTTTAACTTGAAAAAATAACTTGGGTCATTATTTGTAATAGGCTGACAATATGTGTCCTAGGTTGGATTTTCTTTTTAAAAAAAGGGATTTGTGCTTTTTTGACAGTAATGAAAAAATCATATATAGACAAAAAAGTCTGATTTGAGCCATTTTTGCCTAGAGTGTGAATGTTTCCTATATTATTCTGGGAAATGGAGACATCTGCCATGGCTAAAACCACTGATGTATCTTGATCAGGAGATGTGGAAAAATTGTCTTTCAGGCAAAAACGTCTCTGGACGCTGACTTGAATAATAAAAAGAAGTTTATTACAAAAGTTCAGACATCAAAACAGATTTCTGCAGCAAAATCTGGAGGTCCCAAAGCCAGAACAAAGACCTAAAGACTTGATGTGTCATTCTGTCTTATATAGGGTTTAAACAAAGAAAATTCCTCAGTCCTGTGTCCTCCAATCATAGAGTTTGCCTATAGGATGCTCATTTGCATGGAATGCATGTTCTTGTGTCAATCCAGTCTGTGGGACAGAGAACCTTATATGGTAAAGACTTAAGTGTGTACCATACAAATGCTATGCTTAGATACCTCACCACCATGGTAATTCCAAGTGCTCTGGCAGGCTTTATTCATCTGTTTCTCTGTCTGGGGACTGATTTCATCAGTACAGTAGGGTAATGGTTGGGTTTCTAAATTGCATGTTTGTGCAGCAGTTCTTGACAAACAGTTCAAAGAAATGCACATTGAAATGCCCTCTACAAGTTGTATGTTTCTCTGTCTTTGTAGAAGAGGATAACTTCACAATTATCTAAATGTCAGCAGTCTAGTTATGGCTGGAAAATTACAGTTATAATAAAAACCCTATTTAAACTGTACTGCTCTGGCTGTTTATAATCCCGGCTGACTTCAGTGTGAATATATTTAGTGGGTAATGTTTTCTTCCACAAAGTGTCACACTGCTTAGGAGCAATGTTTGACTATGTTCGTGATCTGAGCAGTTGGTTGCCATTTGTGTGGGTAGAGAAAAAACCCTCCTATTTCTTTGACTTGAAACAAGATCTTGATTTCTCCCCACAGCTCTGTTACTCAGCAACACAGTTGATAACAGTATTTTCTACCTGGCTCATCTTTTTTTTTTTTCTCATCACAGATCAACTAAAACTCACCCAGGACCTGTAGTTCATCTGAGTGATAGCCCGAAGGATGAAGGCAAGGTGAGTAGGCAGATAAAAGAATCACCCAGCTGCATCTGAGTTCTCCTTTAACATGAACTCTGTTGTTAAAAGACTCTAAACGTGGAGGCCTGGCTTCTCCCACTGCTGTGAAATCTCTACAAAAAAAAAAAAATAAAAAAAAAAAAGAAAGTCTATCTCCTATTTTTCTGACATCATCCCCTTTACACTTTCTGATTCCGGCCGCTTGTATCACCAGTTTAACCCTTTCAATCATTTTCTACATCACATGTCCGTATGGGAAGGTTGGAGCTCACCTCTTTTTTATTATGCAAGCTCAATGATACAGATGTGAAGGACTTAGAACTCATTCAAAGACAGCTGGTTTTTAAAAATCAAGCACAGTCAAATTGGAGGGAGGAGTGAAAAGTGGAGGTTGCTGTGAAATAGAAGTTATGATTTGTTGATTTACTGAATAGATTTGGCTGTCCCTGCATAAAAGCAGATTTGACAAGCCGTCAAAACACAAAAATGAGACATGAGTTTACAGCTGCATTTGAAAGCTGCAGTCACACAGCAGTTAAAGAAATGTATTTATGCTGCTTAACCTGATGCACCATATGGTTTGTTACTCAGAGCCATCTGGAAAGACTTCATAGGGAACTGCTTGAAAAGGAGGAGGCACTTCCAAGAAAACACTTGGCAGGTGATTGGATTAACAGCAAAAACATCTTTTCTGTAAGCCATCAGTGCTGGTCCTTTCCTTCTCTCATCAGCTTGGCAATTAGTTGTTTTATGATTGGGCTTATATGAGTACATTTATTATGAATTGGACTGATGTGGATCATAAAATGGATTGGTTTTAAATGGATTACAATTAATCAGATTGAACTTGACTGTATCTTTGAAAGTGCCTTAAGATGACTGAAGTGAACTGCAATACGGAAATAATCTCCATTTATGATCTTACTGACTCTTTGGTAGAATTAGGGATGCAGGATAACCATTTTTTTAAACCGATACCGATAACCGATAACCTTCAGCTACTAAAGGCCGATACCGATAACTAATAACCGATAACAAACACACTTAAGATGATGACATCAATACTAACAAAACCTACAGTAAAAGACTTTTCACTGTTTATATGAAGAGATATTGATTTTTTTTTCCAGTGAAAAACTTTTAGCATGCCTCTCAGACATTTTCTAAAGATATCAAACAGACCTATTTGATATAATGTGTGAATACATTTGGCGGTAGCGGCGGCTGGGCATCGAAAACTGTGACTCCAAGTGATGAATCAGACGAGAAAAGCCTCTGTCCTCAACGAGGGTAAAGGGCTGGTCATCAAGCGCCATCATTTCCATGATTAAATCTTCAATAACCTTAGCCCATGGGCCATGTCTGGCAAATATCTTGGATGTCTCAAACACCTCATGGATGTTTGTCAATCCCGGTGGCTTCTTTGCGTTTTTTTTTCATCTTTAGCAGCCAGGGCGTCCTCATACGCTTTCAAAACTTTGTCAAAACGATAATTATGTTTCAGTTGACTGATCAGGTTTGTAGTATTGAAGCTCGTTTTCCCCCCCTCGTGTCTTCTTAGGAAATTTTGAAGAATTCCCATACTAACAACGCCATGCTTTCTGTTGTCAAACGTAAGCACGCTGTACTGCATGCTGGTGGTGCTGCATTCACGGGGTGATGGAAATTCCTCATTCCCACATTTGCTAGTCGTGCTTTCAGCCTTTTCAAGTTCATGCTTCTATTGTAACATGTCAAAAAAATACACTGGATGTTGATTTAAGTCAGTAACTCAGCCAGTTTTCCGGTTAGATAACAAATTTTAAAACTACCAAAACTATGACTGAGTTTTAAGGAGTCGTCTTCAAACATGAGGGGTTATTCTTAAATTTTTCCAGTCAGAAAAATTTTCTCTTTTTATGCCAATCTCACCTGAACGCAGCGTTTACTGCAGAACATTCAGGTCTCAAAGTATAAGGGGAGAACTGCGAAGCTGACAAAAATATAAATGTTATCGGGGCAAGTCATTATGATATTGGACTTATCGGAATGACGTAATAATTTAGTTATCGTTCATCCCTTGGTAAAATCTGCTCTTTTTGACTGCAACCACCACTATAACCCACATGTAGCTCCTGAATCAGATTGTAGGCTGGTAGCATCAGTCGATCTTTATTCCTTTAGCACTTTTTCAAACAGATTGCAAATCAAAGTCCTTAATAGAGCAAATTAAAACACAAGATAAAGAAAAAAATATAAATACATAATAATAATAAATCAAAAAGAATAATAACACAACTGAGCACAAAAAGAAGTTGAAGTCCCCTGGAGTTTCCTGATGTAAATGTGTCCTTAAATTCCTATGAAGTAAACATTCCATATAAAATATTTTGACGGCATTTACTTAGAAAGAATGAACTGTGTAAAGAAAAAAAAACTTGCTGTCTACATTTTAAATGGGCTCATTTGTTTATATCCCATTTAAGATGCTCATTGTACATTACACCCTGGGTATTTGATTTTGACTCTAATGCTTTTGCCTGTAATGAGTTTTCAGCTGATGAAATCTCTGCTTATTGCAGTGAGAAAATTATCTTCTGAGGTCTTTGCAGTTTTTCCAGTCCCCTTTTTAAAATGGCAGCAGCTGAGATGTCACTGTCAGTAATTGTAGTCTTTTTTCTCTTTTTATTTAAAAATAATATGTCATTCTGCACTTCTGTACGCTTTCACCCATCTTAACTCATTTGTCGACTTTTACATTTTTGCCAGTTGTTTAGCTGTGATCAGTCCTCATGTTTTTTAAACCCTGTTGTTGGATTGGATCTTTATCTCAGTCAGTCTCAAAACAATTTTTTACTGATATTAAAGTCAGTTGCCATTTATTGTTTGAAGATGCTGCTTATTTATTCCTTGCATGTCAAAGCAGATCAATACGGAAACCGAGAGTGGCTGGGTTCGCATGGTTTTTAACATAGTTTTTTCATGATAACTGAACAATTTATCTCGTTATCTTGAGAAAACAAAGAAGCAGCTCCTGTTCCATCACATAACCAACACAAAGAGACAAACAATTAATCAGGCTCTTATTCAATCCTAGAGCGAATTTAGAGACTTAAATCAGCCTAACATGCATACATGTCTTAGCGGGAGAGAAGCCATACATACTCGGGGAGAACACTGACTCCACTCAGGTTCCCCCAAGAAACCTACTTGTTAATATATAAGAATTATAAAAATAAGATATAATACATCGGGGGCCATGGGGTCTGTTATGATCAATGAAATCTGGTGTCACACACTTACTTTTGAGCCCACCTTAACCATTTCTTTATCTTGAGCAAACAAACTTTGTTTTCTCGAAGTTTTTCCCGTTATCGTGAGAAAACAGTGCTCGTTATCTTGAGATATCGACTAAAAAAAGAATAGTAATGGTATAACAGCGTTAACTAATTGCGTTAAAGTTTTTAACGTTAAAATTTTTAATGCAATTAATGCATACGTGGCAAGACAAGCCCCATATTCCCATTATGGGAATATGGGGCTTGTCAATGATCAGCTGATCGGCTTTTCTCTATTGAAGCGTTTGTTTATGGTTCAGCTGAGAATTAGGGAAACTAGCGGTTCACGCTTCACACAGTCACATATTTACCCAAAAATGTTGTTTTTGGCAGGACCTTCTCTAACACAGTAGCTGCCGAAAGAAAGTAGCTGTAGACAGGATTTATATTTCATACATGCAGGGGTGGGTCTAGAAACGTTCTGATTGGGGGCCAAGCAGGACCACTAACCAGGAAAAGGAGGTCACAAATGAGACCTTTTATACATCTACATTTTATGAAATATTGAACTGATCATTACAACTAAACTGATCATCTGATAAACAAATAGCCAATTATCTATTTTATCAACAGTTGTTTACTTTGGGTGATGCTGCTGTAGGACTTTTATCACTGCTGCACAAACACTCACACTTAAATGATAAAAGGAAAAACCTTTTTTTATCCAGATCATCTTTATCAATGTTGGCTGTTTAACTACAGTCGTCACATCTGCTGGTTTTGTGACAGAAATTATCACCATGGAGATGGTTGGTGAGATGACGATATATGAGTTCTGAATTATGATCTAGAACATGGTTGAGATCATTTAGAACAACATACATTGCATGCTGCATTTACTGACTATTGGACATCTGACATTTATCCAAGGGAAGGTCAGTTAAAAGCAAATATTTGTTGCATCGGCCTGTTGTGTTGATACAATACAGTAAAAACAAGCAAATTTCAGGCACAGTCGGGAATGGTGATTAATCATGATTAATTTGAAAGCTGTGATTAATCTGATTAAAATTTTTAATCATTTGACAGTCACAATATATATATATATATATATATATATATATATATATATATATATATAATTTGGTTTTTATTTGAGAATTGACACTGCATCTTGAAGTATCATGACTCTTGTCATTAAAGCTTCAAGGTTGCAGAATTTAATTGGGGTAGTTTTTTTTCTCCACTTCATGCTCCCTCCAATGCCAATCCTCAGATTCAAGATGTCCCACAGTTTCCTCTCAGCAGGAGATTCATATCCAGCACACTTGTTTGTGCTTCTCTCAGCATTCCTGATCTTTGTACTCATCTGTGATCAGATTACATTGATTACATTTGCTTTCATCTCTGTTTCAGTGTTAACTTTTGTAGTATGTGGATATGTTTTTAGCCTAACTTGTATATAATCATACTTATGTACATTTTTTCTTTATTTTTAACCTAACATAATGCTATTTCACTTCACTATATTTCCCTTTATTTCTATTTTTAGTATTAATGTTGATTTTGATATTAATCTAATTTTTGTGAATGGGCTAATTTATATGATATTGTTTATACATACAGAATGTATAGCTGCATGATAAATAAGGGTGACACGCATGTGAAGGCGAGTGTATGTGCAGTTTATATGAAAGATATTATTGTGATATATAAAAATAGCCAAGGCTGTCATGGTGCGGTGGATCTAGGACCCAACTGCAGGATGAAAAAGGGAAGGAGGCAGACGGGTGCAGGAACAAAGTTTAATGACAATATAACCCAAAGCCCTAATAAGGCAACACTGGGGACACAAAACAGATGATATGACAAACACTGATTGACACCAAGGGGTGTATAAATGAAAGGCAACTAACATGAAGCAGGTCAAAACCAGGTGAGCTAATGAACAAGAAATAAAACAGAATTTAAAACACAAGGGAGAGAAACTACAAAATAAAACCAGAAAGGGAACTCAAAATGGCAAGACTCAAAACCCCAACAAAAACCCACAGATCATGACAAAGGCAGTCCTAATCAGAATTATTGACTTTTTTTTTTTTTTTTTTTTTTTTTACATAAAAGATCTTATGAAATAGATGCAAATTAATCAATTTTTACAGATTATTGTTAATGTTTACAAAACTGAATTATTAGATGATTTAAAAATTGGTCTTGGTTTTACATATTATTGAAACATCCCGAATCCTTAACCAAGAATTTTTTGTGTAATATTATATGATTAGCTGAGATACATTGTTTTTTTTGTTTGTTTTTTTTTTGTGGTCAAAAAAAGTTTTCCCCTTTAGGAATTACGATATTCACAAGTATAGGGGGGAAAGGAACTATGTTAATCTGATTTATGGTAAATGGTCTGTATTTATATCGCACTTTACCTGAAATGATACGCAAAGCGCTTTACATTATACATCACATTCACCCATTCACACACTGATGGCGGAAGCTAACATGCAAGGCGCTCAACCACGACACATCAGGAGCAATTTGGAGTTAGATGTCTTGCTCAAGGACACCTCGACATGAACTCAACAGGCCAAGGATCAAACCAGCAACCCTCAGGCTACAAGACGAACTACCTACAACTCTACCCGCTGAGCCGCGCCACCTCAAATGAAGTTATGAAATGAGTCATCGGAAATCTTTGCATTACTATCTTCACCATCAATTCTTACAGCATAATTTTTGCAGTAGCTTTTGACAATGTATTTATATATAGTAGTTATTCAAATATTGTGTTTACTGAGGGAGACATCCTGAATTACATGCTTGAAACTCACAGATGCTATTAATTTTGGACATATTAAGAACATAGCATATAATACAAAAATCCATCTAAGATATTTTATCTTCTCGTTCACATTCAAATCATCTCAGTAAACTTTCAAAACAGCTTCCCTGCATTTCAGTGAAGCTCTATCAATGACTTTTTCCTCAAAATATAGCCCATAACCTTTTATTTCTTGTCTCTCCTCTCCACAGTTGCTCATAGGGTTTGAGAGCGGGACCATCGTACAGTGGGACCTTCGTGCAAAGAAGGCTGACTTCAGGATCTATTACGATGAGGTGAGCTGTGCTCCTTTACACACTTGGGTGAAACAGTTTAGTTTCTGACTCATCTGTCTCACATCAGATGTTTAATAAAAAAAACTTTGATGTATAGTTAGGTGAACTAATGATAGGTAGATGAAGTTAAGAAATTTATTCTACATGGTTCTCACGAAAACAACCCTCTCTAAAATTTGCACTCCTAAAAGGACTCCCACCACTACATATGCATCAGAGCCAGATGCAACAGAGTGTTAGGGTTTCATTTGAAGAATAAATCCATCCATATCTGTTTTATATTGTTAGATGACACCTCACTGGATAGAGAGACTACACTACACTAATACAACCAAAATACAATCAAAAGCCAAAAGCTGATTTAAAACGGAAAACGTGGGTTGTGACGGTCCTGGAGTTGGTGTGGGCACGGGGCACAGTTTTTGCTCCCCCTTCCTAATCAGACCAACTGTCACATTTTTTCATCATTTCCTCCCATTTAAGTGCCACAATTTAGCCTGTTTGCCTGCCAATAATTTTAGCCTCAACAAAGTGGAGTACAATTTTCATGTCTGAGCAGCTTCAGCTGTTATTATTTTCAATGAGGCGACCTCCATCCAATTACTGCTCTTTGAAGAAACAGTAATTGTAGGACCCAGGAAAACTCGCACCACTGTAGTTGCCCCTGACAGCTTGCACGGCACTGTCAGCTGGAAGGACTGCAGCATCTGTTGCCATTGCACCCAGAGATCAGCAGACCGTAAAACCAGACGGTTCCTGATATCTAATTGTTCCAGTTTGTCATATTAGAGCCTTATTTTTTTATTCTCAGTGGAAAAATACAGGTAGACAGATATATTTTTATTACAAAAGTACTACAGATCTGACATGTTAGCTGTGTAATAAATACATCAGAACTGCAGACAATTAGATTTTACTGTTGGCAGACTTACAGGTGTGACAGAGGTCAGCAAACACATTAAGTCCATTATCTCTTATCTCGTTCAGTATCAAGCCGTCTTAACCACACTGCAGACTGTAAAATCACAGTTTAAAGAACAACTCTGTTTTGTGAAATAATTTCTATAATTTACCATGGGGACAGGGTGAGTGTCTGGACTTTTTAACTAATGGTACTTTTATGTAGAGAGTTACAAGAACATTGTGCTGTCTCAAAGACAATTTTGTGTTATCCATTTTCTCTCTTTTTCAAGAACTATTGTGGCCTCAAACTCATACGCCCTTAGCGTTTATCGCCTTGTGGCTCTTGTTTTCGGCTTCTGCTGCCGGCTCTCATCTCCTACTTCGTTAATGAAGCTTTCTGTGCGCCATCGTCAGCGTAGCATAACATTTCTGTCTCACACCTCTTCACCTGAGGATGAAAGCAACGCTCCATGATACAAGGGTAGACTTCTGAGTCGCAGCCCCTGGTGCAATAAGAATGCTTTATATCTGTGTTGTTGTCATTAAATCGTGAATTGCATAGTGTGGGCTTTTCTGGTTGTTTTTTAAAACACTGCATGAGATTCACACAGGCTGGCTGCGAAGGAGACCAACTGTAACAAGCAAATATAATAGCTTATTAATGGCAGGCTTCAAGCAATCTGTCACTATTTCAACCTTGTGTGAATATTTTTTGTTATTGGAAAAATTATGGTCACATTAAGTTGAGTTGGAACAAGTGTTTGCAGACATTTTAACCCTGTGTTAAGGAAAATGTGGAAAGACATAAAAAAATGCATCCTAATTCCTAAATATTACAAGCTGTTCCATTCTGGGTGTACTAATGAGTGAAGGTTAATTTACAACAACGTAAGGTCGATTATCCTTTCATTTACACATTGTGACATTAAAATGCAAGCTGCATATTGTCCTCATAACATTGCCCAGAGCACCAAGCTCTGTAAATTTGACATAGATAGTTTTTGAAAGAGCTCCTCTAAAGAATGCAGGATGAGGTCTTCAATAACATCAAACATGTTGCCACTTTGGAACCGGGAACATAAACTGTTTTGAGATATTGACGTTGAAGTTCTTTTCAGTCAAAAAAGCAAAAGTGAAACATAAAAAAGCTCTGTTTCATAAATAAAAAATGAGCTGCTCTCTGTATTGGTTCAGTATGCATCTCAAATATTTTGTTTTTTCTCTCTTTTTTTCTTTTCTTTTTTTTTTTTTTTTGTTCACTTTCTTTTAAGAAGGTCATTTACAGATACAAAGCTGTAATCCTAGCAACTCACTTTAGGCAAAAAAAAAGTTGCATTTTGCAAAACATAGAGTTTGCCATCGACATATATGCAAGTTTAATTTTAATTTGGCATTTGAAAAAATAGAGAAAATATATTTATATATATTTTAAAAACACATTGCTAGTTCCATGGAAAGATCAGTAGAGATTTTTTTGGCAAATGCAAAGCCAAATGTTTTTTATAAACACATTAGTCTGTAAACTAGAGCTTTACTTTACTTTGCATTTATTGCATTCTAGTTACTGCAATTAGACTGAGCAAGGTTAAAGATTTACTTGACAATCTTTCTTCAGGTCAGTCCAGCAGGCAGTGTAATTTATAATGTGTACTAGTTTCATCTCATATTGGAATTGTCCCAGGAAGTAAGTGCAGCATGTCAGTATGGTAGGCATTATTATGTTTTTGTTTGTTTCGTTATTATTATTATTATTATTATTATTATTATTATTATTATTATTATTATTATTATTATTATTATTATTATCATCACCTCAGGTAATCGACAGGTCACTGAGGACAAAAACCTAATGGTAAACAGATGCTACATAGCAGTGCTAATGTAGTTCTATGATAGCACTAGATTTGTTTTAAGATAATGTGGGGAAATCAATGTTATTTGAGTAAACATTTTCACATTGGAGGTGGAATTAAACTATAAAAATGTTTAAATGTTCAAAGAGTACCTCAGTACCACAGTAAGTTGTGTAGCGCTGACTAAGCTAATGCTGCATGATGCAGTTTAATTTAAACAGGCTAGCAAGGCTGCTAATTGATTCTAAAGTAAGCTATAGAATGATAGTTTGGAGAAATGTAGATGCAATCAGGTTTATTTTGTATTACAACCAACCTTTCTTTGTACCTTTTTGAACTTGTTGCAGCTATTTCCACTCCAGATTATAAATGTAAAGATGTTTTATTTCTCAGGTCTCTCTAATGTGACCACAATTATCACAGCATTGTATGTGAGTGTGTTAGAGAGAGGAACACAATTATTTACATGAACCCCCTGATAGGTCTTGCCTGCCCTCTGGCCACCTCATGTATAGTCTAGTTCCGCCACTGGCTCAAACCTGTTTCAAAGCTTTTTCACCAAATTGTGTTGACTTTTTAATGTATGTAAGTCGTCTACTTTTGATTGGTGCAGGCCATCCATTCAGTCAGCTGGCATCATGAAGGGAAGCAGTTCATGTGCAGTCACTCAGATGGCAGCCTGACGCTATGGAACCTCAGAAACACCACCAAGCCATTCCAGGTCACCTTCCCTCATGGTGAGACACACACACCCTAAAGCTACACTTTAATCCAAAGCAGAGAATAAGGTCACTGTGATGTTGTCTCTTTCTGATGGATTTTTTTTTTATAATAATAATTGGTAGGTTCAAAGGTTTCACACCGTTATAGGGCATGTGGGCAGACTGGACTCCAAGTTCACATAGTTTAGTTGTGTAGTTAAAGTCTGCCCACAATGCCAGTGTACAGCTGTAAACTACAAGGGTCTGTAAATGCAACATAGTTATGAGTTATGCTGTTTGCAGAATATTGGACTGTTTTTGTGGAAATTGAAAGACAAACCACAAATGAAACTGTTCACCTGTCACCTTTTATTTGGTCCATTAATAACAACCAATAATGGCATCGAGTTATTGGAGCCACTCGGGGTAATCATCAGTGTGTTCAGCCATCAGCTCAGTTCGTATTCAACCCGTACTCATTTCCAGTCTAACGCCCTATATTGGAATGAATGACAAAAGAAAAGATCTCTGTAAAATCTTCAGTGCTAGTACAGTTGAATGAATTTAATTTAATTTGCAGTTCTGTATACTACACAGATATCCTTCTGTGGTTTCTGTCTTCCTCTGGTTTTGTTTAGTAGCAGGGCATCCTGACCTAGTCAGACTTTTGCTTCTTCACTGTGAGCTGTAACGTCACAAAACAGGCAGATAAGAGGGAACGTTGTCAGTGATGGGGAGCAGAGCAACAGCCACAAGCACTAGCTTAAACTAAAGCAGATTGTTAACATGCTGGACATTTTTACCCAATACTCTTTATAGTGTTTATCATACACTCACAAAACAATGATAACGTAAAGCACTTTAGTATGTGGAGGGCATGGAGATCAAACTGCAAATCCTGAAATTAATCATCAATCCTCTCTACATACAGAGACCTTCAAATATCTCATAGCTAGATATAGCATTCTCTTTCTAAATGTGATCAAAATCAGATAGGTAGGGAACTACTTTTTAATCAGTGCAACTGCTAGGATGAGTGGGAGTGTGTCCGGGGAGTGAGAGTGGGAGGGTTGTATGCTGTGTGAGTGTTTATATTGTGTGGGTGGGGCTGAGGAGGCATGCATGTGTTAGGATGAGCGGGAGTGTGCAAGGAAATAGGTGTGTGCATGTGTTTCTGTGTGTGGTTGGGGCGGGGTTAAGTGCACTTGTGGGGGGGGGGGCCTGGACGGGTCTGGGGGTGGTGTGCCATGGGTCTGCCGCTGTCCCCATCCTCTCATTCCCCGTTAGGGATGTGGGGGGGTGGGTACCTTCTGTGGTCCCTGAATGGCCCGGTCGTGGGGGGCGGCCTCTCCTGGCCTGTCTTGCCCTGGGGGACCTCCTGGGGAGTGGGGGTGCCTAATGCCACTAGTGTGCTTCCCTCTGGACGTACATCCCCGGACCCCTCTTACCCCAAATTTCCCTGAGGACTCTCCAAAGGGTTTAATAAAGTATTTCTATTCTATTATATTCTATTCTATTCTACTTCCCACTGTCTCTGTCTCACACACACACACGTAGGGAGTTGGGAGGCGTGGAGCCATGTGGGGTGGAGCGGAGGGGGCCATTCAGTGGTCTCCTTGAATGCACCCCATGGCGACTCGCCTCTCAGTTTTAATTGCACCGAGACATCAAAACACAAGAAACACAACACACAAACAAGACCTGGGGGGCATGGCATGTGGTGCATATCGGGCGGGGCCACTTAGGTGGCCCGGCTCCTGGCTCATTGCGGTCACTACCCCTCAATTTTAATTGCACACAACATACACTACATAAACAGTCAGGAGCGGGGAGGGAGAGGGTATTAGGGACCTCTCACACCCCTGTTCCCTCTGTGTGTGGCCGGGTGCGAGCAGGGGGAGGTGGTTGCCCTAGGGGCCGGGTTCAAGGGGTGGGTGAGCTGGTGGGCTGCTGGCTCTGTGGGTGTTGGGTCAGGGGGGTGCTTGGGGCTCGCTGTCCTCTGGTATGCCTGGGGTGTCCGCCACGGGGCATGGTGGGTGGGTTATGTGAGATGTGACTGTGTGATGGTGAGTGCTTGTGGGTACGGCACAGGGGAGGATGTGAGTGTGGGGTTATATAGGGTGCAGATTGAAGTAGGTGAGGGGTGGGGGTAGGGGGTTGATGGCGCCCTGGTTCCCGGGGTGTGCCGCTGGAATATCGGGGTGTGTGCTGGCCTATGCCGGGTGGCTGTCGGGGGGGCCTGGTCCTCCTAGGCATGTTGCGGGCCCTCGCCTTTGGGGGGTGGGGCGGCTGCCTCTGGGCTCCTGGGGCCCTGGGCCCTTCGCTTGGGTTGCCCTGGGTGGCCGGTCCCTGGCGGGGCCGGCGGCTGCTGATCTTGGCACACTGGGACCTGTGCCCCAAGACCGTGTAGGGCTCTTGCTGGGGCTCTCCTCTGCCGCCCTTCAGGTGGGGCTGGAGTCGTCTTTGTGGTGGGGTAGCTGGGGTTGGTGCTCCGGGGCTGCTGCTGAGGGCCCGGGTCTCTGGCCCTGGTTTGCCTCTGACCTCCGTAGAGGCGTGGTCATGTTTGCACGATCTCACTCACCACTCTTCATCACTAATCACTCCTCATTCCTCATGCTCTGCATGCTGACACAGTCACTGAGTTGTCCAGTGGGTTTTTATACTAGGAGATCATTCTTTTTTTTATTTTTCCTGTGAGTTAGTATCTGGTATCTTTCATGATGTGTCTTTTTGATTTGGTTATTATTTAAAAACTCTTGATGACTAGCAGCTCTGTTTTTTTGTGTGTGTGTGTGTGTGTGTGTGTGTGTTTCTGTTTTTGTTTTTGTAAAAGTTGTAGGAAATTTTCTGGTGTGTTCATGTACAGGTGTAACAGTTTGTTGTCTGGTGATGGTGTGGATTGAAGGGTCGTTTCCTTCTGCCTGTGATCTTTTTGTCTCCTTTCTTCTTTCCCTTTAGCACTTTTTGCTATTTTCAAACCTTTTTCTGTCCCCTCCAGTCAGGTCCAGCAAGATTACATAGACTCAAAGTAAATAACTAAATAAATGAATCAGATTATCAAGAAGAGCCTTACCCATAGGCCTCCCCTTGGCAGAGCAAATTTGTTCAGAGATTATCATTTTGCTTGCTGGACAGGACAAGTTAAAAAAAAGAAATCAGTGCAACTGCTTTCACACATGCTTTAGTCCTAAAAAATGTTTAAGATGTCATGTAGAACATCTTAATGTGAGAAAAAATTTCTAGATCATCAGTTGGTGGGACACTGTGTCAACATGTACTCAAATGAACAAATACTCAGGAGCATTTGCTCTCTCAGAGCATATAAATATCTGTTGGTGAGAAGTAATTTTTTCTGTCCTCCTGACCGTATGTTACATTCCGCTCGCTTCCTGCTGTTAAAAACATGTAAAAATACATGCAGTATTCATCTCAACACAGTAAGGACCCTCATCTGCTATTCTACACATGTTGCAAACAGAACACTGATTTCCACAGCATAATTTTTGCATCAGACGCTCCCTCCTGTACACTCCAGATAGAAGCTGGCCTTTGCCCTTCCATTTCCAGGTGGGAGAGCACATTTCCAGCTGAAAGCCTCCCGCTGTGATGTGTTCTTGTAAATAGCCTCAGTGGTGAAAGACTGGACCAAATTATCCAGACTTTCTCCTGAAAACTTTAATGCTCATGTGTGAAACAGCTTTATTGTGATGTATAATAATGCGCCATTTCAACCGTTACAAGATTTAGCCACACCGTATCCACTTGCCCTGAAATACAACCAAAATGCTGTATGTCTCTATCAAAGACCAAAGTTAAAAACAATAAATAAATAAAAACAATCATGTCTGTGCAATAAAGTATGCATAATATATTGTCCTGTAAATTTTTGTAAACCCAGTGCGTGGCTATGAAATTCATGATTCACAGCAAAACATGTCCCAACTGTCTATCTTCCACTGACAACTGGTTCAAACATTTCTGGCTTAGCGCATTCATACCACCCTATACTGTCATGTTATAAGCACTGGACGAGGATTCAAATGCAGGATAAAAAAGGTGGGCATATAAAAGAAAAAAAGTAGTCTCATTAAATTTACAAAAACACAAGATGCTTTAAAGGTAGGAAAAGGTAAAGTTTCAAAACTGTAAATGCAAATAAAAGGTAAAACTGAGACAGACCTATTAAAGATCTAAAACACCCACAAGACCAGAGGAGGTAATGGTGACAAGGATCTTACAAAGAACACAGGAAACCTGGGACTAGAGAACAACCACTACAGGCTATATAGGTGAAGCAATTACCAATGAAACCCAGGTGTGAAGCACAGACAGGAAGCAGAAATAACTGCAATGCACAAAGGAGAAAGAGATTTTTAAAATAGAAAGACTTGAAGCATAACAAGATTTTAATGAAAGCCACTGAAGGAACCAATTGTAAAATGTTAAACATGAAAATCCAAAAACAAGGTCAACACCAAGATAAAGAAAGACGGAACAAACTAGAAACACCTTAAATGCCTTAAAATGAAAACCCACAAACCCAAAAATAAAGTCCAGATAAAGTAAAAAAAAAAAAAAAACAAACAAGTAGACTGTATGACAAAAACCACAAGTCTTTAAGCATTTTTTTCTTTATCTCAGTCTAGGCCTAATTATCTTATCAAATTTTGAAATAAGACCAATATGATTTCATGGCTACATTTAAATTTGCATGTAATAATAATAATAATAATAATAAATTTTATTTCAAGGCGCCTTTCAAGACCCAAGGTCACCTCACAAAAGACAATTAAAATCAGTTAAAACATAAAACAAAACATCAAAACAAACATCATGCAGCAGACAGTTAAAAACATTAAGGTGAGAAGGCCAGTTTAAACAGATGAGTTTTAAGTTGTGATTTGAATGATGGAAGTGAGTCGATGTTACGGAGTTCAGGTGGGAGTGTGTTCCAGAGCTGAGACGGGCACGGGGCACAGAAAGGTGAATGGAGGAAGATGATCTGAGAGTGCGGGAGGGAGTAGCTATATGGAGTAGGTCTGACAGATATGGAGGGGCCAGATTATGGAGACATTTGAAGGTGAAAAGCAGGATCTTGTAGTTGATTCTGAATTTTATTGGGAGCCAGTGAAGTTGTTTGAGAACCGGTGTGATGTAATTGTTAGGAACATGAAAGACGTATGACATCATTTCACGTTAAATGATATGGAAAGTAATTTTGTTTCTCTGCAGGGCTCTGATGCAAACCATTATTGTATTTGAATCACGGATAAAATATCTTTATGTAAGATTTAATATGTTAATGACATGGGTGCAGATAATTTTTATATTTCAAAACACGCTGGCTGTGATGTGTTGGGAAGTGATGTTTGCTCAGCAGCATGTCTTTCTTTTCCATCATTTGGAGAAAAAGCAGCTTTAAGTCCATATTTGGTATAATTTAATTTGCGGTATAATTACATTGTGACTATAAGATGCTAAGTCATCTATAAAATTGTCTCTGTGCCATCCACGTTAAGCCAATTGGAAGTTGATAGTTATTTATTTATTTCATGGTTTACGTAATTATATTTGTCTTTTGATTAGTTTTTTGGACACCACAAATGAAAAGGAGCAGGAAGAATGTAAATTTAAATTTTAATTGTTCTCACTGAACAAACCTTCCTTGGCAACCAAATCCTTACTAACACATTTTAAAGTCAACAAATAAACAAGAACAAGAAATACATTTTTTTAACTAAAGCTAAAAATGCCCCCTAAGACCCCATGCAGTTTTGATAATTATTTCTTCACATCTGTTCTCAGGAATGTTAAAAAAATTAGTTGAATTTAAATAACAGAATACATCAGTTGGCATTTTATTCAGCTGATGTGGATCTTTTTCTTCAGAAATTAGATTGTTAGTTGATTTTTTTCATGGGGTAAAAGTCGGTTGAGTGGACATAATAAAGTTGAAACAAATTTCTTTAATTTGCTTTTGTCTGAAATTTGTGGCTTCACTGCCTTCTAGCTGAGAGACTTTGTCTTTGTGTCAGTGACAAAATCATTCCAGCATTTGAAACAGAAGGGAAATAGCTCCCTTTAATGCGATGACTGATAATGGTCTGTCATTTCCTAAAACGAAGAGGAAACATGTTGCCTAGTAATAAACAAAATAAAGTGTGAAATGGGAACAAAAACAAGCTCCTATTTTCTGGCTGATTGTTGTGCTGAATCTTTGCCATGATTGCTTTTATGATGAGAAATGCTGCTTGGCTGCATTATGATTACAGCTGAGGAGGAAAAGATTGTTAGTGTGAGGACGTGCATTCAGCAGCTGTTAAGTAAGGCCAAATAATATAAATCAGTTTTAACGGGAAAGGCATTAGAAAAGCACAGCAAATGCTTTTATAATAGTAGCATTCAGTGAGTGACAGCATCCCTTTGAACTCTCTAAAATGGTATTATAATAAATTAGCCCAGGTTACTTACAAAAATGCAATGGAAAATATAGATTTTAGTTTCAGTAAAATTACACATTCCTTTGAAATCATCCAATCTTTTGCTATTTTCTTTTATTCAGGAAAGATACAGAAGGATGGGAGGAAGGAGTCGTGTAAACCCATACTTAAAGTGGAGTACAAGACCTCAAGAAGCAGGTGTTTGCTTTTACATGAATCCCAGTTTCCTGATCTAAGTGACTTTGAAGTATCCTGATTACGCATGCTCATGCTTTTAAATCATTATTTCCAGACTGACATTTAAGCTCTGAGATGAAAGTCAATGTGATTTTTTTTTTTTTTACTAATTCGGTCGGTTAGTTTGTCCTCACAGCTGTGCTAATGAGCATTCATTCAGTTTTTAATCTTTGAATTTATCTGATTATTTCTACAAGTGATTCATAATGTGTGCTCCGTGTAGTTTATTTTACATTTTCTTAGTGATTTTCTTTGCTCATTAATTTCAACTACTAGGATGGATACAAAGAAAAACACTAAATATCTCTTCTCTCGACAACAGTGAGCCCTTTGTTATCTTCTCTGGAGGTCTTTCATATGACAAGGCAGGACGACGGCCAGCATTAACCATCATGCATGGCAAAGCCATCACTGTTCTGGAGATGGACTATCCTATAGTAGAGTTCATGGTGCTCTGCGAGACTCCTTACATCAATGGTGAGAATTCACTTTTAGAACTTGTCACATTATTTTTCTATGATTCAGAGCAGTGGTGACGCTCTACATACCTCCTGCACACTGCCTACTCTACACCAAATAAATCCATTATAATATTTTGATAATGCAAATACTGTTGCCCTGTAACTTACTGGGATGGCACCTATTAAAATAAAATATATATATATATCAAATAATCTAAAATGTTCAGAGTTGACTGGAGGTTTGAGGATGACAAGTTTTTTTTTTTTTCTTAGAGGCCTCAAATGTTCAGTTTTCTCTTTGTATCTCACAGAGGTCCAGGAGCCTTACGCAGTTGTGGTGTTGCTGGAGAAGGACTTGATTGTGGTAGATCTCACACAAAGCAAGTAGGTGTCTTACACATTCACGCCTTTCAACAGTTACATCCTAAAAAGATGGATAACAAACTGAAACAATAGTATTATAAATTGTACAGAATTAAATCTGAGCTGAATTTATTTAAATTTAATTTAATTAAACTGAATTTAATTGAATTGTAATCCCAAACAGATATTTTTGCAGTATATATTAATGATCATAGGGGGTTTAAACATAATAAATAATAAACACTCTGAAACATCACGTTACCATCATCATCATCATCATCATCAGCCCAGGTCTTCTTTTGGCCTGCGTTATTATCAACTCAGATAATTAAAAGCAAACCATTAGTTCATAATCAAGTTTGTTACATAAACAACCGAGTGAAGGGTTTTAAACTATGGGTGTCACCTGGATTTGAATTTCAGTAATGAAACAAAAAAAAATGTTGATGGGGTTAGAACAAGATTGTAAGATTAAGTGGTCAAAGAGCTTCTACTTTTAGGACTCTTAATGTATCAGAGATGGGTAAGAAGATAATGGAGTCACCCTCATAATCAAAACCTTATTCAGTCCTAAACTATAAACTATAGAGCTTTAGTGCTTTTAGAATAATTCAGTGGGATATTTGCAGGTAAGAATTGTTGAAAATGGAATTATTTAAATAAAGATATATGCTAGCTGTCATGATGAAAATGTGACTGCTCCACCTGACCTGCTGTCACTAATGGAAGGTATGAAGATCTGCAGATGTGCAACCTTGACACATTAGCATTTAAGGCTAGGGAATACACTTGAGCCGTAGCAAAACATTAAGGTATAAACGAACATGCTGAATAAATTAGGTTACCTAATTACACTGCTTAGATATAAATGTCCACTGACAACAGCAGTTGTAACACGCCCAGATTGCCCTCAGGATTGCAGCTCATTGATCAGTAGTTGCATGTTTTAATTATAGAGAGCAGATTAAACTGCCGATACACAAGTCTACTGTTGATTAGAAAACTAATATTTACATCGATGCGCTTTTCACATGTTGTTTAAAGCATGTACGTGTCTACCAGTACCATTTTACATACTGCAAATGATGTCACTGACGTAGAACACACAAAAAAAAGGGAAATGTTGGTGTAATTCTCAACAATCTTAAAATAACTAGAACAATCTTCAGTTCCTCCTTTCTTATTCTGTTTTATATTATTTTAATTCTATTAACTGGAGATATTTCAGTATACATGTGCATACATTTGCTTCTTCCTTTTTCTTTTTATTCCCTGATGATTTCAACCCTTTTCTGTTTTTCTGTGATGATGGTGGAACTTAAACCACATTATGTGCTTGTGTCTGGCAGCTTCCCTGTGTTTGAGAATCCATATCCCATGGACGTCCATGAGTCTCCAGTTACCTGCACAGCCTATTTTGCAGATTGTCCCCCAGACATTATCCCCATTCTCTACTCTATAGGAGCTAAACACAAGAAGACAGGCTACAGCCAAAAGGTATGAAAGGCACAAAAAAAAAGAAAAAAAAAAAAAAAAAAAGCAGCTGATTCTGATTAATTTGTCTTATATTCAGGTTTAATTATATTTTATTTTTAAATCTTAGGTTTTCATGCATGTAGGAGGAGATTTTCAATGACAACATAATTAGGTTTGCGTACATTAAACTGTAATGTTTGTTTTAGGTCAGATTTTCAAGTATTTTTAATCCTCTGAACTGGTCTTAACATTGAGTAAATAGTGGGTTATCATGGAAATTTGTTATTTTAACAATACATTTTCATATTTATGGATTGGAGCAAGCATTTTGGTAAAATGGAACATTGTGAGTTTTTGAAAATGAACCCAAAAAAGTCACTTTGTTTAAACAACATAGAATGTGATTACAGTTTAAAAACCATGAGCTCTTTTTGTGTTATACTATTAGGAGTGGCCAGTCAGTGGAGGCACATGGACATTAGGTTCCCACACCTACCCAGAGATCATCATCACAGGGTAAGTCAGATATACTGACAAAAAAACAGGGGGGGGATAAGAAAAAATCTGCCTGTCACAATTAAAATGACCTTTATATGTGTGTCTTCACACACCACTGTGGCATATTTTTGTATTACTAGTTCCTACAAATGTGATTTGGCTCCATACAAACCTCAGGAAAAAACAGTGCAGGGTCATGCTGCTTTGTAAGGCGTTGACAGAGATGTTAACTTGTTCTGAAGCTCCCACATTGGGTGGTGTTTGCTTCTGGGTAAAACTCACAGATATCAGTGGCAGCTGAGCCGAGGCACCCTTTGATGCCAATATGGAGATATATTCCATGGGGCGCACAGTGTGACAAAACTTAAATCCTCAGCTCACAGGAAATTTATTGCCTCAGAGGAAAGTAGCTATCAGTTCTGCAAGGATGGGCCAGAATGGGTTTAATGTTTATAATAGGTGATAGCTACAGCCAAATTTATTTTAAAAAACGTATTAAAGAGAACTTTAATAGATAACTGCAACATTTTCAAGGCTGATATTTTGGCACATTTAAGCATGGTGCAAGGTTTTATCCTTTTCTCCTTTTGAGGGTAATTTTCTTACACTCTAAAAAAAATAAGTGTTGGTTCTTTTCTTTCAGGCATGCTGATGGATCAGTTAAATTTTGGGATGCATCTGCAAGTAAGTCCTCTCAATACTATTATTGTTATTCTTGTCTGAAATGGTGCATTTGGTTAATTTCATGATTTTGTTACACATCATTTTGCCACATTTTTTAAACAAAGCCAACAAATCAAACTAATAGCATCTGAATGATAGACTCAGTCCCTGCAGTTGTCATTACACTTACAATGGATCTTTCTATTTACTGCATGTGTAGCATTACAAACATTTATTTTAAATTCATCAAACCAGTCACGCTGCAGATGTTGTACAAGCTGAAGACGTCTAAAGTATTTGAGAAGCCAAAGCCAGGCGAAGGCAGGGCTGCTGAGTTGGTGGAAGAAGACCCTTTTGCCGTTCAGATGGTCAGCTGGTGCCCTCAGAGTCGCATCTTCTGTGTGGTTGGCATCTCTGCTCACATCATCCTGTATCGCTTCAGCAAATATGATGCCAACACTCAGATAGTGGTGAGTCAAATAAGAATTAAAACGTGGTCATAAAGTCCAAAGAAAATTCAATTTCTTCTCTGAAACCTGAAGTCTGTTTTAAACAGAGCTCTTTGTTGTTTTAGCTGTAGATTCATCTATATTTCTGCACCCATTTCATTCCCAGGCACTAGAGGTACGCTTGCAGTGTGAATCGGAAGATGTCATCACTCCATCAGAGAATGAAAACAACCCCTGCTTCTCAGAACCAGGCTCCCACTCACCCCAGCCCCATCACCAATACCCAGTTAGCCCCGGCAGCAGGACACCAGAGAGTGGCAAAGACAGCATCCCCTGCCTCAAGTAAGACCTCGGTACACACATCAAAGGTTCACTACTCCAGACAGCATTCATGTATTTGCACGAATCAGCTGCTCTTCTAGTGTGTGATGAAATTATTAAAGCACGTTTGTCAAATGAAATGCAAGTAGTAAAATACCAACGGTATGTCCATTGTTATTTTTAATCGGGGCTTTAGAGAGTCACATCAAACAGACTAACACGGAACAGTGAAACAAAGGCACAACTGTGAAGGAATTATTTAATAGTCAAAGTGACTAGTACTGAGATCTGCTTTCCAGCTACTCTAAGAGCAGGCCAATATATCTGAAACCTATATATCCATAGTTAGGTGAGACTTTTCCAGGCTCCTCAGGACGTAATAAATCAGTGGATCAAATGTAAAGCCTTAATATCAGATATGCACAGCTGAAATAAATACTAACACTAATTCCTACCTACTCCTTAGTCTAGATCACTATTTCGTCAGTGGGGATACATGATACCCATGGGGTACGTGGAGACACTCCAGGGGGTACATGAGAAAATAGAAAAATAACAAAAATAGTGTTCATGTAAAATTTAACAATAGTGTGATACATATTTCAGTTAAATGATAAATGTTATGAACTAAAATTAATGTTCAGTTTAATTCAGTGCCCCAGGTCACCCACATACATGATTTTTAACTGGTACATACCAAATTACACCAACTTGTCTGCTTAAAAAACTTGAACCAGTGTTGAAGTGTAGCTGAAACACAGTCAAGTGCCGAAAAAGGCTAAAATTAGAGACAGTAAAATTCTGCTGGCATTAAAGCAAATGGTTTTTTTTTGGGATCCCCATCTACAAACTTTAACCCACCCAAGGTATTGTGTTTCTTATGTTGGGAGAAACTAACTAAGCCAGCATGTCTCCAGCGGCATCTTACCAGTAACAACGCCTGTCATGTTGGTAACCTGATGTTTTTTTTAGGAAATTTGCTGAATTCAGATCATCACAAGACAAAATGCATATAGCCTCATCATCAGAAGCCCTGGAGGTTTCTCGCAGTAAGTATATGGTGTCTTTGCTCTTGGCTAAGACCAAAAAAACCTTCATCATGGCTGAAGACCTCCTCCTGTCTGCTGTCTGTTGTACCGGCAGAGACAATGCTGGTAAAAAAAAACACAGTGGAATAGACATTGCTGAATAAGTCGTAAAAAATATACTTCTAGTGATGAGAAAAGGTTTGTTATGATCAAATTAGTCCTCAAAAGTCCTACTTGGAAGGGCACAACCATGCACTGCACACTCCAAGCTCTGCTCTGTGACTGTTTCAGGGTGAAAGAACGAGTGGTTCGGGTGCCTCCTGGCTACCAGTCGGACCTGGTCATCCAGCTGCTGTGGGTGGATGGAGAACCTCCACAACAGATCACCAGCCTGGACATCAACTCTGCCTATGGCCTGTAAGTCTTCAAATGCCTTCTGTATGCTGGTACCTGTTCATCTGTGTGGCCATTTAGTTAGCAAAATGGAAAACAGCAAACAGTAAAATGTGTTACTACTGCTAACCATTTCCTTGTTTTAGACAACAGTCAAACATACTGGTGGGAAGCAGGTGCTGGAAACTAGACTGAAATTTGCACCTTTGAGACTAAGAACCGATAGCAGAGTACTGTGAGTAGCTGATTTAAAAACAGCCTCAACCCAGTGAAACACAACATAAGTTTTCTGCTAAACTGGAATAGATGAGTTGCAGCTTGGTGGTTTCAGATTGCAGCAGGAAGAGAGAATTTGACTAATTAAATCTTAAACCCATATTTTGTGTATGCATAGGTCTTCCCATCTGTCGACAAGCATATGTGGGCTGACTTTGAGTGTATGTAGGCTTTTGTGTTTTTATGTATTAAGCTTATATAAGGTTGTATCTGGTTACAAGGCAATAAATAAACATTACCAGCTGCAGTTTCAGGTATTTATAATGTATTTTTTTATGCAATAACTTGTCGAGTTGTAGTTGTAGCACACTCTTCAGACATACATTGACAAAATTTATGGATGAGAATGGGTGTTAAAGTCTAAATACAGCAGATATGTAACCACCTAGACAAACATAAATTATTAAAACAATACACAGTGTATTGAAATTAGGGCCCAAAATCACAGTGATCAGCTGTTTCCATATAACACCCTGAACCCTAACCCTGAATGACAGATGTTAGATCAGCTCTAATAAAACAGATAGAGTAAATAAAGCAAATGCTTCATTATGAACTTCCTAATATTAATATAAGTTACCAGTGACGCTAACCTTCCTATGATGAATATATACCACAAAGATGCATGCCAGCAGAGAAGCAATGGAGTCAGTGTGTATTGATTTTTTCCAGCTGTCTCATTTGTTGTTTCAGCTTCACTCTTCAGTGAATTATTCCAGTTTTTCTTGGTCCGCTGCAGTTTAAGTGAACCGATCAAATTCTGCAAATACAGACATGCAGGAAAGATGCCTATCTGTGAAGAAGGCAGAACAGTTAGCTAGCTAGCTACCATCAGATGCTAATGCAGCATATTGGGCATTTTTGAAAACATTGCTGTTTCAGGGATGGGGTTACTTCACAAGCCCCTCCTTTATGAGTTTATGAATCCTGCCCTAAAAATCCTGAGTAGAAAACCGATGAAAAAGTATGAACTGTTCAGCTCAATAATTTAGTAAAACACTGTTCTTCTCCGGCTTTTCACATGTTTCAAAAACTGCTTTTACTTTGAGATTTTAAATATAGGGCCAGTTTCAGAGACAGGTCTTAAAGCTAGTCCCAGACTAAAATCCCTGTAGCTGATTAACTCAAGGTCACTTGAGGTTCAAGTTTTAGTTTATTCTGGATTAAACTACACCAACTTTAAGAGTGATGATTAGAGCTAAATGAAGACTAATATGCACCACAAAGGCCTGCAGCCTTACTGCTGCAGACAGGGCGAAATTTATTTTATGAAATACCTTTATACATACAAAGTTTTAGAGATATTAATGTGTCTTTGCTTAAGCTATGACCAAGAAGGACCTGCATTTAGAGATGTTTTAACAATTAAGCGCTTTAGTTAGATTAGCAGCATTCAGACGTGCAAGATTTTGTTTAGGTTCATTGCTTTCTGTTTGATCGTATTTGTCTTGTACAAAATTAAAACTGCGTGACTGAACAGTTAAACACGACTCATCTGAAATCTAGTTTGTGCTCATTGAAACACACTCATAAATGTTTAAATAAAAACAGATTTTCACTTTTCATATTATCTATCATGAAGGTTAATCACAGTTGTCTCATTCATGTTTATTTTTTTTAATCTTAGCTTACTGTTCCAACTTTATTTGCACTTCAACTTACTGTTCTTCTTTCAGATATTTAAATTTTGTTCATGATTTTTTTCTTTTTAAATAATAATAATAATAACAATAATAATAATAATAATAATAATATTTTAAAAAAGAAATAAATATCTTTTTTTTTCATACAATTAACCTGCTGTGGTGAATTCTTTATCTGCTCTGTGTAAATGGTCATCATCAGCTAGACCATCAAGAGGTTGCTGGTCCATTAGTCTTGTTTTGTTCTCGGTGGTTCCCCACCAGTATTAAACTAATCTTTTTGACTCAATGCCAGGTTTTTATTATCAACGGGTTTACTTGGCTCAGTCCAGGACTCCAGTCTCAGACTAATTAAAACAACTTTTAACTGAGATTAGGGAAGTGACTTAAATGTGTTGGATTAACTAGAACAGATTCAGACCTAGACCTGGTTTACTCTAAACCCTGTTTCTGATACCAGTCCATAGTGTTTTCTGGGGCTTTTAACTCATTAGGGTTTAACTTACTGTTATCAGCTCATCACCTCACTTGAATGTTTTCCTCTAATCAGACCAACATTTTCCAGCCAACTACAGAAAAGCAACTCATGTTCTGCAGTAATTAAACTGACTGAAGTGCATGAATGTTGTCAGTCCTCAAGTTGTAGCAACACTTCTTGTCTTTTTGGCCTTTAACACCTCCTCTTTGGCCTTGATTTCTGATGCAAGAAACAGCTTGGTTTAAAAAGCTCCTTTTAGGCCAAGACAACATTTGAATCTCTTTTCCAAAGCTATTGACAGCTTGAATATAGCAGCACTAATTGATTTATTTTGTTTTTTGTCCCTTACTGGCTCTTTTACTCACACTATGTTTTGTTAATACCACACAAAAAGAAAAGAAAAATGTTTCCTTTTAGCTTATTTGCACATCATTCAGGTATACAGTACTTCAGTGGCCACAGTTCAGATTTAATGGTGATTAGAAGTTTACATTAAAACACTATACAGTCATCTCTTCGTGTTTTTATTTTCTTTCTTAAGTTGTGATAAAGACAAAAAGTTGACTTGATCCTCTTTATATAGTTTAGTGCCTGTACTGAAGTATATGTTCAGTTTTTATTTAATGTATTAACAATATAGAGACCTTCATTTTCAAGAAACTTAACATTCTGCTGCAGCGTCATGTTAAAAAAAACATGTGGCCAACAAATAAATTAAGCTTCATACAGCAGTAATGATTCTAATGCTTTTTCAATTAGGTTGCCTTGTTTCTCATTTTGGAGTTTTTTTTAAATGGATGTTGGGATTTCCTGCTCATTTTGCCGTTTGTTTTGCATGGTTCAAGTTGTAATTAAATGCTGATTAGTGTGAAATAGTGGAACTGGGTGGTAAATACACTGCTGCTGTGCATTTCATTTTCAAATGTGTGATCATGGTCTTGAAATTGTTGTTTACATAAGCAGCTTACCCAGAAGTTGCAGACACATTTTAGTGAAATTAATAAATTATTGGTTGGGTTGTCAGAAACTGAACCATCTATTCATAAGACAGTAATGTGAACTGGCAGCCCAGACTAACCAGAAGAAAGCAATTTGTACATCTTTCTACTATGTAGCGGCGTCACCTTCCATGGTTGCAACTTGTCAGATGGTAACATATCCGTAGGCTGTTGTTTTCTGTCCAGCAACGTCAAGTAACATGACTTGACTTGCAAGACATGAATATAAAAATGTGTTATTCAGCAGGTTACGTCTCAAACAAGTAGGCTCTTGTCTGAAGTTTTCCTAGTGTGACAAGGATGGATTAGGACTTCATTTCAAAGCTCCACGATATGAGCTGCCACTGGACTGACAAATCTTCATTCTCTTTTAGAATTTTATTTATTGAATGTTGAATTTAAGCCCCAATAATAGAGAAATCTGATAGGAACGCTATCTTTTTAAAGGAAATCCAGCAATACTATTGAAATTGCACCTGCATCAGCAGTGTGAGATGAACCCAGACTTTTGTCATCAGTAATTGCATCAAAAGGTCAAAGTAAATGTGATAGGGTTCTGCTACATGAAGCCTGTAATGTCAGTGAGAATAACCTAGTCGATAAAACTCGCCATGCTTACACACATACTTCCTTGGTGTGTTTGTATGACCAGCTTGGCCTTTGGGAACTGCAACGGGCTAGCGGTGGTGGACTACTTGCAGAAGACCGTCCTGTTGTGTATGTCCACACTGGATCTGTACGGAGCCACTGACCCCTACCAGCGCCTTACCCGTTCCCCCCGCAGGAACAGACAGTCCACCTCAGGTAGCATGGACACACACACAAACACACACCTCTGGGATCCTGCAAGACACTAACACATATGAATACTCACTGTGCATCTAGAGCATCCACACTGCCTTATCTTTCTGCCCCTATCTTTTTCTATTCTCTCTCCTCCTGTTTCTATTCAGATGTGAAAAATCTGATCTCATTTACATGAACAGTTTTTAAACAATCATAAAAGTAGTTTAGTTTTATTCCTAGAATGGATCTTGCAGCTGTGCATTGTCAAAGGCCTTGTACACAAGAACACAGGTATTTTGATAGCCACAGATTTTTCTGTCATCATGCAGACCAATCATCTTCATGCAAGTGCAGTTTTCAGGCTCTGCAGCTCAGTATTCTGAGAAGCATTTTTAGATTGAATCATTTAACTGTAACATGTATGTGTGAACTGGAGAACAATGGTATTGAGATTGTAACATCAGATGGTGTGCTGCCATTTACTCAGTTTAAAGCGGCACTACTGAACATTGGCAGATATTCGTACTTTGGCGCCCCCTAATGAATGCTGCTTTGTCATCGATTTTGCATCCTGTGACTTCCTCTCCAGCCAGTAAAACTTAGTCCAGTTTTATCTCATTTATTTGCTTCTTCTGATAATGGGGTGTAATCTTAGGGTTCTTTGTTAAATCAGCAAAAGTGTGTATCCAACACAGCCAGTGTGTTGGTATCCAGTTGCTTGCATGTGTCACGGGGCCATAAATCACCGTGCAGCTGCTGTGTAATGCCCTGGGCTGGAGAGCAAAGTTGTGAAGTGCAGTTTCTCTGCCCCGGGATGCTGGCAAACAAAATCAGGACACCCCAACTCATGTAATGCATGCACATGATTACACTTGCGCAAGTGTACATACACACACATACGGATTAAATCTTTTTTTTTTTTTTTTTTTTTTACAAGCAGGTCAGTCAGGTCACTTTAGGCCCAGTCCACCGGGAATTGTCCCACACTTGTCCCCCGGGAGCCTATTATAGAATGTTAAGGTTGGAAACTGATGTAGTGTTGATTTAACATCAAAACATGGTAACAGCAGCCTTTGTCAATATCTGGATGGTTTGAAGAGAATATTTCACATGTTTGCACATAAATATACATTAATAGGGGCTGCATAGCTCAGTGGTTAGAGTGATCATCCTGTAACCCAAGGGTTGCCGGCTCGATCCCGGCCCGGAGAGCTCATGTCGAGGTGTCCCTGAGCAAGACACCCTGAGCAGACTCCTCATGGGTCTTGGTTGAGCGCCTTGCATGGCAGCTTCCGCCTTCAGTGTGTGAATGTGTGTGTGAATGGGTGAATGTGATGTACATGTAAAGCGCTTTGGATAAAAGCACTATATAAGTACAGACCATTTACCATTTAAATCACTACAATGATAATGAGGCACAAAGTCATTAGACCAAATTATGAAACACACTGCTACAAAAAACAACACTGAGCTCAACATTGGATGGAGATTTTTTTTTCTGGGGACAGAGAAGGAAAAGGTCCCATTTTTTAAGTGCCTGTGTTAGTGTGTACTTGACCTTTGTCTGTGTTGATCAGCAGTGGTGGAAACTGGATGGAGAAATTTCCTACTTTGAGCTTTCCTAATATGAGTCTGTTTTAAACTAAATGATCAGTTTCCATCTTATTTGAAAGAGTAGCATGCTTTTTCCTTAACTGCCTTCATTAAACACCTATTGTATTTTGTTAGTTTGGGGATAAATGACTATATATTTAGTTTTACTTGCAAAAGGAAAACATTACACTTACTGGATAAAATAGGCTATAAAACATTTGAATGAAAAGACGATACAGTTCAGTACATATTTTGAAATTCTTAAAATTATTATTTTAGATCATATAAACTCTGTCTTCTTCTCTTTCCTCCTATTCTGTCACACAACACATATTTACAGAAACACCTGTCCCAATGCTATGAGGTGCATGTTAACAGGTTATGTGTCATCCAACATTGGCATTATTATGCATGTTGTCACTTGGTTCCTGTCTGCTCTGTTTTAGTCCTGCTTGAGCACAAATCTGTTGGTAAAAAGCCACAGAGGTCTTGTTGTACTTCCTGACCCCCCACATTCCTTTTCTCTGCTCCTCGTCTTGGCTGGCAAAAGCCTCTAAACCAACTATTTTATACCTAATCTGCTACTGTATAGTGATATTCAACCCCACCACATAGAGCAAAACATATTGTGAAAAATACAAGCCACACTTTTATCAGACAGTAAACTTACTTTAGGAAATATAAGGTTTTGGAACATTTTGATTAGTATTAAACACTTTACAAATATTTATAAGCTGTGCTTAGTTGAAGGGATGAATGTTTAAAAGTGCTACTGTTTATATACTGTTGCACAAGCAGTTTACTGACTACTGCAAATGCCTTTATGTGCATGGTCTTTAAAGTAAAATTGGAGACGAGAGGAAAAATGAAACCACTTTAACAGTTTTTTCTGCACCCCATGTGGTTGAATTTGATCCAAAGCACTTACTGTGCTGAAGATGATACAAACTGAATAAGGTCAGACACAACAAATAACATCCTGCTTGCTAAGCTGTCTTCACAAAATTTGTTGTTTTCTGTCTTTCCCAACACATTTTTAGCTGTTTTCACTACATATGTATATCTGTATGATAAATGGTGTGCACAATTATTAGGCAAGAATGGATTTTCAAAAGAAATGTCTTGTTTATAGTAAACTGAGTTACAGCATAGGTGTGAAGGGTAAGCTGAACAGCTGACTAATGTTAGAAAAATTAAATCTGCCATAAATGCCACTGTATTCTAGAAATGTCACCTACTTAAAGTCAATGCTTCATGTCAGCCCTCAACAGGATAGAGGACAGGATTTAGATCCTTCTATCTAACATCTATCATTTCAGATGAGTTGAATAGATCTGAGAATTCAGGAAGGGCATGACCTTCACGCTGCACAATGTAGCGTTGCATGAATTCTAGTTAGTGAGCCACAACCTCAAAGATAACAATCACAAACTGTGAAAGTTTTTGTTTTAAAGAGATAAATGACTCTGGGAAAAAAGAGGCTTCTGCAATGTATACTTAAATCAGCATCTCTGAGTATTACTACAAAAAATTCAATTCCTACAAGGCAATGCAAGTTTATTTGTATAACAGTTCATGAAGAAGACGATTCAAAGTGCTTTAGATAAAACATTAAAAGCGTTGCAGCAGGGTGCAGAAGACTCATTTAAAAGTACATTAGAAACAAACTTTAAAAAGATATGAAAGACATTAAATAAAGACAAAAAGCTAAAGTAAAATAAAATGCAAAATAAATAAAACTGAAAGGGAGAAGCACAAAGTCATCACTTAAGCTGTAGGCTCACTCAAGCAACCTTCAAATATGGTGGCCCAGCACCTTGTCGTTTTATGGTTATGGTTATCGAAGGAAGATGGATGGTCACAAATCATCAAGCAAAGCTGAGCTGTGTGATTTTTTTTTTTTTTTTTAGAAAGAGTGGTATAAAGTTAACTAATGTGGAAAAACTGGCAGAGAGCACACCATAATCCAAACTGGAGTTTTTCAATACAGATTTCTGAAAGTTCACAATTTTGTGAAAAGTGAGCAAAAGATTTCTTTTCTTTTAATTGGTCGTATTCTGCGAACACTGCATCCTTCACTTAAGTCATTTACACTTAAGTTCTGCTCTAAAGAAAAGTAGTTTGATTTGAAAGGCATAACACAAGAATTAAGCCAAAGCTGTTTATATGGACAGAGAAGAAAAAGCACCTCAGTGTCTTCCTCTGACTAAAGCTGGGTTTTTCTATTTGCATTTAGAAAATGGGAATAGGAAGCACTAAATCAATCAATCAATCAATCAATCAATCAATCAATCAATCAATCAGTCAATCAATCAATCAATCAGTCAAACTTTATTTATAAAGCACTTTTCATGCTGGGGCAACACAAAGTGCTTTACATGAAAAATCAATTTATGCATATTAAGACAAAAAGAAACTACAAAACAGGAAAAAAAAGTTAGAGTTGCACGCAGGAACATGCATATATACACACAAAGCAGATACAAATGAAATGAAAATAAAATAACAAGATATAAAATTTAAAAAAATAAGCTTAAGATCAAATAAAATTTAGTTAAAAGCTAAGCTAAAAAGGTAGGTCTTAAGCCTTTTTTTAAAAACATCAACAGTCTCTGCAGCCCTGAGGTTCTCTGGCAGGCCGCTCCACAGATGAGGGCCGTAACAACGGAAAGAGGCCTTGCCACATGTCTTGGTCCTCACCCTTGGAACAACTAATAGACCGCTTCCAGAGGACCTCAGGGTCCGCGAGGGTTCATAATTTAAAAGCAAGTCAGATAAATAAGAGGGCCCAAGACCACTAAGACATTTATAAACTACTAAAAGAACCTTAAAATCAATCCTGAAAATGGAAAAGCAAAATCACAATTTTTATGAAAGGTTCAAACACTTACTTAAGTAATTTCTTATTATTTTTAAAGAAAACTTGATGTGCATTAGGACAGGGATCCCCAACTATGGTCCTCAAGGCCCACTGTCCTGCAGACATTCAGTGTTTCCCTGCTTCAACACACCTGACTCAAATTAATGGCTCATTAGCAGACTTGTGCAGAGCTTGCAAGAGAGAAGTTTAATTTGAATCATGTGTGTTGCAGCAGGGAAACATCTAAGACCTGTGAGATAGTGGGCCTTGAGGATCAGGTTTGGGGATCATTAAGAGATGTGAACAGAACTTTTCTACTTACACCTGACCCAACAAAGTTTAGATTACATAACTCTGCTACGGTTTCCAATCTGGGCCAGCAAAAAACTAAACCCAAGTAACTGGCAAGTGTCATTCCTTCTTTTTGTGCCTGTCCACTGCAATTGCTGTTATGTTTTCCTCCATAAGGTTTGCCTCCGGTAAGGAAAACTACTACTTATACTGAATTATGTCCACTAGGAGCATAGCCCACTCAGTTCTGGCAACACAGCGCAATCCAATTTTAGTCTGGTTAGTGAAAATATTTCTGATTCACTTTTTTTTTTGGATTTATTTATTTATTTATTTATTTTCATTGCTTTTTAAAACAGTTGCTAATTCAGTACAAGTTGAACGTCTCATAGCACTTGACAAGCAGCTTTATTGCTCACTAAATTCTCTAAAGAAAAAAAAACTCTCAGATTAAGAATTGGGAAACTTAATTTCATAATGTAGTTTCCTAATGATAGTGCACACCTATATAATTCTATACCTTCAAATTTTATTAAACATTCAGGTTGAACTTTTTTGGATTAACTGAGTGTTATATTTCATCAACAATAAATTTGTTTCTGATCAATAAAACTTGAAAGAATGATTGTGATTGTAGTGTATCTGTACAATATGTCAGTCAAATGTATTTTTCATAATATAATGATTTATTATTATTTTAACCATGCTCATCAAGACATGGTTTAAATGAATAAATTGCAACAAAAATGCTGTTTTATACAAGAAGCAATTAGTTGTCCAGCAGGAGATTTCTTTGTCATGTTGTTGGTGTCAGTAATGATGCGTTCCCTGCTAACACAGTGGTTTTTGTGCAAATTACTAATCACATTAGTGTTTCTGAGGTTTGCTGGACTAGCCGGTGTATCTTCTGTGTCCTCCCCTGACACTAACTCAGTTGCTGCTTGCTCTCACTTTCTTTTCCACTCTAAGCCTGTGTGTTCTTCTCTCTCCCCTCCAACTCCCCCACTCCCTGCCTTCCCTCCCGAAACTCCTTCCTCATCCCTCCCCTCTCCCTTTATATAACCTTACGTTCTTTCTCTAATTATAACATTTCTTTCTTTTCTCTTTTTTTCTGCCTCTTTCTCACCTTACTTACAATCTTGCCCCTTCTCTGTTTTTCTCTAATCTCCACCCACACCTCTCACTCCTTCAATTTCCCTTTCCCCTCCTCCTCTTCCTCCCACCTTTTGGTGACTCTGTGGCTGCTGATGTGGGCATGTGGGCCTGCCTGACAGAGTTTTGCATGCGTGGCCTGTCTAACTTTTATTCAGATTCAAAGAAAAGGATCCGTACATCCTATCAGAGTAAGTCGAGCCTTCCTACAGTAAAGGCTGGTGGGACTCGGTGTGTGTGTGCAGAGGGGATGAGGGGATGGGTGAGTGTTTTGTAGGCTTTGGTAGAGAAGATTACCATATGAACTGATGTGGACCTGTAGGAAATTGACAAACCAATGAGATGATTGGAATAAAATTTTATTCTGGAATAACAGCTGAAAAAAATCACCTGCATTTTGCTGAAGTTACTTTATTCCAGTCATGTCTGCAGTATGTCCTTTTACAGAAAGACAGGCACTCCTTGAGCCTCTTAAGTAAGGGCAGTCATAAATATTATATGACCCATCTGATGTATATTTTAGCTAAAGTATAGTTAGTGGGGTGAATAAAGCCTTGTCCATGGACTGGGCACAGAAAAATGTTTAATGTGTTCTTTTAGCCTGTGGTTACAAAGGAATTTTTTATGTAATACTTCAATAAAGGATTGATCAGAGCGCTTTTCAATGGCTTCAATCACTTGTACACCCAGTATAAATTATAGAAAGAAAATTAGCATTAAGACGCTTTCTGGAACCTTTGACTGAAGGGAAATAATTAAATCAATTCAAGTTTTTCAAATGTGACAACTCAGCAAGGCTGTTAATGACTCCATAGTGATTGCAGCTTAAACACCCCACAGTCCAACTGAAAGGAACAAAAAGTAGAAATGTCAGCAGATGTGACAAGAAGAATGGAGGGGGAATGATTTAATTTTGGCCTTGTGCTTGATGCATGTGATTTGAGATGATCCTGACTGGACGTGTGTTTGTTCTGTTCTGTGTTTTTGTGTATTCCACTTTATTGTGTGATTTGCACTACAAGATGCTTCATTTCAGTCCCATTTGCATCCAAATCAATTTGGTTGGATCCAAAACACCTATCTATTAAAATCAGATTGTAGTGCAGGTCACATAAAGAATCAGCCACTCTCCTCCAGAGGTAAAAAATTCATTCAAAGAAACATTTACTAAAGAAAGACAAAGTGTCAGCTGTTGATAAAAACCTTCATTCTCATGCAGTTGTAACCCTTACAATTAATAATGAAACACTGGGACGTTATCATGTCATGACAACTCAGATGTTGCTCTCTCTTGGGGTTTTGCGCGGCTGATATAAAACCAAACTGATTTCTGTTCAGTCTGCACATCATCGTTTAGATAGTCTGACAGTCTGTACTTCTTCCTCCTCCTCCTCATCTCGGCTCCGGCAGGCCTTACTGAACTCACTGACAACCAGCAGTCTGTTGACATGGAGAGAAGCAAGTCACCCACTTCAGGTAACCTGCTCACACACACTTATACACACACACAAACCACTGCCTAATCCTTCCTCCACGTACCGTCACTTTGAAACTTTGCTGGGATGCTGTTGACTTTAAAGTTGAATTACAGCTTGTGGTCACCTCACCCATCCCGAGAGCTTCTTCACACCTGATTGAAATGTTGCTTTGTGGAGGTTGATTCAGAAGGTGTAATATTTCTGATGCATCAGCTTTTCAGTCCTTCGATTTGTTGTTCTGTAAGACTGTAAGTTTTCCCAAAGGTAAGAAAGAGAAAACCTTCACTTATCATCATTCCATTGCCATGTTTACCTTAAACTAATTTTATCAAACAGCTGGAGGCCGTGGTGATAATTTAATAAGGTGTGGCAGTAACCATCGTGTCATGAAATCAGGGCTGAAATATCTGCTGGTGTTCTTGGAGCTGTTTACATATTTTTTTTTTATTTTACATCTATAATATATTGAAATCTCTTCAGCTCTTCTGTCAATTAAATATTTGTTAGCGTGTGAGTGTGTAGCCATGCTTGACTTGTGTAAGATGCTACAGGACAGATAATGAAAGAGACTCTTTTTGAGAGGATAGTGATGTGATGAAGCATATAATGTAGTCATCTTCTAATGTTTTTAGATGATGTTATATTCATTATCTTGTCACTTGGATCAGAAATATAGTGTTTCATAGAGACCACTGACAGGGGAGATTATGGAACAGAAGATACTATGATTTGTAACACAATAGATGGGAATTTTGTTGGCAGTTTGTTGAGGTCTGTGTGGATGGAGGGAAAGAAACGGGGATGCATAATGGAGTGAGAGAAGGAGAAAGATGAGAACATGTTCCAGCAGGTGCTTTTGTTAGGCACAAAAAAACTCTTTATCTCAGCAAATTCAGAGTTTTAAAGGTCAGAGTGTGTCAGCGTGTGTGGCTGTGCTAAAGAGACCGCCAGGCAGGCATGATGTGTCCACAAAGCCTGTCTGCTTCATGAGGCTTTATTTACCAATCAGTTCGCTTTACACCAGCTCAGGCTACTCGGCATTTAAGTAACATGATGCTTTGTGCTTGGTTTATAATAATCCTTTTAAGCACCTTTGCCCATTCCTGTTGCCTGTACCTTGAAGGTTCAACATATCCATTGTATCTGGTTTAAATATCCTAGCAGGGACAATCAAATCTCACAAAGCAGTGCTGCAACACTGGTTATAAACTTGGTAAGTTAACTCAGATTTTTCCCTCTCTAGATATTGCCGTTTTCATGCACAACATAGGCAGAAATCTCAGGGGGAAACCAGGGGAAGTGTGAAGCTTGTGAAGAGCTGATGAAGAGACCCTTGTATTTGAATCAGGTGTTTTGAGCAGGTGTAAAACAGGACCAGAACTGTGACATGTTGCTCACAAGTAACAGATACCTGATATACTGCAAAGTATGGAAGAGTATTACATTCACTTGGAAAACTAAAAACAAATCTTTTATTTTTCAGAATTAACAAGATTATTATGAAAAAAACACTGTGTAAAAATTATTAACAAACCATTATTGAATTTATGCACATATGATGAATTTTACTTTTCCCAGTACAAGCACTGTAAATAAAAAGACCTAAAACCTGAGCTAGACCAATAGTAACATATTTCAAGGTCTTAATTTACTGCAATCTGTGATACAGGAATACCCTCCAGAAATAGAATACAATTGTTCTTCAACAGCTTTTTGTCAAGTTCTGCACAAGTCTGTCAATGACTCATTAATTTGATTCAAGTGTTGCAGCAGGGAAACATCCAATATCTTCAGGACACCAGCCCTCGAGGACCAGGGTCGCTGATCCCTGAGTAAAGTATGCGCCACCTTGTTCTCCCATCTCAGCTGCACTTCACAGGGATCCATCTCTACATAGTCTGAATGCACTGACTGGATGCGTCCAGCAGGCCCAACGATGGGCTTTCCACCCGAACAACCACCAAGTCCCGAGGTGTCTACTAAAAGTTGACAATGAATGATGAATAATGAATAAAACTCAACAAGCGAGACATGTTGCAGCTTCTCTGGAGAAAATGGAAGCTTATCTTGTTTAGAAGTAGCCTGTGTGTGCCTCTCTCTCTCTTTTTAAATGATCTTGTTAATTAAAAGAAAAACAGAAAAATTCTTTTTACCAAGTGAATGCAGTTTGCATCTATAGCAAATTTTATAGAAATGTGTTTGAACAACCTGAGAGCTTTGGAGAAAAGAATCAGTGCTTCTGCAGACTTGAAACAAATTTCCATCACAGTGTGAAATCCGCTTGTAATATTTGCCTTGATGGTTAATTTGTTCTGCTCAGATGCTTTTTGATGAGAAGAGGAACAATTCAACAATATCTTTTCAAATCTCCTGAAATTGCACTCAATTTCTTCAACCTCTTAACAGACGTAGGGCAATTTGAAACTTCGCATTTCTGTAAAATTAATTACTACAATTTCTGGTGATCCTCCAGGGAAAGTGGAATATGTTTGACTAAATATATTTTGTCTTTGAACTAAGGAGAGGTACAGTGAAAACAGTGGTTGTTCTTCTCACAAACTGATCTTCGTGGGAAAGATATCATTAGCTGGTGATGAATTTAGTCACTGAGCATGTGGATGCCTGAAATTATGTCTTTTTTTCAGATATTCAATAAGTATAATGTTTGTCCTACAGAGTTTAAGCTTTTTGAGATGTCTGCTGACTCTAAAACACTTTATATAGTTGTGAAAAATAATTTAAAGGGATTTTTCCACTGCTGCTGCTTCCTGCTGCTCAACTGCCAACACTCTGTCATCACTCCTGTCTTGACAAGTAGTGACCCTGCTTGGCTGTACAGTACAACCAGGCTCTATCTACATGGGCCTACACAGGTCTGAGCCTTTGAATGACTTTAAATATGGCCCCTCACCTGAGACAATTATAATGGGAAAACCTCAGCAAGAGTTTCTTTCCTGTACAGTCACAGGGACACAAATGTGTTCTGGCTAGTAGTGGGCCAGTTGTCTGTGTGAATTCTCCCTAAGGAACATGGTCAGGTATTCCCTTATGAAGAAGCTCAAAATGAGGTCATACTTGATGCCTCCCAGTCACGTTGCAGGCTTCTTAGGAATCAAAGGGGAGAGCCAATGGCAGATTTAGACATTTGGACTGGATAGCTGGGTGTGTACTTGTGAATGCAAAACAAGCAACTTTGTAGAAACTAGCCAAGAATAGCTAGTACATAAGTGCAGACCTCTTTCATTTAAATACTGTATATAACACAGCCTGGGAGGATCTGGAGAATGTGGGTTTCTTCAAATCAGAAATGTTAGAGATTTTCCCTCATTCCAGCTGCTCCATTTTTGTATTAGTGTCACCAATGCTTGTTGATAAATATAGCACATTAGAAAACTTTTTTTCTGACAATAGTTCATGGCAAATAGCTTTTCCTGGGAGCCAAGGTTGTAATATTCTTGATTTTCAAAAATATTCAGCAGCTTTGTCATGGACAATGTTGCCTGGGCAACAGGGGCCTTTATTTTGAAAGAGGGTGGTGGGACATACAGCAAAGAGCTCCAGACCACAACCCAAAACCCAGGCTAGCTGCATCAAAGAGCTTCAACCTCTGCGTAAAGGATTTTCTGGTGGTATATCATACATCTGTTAAAAGGTGTGGCCAATGGCGAGTGGTGTTTATTTAGGCTGTTTGTCAATGCAGTGATTGTGGGCTTTTCAAACAAAAAAAACAGACATAACCTGACATTGTTTTTAATGATAATGAACTTTGCTTTGATGGATTGCTTATATTTTTCAGGATTTGTATTTTGGTTTGCTCTCATATGTGTTATTCTCCGGCCTTGCCTTTGAGCCTCTTAAGCATACCATAAAAGCAGAATTACAGAACCAGGTCAAGATGTTCTTTTCTGCGTGGCATTGTGTCTCTTAGTGTTATAATGTGGAGTAGGTCACGATTATTCAGTCTCATCACAGGGCTGTCTTTGGGTAAATTAAAGAGATGGAAGAAGTGAAGAATTATGGAGAAATAAGGGGCATACACAGTAGGACACAGTGTAAACAAGTGTATGTTTGACTGTAACATTTAGCCAGTGAGGGGTGAATTGCAGGCTGTTGGAACAGTAATCAAAATAATTATTCATATTTTTTGTCTGAAAATGTTTTTTTCTGCCTAAAATCCTCCATATCCTCTATATATATTTAATTGGTATAAAACAAACTGGTTATGCCTGTAGTCAAATAAGGAGGCACAGCTGTCCTCTGCTTGACAGGAAAAGAGCTCATGGCTTGTTTTCTCTTGTTGGATATCAACTGGCACCTTCTCTGTGGCCATTAGAGGCTCTGCATGAGGTGTGCTGTGTCTGCCCCTGCAGACAGCTTATTAAGAAAGCCAGCCAGCATCCTGAGGCATTCTGTGTCAATGACTGCAGGTATATCTCTTTTTTTTTTCCTTTTTCTCACACAAATCTTTTTTCTCTTTTTTTGACCCAATAATTAGCCCTAAAAATTTTGATCATCGTGCTCATGTTTATTTTACGTGTGTTGTGAAGTTTGTGTTGTGTGACAGTTATGTTACCTTTCCTTTGCCACACATACCTGACTCATGGTTCACTTGATCCAATTATGAAATATGGACTAACAAGATGACATGCCAGAGATTGTAGCCTGACCCAGCAGGATATATTTAGCACTGGTATTATATCTGAAACTACCATGCAGCTCAAGGTTTGATAAAAAAAAATTAAATTATGGGTTTTAAAATAATTATTTTTAAATTGAAAATCTCCTGAAATTATCCTGAAACAACAAACCAAAACACATGTTTAGATTTAGATCAATAATGATTACTATTAGACATAAAGTAGCTGTGTAGCTACTTCCTGTCCATCCACGTTAAATAACAAATTTAACCTTTTCAGTTAAAAGCGGTTGCATTTTAGGAAACAACTGCATGCACAGTTGACACAGATTATGCTTTCATCTCAGAGACACCCAATGAGATGTATATTGTAAATTTAAAGTGGCAGTAAGCACGTATTTGCTCTAACTTATCAGTCTGAAGTAAATATTGAAAGCACAATGTAATGTCTGCAGAGAAATGACACAATTAGCATAAAGATAAGCGTTGCTTTCACTGTGCAGTTTTGTCTGTTAAGTTCACAGCACAAAAGAAGGCAGTCTGCTGTTGGACAGCCTGGCATTTTCATAAAATGATAGCAACCCAGTTTCTTATTCTCTACATAGAATTTTCATGTGTCTGTAATGGATTAAAAGAATGAAAAGATGCTTGTTTTTTCCTCCCAAATGAAGCTATTACTCTCTTCATCACGTTCTCCTCTTACTTGTTTCTTGATCAGAGCTGATCATTTAATTTGTTGTATTGAAAGAATAGACTCTTGAGTTTTAAAACACACACAGTATAAGTATTTAAATGGACTGGTCAAAAAATATCTTTAGTTATCAAGTCTCAATCCAAAGCTGTAAGATAAGATTATATGCATTTCATGAATCTTTTCATGCTGGAGTCCCCAGGGTCCTCCAAGCTCAAGATCAGAACTCTGCAGTATTGGAGTAGCTAAAGTGGTGCCATTACCACCGGCCATGTCACAGCGACAGTCTGTCAGCAGTGCAGGTCTTGCGTCATTGTGCCTGCAGGTTCCAGTCAGTCACACTTCTGTTTTAGACATCAGGATAATGATCATGAGCACAGGAGGTTTTAAAAAAGAAGAAAATTACTCTTCTTATTTCAAGAAACAAACTGTATTTTTGAAGTAACAATCACATGATTAATGGAGGATGTTTGTTAAATGTAACTGGAGGGTTGTGGTGGTATGTTTTGGAGTGAAATTAACTTCTAAAAGTTGACTTTAAGCACCAGCAGGTAGACTGACTGGCTGTATGGAAGTGGAGGAGACAGTAAAGGTAGAATAAAAAGATGGATGCATGATTCGGAGTTTAGAAAAAGTAGTGTTTGTGCTGTTATTGTTGATTGTAGTAGTAGTTGTGTTTGTTGTAGTATTAGTTTTGCTGTTCTTCGAAAGACTTCTGAGTCTGCTGGTGGAATGTTGTTGTTGAATTTATTATTAACCCTTTTTGCTTTCATAGCCTCTCAGATGTTTCTTGCCTATTACATGCAAGTCTCTCTTCTCCCCAGTTCACCCAATGTGTTTGTCTCTTGCTTGTTTCCCTGAAAGTCTGTGTCTGCTCTGTTGACTCTCCTGTTCCAGTTCATTACCCAACCTCCCTTCACAATGACCCACGCGTCCTGCCAGAGCCTGTGGCCAGTCTGAGAGCCAGCCACTGCAGTCCAGTCTTTTACTTACTGGACAATGGTAAGAAGAGGGATTACTCATGGATCTCAGCCTCTTCATGGACACCTGCTTGTGGTCTTCTTGAATGGCAGTAATGCAACAAGATGAGAAGGATTGTTAGATTTTTGACAGGTTGTGGTTTTGATGTTGCACCTTGCATGCTAGCTCTGCTCCCGCACTGTGAGTAACACTATAAAGACACGAGAAGGCCAATTTGTCCTAACATTGGGACATATCAGTAGTTTATCGTTTGAGACTTAAAGATAAATTAAAGTGCACAATCAAGCTGTAAGATAATCACAAAACCTTTATGTATATTATTTTAAATTGGACAAAATGTTCATTTAGTCATCATCAGAGTAGAGGCAGGCAGACAAGGTCATCTGCAATCACACACACCATCAGTCACAACTGAATGACCGGTTGCTTGCAGTGTAAACCAGCTTACAGGGACTGTGTTGCTCAGAGTTGAGTGTGTGTGGCTGCTTTTTCAATGTGCTCCGTGCTTTGTACAGATGACTGCTGGGTGGTGCATTGTCTTGCTGGCCCAGCTACAGTGATATTTGTTGTATGTGCCAGATCTGGGCTTTGTCCTTGGGTCTTTTCTCATTTTCCAGTAACTGTGAGGCAGGTGGGCTGACGAAGAGGAAGAGAAAGGGGTTGTATTCCAGCTGGATACTCCCCCTCACTCGTTGGTGCCTCTAGTGCTTCATTCTCTGTGACATTTATCATCGTCCCTCCTCTAGAATCACTCATCTTTGTGGCTAAAAGGCAACAAGCTCCTTTACTGAGCTGTAGTGCTCAGGGTCTCATTTTGTGTGTCAGTAAGCCCCCAACTTATCTTGTCCTCTTGGCTAACATTCATCATGGTCTTGTCTTTTACTAACTGCATGGGGCCCTCTATGAGACTAGTTGCAGTGCTAATGGACAACAGCTTGCTTGGTGTGTCCTGTGTATCAGTATTAATCTAAGCATTGTTATCACATTACCCCTATTTGTGAGGTCAGCATGTCATAGAAAAAGGCATTTCCTATGCAAAACATTAAAACAAAACAAAAGAATAGGACAACTTGGAGATGTGACATGAACACAACTGCTATGTTGTAAGAGCAGCAACCAAAAGATAAGAAGACCTGGGCCTCGTCAAAAGGGTTTTCATGATAATATATTTGTATGAATAGATAAAGCATTTGCCTACCATTGGAGGTAAAAAAAAAAAAATGTTGAGTGAACGGAACAGCACATATTAAATGTTGGTTTTTGCCTCAGGCAAGTGTTTTATCTTTGCAGGGAGAGAGAGAGTAGGCACCTCCTGGGTCACAAATACAACCTTAAAGATGCCACTCACTGAATAACAAGCAGAAGATCATTTATGTCACCACTGCTTTGCATAGGGAATACTTGCAACTGAATTTTGTAATAATGAACAAGGTTCTGAGGTCACAAACGGGGCTTGTTTGTGTTTTCAACAACATGACAGAGTTGGGCTAAAAGTGATAAGAATATATATAAATAACAGAATAATATTGATGTGCAATGCTTGGAATGAAATGGTCATGTTTAGATAGAAAATGGAGAAAGCATATATGGTGTCTTGCAGTAGTATTCACCCCTAGTTTGTCATTAATTGACTCTAAGGTTTAATGATCTGTGTTAATCTAAGTCTGTTGTAAAGCCCCAAAGTCAACATCATTAGGCAGGAGGCACAATCAAAACCAAGGAGCTCTCCAAATAAAGTTTTAGAGAAGAATGTATTAGGGTTGGGTCACAAATGAATATAAATGAATCACCAACTTTGAATATCTCCAAAAACAGTATTAAAGTTATTATTAGCAAATGGAAAGAATATGGGACCATAAGTAACCTGCTAAGAAATGCAGACCATCAAAAGTCACGGACCAAGCAAAGATGGCATTGATTGAAGAGCTCACAGAGAAGCCGACGGTAACCCTCAAGGAGCTGCAAAGCTCCACAAAAGAGACTGGATTGCCTGTTCCCTAGAATACTTTAATTCAGTTAAATTCTGCTTAGTTTGTTTAACACAAATTCACAACAGATTCATCTGAAGGCACTATTAAAGCTTCAGTCCAATCCAATTATCTATCCAATTAAATCAATTAAAATCCAGTTAAAACAAATCCATGTTAATACAAAACAAATTGACAGAAAAAAAAAATGTTCAATGAATTTGATTCAGTCTCTCATCCCGACAATGCATGGGGCAGCAGGACACAGTGGAAAGTATCAACTCTCTTTTAACAGAAAGGAAAGCTCCAGCAGAACAGAGGCCATCTGCCTTGACCGGTTGGGGGTGGAAGCTTTAAGCTGTGTTCTCCCCAAAGCTGGGGTAGTGCCAGAAAAATAGCCACTGCTTGGAAAAAAGGACAGCGAGAAAGAGACATCCAAAGGACTATCCACACATGTAGTCAGTGTTGGGTAAACCAGCATGTGTCATGATCCCAAGAACATAATCCCCCACTGTAAGGCATGGTGGTGACAGCATCTTGCTGTGGGGGTGTTTTGCATTGCCAGAATCTGTAAAAATGGTCAGAACTAAAGAGATGATGGGTGGTGTTGAATACATGCAAATACTTGAGTAAAAGTTCAACCTTTAAGAGATTAGGTTAACCAAAACTCATTCATGTGTCTGTTTTTTTGTCTTATTTCTGATTTGTTTCACAACTGAAAATATTCAAAGTGGTTGTGTTGGTGAAATGATGCAGAGCCCAGCTTGTAAAGTAACAAAACAGGAAAATAAATAAACTAATTAAGAAGGGGTTTAATACTTTTTCAAGACACTGTAGGTTCAGTGAACATGCAGTAAAAAGTGATGCTGTAGTTAAAACCCCACGTTAATGAGTCATAATACATGCAGTGTTTAGTTGGTTATTGTTCATTTCACACAGAGCAACCCCATGGCTCCTTAGATCAGTCCCACCTGTTTATTTCGATTAGAAATTATTTTATGAAGTGTTTGTGCAGCCACCGATCCATTAAGCAGAGGGACCATCTGTGTGTAACAGGTTTATTATGAGAACATTTTTCCTGCCATTGTGTCTTTTAACAGTGCACATCTTATATGGCTGCCGCAGCATCTGGTCACCAGGGTTTATTATGGAAAAGCACACAGAGCTCATCTGCTATCTCATTAGGAACACAGAAGTCTGCCCCTCTTCCTGGAAAAGAAAAAAAAATGGGCCGAAATGAACTGATTGAAAAAATTCAATTGTGGCATCATACCACCCCAGTTCCCTCTGCAATAATAGAATTTTTCAATATCTTCTCCCTTAAAATGACCTTTTGATTCTGAGCTACCAGCATCATCCTTTGTAATGAAAAAGACAAGAAACGACATTGAGTAGCTACACTTTCTCATCCTGTTCAGGGTCACAAGGGGCTAAAGTGTGTCCCAGCTGACACTTAGCAAGAGATGACATGAACCTGGGACAGGTCGCTGGTCCATTAAAGGACTAACGCAGAGACAGACAACCTTGCATTCTTACAATTATGTCAATTTAGAACATTAATTAACCTGTGATGCTTGTCCTGGGAATGAAGGAGGAGGCCAGAGCACCCCCTGGAAAACATACAGGCAAAATGATAAAATGACAGTAGATTTTCTTTCAGCATCATTGAAGTCCTTAGCAACCAATCAGCTTAAATTCTACTGTTATTTTATTCTTAGGTGTTTGATTGCAGAAGGAGTGAAAGCTCAGGATAAAATCTTTGTTGATTCCTTTGATTAATATTATAAATCTAACATAGCACTAAAATGACCAGAACAATAATGAAAATTAAAGTCATAGTCATGTCATTTTCCTCCTGGTCATTAAATAGAGAAGACATCATGTAAACATCATTTTGTGTTTTTCCACATGCCAACAAAGAAACAAATACAAATATTGCTTCTTTTTTTTTCCTTATTTTGAGGGAGAAACTGACTCATAGCACCTCAAGTTGAACCTTTGCAGTTTTCTACTTACTGCAAAATGCTTGCAAAATGTTTTATCAACTTATTTTGGTTGCCTTCAGTGTCTGTCTGTGATTGTTGTATCGGCACCTTGTGGTGTCACCCTGTTTGTTTATTTGTACTTTTGTGTCAGATATCCCAGGCCTCTGAAAAGCAGATTTTACATTAGAATAGGAAAAGTATCCACAGTGAGTTATTCTTCTTGCAGCTCTAACAAGTCAGTTTGCACTCATAAGTAGTTTAACAACAAGCAAAACGATATTGACTGTGACTGACTGTGAAGTCCAGTGGAGAATATTTGTACACCGAGTCAGAACAGGACATTATGGATCCAGCAGAAATAGCCTAGAAGACTGGCCTGGGACAACAATGGAGCATGCAGTTTGAAATATGCCTGCTGTGTGCAACTGCACCGATCTGCATGCTCTGGTTTGTTGTTCATTTAAGTAAATGCAGTTTTGTTTCATTTTTCTTTTTCTTTCTTTTCAGTTTTTCAGTGCTTTTTTCCTTATGGTTTAATTTTTTTTTTTTTTTTTTTTCCATGGAAGGGATTAACTGGTTCTTTGTTTCCTATTCTTTTGTTTCAGTAAAGGGGCCCGGCAGAAAGTTAAGTCTGCCCACAGATCTTAAGACTGATCTTGGTACGGTAGGCGAAAGCCAGCAGTTTTCACTTAATTTCCTTTTGAGTCTTTTAGTTTCTGCTTTTGACATATTTTCTAGAATTTTCTGTTGCTTTATTTATTTTTTTTTCTTCACATTTCAACTTCAGTTTCTGTTTCACTCTCTTTCCTGTTCAACCAGCCCATGAGACAACTGGCCTGAAGTGTTTGCCCATTTTGCCCCTTTAATGTGATTTTGTTTGATTTGAATCTTCTGTGTCTCTTTCCTCTACATTTTGCAAGTGTTTATAAAGGTGATTTGCGACTCATGCCCATATCTAGATTTGAGGCTATCAATCACTTTATCATGATCGGACCATCTTCTGATCCCCCATTGACGGCCTTGCTCTGCAGTATTGGATCACTCACTGCCTTTCTCATTGTAACTGGATCATTTCTCTCTCAAACAGTCTCTCTTCCATTTTGACTGGATCATCTGCATCACCGATATTATATTAAGCCTCTCTTTGCCTCCCCCACCCTCCATCCCACCCAAGCATCTCTAACTGCTGCATAAACATCACAGTCTCAGGTTTCCCTTTGCTCTTCTTCTGCAGTGTCACAAGCAAAAAGTCTGCTTCTTTAACATAAAATGTGCTTGTGCCTACTTATTTCTGTGACTTTCCTCATTCACTAACTTTTCTTTACATAACAGGTACAGAAACAGTTTGTTTTCAGCAATAGTAAGATCAACAACTTAAGTCCAAATTCCAAAAGTAATTTTTGAAGGAAATAGGCTTAATTTTAAATGCCTCATTGCTAATTTACAGTGGTTTAATTAGTGGGAAACTATCCTCATTAACCTCATTAAATGTTCTGTGAGGGGCAAACAAGGGGTAAAAAAATATTTTAAGTAGCTGTGGGTTATAATTTCAATTTTTTAAAAAGTGAGTGTAATTTGTTTTTATGTGTCTGTGCTTTGGTGTGGATGTGTGTACAAGTCTGTACACTCTTGATGGATATGTGTGGTACTCCATGAGAGGGTTGCATGTCAGAGTACAGTGTCATCCTTTCTGCTGTTTACCAGTTTCCTTCAGAACATTTTGGGGCAAATGGTTGATTTACTGCGTCACTGTGTGAAATTCATAATAGCTAAAGCATTAAGGTGGACACCGCAGTGCAGTCATGTGGCTTCACATTAGCCCAATATTACAAGCAGTGAAAACTCCCCAGACTGCCTCAGTTCGCCCTGCTGTGAAACTGGGTAAGTGTCGCACGCGGACTGGGTAGCACCCTAGAGTTTTTCATCTTCACTTTGAAACTCAATTATCTCAGTGTGAGCTAGCTGAACAGGGGGACTAGTTGTGGCACAACAGAAATATGAAATGATGAGAGGATGGTGAACCAAGGACACAGTGTACTGTGTTAGCATAACGCTCACGCTTCATGAGCGGCCAAATACAAGGAAATCAGAAATTAAAGAGGAAACAAAAAAAAAAAAAATGAAGGAAAGCAATTTCATTAGACCTTCCTGTCAACAACAAATGCTTTTAACCTTGGTTTTACTGCCACAAGGACATCATTAAAGGATAGAGCAGTGTTTTATTTACTCTTCTCTCAAGACGAGGAAGAATAAGAGTACAAAGGCCCAGGTGTTGTGAAGCTGTTAATTATGTTTGTCTCTGCAGCTTTTTCTTTAACTAAACCGCACAAAGCAAAGAACAGCGCGGAACACATGATTCTTTTTTGTCACATTATTAAGATTTTCTTGTAAACAAATTAATTTGCTTGCATATGCTCAGTCCCACAAGCACTCACATATGCAGTCCTTTAGAGGAGGCCATGCAAAGCCACCATTCCAGGGTAACCAGCGCTTTCATGTCAGTATCAATTGTAGATGACTCTGTAGCTCATACAACTTAACTAATTTGCATTAGAATAAAGGAGCATATAATAGAGGTTTGATATTGATTTTTATTGCTTTGATCTTCACTTGAAGCTTTGCCTCTTCTGTCATTGGCTTTTAATAAGAAATAAACAGCTTCTGCTAAAAACAAGGTTTTGTAACAAAGATAAAAAGACGCAAAGTGGAGATGAAACAAGCCTGCTTTCTTTTCCTTTTTTTTTATCACATCTCTTTCCTGGCACCGACTAGATGAAGCTGCACTCACAGTTTTCCTCTGCACTTTCCTTTCTTCGGCCCCAGCATCTATTTTCTCCTCCTTGCACATACTTACTTCAAACCGCTCTTTAACTCTTTGTCACGCACTCTCCCCCTTTACCTCACTGTCATTTTCTTTCTACTTGACAACTAGATTTTAACATCAGCTTGCCCTTCTGACACTGTAAACTTCTCCATCTTCATAAGTCATGTACTGTAATGATCAGTCTGCATTTTGTAAATAAATTGACACGGTTTTCTTTTAGGCTGGAAAAATACTTTGCAAATAAGCTAAATTCATTACCCGTATTTTAAGATTTAGTTCTTTGCTCTTCCTTTTAGACTTACTGGCTTATGAAGATGGACATAGCAGCAGTGGATTACAGTATATTTCAAAGTTTAATCATCTCCCTCTTTCTGTTGTTTGCTAATGCTTTGCCGTTGTTACAGATCATGTCAATGGACATTGCACTAGCCCCACCTCCCAGCCCTGCTCGGCGGGGAAGCCTCGCATTCCGATGGGTCCCGAGGGGCCACGGCTTACCCGCAGGGGTCCTGGCCGACCACCTTTCCGCAAGGCCCAGTCCGCTGCTTGCATGGAGATCTCTTTGCCTGTGTCCCACACTGAAGGTGTGTGCTTGTCTTCCCAACTCCCATCCCTAAACCTCCATACCGTAACCATCCCTCCCAATAAGTGCATGTAACCCTCTCTCTTTTGGGTAAGTGGGTTAAGGCCTGAAACATAGTTACCACAAAGCAAGCACATGCTAATGCAAGTTAGCAGCATAAAATTGGGAATTGTGGTGTAACTTACAAGAGCAGCTAATGTGCAGTATGGAATGCAGATCTAATAGATGGTGATAGTCTATATTGTTTGTAAAATCCTTCCCCTTAAACTCATAGCTCAGTTAAAGTTTGCTAACTTTTGCAAAACTATGCTGAACTGTTGGGTTGTACACTCCTCTACATATGGAGTCAACAGGACTGGGGTTATAGTAAGATTGTTCTCATGTATTTTTCAAGCTGTATTTCTAAAAAGTGTTTAAAATATTGGGCAGGTTGGGTTTCAAATTCATTGTGCCTTGTATGGAAGTCTGCAGAGAAGCGCTCTCTAAGTATTTGTGGCCAAATAGTATGATAACTTGTGCAATGAGATATCATGCACAACCATCATCATGAAGACGAACGTAGCCAGACAGCATCAAATAGTGAAATATATGAGCTGTAGAATGTTAACACAATTATACATTGCCATTTAAACTGGATTTCTGAGTAGAGAAATCTCAATCTTGGCACAATTTATGACCCTTTTTTGTGAACCTGCAAAGTTTTGTACATTGAGGATATATCTTCTATGCTAATTTTTATAGAATAGACGGTATAGCCTCCTTTACAGCCTTTCCAATACAATAAAAGTTATGAATAATTTAGCATTCTGTGTGACAGCTGTCACATGAGCTGCAGTTAATAAAGTGTGACAGATGTCTGCAGCAGTCTGCTGCAGAGTATTGGCGTTTTGTTTAACTTAACACAGTGATATCTACCAAATCAGCGGAAGTCTCTAACTAAAGCATCAGTAATATATTATTTTGAGTGATAGGACTTTGACCATTTGTCATTTGAGCACAGAAAGCTTGGTGTAACAATAAAACCAGCAATCTTTATGGTTAAAAAGAGGACCGGAGCTCTGTTTAAAATGCATGTAAAGATGTGGCTACACCCTGAACCAAGATGTTAGCAGATCAGCCACAAGAGAAGAGCTGCTTCACATGAACTGTTTCATAGCAGTTCTTTTGCTTCATAATTATTGTCCATTTCTGCAGCTTGCATTAGCATCACATCACCTCACAACTTTTAGAATGCAGGCTCTGCTTCTTTTGAATGCAAGAAACAGCCCTTGCATCGAGCGCCTCAGTACTGTTGCTTGTGTTGACCATGTGCCAGGCCTGATGGTTGGTGCAGTGTTAAGAGATTTAACCAGTTATTTTCTATATCCACAGAACATTTTTATTTTTCTTTGCACTGGTTTTAAGTTTGTATTTAGTTTTATTTGATTTGCTGTGTTTTGATATTTGCTAGATTGGTGATCTAAAGTATAATGGCTATCTTATCTGTTAATTTTGTTAGCAGAATTTGGGTGTGTGAGTTTCTTTTTTAATTATTCTTCTTGAAAATCAGTGAACACCACACATAAGGTACATGTGGTGTGGCCACACCTAACAACTTCCTCATATTACACAACACCTCGAGCCGAGGGATGAATTTCTTCATATGTTGCCAGTCGAGTTACCAGCTGATTGTCAAATCACCCACAAATGTAATGTTTCTTCCAACATACGCTGACTCTGACTTTTGAGAAAAAGGACTGACCTAGTAGGGGTGTCATTTCCCCATGATCAGTGTGGAAATGTTTGTACCCAAGCTTTTGTGTGTGAGACAGAAACAGAGTGTGTCCCTGTGTGTGTGTAAAGGTCTCAGAGTATTTGTTTGTGATCAAAGCTAAAACATGATTTGATTTTATAATCAATTAATACTAACATATGAGGGCTCTACTTTGTAAACCTTTTGTCTTATGTTCAGTGTTTTATTCCTAAATGCAAAATAAGACATGCTTTAGTTCCCCATTCGGTATATTTTCTACTTTTTATGCACAAAATAAGCAACAATTAACTAAAAGCCAAAGAGACAATAAGAAAAAACACTGTCAAGTAAACACTTCAAATGCCAGCAGTGTAATTTTGAGATGGAGACCTCAGAACTGACACAGAAAAATGGTTTCTGGTGAGATTGTAGAGCAACATTTAATCAGACGATATGCTTGAATCTGTGCACTTAGTCTGTCACTGCCAGGCTGCAGACATCAAGACAAGATGCAGGACATCCACTGACTTTGAGTAAACAACATTCTCCCACTCAGACAGAAACAAGAGGCACATTTTTCAATTTTACAGGACTCCTGACATTGCCCTGTCATGTCAAACACCTTATTTATTTATTTCACTTTCAAAACAACATTTTCTTATAAAAAGTCCCCCCAAAAAACTGACTAATTTCCATGCCTGGAAAACATGCTGAAGCTATTTAAAATAGCAGTGAGGGTGTTAGACACTGACCAAAGAGACAGCAAGGTCTGGGGGAAGATTTAAGCTGGTTATCCATAAAATTGGCTAAAGGTTGATTGACCCTGTAGGCAGACAAGTTGTTTAACACAGCAGTGCTCTAATTTAGATTATAAATCTAATTTACTGTCTGGCTGTACATTGGCAGGAAACAAACTAGCATGCACATCAGTCAAAGTCTTCACGGTCATCATATGTTGTACCACTGACACTGCATTGCTTCTCATAGAGAGTAAACTTCTGGAAGGATCTGGTACCTTGCATTATACACTTCATGTTTTTTGTTTTTTGTTTTTTTTTTTTTTTCTTGTTTTTTTTTTTTTTAAAGCTCTCCCAGATCAACCAAACGTCTTAGTCAAGTCACGAAAGGCAAATCACCCCACAGGAGATTCATTGTTGTGACAGTGCCCTGCAGTAGTGACCCTGCACTAACCAAAAAGTAACAGCAAATGTTGCCAGTAGAAAGTAAAATCACGCTACCAAATCACATGCTCTTCAAGTCTCTGCTGTCTTTAACAGTTATAAAGATTTGTTTCTTTAGTACAAAGCTTAAAAAGTTTTCACTAACCACAGCAATACAAACTAATCCAATAAAAAAATCATGCCTCAGTGCTGTTTGTTAAGCCGAGGCTCAGACTTTTACATCAATTCTGCAATTAGATTCACACTGCCATCCTCATCAACCTCATTATACAACAGTGACCTGGAACCAAGAGGGAAGCAGCTTATTAGCATAAGCTGAATGTTTTATTAAAGCCACCGCCTGTGTTACAGGTGCATTATCAGTCAGACGATGGTGGAAATTGTTCTTTTCCACCACTGATTTAAAGCATTTATGACCTCTGAAAACATCAATAAGAAGCTGCATACCAGACTTCTCAAGGAATTTAGCGTGAAAAATTGCAAAAGTGTGAATGATTAGCATGATCATGTCACCCTGTTTCGCCTGACAAGTAAGAGATTTCCAATGATTGCTATGCTCAAACTCAGCCTAATGTGTCACTTAAATTCCCTCCACTGGAATCTATTAAATACCTTAAAAAGTCATTTCTGTCCATCAAAATGCCATTTTAAGAATGTATTTCCATGTAAATAATCTATTAATAGTTGGGATGTAACTCTTCATGCTTGACTGATATAATAACGCAAATTTAAGAATCTGTAAATAAGGCTCAGATCTGTCTTCACTGCTCACCTGGCTGCAGCAGCTCACCTCTGTTCAGACTTTCATCTCTGGTTGACTAAATAAGCAAACAGCCAGTTGTCCTTGTTGAATTACAGTTTAGGAATACGTCATCTAACCAACTCACTGTACACACAAGTTAAAGGCAAAGGCTGGCCTTTAGCTATTTTTAAGAAACAATGGCTCAGAGAGAAAGTTGGAGGCGACAGTTTGTCTCTTTTTTTTTCTTTGCTTTCTCTCTTACACTACACAACCTCTGTCTCGGTGACAAACCCCCAGCAACACTGCACATGTGCATGCAGCTCATCTGTGTGTGCTGCTGCTCATGTCTTTCTGTCATTGCCTGAAAACAATGCTAATTCAGAAAGGCATGTCTACAAGCCACTAAAGAAGTATTTTCACTGCAGCAAGCTGAGATTGTACATACATTAAAGATTTAAAACAAGGCCTCAAAGCAAATGTTAATCATTAGTTTGTCTTTTAGGTTCACCAGTTTGGCCTGAAGAAAAGTGCTAAAAATTCTGTATATTGATCCACATCAAATATGCACAGAAACTGCTCATTTAGGATAATGAAAAGACAATTTTGTATACTTCAAAAACCCTTACAAAACCTAGTTGATTTACTTCAACCTAAAGTGAATATGTTAGGAAGTTAAATTACCCCTGCATGCATTATAGAGACTCCGACCAGCCATGCTCTGCATTCTCCATGATTCCTTCTCTAAGCCTTGACCTGGAAGTAATGTAACAACAAGAAAGAACCACAAGGTATGGTGGGCATCTCTTTTGTAAAACCATAAAGGATACAATACCTAAAAAGACCAGTAACAATGTGTACCTTACCACTGAATAATTATGGTGATAATTATCTGTTAGCTATGTCGTTAGCAGTCAGAAGGAGTCTGATGCTAAGAAGCTGAAAAGATGCATAGCACTACCTACTGTTGTGCAGTTGGACATACTTCGATCAATAAAGCAATTCCTCCTCTTTGTTAACCAGAACAAGGACGGTACAGCAGCTTCGTGTGATGGCTCAGGGTGTGCATGGAAGCATACTGACTTTGCAATGAAGGGGAAGAGTTACAGAACTTACAGATTCTAAGTAAAAAAATGTTTTACACTGGTAACTATGCAAAGAGACTTTTTTTTCCCAACAGACCTTTGGATATTCTGTATCTGATGGCTACCTTTGGCACTGTTGTGTATCAGCTGCACTGGGTTACCACAGTGAGGAGCCAGCAGGATAACTGGAATAATTAAAGGTCAACAAGCAGCGCGAGAAATGAGGCTGATGTTAATGAGGCCTGCATGCCAGGCAAGGAGACAGAGGAGGGAAATGACAGACTTAATGTATAGTAAACATTTCCCTACTGCCCATCTCCAATTAGACAAAGCATACCTTAAATATTAAAGCTGCAGTTGGGGGATCCTTTTAAATTTTTAAACAAAATTGTTAGTGGACATTTAGGAACATTTAAGGTTGGAGGAATGTGTTATCAGTTAAATTTGTTAATAAATCTAGAAAAAAAGACAGGTTGTTTCCCTTGAGTTTAACCTCTGTATGACATAATCAGTCTCATATTGAAAAGACAACACACTGAAACATTTTTTGCTATATCAGAGCACAGAGCTGAGGTGATGTTTGGACTGGCTTAAAAGATGCACAAGAACTCAAAAATTCCACAAATCAATGCAAGATGGAAGAAATGCAGAAACAAGCCTGCGAGTGCATGGTTCTGTGACACAAAGCATTCCTGTCAGAGCTCTTTTATTATTAATTTACTCATTTTAATTGTTTAAAGGTTAAAATACAAAGTCAAAGTTCATCAATTCCCAGTTAAAGAAACATCCAAATATATCCGTGTATTTTTTTTTTCTCTCAAAGTAGTAATCAGTGAGAGATTAAAACAGGATTCAAGCGTCCTTCTACATGTTGGTCCTACTCTTTAAAAAGGTGTATTGGCTGTATGTGTACGTATCACTGTTTTAGCTTTGACTTTCTCTGTCTCTCTACTTCAGATTGTCTGCCTTCCATTATCACTTTGACACCATCTCGCCTGCCTCTGGCACCCTGTAAGGGGGGCCCCCGGGGGTCCCTGTGTCCTGTCAGAGTACCACTGTGTCTGACTTTCATTAGCCAGCGCCCCACAGGCTTTGCCACACAGCATAAACACACCCCAGCGACACACAGCGCTGCTGCCACCCAGACATGCAGCAGAAGGATCTATTGTGTGCTTGGTTTCCAGCAGCTTTGTACAGCCCTGTTAGCTGAACTTTGGATGAAAAGAAATCCCATTTCACCTATTTTCACTTCATGTGCCTGTTTTGTAAAGGCTTGGGAAAATGCAGCGTGATCAAAGAAAGAAACATCAAAATTGCGGTTGTCACACAGCAGTGCTGTACAGCAGCTCTTCACCAACCACACTGCAGTGTGCATGTAAGGATGCTGTGTCAGAGTAACTCATAACATTTGAATTGCAGAAACCTCCTACTCTTGCCAACTATGTTTAGATAAACAGATGGCGCTTATCAGAGAGAAAATGTATGCACGAATGAAGGTTGCGTGGCCACCAGAAACATATCCGAGCCATGCTATCTGTGTATTTATTTTTTTGAAGCTATCTCTCCACACTCAGTTGCATCTTTATCTCTTTCCCTTTCTGTCACTCTCTGGTACTGCTGTTCATCTGTCCGTCTCATCTATTCTTTGGCTTGATATGCTCCTCTTCTGTGTGCGTGTGTGCGTGTGTGCTTGTTTCTTTGGGTCATTTCGGGGTGTGGTTTGTTCTATGGGGTTCATTGTGTCGGGGGCTAAGTAGGGCATGCATCCAGGAGGGCAATGCTTCAGCAGTTACATGGAGTCACTATGTACTCCCATGACGAGCACCACACCACCACCTCCTACTGCTGGAGTGAGAGAGGTAAGGGGGCTTCGGCCACAAACACGTCTACTGCTGTCCTGCTGACTAATTTACGTTCGTCCGTCCGTCAGTCAGTCAGAATGTCAGTCCGTTCTGTGGCCCTGTGTCATCCAAAACATGCCTTGAATTCCCTTCATCTTGTCCTGGACGTCGTGGGAGAGCTGGGTGGGTGGTCCTATTTATTACAGCAGTGCTACTAAATCTTTCCCAGGCCCTGCACTTCCTGACAGAGAGCGGATTGCATTATTTAGCTGATGCACATTTTATTTTTGTTTAGTTTATGTATTAGTTTCAACACTTCCATTGTTAGTTTTCTATACTAAAACATCAGTAAAGGAGAATTTGCTGGTAGATCTGGTTCTCAGAATGATGCAAAGTGTTACTGAGAAACGGATACATGTAACATCTGTCGAGATTTAATTCACCCTAACTCAATAAAGTCTACACTGGGCTTTGCACCCAAATGCAGTTGCCGTTGCATATAGTCCAGCTTTGTGTAACATCAGACTGGCAGTGCAGTACTGCACATTTCCCCGCTCTGAATAATTCAGAAATGCAGCAATACAGAAATACTTTCATGATGGAGACTTTAAGCACACAATGGAGTACCTGAATGTGTGCAACTAAATGGAGTCAAAGAAGGTTTTGGATTTGGTGCAGCTGCAGATGTGCATACATCCATGTGTGTGTTGGAATATTGTCAGTGAGTAAAGACCAATTTAGTCTCAATGAATGCAAAGCTTAAAGGTGTGTGTTTGTGTGTTTGAGGGAGACTATGTTGCTGTCCAGCTGTCTCTTTGTAAGGATTAATCACATTGATCCTCCATGTATCACATCTATCCAGTGGCATTTTTGTTATTGTGTTTTACATCACCAAAAGTTTGTAGAAAAAAATGTTTTTGAATTTTAAAAATGTACACGTCTTGCGGCTCTTTTTTCCTTACTGTATGCCTGTTTTTCTTTTTAACCGCTTGTCCTCTCATACTTTCATTCTTTCTCTTCAACCACTCTGTTACTGTTGTCAATGATTTTTACCTTCAACACTTTCTCACTCCTCTTTTCTCTCACCGTCCTTCCTTCGCCATTGCATCATGTCTGTCTCCTCTTGCATCTTCTTTGACCGTGCCTTGCCTCCGCATCTGGTGGCGGCTGCTCCTGCAGAGAGTCGTGAAAACTCCTTCAGCCGCTCACGAAGTTCCAGTGTGTCCAGCATTGACCGGGACACTAAAGAGGCTGTCACCACGCTGCAGTTTGGAGAGTCCTATGGACGCAAGAGCGATGCCTTCCCCACCCCGTGTCTGTGGGTGGGCACTAGCTTAGGCGTGGTCCTTCTCATCCCCATGTCCATACCCAATGACCAGGAGGAGAGGATGGAGGAGCCTGTTACCATTGGCCCTAGTGGTAAGTAGGGATGATTATCAATGTCAGCATCGCTCATGTGCTTGTTTTTGGTTTTCTCATTCAATGTAGCACTTAAATCATCCGGTTACAGTGTTTACTTGTTTACAGCCCGTCATGTGAATGCTTGTTGTGGCAGTGTTATCAGTGTGCTCGGATTTTACATCTTATATTGCAGTGATTAATATTTAAAAGAGCTTAAAATAGCTGTCAGCCTGTTCAACACCAAAATCAAGACAGTGACATAATACATGAAGGAAGGCAATAAGTCATAAAATATTAACTGGATGCCTGATTTATTATTACTTTAATTTATCAGCATTTTGATTTATTAAATCACACACACACATAAACCTGTTCAGGTATGAATCTTTAATGTTTGAATGTGCTTTATCAAAGTATAATGAACAGACTTACAATCTAAGTGGGATTGAACTGATCAACTTTTTTGGATATGTTTAGTATAGTGGAAATAATCCCTGGATTCTACTTCCTGTGGCAGCGAGACAAGCAAAGATAAATCTTTCACACAATTTCTGTATCACACATAACATTTCAGAAGCTGAGCATCTCATCAGCTGAGCTTCACTAGTCCTGTTTAGTGGGGAAAATTGTTTATTTTTGTGGTGTCTGATGAATCTGTTGGAAACCTTCTATTGTCAAAACTCCCAACAAATAATGTCCACACCTCTGCAATGTTGCTCTTCATGTAAAATGTATCTGGTGTGATGTAACACTGTGTTTTCCAATTGCTGAATGGCTTGTTACGCCTTGTTAAATCCCTGTAACCAGTAGATTTCTGGCCTGGTGCCACAGTAGTGATGTGATATAAGACTGTGAGTCTGCAAATGGTCTTTTATTTCAGAAGTGGAGCTGATTCTATATGCTATTTTGGTGTCTGATTTCCTGGCTGAATCATTCTCTCAAGATTATATTTTTTCAGCATGAGGAGTGCTGAGCCATGTCAAGGTGGAACCACAAGCACTGTTTGGAGCAGCGCTTCGCAATTCGGTCCCACAAGGGCTGCAGCCCTGCAGGTTTTCAATGTCTGCATGCTCCAGCACACCTGATTCAAATTCAAAGGATCCAACAGCCCATCAAGTTCTGCACGATGACTTGTTAATTTGAATCAGGTGTGTCAGAGACATTGAAAACCTACAGGGCTGCAGGGACCAAACTGAGTGGCCCTGGTTTAGTCTCCCTGATTAACTCTGGTGATCAGGTCGTGGTTTGAACATAATGCAGCCACACTGGGTGGAATCCAGGGGTCAGAGACTGAGACAGTGGGAATAATTTAACTTAATTTAAACATTTATTGAGGGGGTTTTGGGTCACTTGGAAGAAGCATATTAAGCTGCAAGGTTGATACTTAAGTAATGTAGCATTACAAAGTCCATATGATGAATTAAGTACAGAAATTATGTGAATACAAGTAAGTTTACATCTTTTAGATCTTTCATCCCTGCTCTTACTCCAAGATGTGAAAAAAAATGTCAGGTTAATATGAAGGAAGGGGCTCATTTCCTGAGGAATTAAGTGTGCTATGTTATGCTGTTAGAACAGTTTAACTCATACATAAAGGACATCTGAGCCTCATTTGTTTGACTAAAATAGAATTTGTAGTTTGTGAGAACTTTGACGAGAATTTGCCATTCATGATTAGAGCTTCACCTCAAGAGCTCCGAAGTTGAAGCCTCACTGTTTTTGCAGTCTGACTAAACAAAGCAGAAGCAATCAAACATGCAGCAGTCATCCAGAAGCCCTGGTGTGTGAAGAGAAAGGTCATGAATTGGAAGGAAAAAGTTAACAAACCCACAAATTGTGACTTTCTGGAGCAGCACTTGGTCTCTTGAGACTAAAGAAGCAAACTTGTAACTGGTAGGACAGATTCAGTCACTGGCAAACTAGTCGGAAAGGGGTTATTGAATTTTCCGTGGATTGCCTTTGAAGGCATCAGTGTTTTCTAGTGTATGTGATAATTATGGATTACTTACAGCAGCAGCTAATATCAGTTGATAGGGTATTGCACAGTATGTTCTTAAATATAAATAGGGTATGTAAACCTGTCTGTTCTCCCATCATCCATTCAATAAATCTGAAACTGGGATTATGAAACTGATGAGCAAACACTTGGAGGGTTTCCAGCAGAGGTACTGTAAGTGTAGAGATGTTTAATCAGAGCCTTTTTATTTTTGGTTTCTGGTAGTGCATTCATAGGTCTAAAACTTTGACACTTTAATGACATGCCTTCCCTCTTTCCCTCTCAACTCTACCCAAACTCTCCTAGGAGCGGTCCAGATGCTGAAGGGCTCTGTGTTACGCTTTGGTTTCTTGGATTGCATGGGAGCTCTCATTCAGAGCCCATATGAGGTTTGGCGGGACACGAACGCCCCTGAGGACCCTGATCGACCACGGAAGCGCAAGCTGGTCCACTTTTCACCATCATCTTCCCAGGAAGCCTGCGGAGAGGGACACTTAGCTGTAGTTTGCTCTGAGAGGCAAGCCAAAGTCTTCTTGATGCCCTCGCAGTCGTGCCTCTTCGTCCACAACATCACAGAGTCGTCCTTTGTACTGCGAGCCGACGTGGTATCTGTGTGTAACAGCGTATGTCTGGCCTGCTTCTGTGCCAACGGACACGTCATGACACTAAGGTAAGATCTGAGGACTGTACACGGGGGTATTTGCATGAAATGAAATAGTTAGTGAAGTGCTATTTTACTCCATTGATTATGTTTACTGTAAAAGGAGAAGCTAAAATCAATCTCTTTAAAAGCAAAGTCTGTTCTGATTGGTCAGCTTCTCTTTCTGAGCAAACAGTTGCTCTACTGAAATCTGAGCTACAAGAAAATAGCATACGCCCCTAAGTGCAGGATGAGTAATTATTTTTATTAAATTTGTTTTGCAGTTATCCAGGAAATGACTTACTTTAACTAAAATAGTGTTGGAAACACATGCAAAATAACATACATTGGTGCAGCACATACCAGCAAAGATACAGTACATTGAGCAAGAAGATGTTAATTAAAAACTTCTTTAAACTGCTTACTTTCATGCAATTTGTGATATTTGGCTTAGATTAGAAGGTAAACAAGTAATCCTGCTGTAATAAAGATGCCAGCATTTCCAAGCAGACTTAAGCCTGGTACACACATAAAGATTATCGGGTTGTTTTTGTCCCGATTTTCCCTCTTCCCGACCAAAGACGACAAACGCTTGGTTATCTTAAATCCTATAACATTATCCAAGAAAATTAGCACCACACCACACACAGTACAATCACAACTTTTAAATGTCTGATTTTTTTATTTTCATGTGTGGGGTCTCTAACAGATAAAAATCTCTTCAAATTTAAAAAAATCCTTGTGTGTACCAAGCCTTTAGTTAACTGCACTTTTAACCCTTTGCATTTAGAGCACCTTTCTGATCAATAAAGTGTCTCCAACTGGCAGATAAAGACCGTCATGAATTATGTGAAACATTATAAGCACTTACTTTGAACATACAATGACTAAACAGTCTTTGTTTATCAAATCCACATCTGACATAGATAGAATTCTTCTCTATTATGCTGGAATCTAATTGTGGCACTCATTTTCTGCTGTTATAAACATGTTTAGCCAACTACTTGCAGGGTATAATTGGCTTTATCCAAGCATCCTCTGTCCCTAATTTATCTTTCACTCTTCTCATTCGGCCTACAGTTTACCCAGTTTAAGACCGCTGATGGATGTCAATTACCTGCCTCTGACAGACATGCGCATTGCAAGAACCTTTTGTTTCACCAATGGGGGGCAGGCGCTGTATCTCAGCTCCCCCACAGAGATCCAGAGAATTACCTACAGCCAGGAGATGTGTGACAACCTGCAGGTGAGCATTACAGTCCTGTCTATCAAGCTCTTTGAGTTTAGAAAAGGGCTGGTGCAGGAAATAAGCAGGGCCTGTTATACAGTAGGCTCTCAAGTCAAATGTCATGTGTGGAAGCAACTCTTCTGGATTGAATATGGCTTTACAGTGCATGTGTGCATGTAAACTCTGGCATTTTTATGGATGTTATTCATAGCAGCCATCATTGCACTCTGATAAGAAACGTCTTTGGATCTGTTAATATGATGCTGCCACAGTGCCATCTACAGGCTACATTGGCTACTTTGACTTTACCTCAATGATAACCAGTGTGATTATATGGGGGTATTTTTCTATCTTTAATCAAGAGCGTAATTGTTTGCTTTGAGAGCCAGATTTCTGATTTTCACTCTCAAATATCATCTTGCGCTCTCTCAAAACTCTGATCTCAAACTCAGAAAGTCCCGTCATGTTTTCAAATATATTGTTCTTCCTTTCAAATCTCTGCGCTCAGACTTGGTCTCTTTCCCTCACACTCAGACACTTTCTCTGCTCTCAAAACTTCTGCTCTTGGATAATTTTTTCCTCTCTCTTGGGTTGCTGAAAGAGCTGTCTGTCAAACCTCCTCCAGCCAATAGAATACGAGATAATTTGAGCAAACAGTCCTCATCTTCTTCAGGGTGCGCTTATTTTACTTGACACAGTGGCCCCAAACTCTTAGCCCAGATTTTGTTTGAACATAAACTTTTCAGTAGTGACTAATTATCATTTTATGTTTTGTATAAACAGTGTCTCATTAATAAAACAAATAAGTTGTTTCGAATAGTTTTCTACATTGTGCCGTGTAATGATAATGATTAGCCAAGAAAACTCAACATATCTGTCAGAGGGGGCGGGGCTATTTTCAAAATTCAACATATCTGGACCGCAAAGCCTCATGGGAGATGCAGATTCAGCTGAAATTTAACCTTCATTTTATTGCTGTGCTATAAATTTGAGTTTTGTGCTCTAATTCCTGTGTTATGTTAACAATTAGACAATGTTATAAAGTTCAGCCCTCTTTGAATTTTAAACTTGGCACCATGAATAAAAAGGACAGTACAGGAAAAGAAACCCACCACCAGAGATGGAAGATGTGCATGGATTAAAGAGTAAAGAAGTTATATTTATTGACAAAACATCTCTTCTCAGTGCTGCTGATTGTGATTCTAGATTTGCAAGTTTATGTAAAACGACATATGCAGTTATTGTGATATGTGTGTCAAAGGTCAATGAAAGAACCAAACAACATGAGAAAATCTAATATAAGAGAATTGGTTTAAACCACTATAGGCTTTAAAGAAATTCATATAAGTGAACTAATGGGTTTTAAATTCTAATGGTCACCCATGTTGATACAACTTGAGGTGTTTTAGCATTTGTAAAAACTAGAATGGTTTAAGGCAACGGGTTTCCACGAAACTTTCTAGTAACTCAACTAATCCGGGATTAGAGTGCAGGTAAATTAACCATTTTCTTTTCTTTTTTTATTTATTTAATCAATGTAATCTGGTGGGCTAGATGTTACTGGCAGCCTGCAGGCCACCAGTTGCCAACCACTGCTTTATGTGCTTTCACAAAGTCATCTCAGTTGAGGCAGTAGCTAATTACATAGATCTACCAGAGGCCCGATGAGTTATAATACTACTGACAAATAACTGTCGACTTTAAAAGTAATGTGGAAAAGCATAAAATGATTATAATAAGCAATAAAACAAAACAAAAAACTCTTGACTAGTGCACCCTGAAGAAGGCGAGGACTAGTTTCTCGAATTATCTCGTATTCTATTGGCTGAAGGAGGTTTGACAGACAACTCTTTTAGCAACCCAAGAGAGAGCAGAGAATGTGTCTGAGTGTGAGGGAAAGAGACCAAGTCTGAGCGCAGAGTTTTGAAAGGAAGAACGATATATTTGAAAGCAAGAGGGGACTTTCAGAGTGTGAGAGCAGAGTTTTGAGAGAGAGCAAGATGATATTTGAGCGTGAAAACCAGAAATCTGGCTCTCAAAGCAAACAATTACGCTCTTGATTAAAGATAGAAAAATACCCCCATACGATTAGTTCTGACATTGAATTTCTTAGGAAAAATACTTTTATTAAGAGTCTTTTTTTAATTGTCTTAATTACAGGAAATGCTGGGTGAGCTGTTCACTCCCATTGAAACACCAGAAGCCCAGAACAGAGGATTTCTCAAAGGCTTCTTTGGAGGAAACGCTCATACTTTTGACAGAGAAGAGCTTTGTGCGTCCTTTCATCTTGTTTCCACTTATATTCATTACAGTGATGTTAACAATAAACCAAAAATAAATAAACTGATTGGACCTTTACAAGTTACTTCTATGCTAATAAACTGATTATAACCAAATCCTTGTATTTCTTTATCTCTGCCATTTTTTTTTGATCTTGTGTCACCAAATGTGATTGCCAGTTGGTGAGGCAGCTGCTGGGAAGGCTTCCCGGAGTCTGGCACAGCATATCCCAGGTCAGGGAGGGGTGGAAGGCATGAAGGTGGCAGCAAGCGGAGCAGTTGGTGAACTGGCTCGGGCCCGCATCGCTCTGGATGAACGAGGCCAAAGGCTGGGCGAGCTGGAGGAGAGAACCGCTCTAATGATGACCAGTGCAGAAACCTTCTCCAAACATGCTCATGAGGTGAAAAAATACACCACGATTTTATGAATAAAAACTGGGCAAATCCAATCATGCATGATGAAATTAAAATACATTTTTAAAAAGTACAATATTAAAATTACGATAATGAGGAGAATCATTTGGAGTTTAATTTAAATTTTAAAAAATCTTTATATTTTTAATAATGAAAATAATCAGGAATTTTAAGATAAGGGTTAAAAAAAACAATTAAAAACAGACTTTTTTCTTCATAAACTCATGAAAATGATCTGGAAATACCTAAAGACTATTTTGTGTAGCATTTGTTTGTTTCAAGTCAGAATAAAGTAATCTTTGAAAGGAAAAGTCCAAAGTAAGATGCTAAAAAAATTTAAATTATTTTAAAGTGAGGTACTGAATATGGTGTTTTATTTAAGAAAAATTTAACATCATTATGGAAGAAAAGAAAAGTAATGCTTCTAATGGTTTTTATATAAGATCCACATGTAATGATGTTAACTTGGAATAAAAAAGTTTGTTTTGTTGTAACATCAGGTTTCAAATATTCAGGTGGTTTCAACTCGTCTTTTCAAATTCTTCATAATAATCAATAAAACAAAACACATAGTTGTTTAGATGAAAATGTAAATTATTCCACAATGATGACAAAGCAAGCTTATCATCTTTAACAGCATAAATAAATCACTGCAGCGTGATGAAGCTGTTTTGACTTTTCATCTCTTTTTCAGTTGATGCTGAAGTGCAAGGACAAGAAGTGGTATCAGTTCTAACAGCAGCGTGGAGGAAGAGGCTGTCCCGGGCCTGCTTGGAACTTTTATGCCGCAACAGGACTTTCACTTTAAAAAGGAAAGCAATCGAAAGAGACACTAGAATGACTTTGTCTTCTTTACGGCTTCTGGGACTGGCTATGTGTGCGACGCTGCTGCCTTGCTGAGTGATGGGCTAGTTCCCCGTTTTATCGGACTGAGTCAGAGACAGGAAGAGGGAGGCGGCATTTGAAAGGCTGAAGATGGAACTAGAAATATCCGAGAAGTGTGTGTGTGAGTGTGTGTGTTTGAGCGAGAACCTGTGTGGTTGGGTTTTCTGGACCTTCCTGTGTAGATACTCAAAAGTTAAGAAACCAACAAGAAATGCATGAAACAACAATGGATGAGTATTAAAAATATACAACTGCCATATGAAAAAGCAGCATGCTACTTTAACAGGAGATTCAAAATTTAAAAAAAGAAAAAAAAAGTTTTATTTATGATGTAAGCCAACAACAGAAACTATAAAAATCTTTATATTTTTTGAGATACTGGCAAAAACCTATATATAAAAAGGGAAATGTATACCTGCATTGCTATTAAGCCAAAACTTGTGTTACTTTCCCTTTTTTTAATTTCTTTTTTTTCTTTTTTTTTTTTTTTTGGGAGTTCATTTAATTTTGTCTTAGTCTCAGCAAAATATTACTTGTCACAATATAAATGCACATAATTAACTATCTACACACATTTAGAAGAATACTAAAATGTTGTTCTTACTTCAGTTACTCTGGGCTGCACAGTGCAAGTATAAACCAGTAGTATTAACACTTAACTCTGCATTGTCTAGTCACTCTGCTTTATTTTCACGTTTAAGCTGCTGCTACTTACAAAAACATTAAGTGATGATGAGGGACATCTCACTCCCCAAGAAAAAGTTGTATGGGAACAGGGATTAATGTGAGGCAGATTCAAACAATGTGTGTTTCTGTCTTCTTGTACAAACCTATATCCAATTCACGTGCCATAAAAATCGAGATGGATAAATTCATTCACTGCAAACTAGCAAAAAGAGCTAATAAGTGGTATCACAGGTGTCCTGTTGATCACGCCGGATGAATATTAATGGTTGGAGTTAGCCATAGATGGCATTCATCAAAGGTCAGTTTTTCTTTCACAAAAGGGAATAAAAAATAAGAAAAGATGGGTGTTTTTCTGTATGTCTTTAGCTGCCTTCATTAGATGTACAAGTTTAGTGAGCCGTCAGGTCGTGTGTCTGTGTGTGAGCATTAGAAAGGGTGCAACAGATGTCAAATTAGATTCTTTCTCTGCCAAAGCAAAAATAATTGATACCTTCCCATCTCTTTCCACCTCAGTCTTGTAGTTTTCAGCATTAAAACCCAAGCAGTTCTTTCATAATAACAGCACTCATTAGGAATCACACCAGTTTCATCTCTACCGGCTCTCTTGTCGGTTGTTTCTTGGTAAATGGTTCAGGAAAAGTAACAGTATTTTTATTTTTTTTATTTTTTTGTGATGTTCAGATGTTGAGTTAGTGCAGAAACTATGTACATGTGTAAAACATTTGCAGCAATTTCAAACTGAAAGCAAAAAAAATTTTTCCTTTTCAGTATTGTTCTTTCTGACTATGATATCCTTGTGTCGCAGTCCTATATTTGATGGTTATGGCCTCTTAACTGAAGGCATATGTATTTTAAAAACAACTGATGTTTCATGATACATGGTTGTGTATCAAATTGTGATAGTGTTGTACGTCAGTGGGTAGCCACACAACACCGACAAATAACATCAAGTGAGGAGGATATTTTGTACTTGCGTACTTGTCTGTATTTTGAACTGATCTGAAAAAAAAAATCAGAGGATAACTGATTTCCATCTCTCACACATTAGACCTTTATGCACATGAGTGAGCATCAACACAAACAGTGGAAAGTAACGCGCCTTGATCATGTAGATGTCACTCTTGCGTACGATATGCACCACAACACACACACCACAAACACTCAAAGTCTAAAAAAAAATAAGGTAAATAAGTGAGTCAGTCATTTCTGCCTGTTCTCTGCAGGCTGCTGAGACATTCCTTAGACTTAAATGGCCTTCAGACATACATACTTCAACCTTGTTCACCTGGAATCCCAAAGTAGAGCTACATGGATTTCAAGAATTACACATGAAATCATGCAATGCCGTGTCTTAAACATGTAATAATAATAATAATAATAATAATGATAATAATAATAATAATAATAATAATAATGCATTTCTCTCCTATCTCTGTACCGTCGATGAGATTTGTGTTCAGTGCAGTTCTTTCAGTGGCAGAGTAAACTCAGACAAAAAAAGAAAACAAAACCAAAAGAAAATGAAAAAAAAAAATCTGACTTCTTCTGACAGGGTGTTTTGTTAGTATGTTTTCAGCTTGTATGTTTTTGGTTTTTATATTAACTGTACAGTTCAACTTTGGGTGAAAGGTGAAACAAATAATAATAATTATTGAAAAAAAAAGAGAGAGATTCTTGGGATATTTTCTGTATATGTTGTACCTGTTACTGCTGGTACTGTACTATCTGGTATTATGGCTCTGTCTAAATCACTGGAACTATGTAGTTCTTCACACCGTAGTATGCTGAAAAGGCATTTATTTGGTTTTATCGATGATGGCAGCAAAGTTTGTCTTATTTCATTGAATTCTACCACTTTTTGTTCTTGATATAGTGTAATAGAAATTACTTGACAAGGTCTGAAAATATGTTGATGCAAAAGCAAACTGAAATAAACATTGATTGATGTACACAGCGGAAATGTTTCATTGATACCTTACCAGACACAAATTTCCTTTTGCTTAGTTGGTAATGCATTCATAACATATATTAATTACAGTAAATCATGATCTGCAGTTTTACATCACAGCTGGCATTAGTTTGAGAGATAACGTTTGAATCTAATATAATATAATAATCTAATATTTGCCATTACAATGTATCCCAGTGAATTTAAGCTCATACACTTGCAGAATAAAGCCACACAAATCTCCCCACATTCATCATAACATCAGATCTCCTCAACCTAGCGGCCAGCCGCTATTAAATAGTTAAACTTCCGCGTTTCTATCCAATCACATTTTCATTCCTGACGCCGTTGGACATTTTTACGCCAATCGTAGCTAGATTTAGTGACGTAACAGCCAATCAAATCTCTGCACTCCACGTTACGATTCCGCCCCTGAGTTAATTCGGCAGATTCTTGACATTTGATTGAGCTGTGAGGAAAGTCTTTTAAAACTAGCTAGCAAGCTCAATAACTAGACGTGTTAAAATAACTAAAGCATTTCTGTAAAGGTATGTGAAGTACTGACAATGCCACTGCTATTTTTTGTAATTTCAAATGGAAACGGAACAACCCTATGTTGAAACGTTACAGACCTACTTTCATACTCTTGTGATTTGGACACAGTTGAAAATTACAGGTCAGCATATCATCAGACTTGTGATTTAAAGGTAAAGTTAAAGGACTGTCGACGCTAGACAGGCGACATGTCTCTTCGACTCTTCTCGTTGTTTCTGTTGCCTTTCTGTTTGGAGGTGTTTAGCCATGACCTGCTTGAGGCTCAAGCTGGTTCAGCACCTAGCGCTGCAAAAACTTTAGTATGGGGACCAGGGCTGGAGACGAACGTTGTCCTTCCAGCTCGGTTTTTCTACATACATGCGGTGGACGGCTCAGGGACAAAGTAAGTAAATGTGCTGGACCTGTCTAAGTTGTTGTACGCAAATACATACATACAATGTAACTAATCCAGGAATTTGCTGTCACACCTGCCAGGTATGCACTATTTCCTTCTGGAATCAGTTAAACTTCTATGTAGCATTTACTTCTAATATTATGTTATTTGTTTGTAAAATGTCCAGTAAACAACACTTGTTTGAGTTTATTGTTGCATATAACAGATGAAAACAACTTGCTGGAAGGTGCAGGCTTGCATAACTGCAGGTAGTAATGATACAATGCAGCTGTAGTAGAAAGTTGTCATTTCAAACTGGTCAATAGTGAAAAAGCAGACATGAAAGAGTAGACTCCAGACAGAATTGTGTTACATATACTCAAATAGCCTCTTTAGTCAAGCAGGGGCCATTGGAGGTATCTTATTGTCAGTGGTTGCTCAGTGGTATCACTTTCACACATGCTTTGATTTAGTTTCTCAGCTTCATTCAGCCCTCCTACAAGGAACAACATTGTTGTCTACTGGAGCAGAGGAAACACAATAACATCATGCCGGTACTACAAAGCCAGGAGATCAGGCGTGACGCTGAGCCAAAAACATAAAGACAGCCAAGACTTTCTATTGACAGATGGGATTGTTCTTAACAAGAATGTAAACATATTTGAAATCCCATTGACGGTTTCAAATAATAGTTGTTTATTCTAGTCAGAACTGTAGTGTTAGTGTCACTTGAAGACTGAGAGAATAAAATTATTAAAACAAACAACAAAAAAAGATGTTCATGTACAGAACAATTATGAGCCATCAGAAGATGTTCCATTGACTCATGCTACATTCAGGGTGCCTTGGAAATTAGAACTCAAAATCAGGCATTATCTTAAATACAAAATTACCAAATAAAGATTTCGGAAAGGAAATCTGAATTCTTGTGGCATTTTTATCATTTTTTTATGGTGGAATATACATGCATCCAATTATTGTAATAGTAATGTTTTTTATTTTAGATATATAGTTTTTGTTTGTGTCCTTTCATTCTTAACAGCACTATATTCCCTCACAGCTTCACCACATCACCTGGTGAGAAGACCATTGAAGTGAAGATTATGTCTCCGGTGGAGGAGTTCACTCGGATCTGGGTTCAGGTCCTGGATCGTCGGGATGGTTCGTTCCTGGTTCGCTACAGAATGTATGCCACCTACACAGACCTGCACATCCACATCATGCTCAAGAACAAGCATGTTGCAAAGTCGCCATATGTCCTTAAAGGTAGGATACACTTCACGCCTTAAAATGTGTCTGGAGATGAAAACACATTGAAGCTGTGCTGGACCGTATCTGCTCAACATTCTCTATGTACTCTATGAAGGAGAAGAATCTGAATGAAATTTCCCTCCACAGGCCCTGTCTATCACGAGGGATGCCCCTGTCCTCAGCTTAGTGGCTCTGTATGGGAGGCCCACATGCACTGTCCTCAGTCTTTTGCCCAAATAGATCAGGATCTGTCCCTTTACAAGTCTGTTGACCCAGATCGCATTGCACAGGAGATCCCACAGCGCTTTGGGCAGCGGCAAAGCCTCTGCCACTACACAATCAAAGACAACAAGGTAATTCACACATGGGATATGCCAGAGATTTAAGAAACAAGGAAAAAAGGTGTCCAAGTAGCAGGCAATTAGATAAGTTTTGCTGTAAATACAGTTCAAAGATGCTAATCAGAGGGTTAGATCAGGTGGTGGTATGATTTTTTTTATTTTTAGCAACTAGATTCAGCTGATGTAACAATAAAATGATATATTGATCTTGATGTTGTTAAAAGAGCAGTGAAGAAGTCCAGTGCAAGTTATCTCCCCAACTAATCTTCCTCAGGCTAAATTGTAAATGAGAATGTAAAGCTAGTCTGGAGAACCTGAGGCTATGTGGCACCTGTAAGGGTAGTGTACCAGTTAGTTATGTCTTCTCAAAATACCACATCAGGCCAGGATGCTGTAACAGTGATATATCTAAAGCCTTGTTCACATGGTACTAGCATTACCTGGGAATGATAAATGCTAAATGATACATTTTGGGAAGGGACAGTTTATTCGGACACATTGTCCTGTTGCAAGACGAAGTTCCAGACAATATAATTGGTTTATCTGCTTCATGGCCAAAGAAAATGTGTCTGTACTCTTTATCCAGATGCTGCTGCACTCTCTATAAAAAACACAGGTCAGTCTGCTGCAGAGGCAGATACGTGCTCAAATTTCAGCATGAGCTGTAGGTTATGAAACGTCTACACTAGTGCGCTCTAGGTTTTAGTTTTGGTAAGTGTGTCTGTCTAAGATTGTAACAGATGGGAAGACAGACTGAAGTAAAGTCTTCATACTCTTTAACACCTGGTTGCATTTTTCACCCTCTGCCATGAAACTGGGTTCAGTAAAACATGAAATAAAACAAACACAACTGTGAAAGTGTAAAATGCATTTGAATGCAGAGGAGCTCATAATTACCTTGTCATGCATCATTCAATGTTTCATTTCACAAAACTCTTAAAGGTTGATGGCTCTTTTGCTCCTGATCTGAAACCTCTTTCACAGATTTTAGTTTTAATTTAGTAATCTCCCAATTTTATGGTATCTTTTGAAAAAGATATTTACCCAAATTTGTTGCTGAAAACCAACAATTGAATGGATCACAAAGCTAACATTATCTATTGATATGTTGTACATGCTATAAAATTAAAAGACATTAAAAAGGAGGACGAAGTATAATCAGAATATTTTATTACTGTTTTATTAATTGTTTAGTTATTTTATTAATGTTTATTTTTAGAATAATTATAAAAGTAATTCAGATTGACCTTTATTCTTCCTGTCTACTTATAATGAGGTGACACTATGGTGCCGTAAAGCTACAGCTACATATGGTAAAATAGCTTCTTTTTTTGTTTGCATGTGTGTGCGTGTATACTTTTTCCTGTCCTCAGGTCTATGTTAAAACATTTGGAGAGCATGTTGGTTTTAGGATCTTCATGGATGCCATCCTCCTGTCACTCACACGGAAGGTACGCTACTATTACACTTACAGTATGATGTTAAACAGCCTTGAATAATCAGAAATTTACGTACTTTTTTTTTTTAAACAAATATTTGTCACTTTACTTTTTCTCCACTAATATTTGAATTTGCTAGTAGTCTCTGATGTTTTTATTGTACATCACTCATCGTTTCATTTTCAAAGAAAAGGAGAATGTGTGACCTTGTCTGTGTGGGGGGTGTTGTGTGTGTGCAGGTGCAGCTCCCTGATATGGAGTTCTTTGTTAACCTGGGTGATTGGCCACTAGAAAAAAGGAAACCCACTGAGAAGATTCATCCCATTTTTTCCTGGTGTGGCTCGAACAACACCAGAGATATAGTCATGCCCACTTACGACTTAACGGAGTCTGTCCTGGAGACGATGGGGAGGTAAGGATCGGTAGAAATCTCACAAGAGGATTTGGGAACAATCACACTGTACATCCTGAGCATTACTAAGAGTTAGCTAAATAATTCAACCTCACTTGGCAAAAAAAGCCTACAAGGTGTTAACTCCAAAGAAGCAGTTTATCTTGCTTACATCTGACAGATGCCTGAAAAGGCTCCAGTAGAACAGAGACTCTTTTAGCTGCAGTATTTTCACCTCATATGAGTCACATTTCAGAGTTTCTCTTCCCTTCCTCCCAACTAATTTAGGAATGTGTGAGCGATGTGTGCAAGGAGACACGGGAATGAGATGGTACATCTTTGATTTAATGGACACATCAGGTCAAAATGACCTGCTTGCTGACCTGCACATACTGAGAAGCAGCACCCTAATGATAAGGTTATTAAATCAGTATAATAGTCTGTATGCATGTACTGGAGGCTTCATGGGTGCTGTCATACAAACCTGCTCAGCAAGGGGCCCAAAATAACCTGCTACCCAGCTGCTTCAGAAACACAATTATAGAATAAATGGCATTCCTTACTCTGGCTGTTTCCTGTGCTAGGGCCTGACACAGAAATGTTGATTGGATTCATATAAAATGAAATGTGACTAATTCATGTGATAAGACTATTTTGTTATTTGTGTTTTGCTAGAAAGTACTGTAGATTTGACTTTTTAGCCTTGTTTTAATACCACACAGAGTAAGCCTGGACATGATGTCCGTCCAGGCCAACACAGGCCCACCGTGGCCAGAGAAGAACGCCACAGCCTTTTGGAGGGGACGGGACAGTCGTCAGGAGCGTCTAGAGCTGGTCAAGCTTTCAAGGGCTCACCCTGACATTATAGATGCTGCTTTTACCAATTTCTTCTTCTTTAAACATGACGAGAGCCTCTATGGGCCGCTGGTCAAACACGTCTCTTTCTTTGACTTTTTCAAGGTGAGAGAGCTGCAGGAGCAGCTAGTTTTCAGACATCGTGTATGCATAATTCCCCTTAGAAATGCAATACAGTTACATTCTAGTATTGCTTATACTTGAACACCAAGTAATAATGAATACTTATCAGCACTATTAATGCTACCAAATATTCAGTACAAGGTATTTTAGTTTTTTTAAAAGAAAAATAAAGTGACTTTCTTCTTAAGAAAGTAAAGGCCAGCCCAGATAACAGGGATTTTTCATCTTTGTCCTCCACCAGTACAAATACCAAATAAACATTGACGGTACTGTAGCAGCATACCGGCTGCCTTACCTGTTGGCAGGAGACAGCGCTGTCTTCAAGCAGGATTCTGGGTACTACGAGCATTTCTACAACGAGCTGAAACCATGGGTTCATTACATCCCTGTAAGAGCAGACCTGGGAGACCTGCTGGAAAAGATTCAGTGGGCTCGTGACAATGACGAAGAGGTGATTGTGATTAGTTGCATACTTTTATTCATGAGATTTATTTATTTTTATTTTTTTATTTTTTTTGTGTAGACTAAATTTTCTTCCTTTTTTTGGCATTTTCCAGGCAAAGAATATTGCACTTGGAGGTCAGCAGTTTGCCCGCAATCATCTTATGGGAGATGTTATATTTTGTTATTACTACAAACTTTTCAAGGTATCAGTCCTGAACTTCCACTAATAATAAACTGATTTAAACTAAGTTACAAACAAACATATCATTAACCGTACCATACGTACTCACTCTGATTCTTCCTTTAGGAGTACGCCAAACTCCAAGTCACAGAGCCAAAGGTCCGGAAGGGCATGGAGCTTGTAGAGCAGCCAGCTGATGACCTCTTCCCATGTTCCTGTCATCGGGTCAGGGTAAAGGAAAGCAATTAGCACCTTCATTTGGTTTTTACTTTAATTATTTATTGTCGTTCTCCTCAATTTAATAAGAGCCTTTTTTGATTTGCACTATTCTTTAAAATCTCCAGAAAATCTTTTTTGCCTTCCAGTGTCTATGAATAAGAAGCCAATGTGTTAAGAATAGAAAATACATTTGAAGACACTTAGGAACTAAAGTAAGCAAATCTTTGGAGAATTGGACAACTACAGCATGTAGTTTACAATGACAAATTTTAGGTTCTTCGTTTTTATTTGAAATGGGTATACAAGTGGAAAGAACAATGTTGGTGTTAAAGTTTAAAGTCTGAATGGACCTTACCACACTGCAGTGTCTGGCTCCCTCTGCTGTATGGAAGGTGCTACTACACTACCTTAAATATAAGCTACATGTCACATTGTTTTTTGGGGAAAAAAGCTAAGTTGTGGATTATGTTAGATTGTTACGTATTGGCTTTTAAGCAGTAGTTGGGACAGTATGGAAAATGCTTATTTTAACTTTGTTTCTGTGCAGACAGCATAAACTCAAGATGTTTTCTGTTTTTCCTCCCTAACTTTGTTGCATTTGTTAATTTGCTTCCATTTTTTAGTTTCAGACCCACAACACATTCCACAAAAGTTGTACCATGAAAGCTTTTACTAACCCGTAATGTTTCCATTCCTTCTCAAAACACTTGAAAAAGCTTCTGGCCTTGTTGATTCCAAGTGATAAACAGTTTCAGGTGTTATTGTGTTGCAGGTATAAAGCACAGCATCTAGTACCTGCTTGGCTTTGGGACTTGTTTCCGATAATAGTCAAGATGTTCCTCTTCATCTTTGTTTCAGACCACACGTTGTTCATTTATTTGTTAAAAAAAAAAGAAAAAAGATCTTGACTATGGATCAGTCTAAACCAATACACATCTCCATTGTGTGATCGCTGGGTGTCTGAGCCCAAATAAGTTAACATTGCATCTACGCACAATTAATATGAGGCATCTTTTCTGCACAGTAATTTTTTTTTTATTTTATTTTTACCAAATTATGATTGCATGCCCCCTCGTTTGCATTTTCCTTATTATTCCAACTTTTTATATTTTATAATTGCATTTTTACCAATGCAATGATTATATTGTATAATGTTTTATTTCTATTGTATCACAGTTTCATAACATGATTATTTTGGTGTTTTTTTTTTTGTTTTTTTTTCAGGAAAAAGATGAACTCTGACATTTCGCCACACTGAAGCGCAGTCCTTCATACTGTATCTGATAAGTTGCCAAACAAGTTTTCAAAGTGTAACTTAACTGTATGACTGATATGAATATCCACTCATTTTTAATACATTTTTCTTTTTCTATGTTGTGTTCTTCTTTTCTACAGTTTGATTCATAATTCAACATTTATGCGTGTGCAAAACTAAATGACTCTTAAAAGAATAAAAGTCACTACAAAACCACAAATTAAAAAAAAAGGGGGGGGGCTCATAGAGTCTGAACTACCATCCTGGCATCTGCAAAAAATTTGTATCTTTAGGCATTTTGAGTAGCCTACTGCAAAGAAACGCAAGTTGATCCCATTTTTAAGTTGCATCTACCAAAGATACCAACAATAAAAGTTTGACAGACATGAAATAATGTTTTTTGCACCAACATGGTAGTTCACAATTATTAGTCAAAAGCATGGCTTGTCTCAACATGGTGTGTTGTGTCCTTAACTTTTTTATCAAACTGGACAAGTGGAGGACAAAGAGGTTGACGGTTCTAAAAAACAATTTACCACAAATAAACAGTGTCCTGAAAATAGATGTCACCTAACCTCAGAGGTGCGTCTGTAATACAGTGGAGGTGTGAGGTGGCATTGTGGGGTTTCTCAAAATTGCTAAAATTGTGAACACAGAGAAATACTGTCTGATTTTTATCCACCATGCAGTGCAATCTGGAAAGATTCCAACTTGCAACAGCTTCATTTCCCCCTAACATACCCTGAACTATTTAAAATTTAATTTTGATTATATTTAAAATATTTTTTTATTTAAAAAGAAAAAATAAAGCGGTGATGGTAAAAGAGCCTCTGTTACAATGCTACAGATGAAAGGAAGGACACACACTGCTGCTTGAAGGTCTGTACGTGAGGAAGGTGCAGTGCTGTGTACTGAAAACTGGTCAAATAATCTCATACAATTTCAAAATTACTTGTAATGATCAGAACAGTACAGACACCTTATCTCTCTTCTGATAGTCCAGTATGACTTGTTTGCATTTTAACTGATGATAATTTTGCCTTGGAGATGCTGCAGCAGCCTACATATAAACTGCACAGTCTACTGGACTTGTCATGATGAAGGCTGCTGTGTTGCAGATATTTTGTTAGTGTGATAAGAGACCACTGTGGATTTATAATGTGAGATCAGCTCAAGTTTTTTTTTATGTCATGAAATTTAATAAATGTACCGCTGCTGTGTAAAATTTGCGCAGCGTTTCTCTCTATTTGGAAAATTATTTGACAGGTCTGGGGACTGTACATGTGTAAAACAAAAGTGATAATCAGATCTGTTTAGGGTAAATAAGCAAGCAAAATAAAATAAATAAAAAATAATAAACACCTAAGATGCAAAATTCTGCGACATGAGACAACAGAGCTGCTCATTTCTTCATGGACAGCTAAGTGACTTCAAAGCTGTTTTAGTTATTCAAGTGGGATGAGAAACCTGGAACAATTTTCTCTACATCTGTAAAATCACCAGTATACAAAAGTTGGATGTTTCTCATGTGCATCATTTTTATAGAATCATTTCAGCAAACAGAATTATCACATTTTATAAAGCAACTGCAAACTTCACACATTAAAGTGTGAGATTTGAACACTTGAATGATTTGCACCATTTTTTATGTGTTTTGCTTTGGATGCCATCAATGTTCACTATAGTTCTGCTCATAGAGGCTCCAGAACAAACCGCCCCCACTACAGAGGTCACATGGTAACAAAACTAATAGCTTTCAGTCATACAGGAGTCAAATGTAGGAAAAACTCTGTCGGACCTTTACTATATCAGTTAGAATAAACATTACAGAAATGCATATTAAATTTCTTATAGGCAAGGCAATGTTGTTTGTTTAGCACATTTCATGTACAAGACTAAAGTGCTTTACATAAAACATTAAAAGCATTACAGCGGGTGCAGGAAACAATAACAAATGCATTCAAAATAAACTTTAAAAGAAATAAAAACAGAAAGAAGAAAGCTAAAATAAAATTTATAACATGCAAGAAACAAATTTCCAGTGTGGGGAATTCAACAGTTGTTCTGATAAATTATACAGATTGTCCAGCAAAGAACTTATACATTTTTAAAAATATATAAAAGAAAAATATAGAATCTGGATTTTTTTTATTACAAAAAAAAAAGAAAAAAAAGTAAACCATTTTCTCCTGCAGGCTTTACCCCCCACCCATCAAGAAAATTAAAAAAAAAATCCATCATAGAATTAATTAACCATCCTCAACTTGAAGTCTCTGCCAAATCTCTGCAGTCTCCACCCCCTGATAAAACTCCACCTGCATCTGTTTAAAAAAGTTAAAATGCTTTGCCTGCAGAAGTCGAAATAAAACAATTTTCAAGAAATTCACTTGTCAATACATTAACTAATATTGGTTCAAAATTATGATAAAATACAGAATACAAATATATCTGACCCCATGAGTGACCTACAACTTGTGTGGTGATGCTGTAATGACAACTCCTGCCCGCTAGTTGTCACTCTTTTAATTTACAGTTAGATTGTATTCTTTTGATTCCAGAGAAGAAACGCGTTACCATTATGGACAATTTTGACGAGGTAAATATGAAAAAACTGGACAGGCATGACAAGAACCTAAGTTAGATTAAAGTTTAGACGTAAAAGATAAGGGCGCAGACTCAGATATCCAGATAGGTGATGAACATAAATCACTAGTTCTGGTTAGTTTGACAACTAGGACAGCTAGCTTAAATCGAGCATTAAAAACTGGATATTTACGTATGACGAATTGTTGACGGCACGTTTACTTCCAGGAAATGATTAAGGTGCCGTTTGGAAAGAAGTACCTGGATGCTGTATTGTGTGTCCCAGTATCAGTGAAAGATGCTCACACCGCCGTCGTACTCACACATGGTGCAGGAGGAGACATGAACTTCAGACAGTTGGTTTCTTTGGCGCACGCTCTGGCATCGCATGGCTTCCTCTGCCTTAGGTTTACATGCAAAGGGTTAAACTTGGGTTATAGAGTGAAAGCTTATCAAGCTGTTTGGGTAAGTGTCTTACTTTATGGAATTGTGGCATTCTAACTTTATGAGTGAAAGTTTGCGTCACGTGTATTTGTTTTTCTTTCTAGGACTACATAAAAGCACGAAAGAAGTTTACAATAAAACATATATTTCTGGGAGGTAAAAAGCAATTCTCACTAAGCAGAAAATCACCCCAAACCTCACTACATTTTCAAGTTTATTTCTTTATATTAGATGATCACTTTGGCAATCAGATTCAGTTACACTGTAACCATCCACAGGCAGGTCAATGGGATGTCGTGCAGCTGCAGCTCTGGCCAGGCAGCTGAATGATGCATCAGGTGATGCAGTGCAGGGTGTCATCTGCCTGTCTTTCCCCCTGCACCCACCGGGACAGACACACACCCATCGCCAGCGGAGCGAAGACCTCAGGATGCTGCCTGAGCATACAGGTGTGCTGTTTGTGTCGGGCACTGAGGACAACATGTGTGACAAGGTAAGCATAGATCTGTGCAGGGCTTATGGCAGTTTTATCTAGCAAAGTTTAAATTATGATAGTCACAGTGTAATAGTTATTGATATGTAGTGTATAATTTATGGTTTTACATGCTAAAGGTTTTCTTTTTTTTCTTTTTGTTTAACTTAGTCTAAAAGTTTTTTTTCTCCCACTTTGGGAGCTCAAATTTGAAATTTCTTTTGGGATGTCAGGATATTTTAAATGGCACATGACAGAGATGTCATGTGTTTTTTAAACTATCCAGATATTTAGCTCTTAGTTGCATCTGTTTATTTGATCCATTTTGTTTTTTTTAGTCAAGGTTTCAGAAACACCATACTGTTGTGTACAGCAGTATACAGTCTATTAACATTCTGCATCTCACAGATAATACTATTACCTCTCACATACTGTAATTTAGTCGACCTGTTTCCCAAAGTGTGCAATTGATTACTGTTGATCTATTTGAATCACTTATTGTGCTACAGTGGTGTTTTTCTGACCTCTTTGATCAGGACATTTTTAACAGGGTGCTAAAAGATGTGAAGGCGGAGGTTGAAGTTTTATGGGTAAAAGAAGGCAACCATGGACTGGCAGTAAAAGGAAGGACTGAGGAGTCAATAATGGATGAAGTGAACTTAAAAGTGATCACCTGGATCAAGGGAAAAGCAGTGTAGGTGAATTGTCACCATCCAGTATTTGTTGATGTGTTATATTTAGTTGTGCTTGTTAAATAAAATATATTCTTCTAAATAAAGACTGTGTATATGACTATATGTTGCATGATTACTGAAAGAGCGAATGTTACTATACACAGAAAAATTAGGAAACTGATATTGTGTAGAAGATTTCAAAACAAAGTTAGCATGATTCACAAGAGGAGAAATAAAACGACTACGATAAGAGCATCATATAAGATAAATAAAACAGGTATTCGGTGATGTGAAATTTTAACATTCACAATCTGAAATTTCACGTTCAGATAATAATAATATCTTCAGTTATCTACTTATAGTATTGCAGCATACAGTCCCATACAAAAGCTCCACCAAAACATAAAAAAGATGCAGGGATTTAATTAAACTTACTAACTTAAATTGAAATACAACATACAGGTCAAAAGCAGTTTGTACAGTTTGAAAGTATTTGTCATTACCACTGTCATTCTTCAGCACATGAACCTAGACTGCCATTTTTATTAGTCTTCAGGAATAGTTTTCTGGGTTTCTTGAAGGATTGTTCAAAGCTCTTTGAATGTTGGCTGACTTCTTATCTCTGTTCCAGTGATGTTTAGATCTAGACTTTGAGGAAGATTTCTCTCCTTCATTAGATCTGTTGCCACTGATTTTCAGTCCAGATGTTGTGTCATTTGGCATACCTTAGCATTTTATTCCATGGTTTTTTTCCTTAAGAATGGCTTCTTGACCACAGTCCTAAGAGACTAATTTTAATAAGTCTTAAGTAAAAAATAAATGCTTCAACTGAAGGTCAGAGTTCTGCTTTCTTATTAACAAACACTTTTAAGATACTGTTCATCTGCTGAACATAGTTTTTAGACCTGCAGCTTTTTTTGTCCTCCATTTATTCAGTTTGCTCAGTATTTCCAAGGCCACACTTCACACCATGCTGAGATATGTAATTTTTTATGTCTATAAACTGTTATTGTCATCACCTTTCATAAATGTAACTAGCAACGGCTAAAGATCCGTACATATTCATCTGCTTAAAATATTCAAAACCTGAACTGTGATTTTTACAGTCTATTTCTTAGAAATTACTTTCTAAATCAAAGTTAATGCGTACACGTGTTCAACCTTTAACTGGTACAATAAACATGGAGAAAATTAGACTGTGAATATTAATGTGCCTTTGTATATCACAGAAATTGTTTAAACCCAATATCCACTAGTTTTACTTTGTAATATTATGAAGGAAATCCTTTTTTCTATCCGTATTGTTTTTATCAGATACTCAATGTTTTCTTCGTAGCTCGCTGCGCCTTTAAGACAAACGCTGACGTCAACATTTACTTGAATGCGATTGGTTATCTGGCTTCCGTATGTTTTAAGAATCAGCATGGCTGGAGAACCGTGGAACAGGGTAAACATTCCCTTTCCAAGTGCCACTTCAAGTGTCCACATAGAGTTTACGTCAACAGCAGGTTTGGATGCTAATAGGCTACATGTCTCATTCTGCCGTGTGTTGTCTCGCGCTCAGTCCTGCCTAAGAAAAATGTCGCTTGTAACCCACGTGGGGTTTACCCTCACGTGAATGTGAACCTGTGTTGATAGCTTGTTGTTGGTGATGTTTTACAGATACAAATGTTAAAACCCTGTGTGTGGAGAACGAGAAGGTCCTGAAGCTGCTCCGTAGTGAGATTCTTCAGACGGAGATCCGACTCCTCTACGACCTGCTGTACATGCTCAACAACAGCTACAGAGGCAACAAGACCTTTAAGGGACTACAGCAGGTAAACGTAGTCATCCGACCAGATGTGTTGCAGTTCATATGCTGGAATCTCGCTAGTTGGAAATGGGACAGTCTTTTACATGTCACTGAGTGGTATGCAAAAGTGTTCCAGCCAAGCATGATACTTGGCTAACCTAACCTATAAACTGTACATAAATTCTTAAGTGTGTGTTTATTTGTGTGTTTTCTTCTAGGTTGAGCAATGTATAAACAGACTGAAGAACATGAAGCTCGATTCTGCTCTTCAGGAGCTTGCAGATGTGTGTCCAAACAAAATTCAAAGGTCTGCAGCAGCATATTGTCATCTGATTTTTACTGTGCAGACCAGACATACAACATCATGATGATGAATTGAGACTAAATCAGCTGGGAAATTCAGTCAGGATGTGTAGAACCTCCAAACTGAAAATACAGTGACAATCAGATGTTTTCTGTCTGTGTTTATAGAGGTCTGGGCATCAAGACGGGTAAGTGTGAGGTTCCAAGTCAGCCCATGCTGGAGTGGATCTGTCTCAAAGTGCTGGGAGCTGCCCAGCTGCTGAGCTGTGCACTGACTCGGTGCAGCAGAGCTTTTATGTATCCTTTTTCTGTTTTTTCTTGAATGTGTGGTGAAAGCAACAAATAATCTGGTATGATTTGCTAATGCTAACATCAAGTTGAATTCTCATTGTTTGAGCTGTAGTTTTGCCTTAACAGATACTTTTTTTTAGAGTCTCAAAGCAGCACATAAGGTGGGAGTTTGTCATACTAAATATGGTGATAACCAGCATGCTCAGCCGTCTGTGGTAAGAAATAACTTAATTTAACATGTCTGCAGTGGGATTGCGATAAATGACCTTCCCCTGTCTAAGTCCTGCTGCTTTTGTTTTTATCAGGGTGATTTTCCGTGGTGTGCTGGTTGGTCTGTTCATGTTGTACCATCGGGTCCTGGAACTTCTCAGAGATGTTGCCCAAGCTCAGCCCATGCCCTACCTCACAGACATCTCCCTGCCAGCAGATATGTCTCAGTTCCTGGGTCCTTCGTGTAGATCCTTACTAAAGAAACATCCAGCACATGATTCCCATGTCAAACACGAGATGGTGAACAGACAAAGAATCAAGAAGGCTTCTGTAAAGGTCACGAAAAAGAGGCAGACAGGGAGGATTAAAGAGGACCTGGGCATTGTTATAGAAAGAGGTATGGAGTTTATTTTATCATATCCAAAATTTACTAGTCAAATACAACTAATAAATAGGAAAAACGCATCAATTCCATTGCTCAGTTTACTCTAATTTAAAAATAGATCAATAAGTAAATCCTTATGATGACAGACTTCATTGACATCACTGATAAACTTTTTTTTTTATTTATTTATTTTTTTTAAAAGATCATGGCATTGAGATTGATATCGAGCCTTTTTCCAAGATTTTCAAGAAGGTATGTATTAAATCAAAACCTTTTTATCATTTGTTTTCCAATTAATTGGCATGTGCATCCTTTTAACAAGGATATGTCTTCTTTTGGTACCCAAGGCTAAATCTCGCCCAGAAGAATCGCACAAGACTAACAAGAAAGAAAAGTTCAAGAAACAAGTGAAAGACGCTGCTACTTTTGCCCAGATGGCAGCACATCTGGAGGAAATGATTGTGTGGTGCAAATCGCAGAAGATGGAGAAGGAGAAACGCCTACTGACCTTCCTGCATTTAAAGTGCCATAAGATGAAATGCCTTGAGGCAGCAGGATACAAGTAAGAGCACTGCAGCATATTCAGTCATACAAGCTAAATTACCCACTTCAGCTGTCCGTGACACAACTGTAAAACTACGATGGCATGCTCACTAAATTTGTCCTCATCCTCAGTGTCCAGAGGAAGTTACGATCCTTCAGACGGGAAGTTTGCTGGGCTTCATCTCCTGCTGGATCAGCACCAAAGACTTTCCATTTCCCCGTTGCAGCAAGCAGAACTGCTCGCCAGAAACGTAGTTTGTGGACGGTTAAGAGATGCTTTGTGTCTTCTAGAGACAGGACAGGTGTGAAAAAGATGCTGCGGGAAAAAACTGAGTTGGTTGTGTCTAAACTGTTTAAATGCAACCAACAAAGAGGAGCCACACACAAGGTGATGCTTCAGACCCCTAGCTCTGGCAGCCATAATGACATAGATGATATATTTGCCTCTGTGGGTTTGTGATGGCTTCAAAGTGGAAAAAATAAACTACATGATAACAGTAAGACACTGATTCACTTTATTATTGCTAATCTTCAACACTTGATTTATGATCGTAGGGCAAAAAGCAAGCGCTGCTTTGGTTTTATGTGAAGTCTGCGGCTCCTCTGATCATTCAAAGCATTACGAACTGACCCCAGGCTTTTCTGCCACACTGATCCCAGTGCTGATTCTAAACCTGAGCCAATTCTATCTTTTTTAACCAGCAAAGTTTTGGCTCCAGCACTGAAAAAGTGGTGCTACTTTTTGCTTGGTCAGAGCAAAAAAATAAATAAAAAAATTCTTGGCTTGCAGGGTTATAAAGACCATCAGACCAGTCACAATATTGAATCGTCTTGTACATTAAATGTGCTGTACAAATAAATTTGTCCTGCCTACAGTGCTTAATCTAATAATTTAAGAGGGAACAATAAAAAAAAAACTGAGCAGCGACATGGATGAGAACATGTTTCCCCAGTTAAAACCTCTATAATTCATATTTGTATTAAGTTTTGATGGATTTGGAAATACCAGTTGGGTTTACAGAATACTACACTTCTGATACTGAGGTATTCATTTGCTGCAAAAATTATTCAAACAATCTCTTCTATTTGTTTTTTAATTATCTGTCTCCCTGCACTAGAGTCCTTTACAGCAATTCAGAATATATTTATTGGAAAAGACGTCTAACAGGATTTATAGAAGAACTAATGAGCTTTTCTCAGTGAGACACACCCGAACGACTATTGAGCTTACATGTCGGCTCTCTCCAGCCAGAAAGTCTAATGTTGACTCTTATTTCTTGCTCTGTTCCCATCCCTCCTTTTTCTGCCTCCAGGAATCCTCTCGTGTTTCTTTTGTGAATCAACCGGGGTGCACTCTAACAACATTCAGTGTATTGATATCTGGGTGTTAATAAATGTCGATGTGCCATCAAAATGAGTATTTTTAAGGTCAGAAAATTAAATATACCCCCGAGACGTTAAAAACCAAACCAGTCTTCACCTGGATCTACTTTATAACGGGCTCTAGCACCTGGCCTGAACTCGATTGTTAAAAACAACTTTTGCCCTCATGGGCAATTAAACCCCTGCTGGATCCAGTTTGATGAAAATTGGGATTTAGGGACCAGATTCCTTTAAACCAAAAACTACACCAGACCACGGGTGTTAAGCTACTGTAGAATCAGACAGGAATGTTGAAAGGCTTGATTTGTTATATTTTTTAACTTGTCCTGTCCAACATCGTAGCAAGCAGATGGATGGTCTGGCTGATGTGTTGTGCTGAACAAATGTCAAAGTCAAAGTATCTTTATTAGGCTCCATGGGAGAAATCTGTCTTGGACAGATGATTTTGCTGCAGCGACAACTTAAACGCACACACACCCATATCGCCAAATAATAACCATTAAAGAAAATGGAGTGTAGAGAAAAAGACAAAAATACACCAGATACAAGGCAATGGTCCTTCAATCCACACAGAAACTCCAGACAAGCAACTGCTACATCTGTACATGAAAAAATAAAATTCTAAGCAGAGGTTAAACCTCCCCCTTTTAAGAATTAAGATTAAGAATCAACTTATTTTCAGGTCAGCTCTAATCATCCTTCTTGCAACTAGTTTAATCCAGAATAACCTAAAACTAGGATTTATTTAAGACATTTATTTGGGACTATTCCTAAGCCCTGCCTTTGAAACCATTCCCGAATGTCAAATGAGACTTTACCCCCTTTCAGACATTGACCATTCTGATGATAAAGACACAGACAAATAAAGACCCATAATATTTACAGGTAAATGGGCATCTTTTACCATCTTAAAATGACACTGTTGTTGTCATGCATAAGGAAATAATCATTTAATTAGCCATAAATTATGAGATGGTGGCTCATATTTGAGCTGCAGGAGTGATAAAGCTAAGTAGCCAACAGATTCCATGGCATCTCAGATAAATGACACATCCTCTCTGGTGAGATTTCTAGCACTACCCGGCGGTGTGTAGGATTAGTGCACTAATGAACATTAATCTGAACTAATTAATGATTAGCACAAAAGTGCATATTGATCTTTGAGCATGCAAAGTGAATCCCTCAGCCTTCTCAGCTGTAATGCACATGGCAGATGTAGCACAACACAGAACTGATGTCCGTTGTTTTCTCTGAAATGGGATAAGTGCTTGCAAATACTCTGTGAACTCGCCTGCAGTTTTTAGATTATGCAACAATGTTGAAACTGTGCAGGTGCCTGACAGTTCTTATTTGTGTACCAAAATAGATGTTAAATGGTTGGTTTTTAATAGCCATCTTTTTTTTTTTATCCTCTGTCAAAAACAATACACCATCTGCACAGACAATGCACTTTCCTTCCTTGCAGAGTGTGGCATGAGGTCTAGTGAGATTTATTTGTGCATCTAAAAAAGTGAATCTTAAATCCTTGATTCTGGTATTTTCTAAGTCAAAATCAGTTAGGATCAGTACTTTCAAACCCCAGAGTTGAAGCTTTAAGGATCTGAATCATGCATGGGAAGTTTATGACTTTGAACAAGTGCAGTACTTACCATTTACTGTATGTCAGGTCAATTACTGTAATAGTTTGTTTATGTGCTCTTTCAGCTATCTACCTTAACAGCCTGCATTATTATCTGGCCAGGGCAGCATATTGTCTGCATTTGTGCTACCTTAATGTATTCTCCTCTGTCTACTTCTGCCAGCTAAATTATGTTTAGTACCCTAAAATTGTAAATAGGTGGTTCCCTCAGCCTTCTCAATTGTAATGCACATGGCAGATGTAGTACAACACAGAACTGTTGTCCGTTGAAGTACAAAGAACCCCTAAGTACTCCATGTTTTACCATATAACTTTATTTACATTCTGTAATCACAAACTAGTCAGTGTGCACTACGTTATAAGTCCAATTTAACAAAGTTAATATTTTGTGTTGTTACATATTGTAGAAAATCTACTCACTGGAATTTATTTTTCTTTTCTGTTTTCTTTGACTGTAAAATAAACTATATTATCATGAATGATCCTATCTAGACTACTACTGAATTAAGGCTAAATAAAAGTAGAGATTAATATGGCCTACTGTTTTGTCACCGTTTGTGTTAAAGTTTAACCAAGGCCAAGGTTCAGTAGATCTGCATTTTTATTGTTAGATAGTTTGGGATTTTACAAGCTTAAGTAACAACACAACACTCCATTCATGTTTGAAAGCAGTATAACTGTCTTGTTAATGTTAAAGCCCTTTTTATACCATGTCAGGCATAAACAATTTTCTACTTGCTTCTGAAATAACCAGATTAGTTACTGTGCAGAAGCGTACCATTAACCTTGTACAACAATTCTGATTTTTTTTTTTTTTTTTTTGTATGGATGAGACTTTGTTGGCAAAAATGTTTTAATCTATTATTTTTGTTTATTTGAATTCTTTCATTTCCAGTTTAATATAGGAAATGTCTGCAAAACATATTTAAACATGAATTTTCTGAAAAGTGTATGTATATTATGAACTAGGAAGGTTTAATAGCAATTTCTATTAGTTATCATGTTTACTTGTAAAGTTTATATAATCTTCCATTCCAATATCTTTTTAGCTTGTTAAGTCTTTTCTTTTTCCCTTCCCTGGGATAAAGCTTCTTTAAAATATCACTTTCAAACCAAATTTCTATTTAATTTTCTCACCTATTTTAAAGGTTCTTACATAGTGATCATAATTTCCCCCCTTTTTATGAGAGATATCTATAATCATAAAAAGAAAATGTCAGCAGGATACACTATTTTAATATTTTACCTTAAATTTTTAGAACGCCTGTGAAAATGAGTTAAAACAAAAGAAATAACCAATCTTTCTTTCTTTCTTTCTTTCTTTCTTTCTACTTGTGCTTTGTTGGTAAAGAAAGTATTTAAATGACTCATTTGTGTGAAGCTAATTGAGACATTACTTTGTTACTCATCTCAGAAACTACACTGGCTTGAAGGCGAAGGACGTCACATCCTGTCGCTGTAGTTTTACTTCCGGAGGGTGGGGCGTCTGTTGCAGGAGCGGTTCGTATTCGGAGAGCCAATGCCTCTGCTTGCGCTGTTAAAGCAGTCAGCAAGATAACACCAACCAAGGGCAGTTAATCGATTCCTGCTTTGGTAAGGCTTTTTGACTTCTATTGGACTGAAACTGATGTTTCGTTAAGTGTTTCTTAAAAAGGCTTCAGGAGGGAAATAGGTAACGTTACCACACCTGTTAAAAAGAAGGGCGGACGGTTAGTGGACTCAAAGCGATGACCGTTTGATAGAAAACGGGTGCAAACAAAATGGATACTAAATTTAGTGATTTATTTAAGTGTTTGCTCTTGTCAAGTGGCATTTGCTCTCACACGAAACGTAAGAACGCAACGCTAACCCTGTACGTAACATTAATCTTTATTAAGTTATGACGCTAGCATTACTCATGGGCTACACCCGCACCAGTCTGATTTAAAATCCTTCAGTTTTATTCCCAGTGAATAGTATAAATTGCTGTTTTTTTTCTTTATTTCTTTTTCTTTCTTTTCTTTCTTAATATTGACTTAACAACCCTGGTGGTTTTTGCCGTGTCGTAGTTTAGCAATAACGGTATTAGCACACCTAAAGTCCAAGTTTATGAGCTCTTTTCGACTTGAAGTATTTGGGAAAAGTAATGCGGACGTTTTCGTGACTTAATGTTTCGCTTCCTGAGCTGTTAAAATGAACACTTGTTGTCTATAAGTACAACTACATAAAGTTTTCAGTCTGAGGAGATGACACACCCAAGTAAGCTCATGAGTTCTACAGTTGATGTTGTTGTAATAGTGAATGTCAGCATAAATAGCTTTATGCTGACCCCTCCACTCCGAAAAACACCCCCACCGGGGTAGGAGTCTTGGATGTTAATATTATCTGTGGCTAATCTGCTATTAACTACATTAAACTGTAGTTAACTAAAATGAACTATCTTAATTTGATTCCCACTGCTGTCTCTCTACCAAATGCAAAATTGCATTTAAATTCAACCGTGCGGGTGTTTACATATAATATGGGCGTTGGATGACCTTTGTGTAAGATGTTTTCTTTGTCTTTGTGAGGAGTGGAGGACAGTGTTGGCAAAGCAAAGACACTTGTTCGATTTTAGTAATAATGCAAAGGCTTTTTTTTGGTATCAGGTGAAAGTGACTATTAGAATTCCTGCATCATATCCACCAACACTGATGCACGTCCAATCTAAGAAACGCTATGAATAAATAAGCCTTTTTACTGGTTCTACTGCGGAATGAACATGTACTCATCCCCTCATAAACAACTCGTGAACAAAATGCTGATACCAGCACATTCACAACATGCTCAGGAATTGTCTGGCAGTCTTGTGTTGTGGGGCTGGGTCAGGTTTTTTAAAAGCTAATTAAAACGGTTAGTCTTTTTTTTTTTTTTTTTTTTTTTTTTGCACTTCTAGTGTTTTATTTCTTCACTGTCAAAGTATGTTATGATTTCCCCCCCTTAGCATAACATATTACTGCATTTAGTAAATGCATATTCTTAGTGTTGGATAAAAGCTTCAGACTGGGCTAAGTTTTTGCCAGAATTGAAGTGTTTTTGATAAATCTATAGACCAGTTGGAAGAAAATGATAAGAACAGGACCCATACCACGGATGTGTTTCCTACTAAGCTGCAAATTAAACATAACTGGCAGATAAGCTGAACTGGTTCAGCAACATAGTCATGTTTATTTAAGATGATCAATGTGCGTTTACTGCAGCAATTGAAGACCCCTTCACGCATAAATACCATTCTTCTGATCAGTCGTTAAATTCCTAATTGTGCCCAGATATTTTTCTATTTGCATTTGTGAATTGAGTTTCTCCATTTGCCCTTACTAGATGACTAGATGTATGATCCCCTGCTACTGTCTATTTTTTAACAACTTCTTCCTTATTGCTTAGCCAGGGTTTTTATCTCCCTGTTACTATTTGTCAGAGCACGACAAATATGTTATGCTTCATTTCCTTTGTTTTGTACTCATTCTGATTGGTTCATATCAAATAGCTCCATCATCTAAATGTTTTGTAATGATGGTTCGGAGTGCCTGGGGCTCGTTCTGTGTAATGACACTGCTGTCACTAAAACATCTGCCTCTGAAAACGGCATTGACAGAATCTTTTTTTCATTGTAGGTAAAAGTATACCTTGCAGTCATGAATTGTTTGCTGTCAGGTAGGAAAAGGGATTCAAATGTTTTGTGTGACTCAGTAGAAGTTGACTAAACTAGACTGAAATTAATCTTTTCTGGATTCTGACAGTCAACTGAAGTAACATTTGCTCTAACACACAACTTGTTTGGCTAGATTTGGGTATTTCTTTCCTGTGGGAAGTCAGTATGATATATTAGCACTCATACAGTAGATGCAACTGGTATGTGTGTCTATGTTAGCATCCTGTTTCTTGCTAGAAAGAGGAACTAATTATGCAAAATACATGTTTGCGGAACATTGTAATAATTCAACTTTTTATGAATTATTCTTGTGCATTAATTCTGTCGCAGTCCTGTTCACCAGGCTGTTGCAGAAGCTACCTGTGGCGTTTGGCTTTTTCTTTTTTTTTTTTTTTTTTTAATGCGGCCATCTTTTACTGAAGAACCGTTGCCTGTGAGTGTATCAGTACTGTGGTTACTTGGATTGGTATGAGGCTAATCTTTCCTCCACCATGTTTCCAGTACCAGTGGAGATTTTTCATAGATAGCTAAAAACACAGAGAAATTTAAAATAAGATCCAATCTCCTATTTATTTACACTCATGTAAACTCAGTCACCTTCTGACATCAGTTTTGCCTTTAAGTGTCCAAATCTATGTATCCAGCTTGGATATGTAAATTAAAAGTTTAGAGTGGGAAGATTTGAGGTCCTCCAATCACTCTTACCACTTTATTTATTTATTTTTTTAGCGTCTTTGCTCCATTGCTTAATTCACACCTGTGCTCTGTCTGAGCTTTGTGTATATTTATGTAAAAGCTGGTGGGAAAGATGGGAAGATTTGATTTCCTGGAACAGTTCTCTTCGCATGCCTTTTCATTAAATATTTGTTCAGGATGTAAGTGATGCTACGTTATGTTAAGTTAACATTTTCAGATGAGCCTACTGTAAATTACCATTTTGGATTGTGTATGGGGCAAAATCATCTTAATATTTTTCTCATAGGTTTTGCTCAAATTTCCAGGGAAATTCATTCATTCATTCATTCATTCATTCATTCATTTATTTATTTATTTTCTGTACCACTTAGTCCAGTTCAGGGTGAAGCTGGAGCCTATCCCAGCAAGTAGCAGGGCTCATCCTGGACAGGTCGCCAGTCTATCACAGAGCCAAGTCTTGTTACTGGACATTTAAGTTTAACTTGAGTTTGAATGTGCCATGTAAAGGAACAACTTCTTCCTTTTTCTTGATAATTGTTTACATTGACTTTAACAGCACTGCCAGGTGTGCAGCTGTAAAAGGTGCACTTATTTGTTTTTATTTTTTTGTTTGTTTGTTTTTTTACTAGCTGTGGAAACACACAGTTTTCATTCTGTCTTGTTGTATTTATTTATTTTTTTCCAGCAGGAAAGTTTTTGGGACTGGCATATTTTTGTGGTAGTTGAGGAATATAGTCTTTATTTTCTTCAACCCAGGACTGAGGTGGACTGAATGATTAAAATGGCATGAGAGACACTTGTAGGCCATGACTAATGGCTAGGGTTTTTCTGCTACAGATTTTGTTTTCTTACTCCTTTATTTTTATGTCTCTGTAGCTGTAGCTTGCAAGTTACCATTTTTAACCTTGAGGGCAACACAGGCCTTTGCTGTGGTGTAGGTGGTGTGTAACTGAGCCCATTGTCTTTTTAGTTGTGCAAATGGAAAAAAAACACATTGCAAACTGGTGATAAGTAAAATATATTTATGCTGAAATTTGGTCTCTATCCATCCTGAATCAGTCCAGAGGAATGATGGAGTGATGAGAAACATATAAGTGTTTGGACAAAAATCATCAGCTGCAGGGAGAGCACAAAAAGGAAATCATCTGTGTATGACTGACTAAAGCTTTTCTGCTTTTGTCACTGTTCTGTTTCTGTGTGGATCATTACTACTGCACCTTGTTTGCAGCTAGATGAAAATACCTATACAGAAAAAAAACATGGTAGGCATTGGTTTAGAATAGGGATGTATTTTGAAAAGGCCCTCTTAATGTTTCTGAGGTAAAAGAGCTTGTAACTGAGGATTTAGATGTCCGTTGCCCAGTGTCGTCAAAGGCTTCTCTGTATACTCCGGCAGCTGAGGGTTGTTAGTATGCATTCTGGGATTCTTTTTGATAATGTCCTCCTTGCATCCCATCTTTTCAAAGTGAAGTAAATCATTTCCTTACCTCCACAGGCAGTGGCTATTATAACTGTTTTGTCAAATATGTTGCAGCTAGGCCCCAGCTGGGATTTGCTGTTAAATTATGTCTTGTTTGTTGCACGGTAATAAACTACCGAGTCTCTAATCCCATTTGTGTGTCACAGTAGAGCCATTCTTTAAACCCATTGCAAGACTGAGGTGACTTAACCCTGGTCTAGACATCTGAGCCCTCAGTCGTTGTCTCACATTCGCTGGAGCAGAGGAGCATTTCCAGAATGGAGGTGGTAGAAATTGGATTGGACACAACAAGAGAATGGCAACAGAGTTATTAAAGGATAACTTAATAATGCGAAAGTGATAAGAACAAAATGGTGTACAAGTGATAATAGAATATTTCAATGAATTTTTTTCCCCTAAGACCATTGCTCAGTACGTCAGTGTTTGCATCTAACCACAGTGACTATACCACTATGCAGTATTTTTATTGACCTGTGTTGAGGATGATGGAAGTTTTTAATCTACTACAGAGACACAGGATTGGGGGGGTTGTCACTGGGCCAAAATCCTCCCAGTTTTCTTCCATCACATTCCAGGAGACGAGCATCCCCAGACTCACTGGTTCAGATGTCTTCAATTTATTCAATTTCCTCTCACACTAGAATTCAGGCACAGTAATACATGACGCTTAAGTTAACCATGTGTGAGAGTTTCATGTCAGCAGAAATACCAACTGAAGTGGTCTGTTAAATTGAACCACTCCCTCACCATAGCCCTGTCCCTTTTAAAAAGAATCATTTCCAAGAAAAGTCCATGCCTAAATATTAATTTTCCCTTTTCTCTTTCCTCCTACATTCTAACCCTGTGTTGCTGTGCAGCCAATGTTAAAAACAGGACCCCTTCTTTACTCACCAAGCTCTTGTCAGAAACTTTCCACTGACTATTTATTGTTCCTTTCAGTTTAACTCATTAGTTTTGGCATCTGCGCTTGTGCACAAGGAAGGTTACATGTGAATCATTTAAATATTGGCCTGTACACATAAGTCCTGAGCTGCTTATTCTTGTATTAGGTGTATAACTGAATATGTATGTTTGTGTGGGTATCATTCCTATGATCCCTTTCACTGGCCTAGTTACTGATAACAAAGACAGGAAGAGCACAAGTCAGACTTCACTTCCTGGTCAGGGTGAGTGGAATTATGATGCCACATCCTCGGTATCATTAGCCATGATACTTTAGCATACATAACTGATAGAAAACATGTGTTGCTCTGAATACAAAGCAACAGTTTCTTGTCAGCCTTTTCTGTTGGAAGCTCAGTACACTCTGCCTCTGGTTATGAGTTAAAATGTTTACTGTTGGGGAGGAGCAGATTATGAGCACCGCTATGAATCAGCTCAGTGCTTCCATTAGTGTGACATCTCAAGAGGAGGGAAGAATCTGTCTCCACAGAGAAATAAAATAAAGAGATAAGAAGGTAAAAGGAAAAGAAAAGGGGTAGGGCCCCACTGATGTTGGAACACCACTGAGTCACATGACACAGCAGCAACCAGCAGTGCATAGTTGATTGTCATTGGATGGATGATGATTGCTCTGGAGACACTCACATATCCCATGATGCTGGTGACAGTAGTAACAACAATGACTATCTACAGCAAAGCAAGCATATGCTGCTGTGAGACTTCACAGTGTGAGAAGCTTTAGAAGGCAGAGTACACCATACCCAGGTGTAGCTCGTTCAACTGATTACTCTTCCAGCACACCTGTAAAGCTAAGCCACTAGAGACACACAAAAAATGGGGTAGTGTTAAATATTACTATTAAAATATATTGTCTCTTCCTAAGCACCTTTTCTTGGTTTTTAGGAAAGCTGGTTGGAGAATTCATAAGGACCACGAGGAAGACAGATATGCTGCAATGAAAACCTGCCTTTGCTTACATTAAGCTGTGAAGTGAGTGTGCTTTAAAAAAACTGCAGCAGTTGGAAAAATATTTTATTACCACTTAATGTGCCTTACATTAAAAACATAATGAACCCCACCCAGTCTTGCCCATCAAGTCCCCCAAACCATAAACTCACGAGTCTCACATATACATGACATATTCACATGCCCACACACACCTACACCCCCATGTACATCAAATGATGTCCTAACCTTCATCAACCACATCAGGGGAACTAAGATGCTGGAAGTTTAAATACAAGATGTTTAGCTAAGATAAAAAGAACGAGAACAAAACACAATAAAATAAAACACCAGTTATAGTCTAGAGAAATATTCAATTTTAGCTTTACTAAAAAGGTCAATCTTAAGCTTTTTTTCTACAAATGTCAACACTCCCAGTTGCCCTCAGGTCATGTGGAAAGGTGTTTCATAGGCAAGGATTATAAAAGCTGAAAGGTGTCTTGCCGTATGTTTTAGTCCCCACCTTGGGAGTAAACAAGGGACCAGCCCCTGAGGGCTATGAGGGTTCATAAACTCAAAGCAAGTTGGGTAAATACTCAGGACTAAATCATTTTTAAGAGCTTTAAAAAAACAACTGTTTTAAAATCCATTTCGAAGCATGAAGAAAGCCAATGCAGAGATTTTAAAACTGGAGTAATATGAGTTCTCCTTCTGTAACAAAGCTGTTAAGCTGTAACAGAGTCTTTTTAGAGAGACCAGAACGAAGAGCATTACAAAAATCTAGTCAACAGGAGCTAAAAGCATGGATCACTGTCTCTGCATTGGCCAGGGAGAGGAACTGCCACACTCTGGAAATGTTTCTGAGATGAAAGAAGCCTATCTTTTTAAATGTGGGATATAAAACTTAGATTACAAAAAAACTCTAACTCATCTGTTTGGATGTTATTTAATCTTGAAAAGTGGCATAATTAGAGGCATGTCCTTTTGATTGAATATCCGTGGCAAGAAGTGAGTGCAGCACAACCACAGTTTAACAGTGCACCTTAGCTTTAACCCGCCTACCTCCGTTAGCTGGTTAGCTACCGTTAGCTCCGGGTTAACTCGGTTAGCTCTTAGCGACAGGCAGCCCGGAATTTGATGGGTGTCAATCATCCACCCCCACCTTCACAGTCCCTGTCTCAGCTCCACCTCTTTGTCCATTTTTGGATTTTCCGGGAATGACGACACGCGTGATGCTGCCATGATGGTGACGGAGGTAACCGCCCAATGAGCTTCAACTCTTCAGAAACCTACGGGAGACGTTACGGAGGCTCCATCTATCTTTTATATACAGTCTATGGTTGCACATATGCAAAAATAAATAAATAAATAAAAAAACCTACAGAGTGAGACATTGTCTTCTTTTCCTATCTCTGCTGAAAGTTGCTCATGCGCAATGAAGTCTGCCCGGGGTAAAATATGGCAGCAGACCAGGGAACAAAACGGCTGCAGCCGACGACAAAAGTCTCGGACCACTTCACATTAAAATGACCTTGCATACCATGGAAGTACGTGTGCAGTGCTCGAACATTTAAAGAGGAGGCACGTCAGACTTGAGGATGAGTCATACATGACATACCATCATGTAGATAGTTGTAACTTTTAACAGACGCAGTAGACCGCTAATTGTTCTGCACAAAAAGCAATTTTCTTTATTTGTTAGTGAAAACTCAGGCTCGTTTACTGTTTTTCTGCTGCAAATTTGCCTGTTATTGTTTTTTTTATGGATATTTGGTTTGTATTTGCTTTTTCTGTTATCAGTATTATGTTAATATAGGCAGCAAAGTTCAAAAACAGATTTTTTTTTTAATTAAGTGTCCATCTCGTCTTTTTAATTAGCTCATCATTTATACAACCTCATGCAAGATTTAAAAGCTGAAAATGAAATAAGAGCCATTTAATAATCATGAGATACATAACCGATTAGTTGACTAATCATTTCAGAAGTCGATGACTAATCGACTATCAGAATCGTCATTAGTTGCAGCCCTAATATTATTACAATAACATGTTAAATAATACTGCATTGTTAAGATAGGTTAATATAGGTAATTTAAAAATGGTAAAAGCCACAAATGTATAAAAGATTGTTACAGGAAGCTCACACTCCTGTCCTCATACTGTATCTGTTGGTATAATATTCAGTTAAGAAAATAAGAAATAAAGCTTAAGAGAAAATAAGAAAAATCAAATTTGCTTTTCTTAAAATTTTGAGAACATGTCTAACAAGGCTACACCACAGTCAACATGACGAGTAGGGCTGGGTATCAACACTCATCTCCTAAATCAATTAGAATCAATTCACAACAGCCTGATTTTATTATATTTTATTTTAATTAAATTCAATCTAGATCAATTTACAGATATTTATGTAACACCAATTTTTCATGAATATTAAAGACATTCTCAGATATCTAGTTTTATAAAGCACTGAGCCTGTTTACATGACCATCAACATCAGATATCTGGGAGTAATTGGATTACTGTAACAATCTTATATGACACATCTACATGCACTTTTGAATTACGATATTCAAAACCATTCGGTGTTTGTTGACTGTAGCGGAGCTCACGGTCTTAACGTTGGCTGCAAACGTGAGAGGTAATAAGCTGCTAAATAGTTTTTAGGTGAATGTAGTCTTAATGATGAATGAAAAGATCTGAATGTGCCATTATCTCAGCAAGAAAAAGCTCATTTTTGGCATAAAAGTGTCTTGTCACAGCTGTGAACATAATCCCCAAAAACAATTTATCCTTATTATGAAGTTTCTGATAGTCTTCCAGCATTGCATCTAGAATTTTTATCATCAGGTGTCCAGAAACAAAGTTATTTGGAATGCTATCTTAAAAATCCAAATTTGGCATTATCTCTGCAAGAGAAGCTTATTTTGGACAGATTTCAACCCAGCTCTAGTTACGAGTTATTATTGCTGAATACTGTGATGATATAACTTGCAGCATATCAACAAATAAATATATGGAGCCAACTTCAGGTGTATTAACAAGAGCTGAATTCCACTTCTGCATCTGTGCATGCTAGTTAGTTACTGACACATACAAAAAGAGAAGCAGTCCTTATTAATTTACCTCTGCTTATCATGTTATGTTGGTTATTTCACTCAGTGACCTTCCTAAGCTAAACATTTGAGCAGACCTTTACCAATCCAAGGCATACTTAGTTAAAAAACAAGCGTTGCTTGATGTTCAGCGTTAAACAAAATTACTATTTTAAGTTCTTGGTTGCATTATAATTTCTATAAATGTAGGCAGATCGATAGTTTGTTCGAAACCCGTGCACACTTCTTTGAATTCACCCAGATGAGGTGAAGGTGAAGAACCGATACGCAGGCATTTACAGTAGCGTCACTTGGCACTCTGGTTGGAAGGTGTCTCTGACAGAGACAGAAGATACTGAAGTCGGGCAAAAACCAATTGACTCTGAGCTTTCACCTTCTGTGAGCCAGACCATTATAAAGCAGATAGATGGCCAGTCACGTCTTCCGTCTTTTTAACGAGTTTAGCACTAGATGCCCTGTTTTAATGCTTCCGTAAAAGCTGCCTTGGTGCAGAGAATGATGGCTTCATTACGTCTGATCAGTTGCAATGACCTTTTGATGGCGAACTTTATAAAGTTCTTGGATTCATGAGTAGGCAATTTGGCACTTTAATGGGAATAGTGGGGGTTAAGATTCAAGATTTGTTGGAACACAGCCTAGAGCCTTGGCACAGCGAGTTACTGTCGCTGTGAGAGCTGTTAAGTAACAACTGCCATCTGTCCCTGCACTTGTCCACGTACTCGTGTCCTCTCCTTATGGAGGTTATTTACTGTAGGCACTGACATGTTTTCCACCCTTGTCATTCACAGGTTGTGCCTGTGTGTGGGTGTGTGTGTGTGTGTGTGTGTATGTGTGTGTGTGTGTGTGTGTATGTGTGTGCGCTCGAGTGTACACTTGTTTGAGTGTGTAAGAGAAGCACAAAGAAGAATCTGGTGATGGCTGCCAATAAAGGTAAAAACCAGAGTTCGCTGGTACTGCACAAAGTGATAATGGTGGGAAGTGGAGGCGTGGGGAAGTCTGCGCTCACGCTTCAGTTCATGTATGATGAGGTGAGTTATGGCTGCATGCATCTGGGCCACCTGCAAACCCAAGTCCAGTCTCTTGAGGTTTTAACATATTTCCATTCTTCTTCCTGTAAAAGCTTCAAATTCAAAGCCCTCTTTTCAGAGATCTGTCAAAACTACTACAAGGTTAACTTCATAGTATTTTTTTCTTTTTTTTTTTCTTTTTTTGTTCTTTTAAGGCACTTCTATTGCTTGGGATTTGTTTGACCACATGTATTTTGATGACACCCTACTGAGCACTGCCACAGTTTTTGTGCTTGTCAGCATTTTTGTTGGGTCCAACCAACGACTGTAGTTTGCAACAGCTGCATTGCTGATCAGGCTGCGCTGACGCTTTATGCATGCAAACACAGCTTATCGGGCCATTTATATTTCAAAATGAATCCAAATATAAAATAATATTAATCTGTACAGTTTGTGGAGGACTATGAGCCCACCAAAGCAGACAGCTACAGGAAGAAGGTGGTCCTGGATGGGGAGGAAGTCCAGATCGACATCCTGGACACAGCTGGTCAGGAGGACTACGCTGCTATCAGGGACAACTATTTTCGCAGCGGGGAGGGCTTCCTGCTCGTCTTCTCCATCACAGAGCGCGAGTCCTTCACTGCTACTGATGAGTTCAGGTAATTATTCTTCACCCCTTTGAATTTTGACAAGATGAAAGCTGGTTTTACAGATATATCTGTATTAATCATTATCACTAATCAAATGGTTTGATCACCATCACTTAGATTGTAGACATCGTTCTTGTTTGTTTACATTTATGTTGTAAATAGTAGACGGAGACCATATGTAATCAAATATGTTCCTTTCTTTCTCACTTCAAGGAGTTTTATCTGATCTGTCAGTGTCAACTCCTAAATTAACTGCAGATTCATGTAGATGTTTGTTTAGTAGCTTCATAACTTATTCAGAACCGGAGCTTTGCATTAATCCTGCTGTGTGTTGTGCATTTGTAGAGTGACTTTTCTGGCAGGAAGGTGTTGGTAGGATTTAAACATCCTCAACATCAACAATATGCTGAAGCTCAAAGCAGCATTAATAAAATTCTTTCCACCTGCCAGATGAAGACATCGTCAATCAGGGCATCATTAACACTTTAAGTACTGTCAGTTGGCGAATGACGACAATGTTTGATACCAGCTGTATATGTTCGCATTAATAGTTTATAAATGCTCAAATACACCATATGTCCTGTTTTGGCAGGGAGCAGATCTTGCGGGTGAAGGCAGAAGAGGACAAGATTCCTCTCCTACTGGTAGGAAACAAATCGGACCTGGAGGAACGTCGGCAGGTCTCGGTGGACGAAGCTCGTGGCAAGGCCGATGAGTGGGGAGTCCAGTATGTAGAGACGTCGGCCAAAACTAGAGCCAACGTGGACAAGGTGCCGCCTCTTCACGTTGTATTTGTTGTGCAGAACTGTGCAGAAGTATTCAGTAAATAGTTTTTGTGTTTCAGTTAAGTTTAACAGAACATCAAAAAAGTTCAGAACTAATATTTGGTGTGACCTTCTTTGGTTTTTATGCGTCTCAGCTGGATAGTTCATCCAAGCATTTTTTTTAAACTTGCTACACCTTGTCTGTGATATTTAGCTGTTTCATTTCATGCAGTCAGATTGATGGGTGGGAATCCCTGCTCTTCCTCAGCTCTACATGGCAGTGGCTGCATGTGGAAGATCATACAGCAGATTGAATTTGGGACTAATCAGATAAACACATATTACATCTAAAACTTTCTCCACAGTTCTGAACTTCAATATGATTTCATTTCATTACGATACAGCATCCATGTTACTACAGTTAAGTAAATGAGCTGATTGTTTTCCCCTCTAGGTTTTCTTTGACCTGATGCGTGACGTACGGGGCAAGAAAATGTCCGAAAACAAGGACAAAAACGGGAAAGGAAAAAATAAGAAGAGCAAGAAGAGTTTCAGAGAGAGATGCTGTTTACTTTGAGCTCTACATGGACCTAAACAAATCACAATACAAATGTCATGCAGACGTCTTCGCCATCTAAATAAAATTTGATCTGATGATTTTTTTTTCCAATAGCTTGTTATAGATTAGTGTCTAGAACAATCTCAACCACTTTGCTGCCAATTTTAATGACTGAAATCTGGCTTAGGGTCTAATTGGAAGATGACCGCTGTTGACTGTGACTTGGATTGCAGTGTTTGATGGCTCACAGTAAACTAATGGCCAAACTGCCAGTGACACTAACTCTGCTGCTCAAGACATTCTCCACTGTTTTAACTCTGAATCCTACTACCTTTAACATTGGCTCAGTGTATGTTTTGTTAGCAGGGCTCCTCATTTCTTCAGTTGCTCTGAATCTTAAGGCTTTCTTTTAGTTTGTTTCTTTTTTTCCTGTCAGTTCATTGATTTACAAGGAACTCTAATGCTGCTGTATGTCATGTTTGTAATTATTGATAATGGCATTCGCTGCCCTTTTCTATTGAACATGTTGGCCTCCACCATTAGTCTGTTCAGAGTTGTGTCCTAAAAAAAATCAGCCTGTTTTGGGATTGTTTTTTTTTTTATTATTATTATTATTATTATTATTATTATTATTATTATTATTATTATTATTATTTCCTCCAGTTCAACCTAGGGTTTGTGATTTTTTTTTAATTTTTTTTTTTTTTTTAGAAGAAAGGATTATTGAGTGCAAAGCAATCAGAAAGAGGTGTTGCCAAACAGGGTAATTTCACTAGTCAGATTTAACTGCCCTGACATTATTCCCACAAGTCATTCATTAAAAAATGCTTTGCAGGTTTTTAGGAAGGAGAATGAAAATCTCAGTGTATCACTCATTCTGACCTGGCAGAGCTTCATGTATATATTTTAGCATTTGTTAAATAGATTGTGATGAGATCATTCGTGAGTTGTTGGTCGGTGAGGAGAAAGCCAACCTGACGTACCTCTTGGTGCTGCATTGTCTTTGTGTAATCTGACTCTTACAGTGCAGATTGTTTCCTGCCAAACTCAAGGATTTTTTTTTTGGGGGGGGGGGTCATTGCTGTAGTGACTGTTGACAATCCAGGATACCAGCCTGTTTCTGCATTATCATCAATGTGTTCTGATGTTCTTTTATTTCTTTTTAATAACATGCACTACATTGCCAACACCCTAATAATGTGCTTCATCCAGACTGGATACTTTTAAACATTGTGCCAACAACATTGCAAAGAAGATAATGTTAGTGGAAATGCAGTATGTTTAACAGTGTGCATTTATCAGAAAACTCTCCTACCATTTTTTGAGTGAAGCTTTGCTTCATACCTGTTGTTTAATCAAGTACTACAGTAAATGGGATGTTTGTACCACTTTCTAAGTCATTCTTATTACTTGCCATCTTTCTTTAACTGCCTTCTACTGTGAGAATGCTTCTGTGTCCCTGCAGCCAAACATCTGCAGAATAAATGTTTTTTTTTTCTTTGTAATTACTCATTATTTTGTGTTCTTTTAAATGTATAAATCCCAATATAATTTTTAAATGACAATCATAGCAGTGACTAATTTTATATCTGGTATAATTCAATGTAACTGAATTAGTTATCACCACTTGCACATTGCCCTCTTCTGGTAGGTGTATGTATTTAATGCTATCACTACTTTTTAAGTGGCATTAACCACTGAAATGAAATATGGTTGTCATTTCCTGATACCTTTGGGCCAAACTGCGCCCCACTTTTGTCAAATAACCCAGCAGTTACTCACATTGCATTGAGAAGAGTGCCAGCGGCCTGTTTTTTCTTGAATTTGACAGTGATATACTAGCACCATTTATATTAACCTTACAACCCTTTGTTACATGGCAGAATTGTGTAACATCACCCTCTAAAGTCTAGACGAAGACCAATCGAGGGCTGAAGCCCCCGGGATGGCCAGGTCAGTGAAATTCATTTCACACTGTGGAAACAGGGTTGAACACATCACCAGGCAAGGAGTGGCCGCACTCCATGTCTAAAATAGTTTTTATACATAATGTATAATAAGTGCCTTCCTTTGGTGGTATGTAGTAGAAAAGGAATACATGTCTTGTGTAGTTAAATGTGTTTTAAAAAAAAAAACTTGTGTCACAATCAAAAGCTGAAGCGCATGCATTTGTTTCAAGATAGAAAAAGAATGGGAACTAAAATAAAATTCACTAGTTTCCTGCTGTATTCCTGGAGGGACAATTTGCGTCTCTTTTGCTCACAAGTGAGTTTATGGTGACCTTGTTCTGCTATATTTTAGAATCTGAGTATTCCTGCAGGGATTCTTGACTTCCTGTGATATTTCTGTAGCATTCTGCAAATACAGACTTCATCTTTTTCAACACAGTTTTAGCATCAAGTCAACGCTTAATCCTTAAAGGCTGTTCGTATCATATTTGATGCATACAGTTTCTGAGATGATTTGCATCACTTATGATAAAAAATCTATCAAAATCCTGTTGTATTCAGTCTAATACTTGTCTTCTGCCCCCTGGTGGATACCTTTTGACCTACAATAATTTGACATCTTGTAATAAACTAATAATATACAAAAATTATTTTTGGTAATTTTTTTTTTTACATTTTGTTAAAGGGCCAAATAATGACTTAAGATGAAAAGAAAATATAATTTTCTCCCCAGTTTTTCTCAGGGCAGTCTTTAAAAGGTTAAACATCCCTTGTGTCCTCAAATCAATCGCCCCCACTGCAGTCGCAGCCACAGAGATAAGACCGTTGCCTCTCAGGTCTCAAAGAGAGAACTGTATATTTACAAGTATTGATCTGGCGCGTTAACGCCAGGTGAATTCTAAAAACGGTGTTAACCTTTTGAAAGTAAAGGTACAGGGAGACATACTGTTGATGATTTAAAGCTGAAACATCCAGCCTATGGAAGCCACTGCTCCACATTCACTGCACACGTCACATAAATACACTAATCCCCCCATAATTTATCACCAGTGAAACCTACAGGGGTTGAAAGCCTGTGGCAGCATTTTCTACCTGAGAGGCTAAACATGTCACAGCACAGATAAGCACATTTACCGGCCCAAAATTCACCTCTCTGGATTTCCACTCCACACCTGCACCTCTAAGTAGGCAGATTAGGTGGTCTGTTAAACCCACAGGAAGGCACTTATTTAGAAATACATGAAAGGGCAAAGAGAGCCAGGCTAATGACCGATTCCATGTCACCAGCGCACTCTGGGGTCTTTTATCATTCTGTAGAGAAGGGCCCCCGTCCTCTGAGTAACCCTCATTATATCTGAGCTAATGTTGGGGATGAGGATGTTGAAGTGATAAAGCACCATCACAGTGCTTCATTATACAGAAAGAGAAACAGACTCGGTGGAATTGTGCTCGACCTATAAGATAAATGCAATGGACAGAGAATAACTTCTATTTTAGTGACTGTGCCATATCCTGCTGTGTGCATGGTGCGCCTCGAGAAGAGAGACACATGTTCACTCTTTGACCATGGGATGGCAGTCTTGTTATTCTTTAAACGGTCTTCTGCAACATCATTGCTCCCATTAAAACCTTCTACCACGCACCCTCACTCGCTACTGACTGACTGACAGAATGAGGAGATGTTTATCAAACATTTAATAAATATATATAAATATATATTTTTAATTTATAATTAGGTCTACATGTATGTAGTTTTTGGAATTAAACATTTTTGTGCTAACTTTAAGTGTCAGTCATATAAATCAAGAAACACTAAGGGTGGCATTACTTGGAAACACTAAACATGCAGGTCTATGACTAAAAGAAAAAAAGTGCATTCAAGCATTTTTAGGATCAGAATAACACGCAAGGAACGTTTTATGTGTAATCCATAAGGATATGGAGTTACACATCATTTCATGTTCAGCTGAGGTGTTATTTGCTAAATTCTAATAGCCAAAATTTCATGAATGAAATAGGCATCCTTTTTCACATGACTATGTCAGTGACTTGAACAGGATATTTTTGCTGTTATCTTGATATAAAAGGGAAAAAGCAAACCATCCTCCTTCAGCTGCGTTTTGAGCCTCTGACAGCAGAGCTTTTAACTGCTCCACACTACGGCACAAATGATGCTAGTGGAAGGGAGAGAGTCTCTTTGCACCATGTCTTATATTGCCTGCCATTCATGCCATTTGGGATGATCCCTTAGCAAATCCCCAGCGTATAGATGATGTCTTCATATGCTTTCTCCTATGTGTGTCAGCACTACTATAGATCATGATGCTTATTAGTGAGGGTGGCCATACTCTGCAATAGCTGGTTGAACACACTGTTAAATCTTGACTTAAATGGCTAGGGTGATGATGAAAAACAACAATGTAAATAATGTAAAAACACAGGTTACAGACATAGTTTGTTGAAGAAATTCACTGCTGAGGAGTTTTTCTTTCTTTTCTTAGGATTTCTTGTATTTACTCTTTGATATTTCTGGAAAGTAGCATCTTTTAGAGCTCTGAATCCCAACCTGGGAGTCTTTTTCCCTCCAGAGAGTCACCAAATAAATGGGTTCTGTCATGAGCTGTTTAATTGGCCAGGATAGAAAAAAAGGGCTCTGTTGCTTGAATGTGTTTTTATTCTTTGGTCTTTGAATCAAGTCTTTTCTAAGGTGAAATATCAGGTGGTTTTTAATTAGTTGAGCCTCAAAAAACTAAAAGTAGGACTAAAAGGAGCTCATAGATGCCTCAAATGTGTTAAGGTGTCTTATGCAAGGGGAAAATATCTCAGGGTGGCTGAGCTGCATATCTAAAAAAACTGAGGGCATTGTCTATCTTGGAGAAGATCGTGCATATGAAACAGCAGCACAGCTTAAATTGTTACCAGTTTCTTTTGATGGCTATGATAAAACCAGGGGAAATGCTGTAAGATCACGAATTGTTAAAATGAATATTACTGAACAGGAAGTTATGAAGGAGTGATGTCAGGGTGCAACATATGAAGCAGCTACATATAAAGGATGATTTTCATATGCATGCCTGCTTGCCTCATTCTCTCATTGCCACTGTCTTGTATTCACACAGCTGACGCTGTCATTAGCAGGATCTGGTGCAGATCGTCATTGCTTAAATAAATTAATTTAAAAAACCATCTAGCGGCTGTGTTTTGATGTTGAAGCAAGCAGATTGCGATATGACGTACGATTCACCACACAGGTCAGCCGACCTTATCAGACCTTGAAAAATAAGTGAAACATTCTGCAAAAAAGCACAAGTTTAAAGTACTTAAAACAAATTTCTTAGATAATAAATGATGGCGTTGTTACAGAGGCTATAATTACTGTTGCTCTGGATTTCCAGAATAATTGTAGCCCGCTCCACCTGCTCTGTAATTTCACTCAGAAAGATCAAAGCTGCTCCATGAATGAGTTCACCTTTGATTCAGTCTGATTCCATTTTTATTTACAAAGCAGTAAATCAGATAATATATCATCTCAGGGCTCTTTACATAGCAAGGTCTGGACCTTATGATGGTGTAGCATGAAACCAATCATTTTCCCATTAAGCAAGCAGTTGGCGGCGTGCTTTAGTGGGGTGATGGTGGTAAGTGTGAACAGCAGATTGAAAGTGTAAATCCTCACAACTTTTGTTGTGTGTGCACAAAAAGCTAAACTCTTTTCTTTGTCAATAATTATGAGAACTTTGAGATAATGATGTGATGTGTGTTGTTAGCTAATCTCTTGCATTTAAATGAATGTTTTTACACCTCATGTTTTATCTTGCACATTTTTTCTCACCTTCTGTAGCCATGATCATAAGCCTTGATCATAAGTTGCACCTTTTACTCTTCGATAATCAGTAAACCTGGCAAATGCAACTATGTGGTGTTATTACTCATTATCTGTTCATACAACAGCCTATAGTTGTAAAAATTCACATTAATAAACATAGATGTGTCCCTACATATGATTTATATACTTGCATAATGCTTAAGAAAATAATTAAACTATATTTTATTTTTCATACGCTGCCAGAAAACCCGAGCAGATATTGATATCTGATTCTTACTGGCATATCAGTCATATAACTGTCAAGTGAAGAATAATATGCTCATCAGAATATAGCCATAGAAATCATCTGCTCCTTTTTAAGTCTTAAGATGAGGTAAATACTACCTCACATGAAATATTACACTATTGACATGAAGTAACTGTTTTCATCAGTCTTTTTTATTGTTGTAAAGGAGGTTTAGCCATCTCTTTTTTCGGTGTTGCTTTAGTTTTTTTTTTTTTTACAGTTTTTAGGCATTTGTTTATGCATAGCTCTTTGAGGGTCTAGCCAGAGCATTATAATCAGGATGAGGCCTGGACTTTGGACCCATATACCAGAATTCTTTTTCATTCTTTTGTAGATTTAGTGCTTTGCTTGATGATAATTTATTAGGGCTAGGCTTCTGCTGTCAGACAGATGACTTCATATTTGTCTTTAGAATACTTAGAATACAAAGGACTTCATGGTCGAGTCAATGACAGCAATGTTTCCATTGTCCTGTGGCTATGAAACAAATCCGAATCCTTCCTTTGCTGCCACCTTGCTCGACAGTTCAGTTCAGTTTTCTCCAAATGTGGTGAAGTGGATTTTATTTAAACATCTCCACGTTGGTCTTGTCTGTCAAATGGACATTGTTCTTTAAGTCTTGTGGTTTGTTCAGAGGTTACTTGGCAAACCTAAGCTGTGCAACCACATTCTTTTTAGAGAGAAACGACTTTCTTCTGTTGCCCTTCCAAATGAGCCATACTTGTTCAGTCTTTTTCCTACTTATACTGTCATGAACTTTAACATTCAACAGGCTAAGCCAGGCCAGCAGAGTGTTAGATGTAGCCTTTGGATTGTTTTTCGTTGCACAATTTAACCAAGAAGTGAACTTGCCTTGATGTCCACTCCTGGGAAGATGGTCAGCTGTCCTAAATGTTTTCCACATGGGAAAAATCTTTCTCTCTGTAGACAGATGGATTCCAAATTGTTTGTAAACGGCGTCCCAGTCAGTCATCGATCGAGAGGTAGCAACAGCTGTTTCTCTAGGACAATTGATGCCACCTTTCCATCATCCTCCACACCCACAAAAATGTAGTGGTCATATTTGCTAAAAATAAATAAATAAATAAAAATCTGTTAATCAAGGAGTTTTGATTTTCAAATCCTGCCTGCTGCTTAGCCTTTTAATCCCTTTGGAAGGAGGAATGGGTGTACTTAGTTTTTCAGTCACTGCTTTTGCTGCATTTGAGCTTAATGTTGTTAACCTTTCTTTTTCACATGACTGTAGCTTGCACACACTGAAGCCTCACCTGTTAGCTGATTAACGCCTCATACAGCTATCAGGTGCCTGCATTTTACAGTTAGAGTGTGAACGTGTAAATATGAATGCCATATCTTTCATCGTTAGCACCTTTCGCTATACCAGCACCAGCCAGTTGTAAAATAACAAGCAAAATTCAGACCATGTTTACCTGATTGTCCATGATTTTGTTTTCTGCTCTGCTGCCACAATACATGCAGTTCCACTAATAAAATAAGACAATTAACATTACATTTTGCTGGAAGCGTGCTGGAATCTGGTGTAGCATCAGTAGATTTAAGCTTTGAACAAGCTCTCACATCCTTTCAGAATGACAGATGAGAACGGAGCATCACATGCTCCCTTGCTGTGCATGATTAGAGCTCTTAGGTAAAGTAGATGTGCTGTTTTGTAAAGCAGGGAGTAAAGGTCAGCATCCATTTTCTGACGAGCATCATTGGAGCCTGTCATGAACCTTGTTTTGCCCTCATTTACAACCGTGTGGCTGCATTAAGTCTCAAGGTGTCTAAGGTTTACACTACATTTTTCTCCTGACATCATCAAAATGACACCAGCATCCATCAGCAGTTTACATGAGAAAGTGTTTGTCTTTCTTATCAGTATCAGTATCTTCAAGTAATACCAGAGGAAGCATGTAGGGCTGACTTGATGGACACCTGCTGAGGATGGTATTATTGTGGATTCAGAATATGCTGGTGCGACAGAGAAAATATATATATTTGTTGTCAAATGTTTAATTACTGGATCATTATCGGTTTTTGTTTTTCTTAGTGTGAAGAGACTGTTTTATCTTCATTACTTCAACCTTCATCTTAAGCAACACAAGCTCTCTGCGATATTAAATTCTTGCCTTGTTAAGCTTTAATGACCATAATTCTTTGTTTGTTTGCAGACTTTTACAGAAGATGGCTAGATTTTCTTTTTCTTGTACAGAGAGCAGATGGTTTTCAGCTTTTGTCTTACACTGAAATGGGGCACTGCCTTTGCAGTAAACAAGATCTTCTTATAATGAGCCCAGCTTTGAAATTCCTTCCAATTAGAGGTCTTCCTGGGTCCACTGGGTTAGGCACAAAAGCACATATGAGTGAACTTACAAACAGCCATGTGGTGGGTTGGTTTATCAGGGAGGGAGATGCATTTTCTTTACAGCAAACCCATACCAGAGAATGAGGCAGACAAATGTTCCCACATTAGCAGCTGATTTTCTGTAAAACTGGTACACAGAGGCTGTTTGCCATGAAGTACATATAGAAAGCTTGTGTTGTTGCTTAAGATCAAGACACACTTATTCTGAGTGAATAAAGCAAAACACAGCAGAAACCCCCACTGATTTTCTGTGTTATCCATGGTGCAAAGTGAGAAGGTATCTGTTGGATTATTGAGGCACTGTAGACAGATTCAGACTCAGTACAGTCAGGATAAGGCAGGGAGAAAGAGAAATGTTTAATCAAACTCTCACAAAGCTACACGCAATCTTAGTGCAACATGTATGGCTGTGGCCAAAGCAGATTAAACTAAAAGAAGCAATAATTACCCCATCTCATGATTCCTGGCAGTTCACCCTCGTAACCACAACACCACATAACTCACGTCAAAGGAAGATCTGTAGGCTTGAAAGCAACAATTCATTAGAGGCTATTTATATGAGAGAACAGCAGGATTCCACAGAATCGCTCACATTTATCTGCATGAGGTGTATGGGCAATAATTGCATCAGGAACTTAGACTGTTGTGTTTGCATGTGTGTGTGTGTGTGTGTGCGCGCTAAGGAAGAAGAATTCATTCTGAGCACACACAGATGCATGGCTGTGTTAAAATCTTTAACACCACAGGCCTCCTCATACCATGGGCAGAATTCTGCTGCATTTGACAGGTGACAGGTGTGATGAGATAGGAGTTAAACATAAAGTCCTGCACAAACATCTTAAACCCATAAGTGCAGTTTGAGCTAATCATGAATAACTTTGTGAAATTGCATCTTTAAATTTCAATCAGAATCCATTCAGTGCCGTTTGTAGGTATGGCTTTGTATGAATTTTAAATAATGCATTGTGAATGGTGATCCCTTCGGTTACCACTGCCTCTTGCATGCTACCTTTTGACTACACTGATGAGCTGTCAGCTCTTTGTTTGTTGCCAAAACAGCTCCAGCCCACCAAGACATGTACTTTATAAGATTTCTGAAGGTACCCTGAAGTCCACTTCACAACGGGACACCACATGGCAGCACGTCCTTTAAGTTCTCCTAGTTTGTAGGGTGATCTGCAGCTGTTCAAACTCATTGACAATATCCTGAAATATCCTGCCACTACTTCATGTTTCATCACTCATCCTAAGGGATGCATCACTGGCTGCACTCTGTTTTACGGATGCCTTGACACAGCAGTCTGATCATATCGATTTAGGCCTTGTTAAAGTCACCCAGGTGTTCACACCTGTTCATTTCTCCTATACCCAACATAAATTCACTTACTGTTTACTCACCATCTAATACATCCCTGACCTTGACATGCGATCCATTGTTGCACACCCCCTGCTTCATTGTGATTGGATATGTAGGTGCTTTTTTTATGGGCAGAAAGCTTCGGCTATTATACTGAAGGTAACATGCTATTTCATCCATTTTTAAGTGCTTTATCAAATGTGTGAATGGTTGTTTGTTTGGAAGGTGCTGACCCAACCAGCCGCTGTGGGATTAGCAGAAGCTCTGGACTCCATACTAATCAGAAGACTTTTCCCAATTACTTTGCTGCTGGTTGGCCTTTTGTACACCTTTAGCAATCTCCCTCAGGTATTGGGGCGAACTTAGAGATGCATAACATTTACATATCATGTGCACTTAAACTGGAAGATTAGATGGCAATTATGTAACAATGAACCCAGTATAAGTAAGATATCAAACAGTTAGTCAGGTAAGATTGTGCTCTTTTGCACATAAAGTGCTTTTCATTAAGGTCTCACAGGATTTTGATCAAAGAAAAGGCAACTCTCTACTCCAGTTTGTATTGTTATGTCCAAAGTGATTTATCTTTACTGTTAGGAACATCGACTGCACTGTGCTGTTGAGCATGAAAGATTCAAGGATTCAGATTGAGTCAAAGATGCACCCGGATAGCAGCCTGCTGTGGGAGGCTTTATTCTCAATATCACCAGTATCGTAGTCCTTGCCAATCAAACCCGGCAGAAGGCTGCCGTGTCCTTCACAAAAAGTGCACTGCATCTTAAAATCTACAAACTACAAGATACAAACGTCTTACTATTTTCAGTAAGGACATTTCAAATTTTACTTTTTAAAAAATCTCTTTAGTTTAAGACAGTATGATTAATACTGAATTTAGTTCAATTCAGTATTTTGAAAATTCATCAGCCATTCTGCTGGATAACAGTTTTGGGTGTAATACGTTATAAAGTAATGTGTAAGAGTTCTTTGGTAACTCATTAATATTACGTCTTAGCTCTGCGCTTTAAATAATCTGTTACTAGTTATTTTCTCAAATAAGCACCTAATTCTACCGCATGGTCAGATTTACATGCATTTTCATTCATCAATGGAGTGATGACTTGCAATGTAGATCTATTTGTTGCAGGTTGAACTGAATATTTAACAAAATGATTAAGTCAGGTTCAGGATTATTGAATTCTCTGATAGAGATAAACAGCTGCTTTAAATACATAAAAATCTTAAAAAGTGTTTTATTTCCGCATATTCTCCATAAACACCTACACAGAAGCTGCCTCGAACACATTTTGTCACAAAACTATCCGACTATCAGCCGACAATCAATAGCAAATAGACCGATCAATAAAATTAGAAGTCTGCTGACTCACTGTTAAAGTTGTTGATGATGGTTAAAAATTATGAATTTTCTGACCATAAAAATATGCATTTCTGACTCGTTTTGATGGCACAGAGACATTTATTATTTACATTCCTGAAGCAGCTGTTGTCCAGCAGCGTCCCGAGGCTGAGAAGCAGCCCTTCGCAGGACACTGCTTTGTTAAGCTAAATTTGGCTTCATGCACTGCATCATACACCAGAAACTGGATATCAACACACTGGTTGGGCTGACTTTTACTGACTGGGAATGACATGATGATGCTGCTAGTGCTAGTGATGATGTTGTGTTTTAGTATTTAACTGGTTATTGAAACATAACATAATGGTTATTTAAACATAATGCTCAATAGTTTATTGAGCATTATGTTTTATTATAATAATTCAATATTGTTTTGATTATATTCAATTTGTGTAATTTGAATAACCTTATATTTATCGTCTTAATATTTTATTAAATTTTATTTCAAGTATTTATGTTACTGAGTTTTATTCATATTACACATTGCCTTTGCAGTAAAGTTATTAAAGCACACTATACAAACATGTGATTTTCATTTAAGGCTCTTATTAAGGTCTGTACACAGTATTTTATGTTCAATGTTAGTGTAAGGAAGAAGTAGTCTACCCTTTTTTTTTATTTTATTTATTTTTTTTTGCAGTGTGGGAGTGATAGCATGTATTTTACCTATGCTTGAGTAATTTCCGTAGGAAGTAATGAATGATTTATTTATCTTGTTCAATCACTGAGATCACACAGAAAACTGTGGGCTGTATTTCAAAGTGTTATTGATGTACCACTTCTTAGTTTAGAGAAAACAAGGATTTTAAAAAAATATGAAAGCTGTTCTTGGGCTTTAGTCATTCATTTTTTCTTAGGTTTGTGTTTCTTTACAGACACTCTAACGAAGATTAAGACTCAGATGAAGGTTTTAGGATTTTACAATCAGTTTTGTGACCTGCTGTAAGCCTGCAGAGTTTCAGATTATACACTACGTTAACGATTATGTAAAGAGCTAAAAGAGCTGCAGTCTGTACATTCAAAGGTAAATGCCATCTGGTCTTTTAACCAAAGTGCACAAAGAATTTCACAGATGTATTAATATTTACTAACGAAGAAAAACCTCTGACAAGTTATTTTCTTAACAAGTGAAAAACTAATGTAACTAATTAGTAGTCATGTAATACTGTTAAAACACTGCTGGCAGGGCTCCAGACTGCGGCCGCATTTTGCGACTAAAATGTGAGACAGTGCGAGTGAATTTTTTATCTACTTTTATCTACGGTCTTTTTCTTGCAGTAGTTATAATTTAATCTATTTTTTCACTAACAAACTTCTGCTCCCCTCTTCAGCCAGTAGTTCACATGAATGAATTTAGCTGCTGGTTTGCCGACTCAAACTAACTTCAATACTAGAAAAGGAGGCGAACACCAACGAGGAAGACGAGCGGGGACGAATGACCACTGTGATTGGCTTATGTGTGAAAAGAGACAGGTCTTGGGGGAATTTACTTTCGTCAGTGTTGCCAGCTTAGCAACTTTGTCGCTATTTTTAGCGAGTTTTCAAACCCCTCTAGCGACTAAATAAAAAGAAGCGAGTCTACAAATCTAACGACTTTTTCTGGTATTACTGGAGACTTTTGGAGACTGACTGAATGAACGTAGTTTACTCTTCCCAATGAGGAGCAAGTGCTGCACAGACCCCTCCCCCGTCCAAACGCATGCAAACAAGGCTTGGTCTTCTCGGAGCATCGGCTCCCAGCTGCATTCAGAGCAGACAACGTTCATCTCTGTTTCATGACCAGGCTGAAACTGAAACGTACAAAGCTGCTGCTGGAGGATCCTGCGCTGGCTTACCGTCAGAGTAATGTCTATTAATGAAGAGTGTGGACAAAAATATTTAAAAAGTTCACCATGTTGTGACATGCTCCAGCCTCCTAGTTAGAAAACAAAATACACTAAAAAAAACTGAACCAAAAAAAAACAAAGAAAATATTGATAGATTTATTTATTTATTTTGCTGTTCTAAACATTTTTAGGTTGTCTTTTTTTATTAATTTTTGCCTTCCCCACGACACCCCTCTTTATGGCAGCATCAATTACAAATATATGTACTAGGCTGATTATGCTAATTTGCGACTTTTAGGACAGCCAATAGCTACTTTTCTTACTGAGGAGTTGGGAACAGTGGCTGGGGAGGAGCGTCAGTCCCTTATTGCCAGGAACTACATGAACAAGTCATACCATCCCCTGTGGGAGATGATGGTGACAAAGTTGCCGTTCTGCTTCGACTACAAAGTGAAAATCAAGTTCTATGACAAGTTCTATGTCTACTTGTGTTGTATTCATGCAGCCAGTAAGATGTTTTTTATGTCAACTGCTGCACAAAAAATGTGAATTGTAAACATTGTAATTTCTGAATTTATTGTTCAAGTATCAGTAAAATTTCTTTCACACACTAATACAGTGAAAATGAGAGGAAATGTGAATATTCGCTTTGCAAGGCAATTGCAGTGTGCGCCCCTAAATTTTCTGCTTGCGCTCCTAAAAATTTATGTTAGGGGCCACTGTACTCCTCGTAACAAAAGTTAGTCTGGAGCCCTGGCTGGATACTGATCACACTCAGCAAGTACATGTTTTCTTTTTTCATGAATAGTTTTTCTGTTTTTTAATTTCATCCATGAAATAATTTGGAGCAATTTGTTTGACAATAGGGAACTAAGTCCTTTAGGTTATTTGTGCTAATACTGGCTGAATTATAAGTCAAGGTTCAACAAAAAATTCTGAACCCGAAACTACATGTACTTGTAAATCTGAATTGTGCCTTTGTTTTCCCTTTTTTTTTTATATAATAGTCATAGATGTGTGTGTGTGTGTGTGTGTGTGTGTGTGTGTGTGTGTCTGTGTGTGTGGTGACATTTCTGTGTAAAGTTCAGCAAAAGATTGTTTTGGTACAAACAGCCCTGCTGAGTAATGTTTTCCTGTCACAACATATTGTCTGCTAATTACAGGAAGCAAAACACTTTACACGTCCTTTCTCTTTTCTTTTTTCATGGTGGTGTTGGAAATGTCAATCCTCTTGAACCTAGCATAAATTATTCTTTGTCGGTGAACCCTCAAAGTCCCTTAAATTATATCTCTGTGGTTTCCAGAGGAATGTTTTTCACTTAAGATGCTCCAACACACATTGGAATGTTAGTATAACGGATGAAAATATGTGCCAAAGAAGGCCTTAGCAGAATGCTGATTAGACAGTGGAATTAAGTGGGATTTATGGCAGGGATGAGCTCTTCATTTATCCTTTGTACTACCACCATCCTGCGTGATGTCAGGCTTTTGGAAAAGGCTTTGTCTTTGTCACAATATGCCTGTATGCTGGATTTTTCTTTTTAACCATGCTAGCAGAAAAGACTTTAGGAAACTTTAGGATGTCAGAATATTACACTTTGTCCAAAAATTAAATTATTAAATGGATCATTATAAAATGTTACACTTTTGGGCTCATAAAAGCTTAAATCCTCAAGAATTGGAAGATTATCTGTTTTTTAATCTACCGCTTCGTGCCAGACTCAAAAAGTAAAATATGTGTACTCTTGAATTAGATACCTGCACATTTGAACTTTAGAAGGACAAAAAAATATGCAGCTTGCTTTGTTCCAAATAAAGGGACATTTTGAATCACATGACTATATCAAAAGCAATAAATCCCTCATTTTTAAAAGCACACTGTCGATCTAATAACTGATTTCTGAAGGGAAGCATGAAGAAGATGCTCATTTTTATCTTAAGGCTGGGTAAGATAACTAAATATTCTCATTAAAGAAAAAAGGGAAAGGAGAGTCTGCTTAGCCTCATGTTCATTGTTGGATGCAACATTATGGAGACAAACATACACTTTGAATTTCTAATTAATAACAGAGAATGAAAAACTGTTAAGGACATAAGCTAAGCACAATGGTGAGAAAAGCTAGAATAAAAAATAGATGTACAAAATGCCCATTTTATCCTGTCTAGATGCACTGTTCATGTGTTTGCTTCTACCAGCTGATATATTATTCTTTTTGTCATACAGAATAGTATTCGAAACGTTTGTTGTCATGTTGTGCTGCTCTGTACACAGTATTTTACATTCAACGTTAGTGTAGGGAAGAAGTCGTCTACCCTTTTGTTGCAGTGTGGGTGTGATAGCATGTATTTTACCTATTCCTGAGTAATTTCCGTAGGAAGTAATGAATGATTTATTTATCTTGTTCAATCACTGAGATCACACAAAAAACTGTGGGCTGTATTTCAAAGTGTTATTGATGTACCACTTCTTAGTTTCGAGAAAGCAGTGATTTAAGAACATATCAAAGCTGTAGTCATTCATTTTTTCTTAGGTTTGGTGTTTCTTTACAGACACTCTGATGAAGATTAAGACTCAGATGAAGGTTTTAGGATTTTACAATCAGTTCTGTAACCTGATATGATGATCCTGAACAAGGCCAGACTGGGACAAAACGTCAGACCAGGAGACATTCACTCACTCAAGCCACACTTACTCATATACTGCCCACATATGCTCACACCTATGTGTGCACAACCACAAATCCATGCACCCACACATGGTTAAGTAATCGTCAAAATGCTCATTATTCTTTTTCAAATTCAAATCAAATTTAAATTTAAGAGCCATTAACACAAAACTAAAAGCCACCAGCTTTTCACTCCACCACTCATCAAAAGGCTCAGTACAACAGCACAACAGGATTCCTGTATTGATGAGCTAAACAACATAACAGTTTTATTTTTCTGTTAATTTTTTCCATGCCAGATTACTATAATACATTTAATAGAAAATGAAAAAGTTGATTCAACTTAAAAAGATAAGACACTGTCCAAACTTTTTCAGCCCACCTGTAGAGTCATGTTTGGTTCAGCAGAACCCACCAAATATGTGTGTTCTGTTCATGTTTAACTGTTTAGGTATAGGTTACTGTAAATGTTACACACTCATTACTCATTCTTGTAACACCTACTTGTCCTGCTTTTGCTCTGTATCTGCTGCCAGTTCCTCTTTACTACTAGTAAAGTGTCCTCCCTCTGAAGCACCTGCATTATATCCAGATTTGCGGCCCACACACACACACACACACACACAAGCACATATTTCATATGGATTTGTAAACATAAACCTCAGACATCAAACAGCAATGATAAAAAGTTGCAGTCACATCATTTATGGTAAAACCAGATAAACACACTGATAAACTGATTAAATCAAAAGTTCCGTCATCAGCATTTAATCTGGACTAATAAAAAGTTCTTTACTCTCACAGTTGTGCAACTACTTGTGTGCTGGACAGGGACAGGTGTGGACAGACTGTTATAGCCAAGCAGCCAAAGTATTAAAATATCCACAAATAATTAATTAATTGTTTTATTTTATTCAGGTTATACCAGCAAATCGCAAATATGACATAGTATAAACGGCTAGCATATCCATGTGTAGTTATGTGTTTGGGCTGATGTGTGGTTTGATAATAAAACAACAAACCAGTGCAACATTTCCAATAGAATGAAGTTTAGACAGGAGGTATTACAGCTACATAAAAGGGCTCATGGAGAATCTCAACCAGTGATCATTATGTTATCTTAAAAATAAAAGTTTGCTCCCCCCCTTTACCCCTGCATCTGTCATTTATTAAACGGTTACCTCACTGGACGCGGGTGACTGGACACCACTGCTGGTGGAGGATTTGAAAATATCAGAAATTTTCCAGCATTTCTTGCCTCCTCTTCAAGCGCCTTCTTTTTTAATAAGTTCTCTTTCTGCTCCCCCATCCTCTTCTTTTCTTTTTTGAGTACATTAGTAGGCTACCAGCACCACGTTCCTCTGTCTCTCATTCGTTCCGCCTCCACGAGGTCTTCTGTTGATTAGTTCTCCTGTTGAAAATAAAACTTGACTACTGATTTTTTTAATCAATCGGTAAAGGTGAAAACTGACTAACACACATTAACAACACACAAAAACACAAATCATTTTAGTGGTGGGCAGGTGCCAGTTTCTGCAGACCAATCAGCTGCACCAACTGGTTCTCAATGATTCTTTTTTTACTTTATATTCTCTCTCTCTCTTCCGAGGGCCATTCCAGGCCTGATCCTGAGATAGATAGATAGATAGATAGATAGATAGATAGATAGATAGATAGATAGATAGATAGATAGATAGATAGATAGATAGATAGAGAATGTAGGATTTAGTGACATCTAGTGGCTAAAAGACATATTGCATTACAGTTTGGTAGACAAAACAAGAAAAGATCCTCTTTAAAAGGTGCAGTGTGTAACAAGATAGAAAGTCTATGACAGAAAGTGTTAATATTTAATTAAAAAGTATGTTTCTATTTATCAGTTTATTAAAATAACTTTTTATTCTTTCTCCTCACATCTGGCAGCAGCCATATTTTTGCCATAATTTTTACTATGGTGTATCTAAATGGATAAACAACTGCCGTGGTTTCCAACCTGTTTTCCTTGGGGTTCCCCTTCATGCAAATACTAAAAGCCATGGATCCCTGCCCAACCTGCTGAAACTATCTTTGGTTTTATGATTTCAAAAGTGAGACTCTCACCATAAACACTACATTCTGACTGAGTACTGTCCTTAGATAAAGCCAAAGTTAAGTTAACAACACATATCCTTACTTTTTTTTTTTTTTTTTTTTTTTTTTTTTACTAAAAGAGGGACAATATATGGACATCATTCTCAATGGCAATGAATGTCCAAAGCCTTGGAGACCACCTTGGTTTGGGAACCACTGTGCTAGAGCACCGTTTGGGATGTGTAATGCCTTAATAGGAAGAAGACAGTACACACATACATAATTTTGAAGTAGTTACTTGTAGTACAGCCATTGCTGCATCTGAAGCCACACACATGAAAACGGGTTTATGTCTGGAAGAATTTTGGCCACTGACAACCACCGTCCATTCACAACTGTGCTTGACATTTGAAGTAATTTCTAGGCTCATCTTTACCACTAGACGTCAGTAATTCTTACACATGGTGTGCATCTTCTTTTTGCACAGATGAATATACAGTCCAGAATATTATCTTATATTTCCTTCAACAATTACCCCCTAGCAGACTGGTCATCAGGCATACCACACAATTTCCCTTTGGGCCAACACAATTTATTTATTGGTCCGACTGGTCCATAAAACTCTGTAGATCAGTGGCCCAACAAACTCTGGGTTCAAATTTTAAACACCGACCCTTTTTCTTTGGTCCCTGTGTCTGGATGAATAGTCAGCACAGAACTTTCTCTCCTGACCACCGGCCCATGAAACACATTGATCTATAGACCACTGCTTCTGTTTTTAACTGACACCAGGCTGAACCAATCAGATACTTGAAACTCATTATGAGTCTATAACAGTGGATGCAACTACCTGTCAGAACCGAGAGGAGAAAATGGAGAGGAGGAACAGAGAAACTGTATACTAAAAAAAATAAATAAATAAATAAATAAATGAAAAAGACGCTACAAAATGTCCAAATATGATTGATAGTTCAACTGCAGCAGGACCATCCTCAGCTGCCGAGGATGATAATGTTGATGGTAGAAGCTGTGATAAGCTGCTCTGCTTTCACATCACTGAGGTTCTATTCTGAGGAAAGAAACCCATTAAACCCAGTAAGTTACTGGGTTCTCACTAGATGATTGCACCAATGAGAACCCAGATAACCTGAATTTTAAATTTTCTGACAACACTGCAATACCTAGCCCGCTTTACAAAGACACAAGTCCTTCAGAATAATTCACTGAAGTTAATAGTTGTGTCTAGTGGTTTGATAAGAATAATCTTGTCATTAACGTAAAACAAACAAACAAACAAACAAACAAACAAAAAAAACAAAGTAGATGGTGCTGGATTCTCGTGCAGCAGGGGAACCATACTCCACCGTCCACCACTATGAAGAAATCAACCAGGTTAAATCCAACACGTACTTTGGTATTTACATTGATCACCTCTTCAATTGGAATGACCACAGTGATTATCTGTGTTCTTGTTTACAGCAAAGGCTGTATTTTTTACAGAGACTAAGGGTGTCTGGAGTGGATCAGAAACGTATGTTATCAGGCTGTGCTGGAGAGCATCATTAGGTATGGGATGTCAGCATTGTACAGCAATCTCAGCACACACTAAATCTAAACTGCTTTGTCTGGTGCAGTCTGCCATGAAAGTGATGGGGAGGACTGAAAACCTCTCTCTCCAATCCATCCAGAGCAGTCTGCACTCAGACAAGCACAGAGTTTTATCAGACCCACATCCTTTATCCTGAATACAAGTTATTAACTCAGTCTGAACTGTTTTGAGAATTCATTTGTCCCTATTTCTATCAAAATCTTAAATTATTTTGTGCAACATCTCTTTTGGGGCTGTGAGGGTTGCACAAAAGCATATTGTTCAATATTTATTATTTCTGATTTTCTTCTAATTTTTATCCCAAATGGGTATTGTGCAATATATTTATGATTTGCACTGTGTGACTGATGGTTGTTTGTAGATTACAGCGGTTTGCTGTTATGTTCTGTGGTGTATTAATGTTGTCAAGGCAGCTAATGCAACAGCACTTGCATCCTAGCCAAATTTGTTATATGTATTTTAAAGAGGTTTTCACAAACCCATAGTACATTCACAGTGGGCTGAAACGTCCACCTGGAATTACAAAGACACATTCCCCAGTTATATTTCAGGTGAGCAGAGCTCTGGAGTTGCCAGTGAATGCCAGAGGAGTTCTTTTTGATGAATAGCTATTTTAGTGGCCAGGGATTACTGAGTAACACTGAAGATTACGTCCCTTGAGGCACTTCAATATTTTACAGCTCATTTTCTGGCTGAGTGCAGTTTTGGACAAAGGTAAATCAGGAAGCCATGATGAGCAGCCCAGTTCAAGTAAAGGCAGGGAAAATAGAGAGCAGCATATGAGACGGTCATAATGGCTCTTCTTCAGAAAAGCCATTAGCCACCAGCTGTTTCCCTGTCTGTCACACCGCTGCCACGCAACCTGCACATCTTCCATGCAGAATAACCTTGTTTATCCCATCTCTTATATTGACTTTATGACAGCTTGCTTAATGATTAAAAACAGGCAGTAAAATGAGAGATGAAACACTGAAATGTGTCATCTTGACCAGTTTGTGACCACGTCCATACTGTCTTTTATTAATCATCCTTGGTGTCATTTTTGCTACAGCTGAGTGGAGCATCTGTCTTTAAAATCATGCCGGTAAAAGACAGAGAGGTTTTGGAAACTTCCTACATAAATAGAGGATTCACATATAAAAGTCAACTAATTTACCAATTGAAACAGTCATATAGGTTGATAGATTATATCCTTAAATACAACCTAGAATGGTGTCCTGTAACGGTGGAAGGAAAAATACTACGACTTGTGAGCATCTCCATGTCATTCACAAGTCTTTCCTGGGAAGCTGCAGTGGTCAATGTTTTCTTGAGGCAATAGAAAGATGGAATTTTAAACACTTTCAACTCCTTCCCTCAGAACTCCTTCCCAAGTTACACCTCTGGCCTGTATACCATCCCAATCATCTGGAAGAGCAGCGAGTGGCCTGGGGCAATGCAGCTACACAGCAGCTCCAGTTGTATAGTGATAAAAACAACAAATCCCCCCCCCCAAAAAAACAAGCCAAAACATTTTCTAGCAGAAATATAGCAGCCTTGTATTAAGTTTGGTTTCACTGCTATTTTATGTAAACCTTCTCTCAGTTGTAGTGTTCTCTGATATAATTGTCCTTTTCTAGGCTCTGCTGCTATTTGCTAGCTGCTCGAGAATCTGCTTTTCTAATATTTCAGGCATTAACCCTTTGATGCATAGTGTCCACTAGAGAGGACACATATTTAAAGGCTGTTTTTAAATGTATGCCTGGGTGTGGATCGTACATTAGCAACTTCACTGGACATTAGTGAGTCACCAATACTCGTATAAGAATAAATACATTTGATATAGTATATATACATACATTGTAATTACCAAGTTTGTCTCAGTGATAAACAGGACAAGAAAATGATCCAGTGTTTTTATAGAAAATTTATATTATATTAATTTGACAAGATATTATTTTATAAATATTTTCATAGATCAAACAGAGATCACACTGAGTAAAAGTTAAAATCAGATTAAAAGACAGAAAAACATCAATGTGCATATCTGTAGAAGTAAACTATTTGATTTGAAAAAATGTGGTGCTGTTTTGTAATAATTCATGCACCAGAGGGTTAATGTCACTGGTTCAAGACCAACTTCTAAAATCTGTTGTTTTTGTTCCCCCACATCTGAGTCGCTTTCAGTTAATAATACAAACATTTTTCCCACATCCGGGTTGGGTTTAGTTAATAGAATACAAATTTTTTGCAGTATGTTACAAAATAATATGTCAGAAACTATAGCGATACAGAAAATATATTAAAATGGAATAAATCACTTGATATCTCATGCATAATCATAAATTATTTTACAAATGTCAAACTTTCTGCTTCATAAAAAGCTTGATAATTAAAAGCTGACATTATTTGCTAAAAACATCAAAAGAAAAATGACACATTTCTGTAATTTTTAAGAGGAATTACTTTCCATTTTTATTGTCAATTTAAAAAAAAAACAAACAAAAAGAAGCAAAAGTTTGGGCACCTTGCATGCTGAGTATGTTTTATGTTCTTTTACCAACTATCACAGCTTGTAAGTGCTTTCGGGGTCTTTCAATTCTTGTTGTAAATGTTGTGATATTTTAGTTCTCAGTCATTTTTTGCTTGTCCTTGCACACATTATTCTTTAAAAAAACAATAATTTTATTTGAACATTTTTTGAAGACTTATTTAAACTGGGGGATGTTGGTAAAAGAAATCATGCAGCTTTGTTTTTTTATGCAGCTCCCTGATGAAATGTTCCAGAAGGCTGGCTGCATCACAAGCCCAACTCAGGGATGCTGCAGCTCTGTAGTAAATGAATCTTCTCAGGTGTGTTGGGGCAAGGAAACATCTAAAACTTGCAGGACTATAGCCCTCGAGGACCGGGGTTCCCCACCTCTGCTGTAATATAAGAAAATGTGGAAAGACTTGAAAGCTATGAATGCCTTCTGGATGCGCTGTTCAAACCTTTTCAGGTAACGACTCGCCGTATGAATATCATTTGTGTTCAGGTGAAGCTGCTCGGCAGAAATGCATCACCACTTCTGAGTCAGCAAAATTTAATTTACGGTCTTTTTTTGACTCAACCATTTGGTTTGTCTTTCTATCAGCCATACAAGCAGTTTTCTAAGGCAATTTTCACACTTGAACACCAGAGATTTTCTGGACAATTCCATCCAGACGTTCTTTAACAGTTGCAGCTCACACAAGTGCTTCACAGCAGGACTTCCTCTGCTGGAGAAACATTCTCACAGCTGGAAATGCAGAGTGGAGTCTCGGTGGAGTGAAAATGAAGCAGAAAATACTTCAAAAAGTAAATCAAACTCATGTTTCCACAATAGTCCTGAATGGAAAGCAACAAACAGATTCATAGATTAGAGGTTTGATTTGAAGCAACAAATACAGCAAGCAGAGTAAATACTTAGAAATATAAACTGCTAGATTCACAAATACTTTTATCTCTATAGCGACATTCTTATTGTTTACCTAATTTCTACTAAGATATATTGTATTTATGGTTTTTACAGTATATGAGCTATATATTTCATTGACTTTCCTTTTTCGTTAACCAGAGCATCATCAGAACAATGTGTCTTATCAGCTGTACTGTAAGTTATGGCATCGTATTGTGACTGTACTTAAATTTTTTTGTTATGGGTTCAATTTCATCAAAAATTCTCGAATCCTCCTCTTCTAAAACAATACTGATGAACCACTGTGACACACTGCGAAACACCAAACACTGACGATATACAGTGCATCTGATCACTGGGTGGGAAGTTAATGGGCTATTTTGAATAGATTTATTGTTTAGGAGTTAAGACTGCTGTTCAGCACAAATCTGAGAAATTGTCTTGACTTTGTTCTTTACTGTGCCATTTAGCTTATTTAAACTAGCACTTAAAAATTTGTTGACAACTGCATATAAACACAATGAAACACAAGGACAATATCAGAAGAAGGGAGGAAAAGAAAGAGAAATAAGGACAGAGCAAGAGATAAGACAAACGTTAACATAGGACAGACTTTTACTGATTAGAAAGAGCTTGGAATACAGGTAGGATGCAAAATGGATGCCAAATTAACCACCGATAGGGGGCACCTCACTAAGAAAATCTGCTTCAGTAGTCCTTCTTGTAACACTCCCTTCAGAAATAATTTGGTGTTGAGGTTGTCCTCTTGGTTACATCCAGCTCCACTGGTTGAGTTATGTTTTCTCTGTCATCATGGTTTTACTTTTCTGTTTCCCACATTATCGTGCATTCCAGTTGTCCTTGGAACTCATTTTCAGAAGGAATTTTTGCCAGAAATGACAAAGTAATCTCGTTTTTCCAAACAGTGAACTCATAAATTGCAGAGGACCCTGAGATTTCAGATTTAAAGATGGCTGCACCCATTATCATCTGTAATGGTGGTAATGGGTTGTTTTTAAAATTTATGTTTTTACGGTGGGAAAATTGGATCAGTATATTTGGTCTAATAATCATTATCCCCCAAAATTGGCTGATGTTCTCATGGTGCACATTTTTACAATGGGTTTGTGATTTACTAGTTTATGTGGGATTTATAGATACTTACAAATATTTTTGTGATATCAAATATTTTTTCTGAGTTGGTGCAGCTGGAATGCCAGCTACCAGGTAATTACGCCACCTATTTTTGATTGCTCAGAATTATAAGACAACTGGAACGCACCATTATTCTCTGCACTAATGTCTCATTTCAGGCATCTTCACTTGCCCTCCTGTAATCAGCACCAGACCTGCCCCAATGTGTTCCACCATTGTCATTGTTAATGACCCTACTTGCCTTGGTAATTTGCTTTCTACCATAGCTCCTTATATACCTTTAACCTGCCAGTTTTTTTGGCCACTTAGTTTCCACTGTTTGATCTGAATTGAAGGACAATGATTTTAAGGTTTGAGTGTGGAGTGCACATTTGAGTACTCTTAGGATGAAAATATACTAGCTTTAAACTATGCATATGTGTGTTTATCATGGCTGCGAGTATTTTCTGCACATCCTCATCCCTGTTTGCAAGCTGCAATATGTGAGTCACCAGTAGTGGCAGTGGAGGGACCAGTTTGATAGGATGTACAGTTAAAGGGCCAGCAGTGGTAAAAATAATGGGAAGTTTTAAAGACGAGACACAGTATGTTATGTTTAGGAGCCTTACATATGATCTACAATACTGTTGTTATCTTTCTTAAATGTTTAAAATTAGCCAAATACTAACTTCCTCTATTGTCGCCATTTTTCTAATTTTGTTTACACGTAACAAATTTAGCAGGTTGATCTGACCTGAGTACACTACCGTGCCCCTTAATGGAATCATCTAGTAGTACACAAGCAAATATACAAACAGTTGCGCTGGTTACCTACACAAACACAAGGTTAAAAAGAGAGTATATTCATGGCTTCGGGCTGAGTATAGTTTCCACCGTTTCTATTGAAAACTAGCAAACAACACTTGTTTATTTTATTGAGGTAAAGCTAAACCTAGAGCCCCATCTGCCGAATCACAAGACAAACTATCTCTATCTGAAACTGTAAATATTTACTTTTTTTCTTTTTTGAGGGCCACTAATATTCAAGTTTCCCTATATTCAAATGGATGTTTTAACATCAGTTTTAAGGTGCTGACATGCCCACATAATGCCGCTATTCATTTTGGCATTCTCCAAAAAGTTCCATTAGATTATTGCTTGTCCTGAATATGAACTCATTCAGGTTAAGGTGATCAGAAAATGCTGTTAAGTGGTGATAATCAGGACAACTTGTAGTTAGGTTTCAATAGAGATTTTTTTTGGAATAATGCCATCCAATAAATACATCCTCCATCTCACTTAGTCTTATTACATGGGACTAGCTGGAAAACATCTGGATGAATGGAAACAGTGCTGTGAACGTTTGCATGCTATCCCAACGGAACGTTCAGTGCATGCATGAGAACAGCTTAAGAGCAGTTTCTTAGTCCTCTAAAGCTAAGCCTGAGCTCTGTGTTTCCTGTTGATAAATGTAAGAAATGCCTTAAAATGATTTGCTCTGCTCTTAAAGCCTTAAAGCTTCTTACAGGGGGCTATGCTTGCTGTTTTTAATACAACAGTGTTTGAGGAGGTTAACTTTTCAATTTTGTCACAAAAAACAAACAAAGAAAACAAAAAAAAATCAACCCCTGTCTGCATCACATGAGTTAAGATTAGACAATATTTCATTAATTAGGTGCTGCTACCAGCTTTTGAAAATTGTAGGGTTAAAATACTTTTGCAGAGACATTGAGGTGTAATAGAAGAATCATCTGCAAGTATTAAAGAAAAGAAATAAGGGACTCCTTATGTTGTTTGTGTCATTACTTAGCAGCACTCTCACGTCTCTCCCAAAGCACAGAACAGAAGGGGGATAAGAGAGAGAAAGTCTTGAGCTGTCGAGGACTTCTCTGTTTTTTTTTGTTTTGTGTTGATGGATTGTGCAGACTGAGTGCCATGATGTGTGTGTCTCTGGGAGTGCTGTGTTGTGACCAGTAGGGTCGCTCATCGATTCCAGGCCATCTCAACTAAACCACTAATAAGACACTTGGCATTTTCCCTGGTGCTATATTACTTCCTTTGTGAGCTTCCTCTACCCCATTCCAGTTATTGAAGAGAGTGGAAAACATATGTGTGCGTGTGCGTTTGTGTCTGAGTTTTGTTGTTTGTCTACATCTCTATTTCCATATTCATATGTGTGTGTGATAGCAGTAAGTCTTTTATGTTTTTTTAAGTGTGTGCATGTGTACACAGCTTTGCCTTTGTATCTGTACACACGTATGTGCATATGCCATGAAAAAATAGATTACATTATGTGAAGCTGGATTTGTGGTAACAATGCACAAATCCTGATGGGGGAGAAAGGAGAAGTCCACTGTGGGAAGAAGGCTGAGATGGAAATGTCACCTTGAAAGCTGCATAAGACTTGCTGAGACTCGACTACCCCCCGGCAAGAACGGGAATGTCATCCGCTATGGAGGCGAATCATTGGCGAATATGGTCTGATCTGTCTAAGGAGGAGGATTAGATGCAGTGTTGGTGATGAGATCAGCACAGGCAGATGGAGTATTTATTCAGGCGAGAAGTTTGAGAAACCAAGTCAAATTGACATGGAAGCTGGCTGCACTGTGTATTCATTCTTAACTTTGGTGCCAACTGTTAAGAAGCCGCAGCAAGCTGGAGCTGCTCTGAAATCAAAGTTATGAAAAAATCAGGCACCGTATTTAATGTATTCTGCAGTGTTGCTAATTTGAACTCAGTGAAACTCACACTTTATGAATTTGTCATGCAGCCCATTTAGCATGTTAACGGGTTGTCCAGTGAGACATGCACCACTCTGTTCTGTTGAGTGCTGCAGTTATGTGTGTTATCAAGTAGTGAAATATAAAGTACATTTGAAACATGAAGAAGTTTAATAGTTAGAACATGGGTGAGCACATTTCAACTTGTTTTTATTCAACTGAGAAAGCATTAATACATCTGTATTTACCGAACCCAAAGGGCCTCTCACGTGAGCATGAAAGAGATACGCAATAACCCTGAGCAGGGTGTCTCAAGGCCAACAACCTCCATGGTAATAAATTTGTCTGACGAGAAACAATGACAAATAAGGGCCTTTAAATGTTCCTATTTTCTCTCTGTGTCAGAATAAATTGATGTCTCACCATGCGGTGCCACAAATTACCTCCAGAGAGAAAAACAGCTCAGCGCAGACAGCTGAGTGTGGGGGATCCACTCCCTCTGGAGAAGTCATATTCAGACTGATAGGCTTGCAAGGAATTCAGTGAACCTGACTGCGCCCACCATCCACAGGGCTCAGCTCCTTCCTCATTGGTGAAATTCAGACACCTTAGGGGAATATTCCTCCCAAGCTATCGTCAACATTTCTCAGTTCTTCCTTTCAGAGGTCCTGCTGCCAACTCAATTTCAGATGGCTTTTACACTTGAGGAACATGCCTCCTTGGTGCCCATGCTTGTGACATCCAGTCATTCTTGGGGCAGTATAAACTATTACCATATTTAGCTTTTCCAATTTGGTATGCAGAGTCAAACATAGACTATATCAAATTGTAAACTGAAGCCTGATGTCTCCAGGCTAACTGCCTGTGAGTGTCTACGTTCATATATCCCCTCTGCTCCTCATGTGTGTCCTGCAGATGGGTTTAGTGCTGCCCCTTGCTCTAGACTGGGCTTCATTAACTGATAGCAGAGTTGGAGACACTGAGGAGACATGAGTATGGAGAGAGCAAGGAGATAAAAAAAAGGAGAGGTAGATAGAGCTAAGTGAAGGATTATGTGAAGAAGCTACAAAAGTGAGTTTGCATCCAATCATACAGGAGGCTAACAATGTGAGCTTCTTTGCCAATGGATAGCGAAACTGCTGACTGGTTAAAAAATGAGCTTGAACTGGTAAGAGATCAATAACAGCAAAGCTCCTAATAAAGAAAAAGTAGTATGCGAAATTGTAAAGAACAAAACAACATGGACAAAAAGCTCAGACAATACCTGAACAAGACAATTTAAACGATTTTTTAAACTGAATCAGGACAGATCCATGTATAATTACTCTGAGCTACGATTATAACTCAGACCATTTAAGTAGACTCCTGTTCTTGTCCCATTAAACAAACTGAAAAGAGGATTCAATTCTCTGACCAAAGTCTATCTCTGCTACTTTAGAGGCAAACGTTATAACATGGGGTTAGGACATTTTAACAGACAAAAATTAAATGTTTTGCAGGCTGATTGAAAATCTTTGAACTTGCATGTTATACTTCGTACACTACCCTGTGATTCCACACATGCATGTAATAAAATTTTTCTGTACATAGTACAGATGTTAATAATAATGGTTCTTCGGCAAACTATTAAAAACAAGCATCCACTTTTTTCTGTTTTCTTCACCTTCTGGTCTGCTATGTTATTTTTCTAAATGGAAATTGATAAAAGTGCTAACACACTATTTCAGCATGGCTTAAAATATTTGAGGGACCCAGTGGACCCCGATGGACTGATGAGTGTGACCAAATATGTCTCACAAACCTCTTTTATGGACTTCCAACTACATTTTCTGTGTGCATTACTTTCACTTTCAAAAATTCAATTAATTTTCACACAAACATCTTCAAATGTATTTGAAAAGTCCACTTTAAGTTGGAACAACACAACTGTTAACTTTTTTCTAACCAAATGTAAACATACTTGATAGTACAAATGGAAATAACATACACTGCAAGTAATTACTCATATTTCTAACAACTAGTGATCATGAGTTTGCTAAGCCGTGTGAAACTAAATGCAGAGCAGATGAAAAAAACAAAACAAAACAAAATTTATACACATTATAAGAAATAATTTTTTCCTTCTTGAAGCACAACTTCCTTAAACAATATAAAAACAGCATCATTTGTCATGGTGATGTCTTTTCCCTTCCCCTTACTGATTTTCTGCTGTGTATCTGCATTTTCTGTGCTGCTTTGGGGCCATTTGCAGACCACTTATTGCTGTGTCAGAGACCAACCATTGGCATATGATCAGATTAATTTTTTTATGTTTTGACCCACATTAGCTTATTACCCTCAAAGTATACTGCAACACAACTCAAACATAAAAACTTAAAATCCTCCTAAACTCAGTGATTTCTTTTTGCTATTTGAACATCATTGCTCAATAGCTGCTACTTGTCAAAGACAAAACATTGATTGAGGAGCTCCAGAAGGATCTGACAGCCTACATATTTTCCTGTTTCCCTCCTAATAGAGACGTTCTCCCACACAGACAATAACTTCAGAAAAATAGAAAAATGTTCCTGTTCGGCCCTCAAAAACTGACCTTAAAAAATGGGCAAACTAGTCCAGTTTATAAGTGCTGAATCTTTGTGTCGAATCTTTACTTTTCAATGCGTGGTTCACAGGCTCCATGTGGCCCACAGAACTTTAGAAAAAAAGTTTCAAACAAACACAAGATGGCAGGATACAGCACCAACATGGAACTGTTACAGACTGTTCAAAGTTCCCAGATTTTGGAACCCATGACAATTGTGATTTTTAATAGGTATATTTAAAAAAGGAGGAGACATTTAATGCACCACTCTGCACTTCAGATAGCATTTTTCGCCATGCAGTTTAGAAGCAGAGCAGAAGGGTCGCAAATGCAAAATTTGCAAAAAGACTGATGAAGATACAGATATTAGTGGACAAGGCAAATAAGAATATTGCTGAGCTCCTACAAAGAAATCTTAATGTCACCAGAATGATTTCAGTATAGAAGAGTATTTGCCAAACAGTAAATGCAGTTGGCAAAACCTCAAGAACACCAGGTGAGAATAAAAGAGCCGAACAAAATGCTTATAATAAAACCTCGGCAAATAAAACAGGTGGGGGCTGGCACAGGAGATGTCTCTGACCAATATTTAACAAATGGTGCAACTTACTGTGACAAGCAGATGACTGGAATACTGGGTATGATACACTAGAGCTGATTGCAGAGCAAGGTATGTGACAACAAAATAGTTTTTACTGACAAATTAAAAATTTCAGTCAAAGACATATTAATTAAATAAACATGCCTCCTCTGGCACCTTTTATTATGCATGCTGTGTGTGCTATGTGCGCTAATTGGGGCGCTGGTCAGTGCTGTATCTGGGCTGATGATGGTCATTAATGCACGTGAGAGGGATCAAAGATGGGGTACAGGTGGTGGTGAGGGCTCTGAATACCAGCAGACCCAGAGCACAACAGTTTAACGTAGCATTTAACACACAAACATATGCCTATATGTTTTAATAATCTTTGCCTCTGGCATTCCAAAAATATTTACACCAACAGAAAAGATGTGGTCTCTCTGTTCTGTCACTGTTAAGGTGTGTAGCTTCCACCTTGCCACAATAATTGCATCCATTTCTGCGTAAAGTTGTGCTAGTTGATATCTGCCTTTCAGACGTGCTAAATATAGACGCAAAATTAGCCGGTGCAATCAGTTTCATTTTTGGTAAATCACATTGCATGTGCTACGTTGATCTATTTTCATCTGGTTCTCCCATTATTTTGCGTGTTCTGGTAGAAACGCCCATATTGCATATACATCAAGTGCAAAAGCACTAAATGGATTGTTCACATTATTTTGCCCATTTAACAAAAGCAATCCCGGTTAGTAAATCTAACTGCACCGCGGTGAAGTTGGTTTTAGGTTGGATATTCGACAGACATTCATCATTTCGTGTTCAATAGCTTCCGTTTCACGCGACCAAAACACGCAATTCCTGACCTGTATTATAGCACAAGATGAGACAAACAAGACACACCCCTTTTGATTCATTTTGAAAGCTCCTTCTGTTTTTTATAATTTTTTTACAGTAAAAATATCAATATTTCTTCAATAGCTTCCACAAATTGTGACCGAGGGGCCTCAAACCTCAACTAAAATATTCTATTAAGACACACAAACAAGACACACCCCTTTTGATTCATTTTGAAAGCTCCTTCTGTTTTTTATAATTTTTTACAGTAAAAAAATCAATATTTCTTCAATAGCTTCCACAACTTGTGACCGAGGGGCCCCAAACCTCAACTAAAATATTCTACTGAGACACACAAACAAGACACACCCCTTTTGATTCATTTTGAAAGCTCCTTCTGTTTTTTATCATTTTTTACAGTAAAAATATCAATATTTCTTCAATAGCTTCCACATCATGAGACCGAGGGGCCCCAAACCTCAACTAAATTATTCTACTGAGACACACAAACAAGACACACCCCTTTTGATTCATTTTGAAAGCTCCTTCTGTTTTTTATAATTTTTTACAGTAAAAAAAATTAATATTTCTTCAATAGCTTTGACATCATGTGACCGAGGGGCCCCAATCCTCTACTAAATTATTCTACTGAGACACACAAACAAGACACACCCCTTTTGATTCATTTTGAAAGCTCCTTCTGTTTTTTATAATTTTTTTACAGTAAAAATATAAATATTTCTTCAATAGCTTCCACAAATTGTGACCGAGGGGCCCCAAACCTCAACTAAATTATTCTACTGAGACACACAAACAAGACACACCCCTTTCGATTCATTTTGAAAGCTCCTTCTGTTTTTTATAATTTTTTTACAGTAAAAATATCAATATTTCTTCAATAGCTTCCACAAATTGTGACCGAGGGGCCCCAATCCTCTACTAAATTATTCTACTGAGACACACAAACAAGACACACCCCTTTCGATTCATTTTGAAAGCTCCTTCTGTTTTTTATAATTTTTTTACAGTAAAAATATCAATATTTATTCAATAGCTTCCACATCATGTCACGGAGGGGCCCCAAACCTCAACTAAATTATTCTACTGAGACACACAAACAAGACACACCCCTTTCGATTCATTTTGAAAGCTCCTTTTGTTTTTTATCATTTTTTTACAGTAAAAATATCAATATTTCTTCAATAGCTCCAGCAGACACCCAGCCTGCTGGGGGGGACCACCAGCGCCCCAGTCACAGACACACCCAGCCAGCCTGCTGCTGCGTCAGGTCCGCATGACCTCCAGCAGACATCCAGCAGGCACCAAGCCTCCGGAAGACATCCAGGGCCCCAGTCCCACTCCTCCCCAGCCAGCCTGCTGCAGCTGGAGGCCCGCACCCAGCTGGCTAGAGGACAACCAGAGTCCCCGAGCCCTTCCTGGCCGCCGCGGAGCCGGTCGCGGCGCACCACCGCGGAGGAAATGCGCCCGGCGAGGGCCAGCCAGCGCCGGGGAGAGGTCCCCGCCACCTGCCCCCCGAGAGGAGAAGCGGCGGGGATCCTTCCGCACCGGGCGGCCGTCCCTGACCCGTCGGGTTGAATCCCCCGGGCGGACTGCGCGGACTCCACCCGTTTACCTCTTAACGGTTTCACACCCTCTTGAACTCTCTCTTCAAAGTTCTTTTCAACTTTCCCTTAAGGTACTTATCGACTATCGGTCTCGTGCCGGTATTTAGCCTTAGTTTACCACCCGCTTTGGGCTGCATTCCCAAACAACCCGACTCCGAGAAGACCGTGCCGGGGGCCGTTACCGGCCTCACACCGTCCACGGGCTGAGTCTCCATCAGAAGGACTCAGGCCCCTGACCGACTGAGGTTGTATTCGAAGTGGGTTAGGGGTTGGGGAGGTCACCAGCGGGCACCCCCCCCTGCGCGCCTCAGCCGTCCGGCACCCCACAGTCCCCCACTAAGGGCGGTCTGCTCTCGCCGAGTTTTCCCTGTGGTTCGCACGCGCAACGCGGTCAGCTCGGAGACTGGATGGTCCACCGGCAGCCGCGCCCGACTCATGCCAGTGGCTCGACGGGAGTGGCACCTCTTCCACGGAGCCGGGGAAGGAGGGAGAGAGGGTGGGTCGGACGGAGCGAATGCTTGGAGGGGGCCACACCGGGCGTCCCAGAAGGTCTGAACTTAGGGGGATGAAGGCGCGCCGTAGGCGGCCTGCAACAGCCCCAGCCGCGGAGGAGAGGCTCCTCCGATTGATGGCAAAGCGACCCTCAAACAGGCGTAGCCCCGGGAGGAACCCGGGGCCGCAATGTGCGTTCAACGTGTCGATGATCAATGTGTCCTGCAAATCACATTAGTTCTCGCAGCTAGCTGCGTTCTTCATCGATGCACGAGCCGAGTGATCCACCGCTAAGAGTTGTACAGTTTTCGTTTTCAGGTTGGAGGCCAAGCTTCCGAGACTGGGGGTTGGACAGGTTCAGCAAACTGCCCAGGCGCTCCGCATCTCGGGCCGGGCCCCCCCGTCGAGGACGGGGTAAGCGCCGGTCCCCAGGGTGGAGACATTAAACCCCCCTGGCTCCCTCCGGAGGATGGAGCAGAGTTGGGTACCCGGAGGCGCGCAGCGGGACGGCCAGGGCGAGACCGTTCGAGAGGTTCCGAGTGCAGAGCCCTGACTGGGTCTCCGCCGGACGCAGGTCGGGCCCGCTCTGCGTGGACGCCGCCCCGACGGCAGGACCGTCAGGCCCTCGGACGGGCTGGTGGGAGTGCGTGTGCTGCGGAGCGAGGGGTCGTGCCGGAGAGGGGGCTGAGCCAGGGAGTCCGACGGGCTGGCCGGGGCTCGGACCAGGGTGGAGTTTGCAGCGGGGAAGGGTCGGAGGAGGTAGGGGAGACGCGACGGGACCCGAGGGCACCGGGACGGAGAGAGGGGGACCCTGGAGGGACCCCTCTTCCGCCCACAGGAGAGCTCGGGCATGCACGCCTCCATCCTGTCACGCCAGTCCATCCACTGTGGAGCCTCGGGGGCAGGCCCTGGGGCTCTCGGGGAGAGAGCCGGGGTCCGTCCCCTCGGCAGGTTTGGCTGGTTGGAGAGGCCCTGCGTGGGGCGCTCAACCGTTAATGATCATTCTGCAGGTTCACCTACGAAAACCTTGTTACGACTTTTACTTCCTCTAGATAGTCAAGTTTGATCGTCATCTCAGCGCTCCGCCAGGACCGTGACCGACCCCGGCGGGGCCGATCCGAGGACCTCACTAAACCATCCAATCGGTAGCAGTGACAGGCAGTGTGTACAAAGGGCAGGGACTTAATCAACGCGAGTTTATGACCCGTGCTTACTGGGGATTCCTCGTTCATGGGAAATAATTGCAATCCCCAATCCATATCACGAGTGGGGTTCAACGGGTTACCCATGCCTCTCGGCGAAGGGTAGACACACGCTGAAAAACAGAAGGAGCTTTCAAAATGAATCAAAAGGGGTGTGTCTTGTTTGTTTTTCTCAGTAGAATATTTTAGTTGAGGTTTAGGGCCCCTCGGTCACAATTTGTGGAAGCTATTGAAGAAATATTTATATTTTTACTGTAAAAAAATTATAAAAAACAGAAGGAGCTTTCAAAATGAATCAAAAGGGGTGTGTCTTGTTTGTGTGTCTCAGTAGAATATTTTAGTTGAGGTTCGGGGCCCCTCGGTCACATGATGTGAAAGCTATTGAAGAAATATTGATTTTATTACTGTAAAAATTTTGTAAAAAACAGAAAGGGCTTTCAAAATGAATTGAAAGGGGTGTGTCTTGTTCGTGTGTCTCAGTAGAATAATTTAGTTGAGGTTTGGGGCCCCTCCGTGACATGATGTGGAAGCTATTGAAGAAATATTGATATTTTTACTGTAAAAAAATTATAAAAAACAGAAGGAGCTTTCAAAATGAATCAAACGGGGTGTGTCTTGTTTGTGTGTCTCAGTAGAATAATTTAGTAGAGGATTGGGGCCCCTCGGTCACATGATGTCAAAGCTATTGAAGAAATATTAATTTTTTTTACTGTAAAAAATTATAAATAACAGAAGGAGCTTTCAAAATGAATCAAAAGGGGTGTGTCTTGTTTGTGTGTCTCAGTAGAATATTTTAGTTGAGGTTTGGGGCCCCTCGGTCACAATTTGTGGAAGCTATTGAAGAAATATTGATATTTTTACTGTAAAAAATTATAAAAAACAAAAGGAGCTTTCAAAATGAATCAAAAGGGGTGTGTCTTGTTTGTGTGTCTTAGTAGAATAATTTAGTTGAGGTTTGGGGCCCCTCGGTCTCATGATGTGGAAGCTATTGAAGAAATATTGATATTTTTACTGTAAAAAAAATATAAAAAACAAAAGGAGCTTTCAAAATGAATCAAAAGGGGTGTGTCTTGTTTGTGTGTCTCAGTAGAATAATTTAGTTGAGGTTTGGGGCCCCTCGGTCTCATGATGTGGAAGCTATTGAAGAAATATTAATATTTTTACTGTAAAAAAATTATAAAAAACAGAAGGAGCTTTCAAAATGAATCAAAAGGGGTGTGTCTTGTTTGTCTCATCTTGTGCTATAATACAGGTCAGGAATTGCGTGTTTTGGTCGCGTGAAACGGAAGCTATTGAACACGAAATGATGAATGTCTGTCGAATATCCAACCTAAAACCAACTTCACCGCGATATCAAACCGCAACATGTTTTTGGGTGTGTTATCAAGTTTGCATGCTTTTACACATGCAAATCTTTAGCAGATCAGGCCCAAAGTGTTGCAACAACTTAGGAAAGTTTTGACTCAGAGCCCGCAGCAACTGTAAACAAAGATGCCACAGATGGGACTAGCGAGAAGAGAGCAGTGTCTATGAGAAAAAAAAAAAAAAAAAGTAGACGAACAGAGTAAGCTCTACAGCTAGATTTATACTTGCGTTGTGTCTGCATATGGTATGGTAAAATGTGTTAAATGTGCTCTCACACTCAAGTGTATGGTTTTAGCTTCATGTTGCAGTTTCTCTTCCCCGGTAACCACACAAATTAAGCAAGAAGCTCCAGAAATCCAAAAACACGTAATGACAAACCGACCAGTCACAGGGGCGTACTTTCGTGTAAAGGCGGATTTAAGGTCATGCAGCGTCTGCTTCTGCGTCACGGCCGTAGGCTCGGCATAGCTCCACGGGGGCTCAATGCGCACCTCTTCCAGACCTGACGTGCACCCCTGCGACGCAGACGGTTACGTGGAGTTACTCCCTAGTGATTGGTCAGTTTGGGATCACGTGTTGCTGGATATCTGGATCTTTTCACTGAATTTGTGTGGTAACCACCGTTTTCAAAAACAATAACCAGTGGATCAAGTTGATGAGAGGCTTGATCGAATTATATCTTTGTTTTCTTCAACAAGCTAATAAAGACACTGAACCATACTGGATGCCATTGTTGTTTTAAAACAGAAAATACATACTGAACTGAAGTGATCCATCAAAAGAACTCGAACCTGGTGAGTTTACCAGCCGATACCACCTCTGCTGCCACCTTCAGGTTAGGAGGAGAAACTGCAACACAACACCAAAACAACGCGTACCCCCTACGCTCGAGTGCGAGAGCAGACTCACCAGGATCAGCTAGACTGTAGCCGACCGCACGCAGAAGCCACACAAGCATAAATCCGGCTTAACTGTGCTGCAAGCAGGGGTGCACATCAGGTCTGGAAAAGGTGCACATCAAACCTCTGCAGACCTACGTGGAGAATACGGTGGTGACGCTATAACCGACCTTACGCAGACGCCGCTCGAGTATAAATCCAGCTTAAGACAAATGGATAGATTATAGATCATGTTTAATTATATATTTGTGTTTTGTTATAAGAGTGGCTCACCTGTTATCTTTGTTTTTGTGGTTTTTTGTGAAGTTTATTGCTCTATATCATCTAAATATCTTTGATCAAGTTCAATGAAGGAACAGAAAAACCAACAACAACAACAAAATGGGTGCAAATGTAAGCAGTCTTCCCTAAGTGTGCTGGCTGTCTGTTTTTAATGCATTTAACTAAACTGTTGAGCTCTGTTGTGTTTAAAACCGTGAGTGCATTCACAAAGAAGATATTTCTGATGCATGATGTGCCCTTAATTGATTGTTGCAGCCTGCAGTGTTCCACTGGATTTCCTGGTGCAGGAGGTAACAATCAAGCCATGAGGGTACCTGAGAAAGCACAAATCTCCCTCATAGCTCAGAGGGTTCAGTTTAATTACAGAAATGTAATGTTGTCCTTTAAAAGACTGAGAGTATCTGTTCTTCTCCTGTCTTCTGAATTTACAAGAATCCAACATTTTTGTTAAAAGAAACCACAGTAATGGATTTTCGTTTCTTAAAAAAAAAATCTAAAAATAGTGATTTGGTTAATTGCAATATGTAAGAAAGTCGCTAATTGAGTGCTTACTGTGATAATGGCCATTCCACTCATGATTTATAATCTTATGCTTTCACAAGGGCAAACATAAGTATTATCTGGATGATTGGTGTTCAGTGTCTTCAAACGACTTGAAGCAAAATGCGGCTGTAAAATCAACGATCATGGCACATCTCAAGGATGGCAATCATAAAAGCCAGCACCAAAGGAAAGGTCATTGTTAATGGCTGCAAAGCAATATTTTGTGTCACTCAAAGTGCCCAGCCTTCAGTAGTAAATCTCTCCAATAAGAATGGTCTTGTGAGCTCATTTATTTATTTATTTTTACTTAATTACTAGGTTAATTGAGAGGTATATGGTTGAGATCTGCTCCTTCAAAGTACAATTACATACATGCGGTCATGTGGAGAATGTGATTCAGGCTACCAGATTCAGGCACTTCTTCCAAAGACACTTTATGTGATGCATTATTTTCTACAATAAGCTCCAACACACAACACATCAAGCCTTCAAGCAGATGGGCCACAGCACTCCTGTCAGCTATTTCTGATTCTGAAACTGAGGCCACTGTTTACACAAACTCACCAAAATTGGATGGTAGAAAATCGTAAAAACAATGAATCTCAATTTCAGCTGTCACATTCAGATGGTAGGTTCAAAATTAAGCATAAACACCATGAAGCATGGAGCCTTCCTGCCTTGAATCAATAATTCAGGCTTGTGTTATAATGTTATAAGGGTTATGTTCATGGCACAATAAAGGGACATTTGTACCAATTGAGCATCATTGAAACATCACAACCTACCTGAATATCAGACACTTACAGAGGGGAGGGATAAAGGGGCTGGAGCACCTGCTCCTTTGCTCCCTTGACCCCAAATTGCCCTTTTTCTTAAGTTCTTTTTTCTGTTTTTGTGTGGCCTTTCAGAAGAGTTATTGTTATTAGTAATATATAATAAATAACACCAGTCATTCTATCATATGTCACCATATGACTCTTTACATAAATTCTGCCCAGACATGTGAAGCTGAATAGCCATGGGAATGCTGTAGGGCAAGGGTGCTCAAGTTTGGTCCCCGAGATCTACCATCCTGCAACTTTTAGATGCAACCCATCTCCAACACACCTGAATCAAATGACTGGCTCGTTACCAGGTCTCTGCAGAGCTGAATGACATGCAGATGACATCTGATTTAAGTGTGTTGGAGAAAGGTTGCATCTAAAAGTTGCAGGATGGTAGATCTCGGGGACCTAACTTGGGCACCCCTACTGTAGGGTCTAATGTAACACATTCTGGTGCAGTGGCAGCATTCACCTGTTCATGCTGGTTTGCAAGAAGAAGAAGAAGAAGAAGAAGAAGAAGTCAAGTTGCAGCAGAGTGGATGTTAAACCAGAGTGCTAGTCAGAGGTTGTCATCAATCTATATTTCAGAATAGCCAAAAAAGTTAGCAAAGTCAAATAAATAAATGGTAAATGGGTGAGATAAATTAAGTGCTCTTTGTTCCATGCATTTTGCAAGATGAAGGTAAGGGCCTGGCAAATGAAGACAAAAATCATGGTATGCATGTTTTTTCTTACTTTTCTGAATTAGGCGCCACCAGCTATTAATTGCTGAACGTGAGCCAGCAAATGCTCGTCAGTGTATGAATGAAATACAACATTAGTACTTGTGCCACACAATGTTTGATCAGTGAAGGGTAATCTAATTACGCTTTCCATCGTTACCACACTGTTACCATTACTGATGATAGTAACAGTGTTAGTATAATTCAGCACACTGAAGATGTCTTCATCTGACAAGGAGTTTTACTGAGAGAAATTACCACATGGCCAAAATGATAATGACTGACTGATGAAGAGTAAAATGTCATGGTAGCCCCGCAAAGAGAGGTGCATTCAGCAAAAAATTGAAGCTAAATTCCCCCCTTCAATTTGCATTTGGTTTGTGATTGTGATGTCCATGTATACTGTACTGCAGTATACAATAGTACACTGTTTTACATACAGTACATGTAGTTCATTGCAACTGTAACAGCTCTGTCATTACCTGATTCCAAAATCAGGTTTAATGTGCCCCCTTTTAATTTTAAGCACCTTCTCCTTTAGAGGTCTCTGCATGGGCCTGCTGAGTATTGTTGCTGACCATGTCCATCCTTTTATGACTATGGTGTTCCACCTTCTGATGGCTGCTTTCAGAACAGTCACAGATCTCAAATCATTCTAAAATGGTTTCTTAAACATGACAACGATTTTACTGTACTCCAATGGCCTCCACAGTCACCAGATCTCAATCTAGTGGAGCACCTGAGGGATTGACCTGGTATTAAAGTAGTTTAATCTTTTTTTTTTCCTTTTGTAAAAATGGCCAGTGTCTCATTAAAGCTACTCATACTCACATATTCTTCTGATTCCTTTGTCTGATGAGTGAATGTATCAGAAATTCTGTCCAGAAACAGTCATCTCTCAGTTGAATGAAACATTTCCCGACTGTTGCTTTGCTCTAATAAAACCCTGACTTTTACAACAGCAGTTTGTCTGTACCATGAATTTAGCTAAACTTAAATACATACTGATCTCCCACAGAGAAAGTTAGAAGCTTTGTTTAAAAACTCAATTCCCCTACTGTGCATGTATATCAGGACAAGGACGGTAGTTCAGTTAACTTGCCATGCTGAGATAAAACCATGACACAGACCATTCAGTTAACACTCATTAGCTACTACATTAATAAGAAAAAAGAGAAGACCAAAAATGCTTTTTACGTTCTTAATAACCTTTCAAACACATTTATAATGAATTAATATTTATGATAAATTTTTATTTCTGGGGCTTTGCCATCTGTGGTGGATTACTACATTGACTACTGGTTAGTTAAAAAGGCCAATTAGATGGCATCTTAATATCAAATCATTACATTATTCTGTTTTTTAACACTGGAAACAACTATAAAACATTAACGATGTTTTATAGAATCCCACACAGCTTTATTCTGATGGATAAAGCCCCAAATAGCCCTGTTCTAAGATGGTGATGGCTTTTAAAGAATTTAGTCTGATATAGTAATTAGGCACTGATTGCTTCACCAAGAAAGTAATCCAGTTACTTTACTGATTACTTGTGACCTCCTGACTTTGGAACTATCTTTCTTTGGACTTGAAAATGGTGGACTCATGGACGCTTTTAAAAGTCAGTTAAAAACACATTTTTTTAAAATCTGCTTTTTATTCATTTTTATTTATTTATTTATTTTTTTACGTTGTTCTTTTGTGAAGGACTTTGTGATTTTATATCTTGAGGGGTGCTATACAAATAAAATTTTACTTACATTTTTCAAAAGCAATTATTTAATTGAATAACTTAGCTACTTTTCAAAAACATGATGCACAACTCGAATATGCTATAAATCAACAAACCTTTCAGCCTAATTCTATTTCATCATATCATATTAAGTTTTATTAGTTTCAATCTTTTAACTTCATGTGCACTGCATCAAGAAATAATTTAATTAAATGCAACAGCCTCTGACTTGAAACCAATTCCAGCATATTTTAATCAAATAAAGCAAGTCTTTCTTCTGTTAACTTATATTTCTTAATATTCCAGCATATAAAATAAAATCCTTTTTCATGTTTATATTCCTTCATTTGAATAGATGTAAATAAAATACAGCGATAAAATAATTAGATTCAAAGTCCCTCCTGACTGTATTGAGAATTATTAACATTTACATCTTTTACCAGTTGGTAAAGTGCAGAATGAAGTAAAAAAGAGTTTAACCAAACAGAAAATACTGTTGCATGCTGCATTTAGGCTGTTAGTCCAGTATCATTTTATGGCTACGCTGACAAGGCCCTATGTTTTTTTTTTTATCATATAATAAATACAACAAATTCAACCCAATCAATTATCAAATAATAATCTTACCTTTACATTGACATGAAGGCTGGCTATCACTCTAGAGAGGTCATCTTTCAGAGCAAGTGTCTTTGACATCAGGCTTGTGAGTGTTGGTATTAAAGCCCCATCGGTGCACTCATCCCCTTGCAAAATGTCCAGTGCTTCATCACAGTCCAGTACTTTTTCAAGAATTCGTACTCCCTTTTATTAGGGCACTTGATTCCCAGTTTTACACACAGGGGATTCAGTTCATTCAGGGGAATTATGATGATTCTGGAAATGGCCTGATACAGGGAATTCCACCTTGTGGATATACACTACCGTTCAAAAGTTTGGGGTTCCCTATTGAATCCCATGGCAAAGTGACCCCAAACTTTTGAACAGTAGTGTAGGTACCATTAGATTCCTGCAGCTGACCTCTTCCACCTGTTCAGAGTCTAATATTGATTGACTTGCTTTAGTCTACAGAGAAATACATTTTGCAATGCTACTCCCATACACAGCCTTAGTGTCTGCACAGGAATTTAGATTTTGTCAACATCGCTTGTTGAAGTCAGGTTAATTGTGTGCGATGCACATCTGTAGTGTGGAGGGAGGCTAAACTATCCAATACCAGATGCAGTTGAAAGAGCTTCTTTGACATCTGTAAAAGTCAGTTCCTCATCATCACCTTCTTCTTCCTTTTCAGATTCAGTCTCCAAATTACAGGGCTGACATACTCTGCATTATCCATTACAGTGGCAACAACTTTGTCATGCAGTCCAGTGATGAACTGATTTCTTTAATGTTTGCTTCAATTACATCATAGGCATGCCTGCCTTTAAGGGTGGTCTTCTTGCATTGTAAAGTAGAATTAATCCAGTAAACTGTTGCACCAATAAAACTTTTTTATTATTTACTGTCCAGATGTCAGCAGTGATGAAAAGAAAGTCTACTTTACAGATTGTAGCCTTCAAATTAGTGCCCATTATATCATATTCTTTAGATATCCTACAAATGACTCTGCGGCAGCTTGACACAGGTTTTGATCGATATTTTTTCCATGATGTGTCAGAATGATTGAAAGTGTACCGTGGAAATGGACAACACATCCTCGACAACATAGCCAGTTATGAGCTTCTTCAGTTCAGCTGCACTAAGTCCTAGTGTTGCTAAGTCTATTTTCACCCGTTTAGCATGAGATGGCCCGTCAGAGGTTTGCCTGGTGGAATTGGATGTAATAGCCGCAGCTATCTTGGGTGGATTCAGGGATTTCTCACAGAGTTGTACATTACTGTGCCGGCTTGCTAGGTGCTTGCTCATTTTTTAGGTGGAATTTTTCTACACAGAGTGTACAATAAATGCAAATGTTTTTTATCACTTTTTACTGAGTCAAACTCAAAGTAATGTGGGTAGTATTAAATGCTGCATGGTCCCGCTCTCTCCCACACTCCATTTAATTTCTTGTTGATCTACGCACATGTCTGTTATCAATGACCTTGCACCGCTCATACGTCATTGTCATGAGACACTCTCGCAAACAAAATCAAATGGTAAATGGTCGATACTTATATGGTGCTTTTTCTGTACCTGGCATGATACCCAAAGCACTTTACATTATACATCACATTCACTCAATCACACACTGATGGCAGAAGCTGCCATCCAAAGCGCTAACCACGACCCATCAGGAGCAATTTGGGGTTCGGTGTCTTGCTCAGGGACACCTCGACATGAGCTTGACAGGCCGAGGATTGAACTGGCAACCCTCAGGCTACAAGATGACCACTCTACTCACTGAGCCATGATGCCCCCACAGTATAGTAATGCAGTGCCTGCTTTACCCCTGTTTTAGGGAAAGTAATAGTGATCTACTTTTTTGCCATTGTAATCCCTTACTTTAATCGTTACTCAGAAACAAAGTAATCATATTACAGTAACATGTAATCTGATTAACCAACTACAGGCCAATATCAAATTTGTGTGTTTTGTCAAAAATTCTTGAATCTCTTGTGGGTGATCAACTTAAAGAATTTTTATATTTAAATGAACTTCTTCCAAAATTGCAGTCAGGTTTTAGGAAAAAGCACAGTACTATCACTGCTGTTACAAAAGTGATCAATGATATATTTGTTTCTCTTGACTGAAAAAAAAAAAAACAAAAAAAAAAAACAGTACTGTGCTGCACTTTTTATTGACCTGTCAAAAGTATGGACCATGCCGTTTTAAAGCATAGGTTTGTTTGCTTGGGATTGTCAGATCATGTAGTTTCCTGGCTCACAAATGATCTGAGTGACAGGACCCAGTGTGTTAAATATGATGGTCTGTGTTCTGAATTTGTGAGTGTCCACAAGGGGGTGCCACAGGGTTTGATTTTAGGACCTCTATTGTTCATTATGTACATTAAAGATTTGTGACAGAATGTGTCTGATACTAATATGCATTTTTTTTTTTTTGCTGACGAAACAGTTATTTACTGTTTTGGCTCAAATCATGCTGGAACACTTGAATCTCTGCAGAAAGCTTTTGATGTGGACCAGCACACACTTTTGCAGCTAAAACTAATTATTAATGCTGACTAAACTAAATTAATGCTGTTTTCAGATTCTGAGAAGGTTCCTCAAACTATCCCCACAGTATCCACTCTTGAGGGAAATGAAATTGAGGTAGTTCATATGCATCTTGCTTGATGACGCTCTCACTTTCAAACCATATTGATAATCTTGTGAGGAAACTCAAACTGAAATTGGGTTTTTTCTTTCAAAACAAATTTTGTTTGTCTTTTGAGGTGAAAAGGGGGTTTGCAACTTTTTTAAAAATCCTTTTTAGATTATGGAGATCTGGTTTTTACGAATGCTTCAGCTCAATGTGTGAGAAAGCTTGATGCTGTTTATCATGCTTCTTTGAGGTTCATTGTAGAGCCCTGATCCATCACTGTGAACTGTATTCTCGACTGGGTAGGCCTTCTTTGTCCACTAGGAGGTTGGAACACTGGTACACTTTTATCAACAAGGCCATGCTTGGACTACTGCCCTTCTATATTTGTAACTTAATCACACAGAGAAATGTTGATTTGTATGGTTTGCGATCAAATAATAATTTGTTGCTCTCTGTACCATTTGCCTGTACTAAACTGGGAAAGGGCCTTTGTCTTCTCTGCCCCTTCCACATGGAACATGATGCAAAAGGACTGAAAATTAACTAATTATTTCACTGAACAACTTTAAATCCAGACTGAAAGCACTGAGACAGCCTCTTTAACTTGTAACTGTTTTCATAATTTGTAAGTCATTTTAATTATTCATTTTAACTGTTAGTTGTTGTAATAATGCTTTGGTTGTAACTGATACTTTATGCAGCCTCTTGGACAGGACTCCCTTGCAACAGAGGTTTTTTAATCTCAATGGGACTTCCTGGTCAAATAAAGGTTAAAAAAAAAACATGTTACTGCCCATCAGTGGTTATAACCCCCAAATAAATAAATAAATAAATAATAAAAATAAAAAAGAGGAGCCACTATTATGCATTAATACCTCCCAAACCTGTCAAACAGTGAATGAAATTAAAGTCTTATTTAATAATTTCATCTATTTCATCAAGACTTTGACTTATGATTTAAACTGTATTTACTTTCTTTTATCTACTTTCTATTTTCCACAGGTCAGTGCTTCTCCACCCCCCACCCACCCACCTATCACAACGTAACTCAATCATTAACTATGACAGGAGAAGCCAGGTATAAAAATGGATACAAGCTCAACAGACTCAGCAAACCCTTTATTTCACCCACTTAAATCATAATCGTTCATCTTAGTGGTACTCTATAATTTCTCCTCATCATCCACACTTCTACAGCAAAAGACCAAACTCACTGCCACAGAAAGTGATTATTCAAAGATATCCTCAGTGTTGAACTATTTCTTTGTTAATATTCTAACTGCTGTAGCTGTCACATGTCATTAACATAATTCTGCAACAGAATGAGTTCATTTGTAGGATAGGCTTGGGCCTTATGCAAATGAAACAAAACACAATCTATGCTAACATTATTCATCTGAGAGAATCAGTGAGAGAGAGAAAGGGAATTTGAGACACGTGGTTGTATGTGTCAACTGGAAGTCAAATCACTTCAACAGAAAAACTCCTCTGTGTTTGAAGGGCGTGTAAAACTGCCTTTGCCCAAGACTTTACCTTAAGTACACGCACACACACACACACACACACACACACGCAAAAAAGTTGTGTGCTTGATTATGACCTGGCTTGTTGGGCTGGAATGTAACATGATGACTGAATGTGTTACTATAGAAAATGTAAGCTATAGTTAAAAGCGTAGGCAAAATACACACAAAGGAACAATGTGAGCACTAAGAGTAATGATCTTTTCTGTAAGCCAGCCAAGAAATCATGGTGGCTGTAACTCAGGAAAAAGAGCATTTGTCTCCCAACCAGAAAGCTAATGGATTGATTCCAGGTTTTCCCTGACTGTGCGTCTGTGTGTGTGTGTGTGTGTATATGTTTGAGGATGAGCGGGATATAGGTGTGTATGTGGAGAGGGATCACATGTACCTGTGGTGGTGGGGGGGGTTGGGTGGGACTAGGGGTGTTGGGTCGTACATCTGAGCTTCCCACCATCCCGGCAAATAGGGGTGCCTATTGCTGCCACCGGCTCATCCTCTGAAAGGAAGTTTGCCTCCTTTTGGTTTTACATCCCCAGACCCCTCTCCTTCCCCGCTCTTTCTCTCTCACACACACATGTAGCATCTTGGGCGGTGTGCATGTCGCGCTGGGTGGAGTGGAGGGGGCTATGTAAGTGGCCCTGGGGGGTCCCCAGTCTACTGCTTATGGGTGGGATGTGGTGGGAGGGTGGGGGGGAGTGGTGGTGAGGGCTGGATTTGGGGCTCGCCAACCTCTGGTCTGCTGAGGATGCCTCCCACAGGGCATGGTGGGTGGGTTAAGTATGACGTGGGTGTATGAAAGGGAATGTTTGTAGGTATGAAGTGGGGGAGGCTGTGAATGAAGGGTCACAGGGTGAATAGATGGGAGAAATAAGTGGAGTAGGGAGGGTGGGAGGGGGTGTTGGAGTAGGTGGGGAAGGATGGCGGGGTGCAGGTGGAGGAGGAGAGGGGGAATGGTAAGTGGTGCCCTGGTTCCTGGGGTGTGCGACTGGAGCATTGGTATGGGTGCTGGCATGGGCACTGGCTGTCCTGGATGGCCGATGCTTGGCTGGGGTTGGCAGCTGTTGATCTTGGGCCACCACGAACTGGGCCCCGTAACCGTGGGGGGCTCTGGCTGGGGTCTTCCTCTGCTGCCTTTGGGGTAGGTCCGGGGTAGTTTTAATGGTGGGGCTAGCTTGGGTTTGTGCTCTGAGATTGCCGCTGGTCGCCCAAGGCTCTACGGTGCCCTAGTCTGCCTCTGGTCTCTGTGGAAACGTGGTCATATTTGCATGATCACACTCATCTCTGCTCAATCCTGACTCCTCATGTTCTGCATGCTGACACAGTCACTGAGAGGTCCAGTGGATTTATACACAAGCTATTTTTGTTTAGGGTTATTTATTAATCGATTTATTTATTTTTTTGGGTGTGTCTTTGATACTTTGGTTGTTGTTGCTGCTGTCTTCGTTATTTTTTTAGGAACTTCTGATGCTTGTCAGCTTAGTTTTCCTGTAAAATCTGTAGAAAATTCTATGGTGTGTTTCTGTACAGATGTAGCAGCTGGTTGTCTGGTGTTAAGTTGAATTGAAGGTCTTTGCTTCTGTCTGTTGTGTCTTTGTCTCTAATTGCTTTTTTTTTAACTTTCCCTTTTACTTTACTCTCTCCACGTTTTTTTTTTTTTTTTTTTTTTTTTCTTCTTTCATTCTTCTGTCCCCTCAGGTCAGGTCCAGCAAGATAAGATAAGATAAGATAAGATAAGATAAGATAAGATAAGATAAGATAAGATAAGATAATCTATAGGATTCTATAAGAAACAAACATATATACAGAATGAGTTTACATTTTTGCACAGGATTGATATTGCACGTCTGTGTGTGTTATTAGTTTTCTGTTGTGGCTGTGTGGCTACTGGGAGCAGTGCAGATTGTAGAGACAGCAGCAGGAATAAAGGACCTGCGGTATCTCTCCGTCACACACCGCGGGTGAAGCTGGGAGTTGGGTTCCTTGTTGCCCGAGATGGTTTTAAGGCCCCTCCAGACTCTACTGACATTGTTGCAGATGATTCACCATCTTTGTTCTGTAGTTGTTCTTTCCCTACCAATCTTCCTCCTGATCTAAAGGGCCTCTTTTTCTTTTTCAGGAGAGCCTTTATATCAGGAGTAATCCTAACATAAACAGTCCTGGTGGGAACAGCATTTTCCACACAGAAGTTGATGTAGTCCTTTATGCAGTGTGTAAGACTGTCAATGCCCTCCCCTTGAGCATCACAGAAAACTTCCCACACAGTTCAATCAAAACAGTCCTTCAAGGCCTGCTCAGCCTCGTTGGACCATCCTCTCACTGTGCGAGAGACAGAGCTGGCTGCCTGTGTACCAGAGGTTTGTCAATGGGCTGGAGTTGCACCAGGTTGTGCTACTACTTTCCAGGTAGTAGTACCTTCGTATTACCAAGGGCTAACAGCTGATCTGTGGTGTAAACAATGGAGCCATGGTTACAGTACGTGCGGAATCCCTGGACACTGTTGTGAAGAGTGCAGAAACCAGTAAATGGACCAACGCAAACTCAACGAGTTTGGTGTCTATAGTGCAGGCTAAGTTACAGAGTTAATTAAAAATCTTAAACACAAAATTAATTTAAACTTTAAGAAACTAGAGGAAAAGCTCAACAAAACAAAACAAACCAAACAAACAAACAAAAACTGACGCCCGCTGCACTCATTATGTGACCCAAGAACCTGACCAATCTCCTCTGGCATTTCTTCTGAGCCAGTTTCATATTATGAGCTCTAAGCCCCTGGAAGACCATCTCCAACCTCTCCAAAGCCAAAGCCTCCATGGGAACAAACACTAGGACATCATCCAGATAACAAAGCAGACTCATGAACGTTGCTGGACTTTTGCATAGTCTATGTGGCATCTGATTGTACTCATAAAGTCCGAACGAAGATGTCAATGCTGTGTACTTCCTGTCCTCTTCGTGCAATTCCACATCGTAGTACCCTGAAGTAAGATCCATAGTAGAAAAGAAGGCATTGCCATGCAAAGCAGCCAGTGCATCAGCAGGATGTGGAAGCGGGTGGGCATCCTTAAGTGTACGTGCATTAAGCCAACAGAATTCATTACAAATCCTCAAGTCCCCCAATGTCTTCCAGACTAACACCAAAGGAGATGCAAGTTCACTGCTGGATTCTCTGATAATGTCACTTTTCTCCATCTCATCCAAGGCACGCTGGGGTTTTTCATACCGAGCAGGAGGCACACGTCTGCATGGCAGATGAAGCGGACCCTCATCGATAAGCCTGAATCATTGAAGACAGCCCACAGCCTTCCCACAATCCAGCTTGTCCCTAGAGAAAATGGACTGAAACTCAGTTATGAGATTAACAACTCTCTCTTTGTCAGACCTCGACACTTCACATACGTCAATGTTAATATCAGACAGTCCCAAGCCATGTAATGAGGAGTGGAGCGGGTCAGCTGAACTGATCAGCTCCTCTAGCTGATGGCAATTAGGGAGGCTGGAGACCTCTGTGACCATACAGCCCTCATCTTGCCAACAGTTTGAACATGCTCTCAACAGCTGCATATTTTACAGAACATGGGCCTGAGAGTCACTGCTGAGATCCCCAAAACTCTCCAGGTTGACACAAGAAACCACATCAGTCAATAAAACATTCCTCTTTACAGTGATGGCTCTATCAAATGGGTTTATGACCTTAACAGACAGCCACCCATCATCCCGTAAAAAGTCCACTGTTCTGCCCACTATGACTGACCTTGGTCTTGATTTGACACTCGTAGGTTCCACCATGACCATACTACAAGACAGCATGTCACTCATCCGTCTCCAGCTTACCCCAGACCAGATGTTCAGTCAGCAGTTCCAGTGTCACAGCTTTACTCAGCCTAACATTTCCAATCTTGTCAGGCAGGCTCCCCATACAGTCCTCCACCTTAGTCATCAAGCCCAACAACTCTCTTTCGGAATCACTCTAATCAGTGGGTGTGGGAGAGTCACAATTTTGTACACCCCACTTCAGTTTCAGTTGACAAACCAGGTACCTTAGCAAGTTGCTGTCAAGGATGAGGTCATCACTCCAATGTTGGCGCAATCACCTTACAGTTGTAAACCTCTGTTTCTAGATCACACATGTCTGATGGTATTGTCTTTGAGTCTCCGCAACCAACTAGGTCAACATCAGTGGGCTCCAAAATGGGGTTTTTCATAGCAGATTGCTGTAGCAGCTGTGGGATGACAGTGGAGCTCAGAGTACAAGCCACTGACCCACTATCAATCATCGCTCATACTGGTATTTTGCCACCCAGTGTCACATTTCAGGCTCTGAGTGTTTTGCAGGACTGCGCCCAAAGTCCCTTTCTTCACACATGCTCTGGTAAGTAGATTCCTGGGGCACTCATAAAGCTGGTGTAAGAACAAAAACCGGCATACGCCAAATATAGACAACTTTTGGGATTTATGAAAACCAAACTTGACAGTAAAATCTTCCTATCTCCATGGCCCACATGATCTCAATGCTCACATGAAATGGTGACACCAATGGCCCAGAATGAAATCAAGGAAATGATGTCAAATGTGAGACATTTGTAAACAATCCAGTATTACCTTTTACAGCACATGTTAGATATTAAAGCTGTTTGCAGAAATGAATAAAGATGCGCATTCGATATTAATACTCCTAAGAGCGTACGCTCTCAGAAAAAAAAACAAAACAGGTTTTTCAAGAAAAATGGAGATGATTTTAATCAGAACCTCAACCACTAAAATATGTTCTGCCTTTGTAAAACAAAACTTCCATGCTATAAAGTCCATCCATGCTATAAAGTCCATCCAGCTAAATAAGGTGGACAGTCTGCTGCCAGCATGTAGCAGTCAGTGCGAAAAGTGAGCTTTGGTCATTCATTCCAGCAGAGCGGGACGCCGACTGGAGGCTGGAGATCTAGAAGTGATGCAATGCTAATGAAACACACAAGAGGTGGATTTCCTTTATTTATTCTTACACAATGTTTTTTTTTTAATTGTTGTACTAATTTCTGTCCAGACGGTCTTTATTTCCCAGAACTCCTTGGCCACCTCATTAATAGCGGTGATTGTGTCCCTCTGCACTGCCCACCCAGCTACAGCACGGCCCACCCAGCAACTAGAAAGAAATATTATTTAACACTAAATAAACTTTTACCAATCTCAGATGTATCTGTACATATTTATTTTATAAATTAAAACAAATTACTAAATTACTGTATCATTACTGTTATTTAGCAGAAGCTTTTCTCCAAAGCGATTCACCCCTGTGGGATTCAATCTCCCGCATGGCAGATGGATGCTCTACTGACTGATATATCCAGCCGCACATTCCAATGCCTCTGGCTGGTTTTGTCTTCTGACACTGCGATAACAGCATCTGCCACCTGCTGCCACCATTCTGCCTTTCTGACGCAAGTAACGCCAAGGCCGTGGCCACTAATTAAACATTTTTACGTTTGTCAGCGTTGACGTACATGCATGTTCTTTTATAAATCTGAAAGTAGAAGTGGGCTGCATTTCCTTTTTGCGCTGCAGGCACCACCTGTAGTTTGCTTTGCTATGCAGTTTGATAGATGAGGCCCTAGGTCACTATCAACAATCACTGGGGGACCACCAACAGGCTTAACATTCACCTCCTCCAAATGCAGGCCAGCTAGTTTTCCTCCTTCTGAGTTGCTAGTTTGGTGCCCTTGGGCTCGGTGGCTAGAGCTCTGGGACGCATGTGTGATCGGATGAATAGCAAACCAAATGCAAATGATTTGATTTACAGTGGTAATGAGCTGTGTGCCCCCCATCCCCACAAATAGCACAGGGTACATTAATTTTGATTTTTGATACTTGGTTCTGGTGAGCACGCCCCTCAACTCCCCTGGACCTCCCACTTCTCTATGGCTGCTGTTCTAGCACACACTCCAACATGACAATAATGCAATCAAGGCGGTCAGTCGACTCCTTGGCTTGTTGCACTACAGGTGGCAATGCAGGAGCAACTGGTGGCATCATATGCCATGCACAGGTGTTAACCTCCTGCTGCTGAGAGGTTATAGGAGAAGGTAGTCTAGTCTGTAATGTCCACCTATGGTCTCTGCTGTGTGCAACAAGTTTCTTATGCACTTCAGTGACAGACCATTGAGTCAGGGGTTTACATTTGAATAAAAGTGAAAGTTCAGGGTCAGGGCAGTGAAGTATGAGAATGGTGGTCAAATCACGAGACAGATCATCAAATGTCTTATTCTGTCTCTTAAGACAGTCCTCGGTCACTTCCATGGCTCTGTTTAGTCTTAGCCAATAGTCAAAGGGATTTTCACCTAGCCTGGGCAGAGTAGCATAAAAGTCAGCTAGGGGCATTTCAGAGGAGACTGTGTCGCTGAAATGCTGTTTCATAATCTCAAAAATGGGATCTGGGCCTCCAGACAGGGACAGGGATGGCTTGCTACATAAACCCACCCTCACTACTTCCCATGCCTTCCCACCAAGCTTGCTTTTATCATATGAAACACCCCCAGCAGTACCACCTCCACCTAATAGATTCCCAAAACTAGTTCTAGGAATAGATGATTCAGCAGAAATGTGGCTCTGCCCCTGCCAACAGTGGAGACAGTAGTGGATGTTACTGAACCCCTCCCCCTGCCATAACTCACATTCCTCTCCTTGACTTGACCACAGATTCAGTAAATGCCTGTGCAGAACAATTAACAAAGGATGTAATAATAAAGAAGAAATAAAAAAAATAATAATAATAATAACTCAAGCTACAAAATATGCATAAATGATTAAACAACTCAAAACAAATACAACAGCAGTCTATAATAAGTCTAGCCTGGTTTACTGATCTGATTTGTCAGACAGCCAGAATATCTGAAACATTCCTCATTCAATTTCAGTGTCACTGATCCAACACTGCCCCATAGTGGTGCAATGTGTCACTACATGCAGAACTGTCCATGCCTGCAACGCTGTCACCCTACAACAGCCTTTCTCAAAAGTGTGGTCCCCGAACAACATAACAAAAATGTATTCGATTTGGCTGTTTGGAAGCATCATCCAACTTTTTAATAGCAAAACGATTTTATGTCCAAATAACTATGGATCAGTGGCTTAGGACAGGGTCACTTAAAAGAAAACCAAATTAAACATCTGATACAGCTGGAAAGGTGCAACGGCTTGATACAAATAAAAGTAATACAGCTAACATTGCCGAGGAGGATTTGATGTTAGCAGTTTTGTCAATGTCAACGCCAACCTGTGAACATCGCCATGAACGTGGAAAATCCACCATTAAAGTTAAAAGAAAATACCACCAAGACTATGTGCAGTTCGGTTTGTTTTGGACAAGTGATGAAGATGATCCCAAAACACATTGTGTTTTGTGCTACGAAACTGGCTAACGAGGCTATGAAACCTGCAAAGTTGAAGAGTCATCTAGGAACTAAACACAAGAACTATGTGGGAAAATCTGTTGGATTTTTTGAAAATATTTTTTGAAAATGCAAAGGCTACAGAGGCTTAAACATCTGATACAGCTGGAAAGGTGCAACTGCAAAGGTGATGGTCAACATATTCTTTGGGGAAAAAGCCTGCGACAAAATTAACAGGACTCCTCTCTGCAATGACACCGTTCAGCGGCGGATAAAAATTATGGCTAAAAGTGTGGAAGACCAGTTGATGTCACGTTTATGCCAAAGTCAGTTTTTTTCACTACAGTCGGATGAGTCCACTTATGTGAGAAATGAGGCAAACTTGCTGTGTTTTGTGTGATACATTTATGGTGTAGATGGACTCCAGATCTGGTAGACGGCAGCCCACAATCCCCTGAGCTATCCTCACCACCCAGATTAAGTTCCTCTTGTCCTGTGCAGCTGCCATACCACACCGTCACACTGAGACACAGGATGCTCTCCGTGGAGGCTCTGTAGAAGTTCACCAGCAGCTGAGAAGAGAGTCCCATCCGCTTCACCTTTCTGAGGAAGAAGAGCCGTTGTTGGTCTTGTTTACCAGGTGGAAAGTGTTTAGAGTCCAGGACAGGTCAGAGGAAATGTGGATGTCCAGGAACTTAATGCTGTCCACACGCTACGCTGCCTCTCCGTGGAAGCAGAGAGGAGCATGCTCAGTCTTTCTGGACCTCGTGGAATCTACTAGGACCTCCCTGGTCTTGTTGATGTGAAGAACCAGATTGTTCTTGGAACAGCATTTTGTGAGACTCTGGACCTCTTCTCTGTAGTGGGTCTCATCATTGTTGGATATGAGATCCACCATGGTGTGTTTACCAAAATAAATTCCAGATAGTTGTTTAATCCAATTGCGGCTCTTAGCTTTAATTTGGGGGAATTCAGATCCAAGTTGGGGAAAAGTTTAGGAATTACAACTCTTTAATATGTAGCTGCTTCTTTTTTCAAGGTACCAAAAGTATTTGGACATCTCATTGCTTCTTGACACCAGACAGCATGCATATACTCCATCTGGGACTCTTTTATGTTTATCTTGACAAGCTATGTGGACTTTCATGTGTCTTGCTCAGAAGACAGGATTCCATTTGGTTGAGACTCCAATGATGGCTGATTTTCTAGAACTTTCTCCCATCTCTCTATCGCAACTCTCGGGCTCAGACAGTATTCATTTAGTCTGAAGCAACCAGAGAAGTGGAAGGAAAGAAAAACTGGTTCATACCAGACAGACCTGGTTTTACATCCAGCTCAGGAACCAGATTTATCAGAGAACTGTGAGGCTGCAGCCAATCAATCTGTTTCCTCCATTACTGATCAGTCATTGACTGACTCTCAGTGTTTGATTCTGGCTCATTTCTACAGAAATGGGAGAAAATATTTTGAGATTCAAGTCATGATAAAAGTGAGGACATGTCTGTCTTCCCACCAGCTTGGTCCAGGTTTTTACCTGCTGGTCTCTGATTGGACCATCAACCCTGACCTCTGTCAGCTATAAACCTGAACAAGCACTTCATTACAAATCTCATCAGATAAGAATGTTCATGTCTAAGAGACAGCTGACTCTGATAGGCTGCCATGTTCTCTTCAGTCTGCTCCAGGACAGGCTGCACATGTAGATTAGCATCTATGTAGGTTAGCATCATTGTGGGTTAGCATCTATGTAGGTTAGCATCAATGTGGGTTAGCATTCATGTAGGCTAGCATCAGTGTGAGTTCACATTCATGTAGGTTCAACCTGGACTTATTGTGAAGTCAACCCCCCATTGATGTCCCAGCCACTATCTGGACTCAGAGATGTCCCATACTGGGTGTGGTATGGTCATAGGAATTCTTTATTAAATAGTTGGTGATAAATAAATCTAGTTGACCTAAACCTTTTGTTGTAGATGTCCCAATTGTTGTTTTAGTGGTTTTTAATTTGCTAAATTGCCTTATTGTATTGTTTGTATCGCTCTACTTTCATCCACTTTATTTTACTTTACATGTATTTCACATTGTGAAGCCCTTTGGGCAGCGAGGCCTGCTGGAAATGTGCTGTATAAATAAACCTGACTCATGATGCTGCAACAGGAAAAACAGGTTGAACAGAGAACAGGAGTGTGCAGGGGTTGTTTAACCGGCCATTCTTTGCATTTTTTCTCGGATCAAGGCCTTGGCCCACATCCATCTTAGCCAATCCCTGCGGGTGTTGCGTGTGTGGACAACTCAGGCATGAAAACTATTTCCAACGGTCGAAACTAACTTTCATCTCAGTGAGACTACAATTAGACTCAGCTCACCTTCGCTCCAGTATGGGTTTTCCACCATGTCTAAAGTTAACCTGATTCTTTCCCTCTATCTTTCCCTCCCTATCAGCCGGAAGCTTTGTTCTCCTCATAAAACACAAACAGATGTTTGTGTAGGAAACAATTTAATCAAAGAAAAACATGATTTAAGAATAAATGTTTGAAATTTTCTCTTTTCTCTCCCAGAGCTGTGTGTAATAATAACATTGATCATTTATTAATGCTAGTGTTCCTCTGCTGCTAACCCATCCTAGTTAAGCCTGGTACACACATAACTATTTTTTTTAATCTTGTGAGATTTTTTATCTGGTCGAGACCTCATACGTGAAGATAAAAAAATCTGTTATGATCATACTGTGTGTGGTGTGCTCTGAAAATGTAATCACGGAACAGCATACACATGACGATGCTGTCCAGTAACTCAAATACAATCTAGTCCTCCAAGCTGGACAAACGTTGAAACATAGAAGAAGAACCGTAGCAACAACCAGCAAAAAACGTAGAAGAAGAACCATAGCAACAACCGGCAAAAAATGAAGAAGACGAAACATAGTAACAATCGAAAAACACAACACACAGCATGGAAGGGGATATATAGGACGAGGGAATGATGGTGGTCTTGGGACTATTGTTAACAGAAGGAACCTTTTAGGTTCCTATAACCTTTTCAGGAACCAGGCCTTTCTTTTTGCGTATTTTGACATATATGAACTAGAGTTCATGCTAACCCACTACACTACTACATGTGAGATCTATGATGGAGGGTCTCTGGTTGTACTGGACAGGATGGCAGGAAAAGCTAAAACGATATGCATCATCATGGTATACATCACACGCATGTAAATAGTGAGTTTTGCACTGCTGTATTTACTATAAAAATGAATGACTGTGAAGAGTTAAGGCAGATTTATGGTTGCGCAGCATTTGCATCTGCGTAACCGCTGTAGGCTTGGTGTAGCGCCACAGAGGCTCTTCCAGACCTGACATGCACCCCTGCTTCGCAGATGGTTACGTGGAGGTACTCCCTTATGATTGGTCAGTTCAGGATCACGTGTGTTGCCGCATATCTGGATCTTCTTGCTGAATTTGTGTGGTAACCACCATTTTAAAAAGCAATAACCAGTGGACCAAGTTGATAAGGGACTGATCAAATTATTTCTTTGTTATCTTTCACAAGACATTAAAGACACTGAACCATACTGGACGCCATTGTTGTTTTAAAACAGAAAATACCTATTGAACTGAAGTGAACCATCAAAAGAACTTTGACCTGGTGAGTTTACCACCCCTGCTGCCACCTTCAGATAGGAGGAGAAACTGCAACACAAAACCAAAACTACGTGTAACCCCTACGATTGAGTGCGAAAGCAAACTCACCGGCGACAGTTACACCATAAACGACTGCGCTCAGATGTTGTGCGAGCATAAATCCGGCTTTAGAAATATTCAGTTTTTGTCAGTTAGATGTGGTTTGGCCACATCTATAAAATACTAGCTAATAAATATATTAAGTAGTTATTAACCAATAATAGCTATGAAATATTAAATAATCAATTTTTGCTAGCTTTGTTTTAAGCCTTTACCCTGGGGTATGCATTACATTACAGTTTATCAACTTTTTAAAATGCACCACATCACAGGATGATGTTCATCATGTTTAATGAAGGTCTGGCATCAAATACTCTTGGACACTTATAAAAGTACACACCTGTACCCATTGTACCACCCCTTTCTACATTTTTTACATGATGCTAACTTTGTGTGACTATGTCCTCATAATTCTTCTAAACCATAAGTCAGTCACCAACAACCCTTAACCTTTGCTACTGATAGATTCCATAATGCACACAAAGCTTAAAAGCAGGTGACGAGATCTTTATTTTGCACAAATGATGCATTTTCTAAGGAACATTTTCTCTTTAAATGTGTACATCATGTATACATGTATATTCTGTCTGTCCAACTTTCACAACATGATGCTTATTATGACAAGGTGTGTTAAGATTTGTTGGAAGGCAGGAGGTAAAGCATCAAGTCTGCAGCACTCCAACTCCTTCAGTATCTGCAGCAGGTGGTTGTGTCCATCCTCTCCAGTGCAGGCTTCAGGCAGCCACAGATGGATCGAAGGGATGAGTCTGGCCTGAGAACAGTAAGAGCCAACCTGTCCCGGGGCATCAGGAAAGCAAAAGAGGAAAACACACAACTTCAAAGACAGCAGAGACTCACAGAGCCTATGGCAGGGCATCCAGTCCATCACAGACTACAAGTCCGCGCCACAGAGCTGCTGGAGTAACACCTCTCTGCTCAACAACCTGAACAGCATCCCTGGCCGTGTGCTGAAGGACTGCGCAGAGGAGCTTACGGAGGTCTTCACTGACATCTTTATTACTTCTCTGAGGCAAGCTGTTGATCCATCATGTTTCAAAGCCGCCACCATCTAACCTGTGCCGAAGAAATCATCCCCAACCTCCTTTAATGACTACCGCCCTGTGGCACTGACGCCCATTATCATGAAGAGCTTTGAAGGACTGGTCATGGCACACATCAAATCCATTTGACCATGTGGTGCAGAGACAAAACCTCCTGCTGAATGTCAGCAAGACCAAGGAGATTGTTATCAACTTCCAGAGAGACAACACCCAACACCCGCCACTGACCATTGATGGTGCTGCCGTGGAGAGAGTAAGCAGCACCAAATTCCTGGGGGTGCACATCAGTGAAGACCTCTCCTGGACCACCAACACTGCATCACTGGCAAGGAAAGTCCAGCGACACCTTTATTTACTGCACAAACTGTAGTGGGCAAGAGCCCCACTACCCATCATGACCACATTCTACAGAGGAAACATTGAGAGCATTCTTTCCAGCTGCATCACTGTGTGGGGTGGGAGCTGCTCTGACTACAACAGGAGAGCCCTGCAGCACATAGTGAACACAGCTGGAAGGATCATTGGTGCACCACTTCCCTCCCTGAACAACATATACATCACCCACCTCACCCGCAAAGCCATCACAATCGTGAACGATGCAAGCCACCCTGCACACTACCTGTTCAACATCCTGCCCTCTGGTAGGAGGTATAGTAACTTCCATTCCCTTACCACTAGACTCACCAACAGCTTCATCCACCAGATGGTTAGGATGCTCAAGTCTCTCCCCTAAAACCCTCAGCCCCTCCCACCAGCTAAAACCCCCCTCCCAAAGATAAAACACTCTGGACTCTGAAACCCTATAACCCACTAATGACTGACTTGCACTATGCCACTTTGTACACCTCTGCTGCTATTACTGACTGCCTTTGCACTACTATACATAACATATAGATACAACTCTTTGCTTGTACATAGTACCACAATCTATACACACAACTCTGCTGCTACTTTCAAATCACTGTGAACCCCTTATTGTTATCGATATTGTTACAGCTAGCCTTAGGACCAGTTCATGCCTTAAATCTTCGCACTTTATTTATTATTACTGTGCAATGTTTTTTTTTTTTAAACTCATAGTATTTGAATAATAGTTTGGTATTTTTACTGAACCTGAAATGATACCCAAAGCACTTTAAAATATGCATCAGATTCACCCATTCACACACATATTCACACACTGATGGTGGAAGCTGCCATGCAAGGAGCTCCATACGGTGGAGAAGTTGGCACGGCTCAGTGGGTAGAGTGGTCATCTTGTAGTCCGAGGGATGCTGGTTCGATCCTCGGCCTGTTGAGCTCATGTCGAGGTGTCCCTGAGCAAGACACCAAACCCCAAATTGCTCCTGATGGGTCGTGGTTAATAGTTTGTGTTGATTGGGAGAACATTGCTTTGAAAGTTTGCTTTCTTACTGTTTACATACTTTGAGATGCATTCGTTTTTATTGGCAGTTTTATCAGTTTGCAATATTAACAGTGTTTCTTTTTTTCAGATATTTGTTGTGCCTGTGCTATTTTGTATTTTTATTTTTAATGATTACTTCAGTGTTGAAATGTCCTGTCCTGTCTTCACCGCGGGACAGTGGGAAACGTAATCTCAATTTCTTTGTATGTTTTGTACTTGTGAAGTAAGTTGACAATAAAGCTGACTTTGACTTTGTCAAAGTGGGGGATGAGGTCCGCCCAGAGTTCCTTAAGGCTTTGGATGCTGTAGGGCTGTCTTGGTTGACACGCCTCTGCAGCATCGCGTGGACATTGGGGACAGTTCCCCTGGACTGGCAGACTGGGGTGGTGGTGCTCCAACTACAGGGGGATCACACTCCTCAGCCTCCCCGGTAAGGTCTATTCAGGGGTGCTTGAGAGGAGGGTCCGTCAGATAGTTGAACCTCGGATTGAGGAGGAGCTGTGTGGTTTTCGTCCCGTGGAACAGTGGACCAGCTCTACACCCTCTTCGGGGTCTTTGAGGGGGCATGGGAGTTTGCCCAACCAATCTACATGTGTTTTGTGTTCTACTTTCATGCACTTTATTTTACTTTACATGTATTTCACATTGTGGAATCATTTAGGGAGCAATGCCTGCTGGAAATGTGCTGTACAAATAAACCTGACTTATCATGCTGCAGCAGGAAAATCAGGTTGAACAGAGAACAGGAGGCTACAGGAATTGTTTACCAGCCATTATTTGCATTTCTTTTCTGATCAGAGCCTCGGCCCACACCCGTCTCAGCCAATCCCTGCGGGTGCTGAGTGCCTGGATCACGCAGGCATGAAAACTATTCCCAACGGTCGAAACTAACTTTCACCTCAGCAAGACTACAATCAGACTCAACTCGCCTTCGCTCTACTATGGGTTTTCCACCATGTCTGAAGTTAACCTGATGAGTTTCTTTCCCTCTATCAGTCAGAAGTTTTGTTCTTCTTATAAAACACAACCAGATGTTTGTGTAAGAAAGAATTTAACCAAAGAAAAACATGATTTAAGAATAAATGACTGAAATTGTCTTTTTTCTTTCCCAGAGCTGTGTGTAATAATAACATAATAATAATGCTCCTCTGCTGCTATCCCAAGCTAGTTACACTAGAAGCAGAGGGCGGCCATGTATTTGCACCCTGAGGGTTTAAAGACCTTGCTCATGTGCTCAGTGAAGCTCATCTGAGTTGGCAGTCCAAGGGCCTAAACCTATATATGTATATATATATATATATATATATATATATATATATATATATATATATATACATATATATGCATGATGAAGGTAAATAATGTGATCAAAACAGAAGAAATTGAATCTCACACAATGCTTCATCTTATCGTCATAGAGATATGAAAGAGGAACTAAAAGAGAGGAACAGCTGAAAAAGTGTTGTCCAGTTTTATTTAAATGTATTTCAGTTACAGTCACTTCAGAAAGAAAATGCTACAAAAATGTAAAATCAAATTCACATGGTAAGGACATAAAAGGTAATAATGACAGAAAGAAAATAGTTTAATTATCGATTCATGTACATTTGGAGGAAAGTCCCAGTAATGATTTTACTGCTATTCTGAGATTCTCCACATTCATTCAGTAAAGATGCAGAAAACCTATAGAAACTGTTCCCCAGTTAAAAGTTTTAGTTCCAAATGGACTTTCTCGCCCAGTTTGACTCCATCTGTTCTCATTGTCCTCAGACTGGGAGATTTCAGCTTGTACAAGGTGAAGAGGTTCATGATATTTATCTAAAAACAATCTAATTACAGGCAAAACCTGCAGCAGTCAGGTGTTGGGACTTTCCAGCCGACTGGATCATGACAAAGAAAAAAAAAAACAAAAAAAAAAACAGATAATACCATATCATTAATGTTAGGGATAAACACCACTTATCGACAAATTAATTAGCTAAAATGTGTACAAAATTAATGGCTTTTTTAAAAATTCAACAGCCTTTTTTGAAAGTTACCGTTTTGTTTAGGCAAGGCAAGTTTATTTGTATAGCACATTTCATGGTTTAGAGGAGAATGTCTCCTGGTTTAGAGACATGCTGGTGTTTACAGGGCTGTGTTCAAAGAACAGCATCTCCCTTTTATGGTCGAACTGGACAGAGAGACACATGCAGCTCAGGAGTCAGAGCAGTAGGGAGAGGAGGGGATGTCAGAGCAGAGGAAGTTGCAGTGAGAAACTTTCTGTTTAGTGGTGAATGTTTTGCTACCAGCTTTAGTAATAAACACCACACAGCTCTGCTAGTTCCAGCAGAGTCCCATGTCTGCTTCACCACTGCTTAGGAAAGTGAAGGGAGCTAGCCCTGAAGCTGGCTGCTGCTAGATACTGAGTAAAGTGAAGGTCGCTAAGCCTGAAGCTAGCTGCAGTTTCACCCAGGAGTAATCGCCCTTGTCTGCCTCCCAACCTTTGTGTGGAAGCGTAAAGTTTAGCAGCTGCTTCTGTTGGAGTTTTCACCAGTAGTGGAGGCAACAGACCAGAGCAGCATGGTTAGACATGTTACTTCAGGAGGAAAAAGACCAGACGGAAAGACGAGGAAAATAACTATGTTTTTTTGTAGCTGAACTCTCTTCTGGGCGCGGTGTTTAGCTCATGTAGCATAGCATGCACTACCCTATATTAATGCACCCAACCCAGGTTCGATCCCAAACGTCTCCCTGTCCCACTTTCTCATCTACCTGCTGGACAATGAAAGACACTAGAGCCCACACAATGTAAAATACAGAACAATGTTAAAACACCTGTTTATGGAACACATAATATAGAAATAACATCTCATACGTTTTACAATTTCCATTTGGAGATAAAATATTTTTATTTCCTTATTGATGACATCACGATGAAGTCAAGGCTAATTGATTTTGAAAGGCCTGACTAGTTGACTTCAAAAATCACCTAAAATGCCTAAAGTCCCTACAGTATATGTATCTGTTTATTCAGGTACAACCTTCATTGATCTTCTTCATTTGTCTGCGATGTTTGGTGGATTCAGGAACTTTAGAGGTCTAGAGCATCTTTACGACTTCGTCATGAAATCCAGTTCGATGGTCTTTGTTGAGCCTGAATCCACGTCGGTGGCTGTGGCCGTCATTTCTGTGAAGCCAAACTTGATTTTTAGTTTGAGTTCACGGTTCAGCCCACGTGTAATGTCAGGAGAATTAACCACAAAAGAGCCGATTTTTTCAATTCCTCTCTCATCCACATAATTTGGATTTTTTCTTTCTGTGTGAAAGAATTGAAAGATTGTCTCCCTATTATCTGATCCTCCAGCAGACAGACTGTATTCTCTAGATTCATTCCAACCAATGTCTTCATCAATGACCACCAGCTTCTTGAAAATATCATCACACCAGTCACCGTCTTTATCCATTACCTTCTTATCTGTGCGGTGTTGTGACTTATCAAATGGTTCACGGACAGCTAGTCCATAAGTGAAGCCACTTTTCCGAGACGCCACCACTGCTTTGTTTCTCCCAAAATCAACAGCTCCCTTCAGGATGGCTTCTTGAGGCCTAAACGGACACAAAACCTGACAATCATCCATAAACTCATCAGAAATGTGACGACGTAGGATCTGGCTCTCAGCATAGCCCCCCACCAACAGGATATACTCAATGTTGAAATCTTTCTGTAAGATTTCTCGCACACTCTTAGTGATCCTGTACAGACTCTCCTCAAAGAATGATCTCAGTTTCTGTTTGGAGATTTTGATGGATCCTTCATTCCAGGATATACCTTGGACTGAGTGAAAGAACCTTTCTATGTCCTTCTTTTTCTGAGCCAGCGAGCCCAGGTTCAGTGTGCAGACTATTTCTACATCATCATCGTTTCTTTTGAACATGGTGAAGTCATACATTATTTTCTGAACTTCTCCAGGGAATTTTTTCTCATATTCATCCCAGACACCATCACAGAATACTTCTCTGAGGAATTCTCTGAATTTTCTGTCTACAGTTTGTCCACCCTGGTCGTTTCCAGAGGCCTTGTGTAGCTCCTTCAGGGCTCCTCCTTCCAGGACTTCATGTACAGTAATGTCGATGGTTCCACCTGCAACACAGAGGTCATAACAGTTGAGTAGTAAGAGCATGGCCACAAAGGAAAACACTTTACCAGGCTAATAGTTAGAATTCTTTAGTGGTCAGTCACTGAACTAACGCAAATATTGATCAGCTTCCTGCTTCCTCCATCAGCTCTGTCTTTCATCTCTGGATCTGAAAACTTGTCAGCTTAAATGAACTTGATTTGCACTCCATCCATCACCCATACTCGCTTATTCAAATTCAGGGTCATGGGAAGCTGGAGCCTAGCAGCCTACCATGTTTCCCAGCAGCTACTCAGTGCAAGGCAGGGTACACTTGGACAGATTGCCTGGACAGGTTACAGTTCGCCTGGACAGGCCACAGGTCGCTTGGACAGGTCACAGGTCACCTGGACAGGTAATCTCCATCTCCACTTTATTTATAGAGCACTATAAAAATAACACTGCTAACCATAGTATTTTCCACCAGAATTAAGGGAATAAAGAGTAAAAAGTATAAAAACACTGATCAGACAAAAGTTAAAATACATATAAAAAGAAAATCACAAAAACCACTAGTGTTAAAAGCCAAAAAAAAAAAAAGTGTTTTAAGCAGTGATATAAAAACAAGTGAAGAGACCTCCTGAATACGTGAAGGTACCTGGTTCCACAGTCTGGGTCCAATTACAGAAATATTACAAAATAATTACATAAATAAAAGTTTGGATTAAAATCTGGAGATGATACAGGGAAAGAAATGGTTTAACTTTAGACAGGTGTCTTAGCTGAAAGAAACTAGACTTACCATTTTATCACATTCCAAGGTTTATTTCTGCAGGTTTTAGATAGTCAGTCGAGAACCCTATGTCATTCAGACCCTCAGAGGCATCACTGGGCCTAAATAGCAACACCTCAGTCTTTTTGTTAATAGAATGAAAATAAATAAATAAATGACATCCACCTTAATTTCCTCTATACAATCAAGTAATGGATTCGTTAAAGATGTGTTTTTTCCAGGAGGAAATAGATCTGGCTGTTGTCAGCGTAAAAGTAAAGGACATGCCAAGCCTTATAAGAACTGTACTGAGAGGGAGCAAGTAAAGAGTAAAAAGAAGAGGTCCAAGAATGGAGCCCTGAGAACTCCACACACCAGAGGAACAGAAGAGGACTCTGCGGCTCCAATCTGTACACTTGGTTAAATAAGATCTCAGCCATTGTAAAGTTCCATCCCGAATGCCCACCCAGATCTCCAGGTGAGACAAAAGGATCTGATGGTCCACTGTGTCGAAGGCTGCTGGGAGGTCCAACAGTACCAAAGCCACACAGTGATCCAAATCTGTAGCCATAAGGATATCATTAAAAACCATCAATAGTGCATATACGGTACTGTGCAGTGTTTCAAAACCGGACTGAAAATGTTTAAGTACATTGGTTTTCTCTAGGAAAGACTGCAGATGGGAATACACAACTTTCTCCAAAACTTTAGAAAAGAAGCTTAGAGATCGGCCTGAAGTAAGATAAGATGGAAGAGTCCAGGCCGGGCTGTCATGGTTACTGCCCTGCCATGTCGTTTGATTCAGCCCACCTGGGTCTTCTTAACTGCTACACGGTTTCACCTGTTCACAGCATTGCTAAAACACTCCAGTCTTTTCCTCTGCCAGATTACTAACAGCCCTTTTGCCAAGTTGAAGTCCAGCGTTCATTCTACATTTTTCTATGGTTGCTTACTAGTACATATCCCTGGGTTATTCTTCTTGCCTTGCCCACGACAGACCTCTCTTGCCACTTCTGATATCTGGACAGTGACCCACGCTTTGTTTCTGGAGCACCAAGCCTCGCCTATCAATTGTGTTAGTACCTCACATCTGCCTGCCTGTGTTTTGACCATTTGCCTGTTTCTTGACCTCATCAGTTGATTCTGGACTCTCTTTCAGCTCTCCTCTTCCCTCAAGATCAGGCCCTCAACTCACAATCATCCTCCTTTGCAATAAACCTGTTTCCTTTTAAACTACTCCTGTGTGTGGTTGAATTTCTAGAACCTCACAGTTTCTTGTTACAGTATAATCTGACCACCATGGAGCCGTCGCCCACACAGGAGTGGCACTCGCATGTAGAGAAATCCATAAACAAATTGGAGTCTAACATGCAGGAGATGATGACTATGTTGGCAAACCTCTCTACAGCTACAGCTTCACAGGATGGTCCTTCTTTCCAACCTTCTGGATCCTCTTCTCCTTGCCATGTCTCGTAAACCCAAGAACCACGCCTGACTCCTCCTGAGGAGTCATTGTTGACAATTCATTACCCAATATGAAATACACTTCGAACTGCCGCCCTTGTTCTTTCCTACTAAACTGGCTAGGATCGCCTATATAATTTTATTGCTTTCCGGTAAAGCCAAGTTGTGGGAGACAGCAGAGTGGCAGAGGGACTCCCTGATCTGTTACAGCTACCAAAACTTCACTAAAGAGTTCATTAGAGTCTTTGATCCTGTTTTGCCAGAGGGGGAGACAGCCCGGGGTTTGTTATCTTAAAAGCAAGGCAAAAGACAAATCACTGAATATATAATTGATTTCCACACTCTCTCTGCAAAAAGCCATTAGAATGATGAGGCATTATATGACGTTTTCACCAAGGACTCAATGAGGAGATTAAAGAGACATTCTCATGGATATGCCAGGAGTGTTTTTTTTTATTTTTTTTATTTAGATTATATTTTGATCTTTTCTAAAGACCTCCCCACTCACCAAAGACATGTCCAGGCAGCCATTCTCCATCTTCTGCAAAAATATCTGTTAAAGTAGAGAAGTGTGAATTTTATAGAGAGACCATATCGTTTCTGGATTATGTTGTCTCGCCAAACAAGAAATCCATTGGCTCCAGCAAAGTTGCAGCAGTGAAAGAATGTCTGGTTCCTCAGTCTTGCAAACAGCTTCGGACATTCCTGGGTTTTGCCAATTTCTATTGATATTTCTATCAATGTCTACTATTGCCTCACCTTCACAAGCCGTTCTTCGAAAAACAGGTTTGTTTGGAACAATGTAGCAGATTGAGCCTTCTATGACTTAAAGGATCTGTTTACCTCTGCACCTGTCCTCCACTCACCGGATCCCTCGATCCCAGTTCATTGTTGAAGTGGATGCCTCCGACTTAGGAGTAGATGGTATACTAAGCCAAAGGTTTTCTGATGGCAAGACTCATCCCTGTGCTTCCTTTTCTAGAAGCCTCTCAGCAACTGAAATAAATTATGAGGTTGGCGATTGTGAGCTCCTAGCAGTTAAACTGTTGCTTGAGGAGCAGAGGCACTGGCTGGAAGAAGCTAAGGACCTTTTCATTGTGTGGATGGATCATAAGAATCTCAAGCACCTGAGATCAGGTAAAAGGCTTAACCCCAGACAGGCCAGGCAGGCTTTGTTCTGCAGTAGGTTTAACTTTTCCCTATCTTACAGACCAGGGACTAAGAACACTAAGCCAGATGCTCTCTCAAGACTCCAGGAGATCGCAGAGGAAGGGTTGATGGAAGGTAGGGGTGATTACATCCTACCCCACTTGTGCAGATGGGGGTCACTAGATTTGGATTGGAGAGGGAGATCAAAGAAGCCCACCAGCAACATCCAGTTCCTGACGACTGTCCCAAGAATCTCCTCTTCATTCCAGATCACCTAGTTTCAGACGTACTGTTACTTTGCTATAGAGAAAACATCCATGGTCCCCTCTGCCCATGCAGTTGCAGTAAGATGTCAAAGAGTTTGGCAACAAGCTTACAATGCCCTGTTGAAGACATCTGCAGTGTACTCTCAATCTGCTAATCTCCGCAACGGCATATCAGATAGGGCAGAGGGTGCGGCTATCTACCAAGGATCTTCCTCTTTTGAGTCAAAAACCCCAAGTTGGCCCTCCGTTTCATTAGCACTATCCTGATTTTCAAATTGTTGAACCCAGTGGCCTTCGCCTGCTTAGAAGTCTCTCCCACTTTTCATGTGTCCTGGGTCAAACCTATGTCCTGTAATTGAAAATTTTATACACATGTCTGCACTTTGTATTGTTACAAAACCTTGTCTTGTGTTTTACTGAGGAAGGAGGATGACTTGTACCCAGATAAGAATTGAGTGAGCTTCATTTACCTCCCCTTCCAATCTTCTTGTAACATTCCTTTGAAACAGAGGACTAATGATTTACCTTGATGTGATCAGCTCATGCTGGCCTTTATAAACCAAACCCAAATGCATCTGTTCAGACTCGTGCAGTCAAACCTCTTTGACTGTGGGACTCTCATTGCCTGATCAGCTCTTAATAAAAAATACTTTGTTTGATTCTCACTTAATGTGTGACCTTTGATAAATAAAATTCCACAACAGTCCACGTCCAGTTTTGTGCCCTCCTCCAGATTCCTTCCTCCTGCCCGGTTTGTTGTTAGGGGGTCACAACCACTAACAATCACTCCTAGGAAGAATTCAGAGTTAACATTTAACCTCACATACATGTTTTTAACTTTGGGAGGAAGCCGGCGTATCTGTACAAAAAGTCTTGCACTTTTGAGGAGAACATACAACTCCACACAGAAAGGCTTCAGAGGATGGAAGCAGGAAGCTTGTAGCTGCAAGGCATCAGTGCTAATCGCCACACCAGCCTGTAGCATTAACAGCTGGCTTCTAACAAACACCACATGTCATATCTTCTGAAGAATAAAACATCCAGTCATGTAAACCAGGATATAACTTTTTCTTAGTGCACCTGGAAGTTATCTGGTCTATAGACTTTCTTTAAGCATACTTTACCTCCACAATCCACAACTATGTACTGCGCTCCTGGAGACTCCTCTATTCTGTCTCCTCCCTGGTTTTCAGCTAGGAACCCATCAGCTGGAAGCTTCTTGCACCAGACTGAAGCTGCTTCTGGTTCCAGTGCAATCACCAGTTTGTCTTCATTTCCTGTAGTCACAATACCTGCCTGTAAGCAGAATCAAACACTTCCTGTTACTCCTGATCTGATATGAAAACCCTGTACTCAACTCTGGATGTTTTTGTACCTCGGTTGCAGCTTTTCTCATGAACTGCTTGGCTGAAGGATCCCAGATAGCAGGTACAGTCAGCACCCAGGTGAAGTCCGAGGCCACAAACTTCTTCCCTGAAGCGTTGCTGCTGATGGTTTTCAGTGCATCATCCTTCAAGAACCCCAGAGCTGCTGCAAACACCTTCAGGGCCTTCATTGACTTCCCATTGGCAGCTTTGATGGTCAAATCTCTGCTGATTTTCTGCAGATTATTGATAATTATTTCATCTGTGTTTTAAAGCATTTAAACATTTTTAGGTGACTGAACATGAATAGTAGAAGAAACTTGTCATGATTCATGCCTTTGTTCCTTGGTTTACTTTTATGTTCTGGGTTTTTTCATGTTTTTGGTTCATGTTTTTGGTATTTAGGGTCATGTTCAGGTCTGTGTTGCTCTTGGTTTCTGCTCGTTAGTTCACCTGGTCTGATTGTTCATTCATTTCACCTGTCTAGTTAGTTCCTCTGTGTATTTAAGTCAACTGGTTTCAGTTCCTCCTTGCCAGTTCATTGCTTTCTCTTGCCTCTGTATGTTTCTGTTAGATTTAATTTATGCCATGCCACAGTTTTACCTCCAGAGTCTTTTTGTTTTGTAAGTTAGTTTCTTTGTTATTAAAGCCTTTAACTGCACCAGTCTGCCTCCTGCCCTGTCTGCCTGCACTTGGGTCCTCACGTCCACAGCTCCAGACAGAATGAACTGGCCAGACACGGACCCAGCAGGCCCTCCCTAAATCACCTCAATGGTACTGGTGAAATGGCTACAGGGAAATGACCCATGGAATAATGATTTCCGTAAGAAGAACTGGTCACACACATACTTGGCGGAACTGGTGAGTTGTCTAGAGTGGCAGACCTCATTGACAGAGGATTCTCCTGAGAGGTCGCCGTTCCGGGGGTACAGTCTAGCAATCTGGACACCTCCTGGCAAACCCATGCCTAATGGGTCTGCACGGAACGTGGTGGCTGCCAGAAGGAGGTGATCCAGACAACCCTGCCTCGCAATGTCGCTGCCAGCTCCATGCCTCACTCCTCCAGTGTTGCTAATAACTCCATGGTCCACATCCCCAGTGTCACCCCTAGCTCTGCAGTGTCCAACACTGGTGCCCAGGCCTTCTCCAGTGTTTCAGCCCCCGACGTTGGTGCCCAGGTCCATGCTGTCTCCTGAGGGGGTCCCAGGATGGGATGCTCCTCATCCTGCTCATGTTCATGATTCCGACGGGGTTCCTCCTCATCCAGTTCGAGTCCATGTCTCAGAGGGGGTCCCAGGTCGAGACGCTCCTCCTCTGTTTCTAGCTCCTGCTCTAGAGGGGGTCGGGATGCTCCTCCTTTTACTGTGGTTTCTGCCTCCAAGGATGTCGCAACTCCTCCGTCTCCTGTGGTTCCTGCCTCCAAGGATATCACACCTCATCCACCTTTAACGCCAGGACCTGTGTTTGAGTAAATTCTGGTGGACTCACCAGAGATTCAGGTGCTGCTGGTGTGGTCTCTGGGCTGCCATCTAGAGATCAAGCTCCTGTTTGCGTGGCCTCCAGGTCACCCTCCAGAGCCAAGTCTGGGCCGCTTCTAGAGCCAAGCCTGCTGTTGTTGCAGCCTCCCGGCTGCCCTCTAGGGCCAAGCCTGCTGTCTGTGTGGCCTCCCGGCCGCCCTCCTGAACTCTGGTCCCCTCTCCAGGCCCCCTCCACTCACCCAGCTTTGGCCTAGTTTGTCCTTCTGTGCATTTAAGTCCATTGGTTTCAGTTCACCTTGCCAGTTCATTGCTGTCTCTTTCTTCTATATGTTTCTGTTAGATTTAGTCCATGCCATGCACAGTTTTGCCTTCAGAGTCTTTGTTTTGTACTTTAGTTTTTTTGTTATTAAAGCCTTTAACTGCACCGGTCTGCCTCCTGCCTCATCTTCCTGCACTTAGTGAAATTTATAGATGATTCATAGAGATGGAGTAATAAATAAACACATTTTTTCTAGATCCTAATCTAGAATCTAATTTAAAACAAAAGATAAAAGTAGAATGCTGTAATAAACTTACTTTTCCGTAGAGTTCCATCTTGAAGCAGTCGAAGAAGAGCTTCTTTCTAGCCTCCTCACCATGTTTTCTAACATAAGCTTCTTTAGCTTCATAACCAAAGCTAAGAAATTCCTCATTTTCATCAAACAGAATGCAGGAAGGAGCTTTTGGGGTCTCCAGTCCAACCTCTTCACCCCAGAACTTTAGACGGGGCTCAGTTTCTTCTTCGCTGCTCGTCATACTGAAGGCATATCCACTGTAAGCAGTACCAAAGTCTATTGCTATAATGTATGAATCAGACATGGTTGAAACCGGCTCAGCTGGATCACACGAGGAAGACTGAACTGAGATTCAACTGTTGGAGTGTATTTATGTAGTGTGGAGGCTGGGCTAGCTGGAAGCCAGCCCAGTTTATCATAGTGTGAACAGTATTGGGATCACTTTCAGTCTGGATGAGCAGGAGAGAACAACTACAGCGGAGACAACACCGACTCGGCTGCAGGTAAGCACACAACAGCTGGAAACAACTTTAATCTGTCAAACTTAAACAAACCATCATTTATCTTTATAAGAAAAAAACAACAGTTTAAATGTCTGAAACCAGCAAGGGGATTTTTTTGGAAAACAAATGTTAAATTTAAAGTTGTTGTTTTTTCCTTTTTTTTTAAAAAAAAATATACTATTGAATTTTTATTAAATAGTTGAATTAATCTTTGAAGCCAGAGCTGAAATGTAAACTCACCTAAATCCATTATATAAGGACAGGGCAGTTCTCGGGGCTCTGGAGGGCCCAGGCACAATTTATCCTTCAACCAGTATTCACTTCCACTTTCTTGCAAAATATTTATAACAAAAACATTTTAATATTACATTCATAGGTATTGTTGTCACATCTAGTTTTTTTATTACAACTTTTAAATGTTCTCTTCTGGCTTTCACTTCTTCTTCCTCTGACTTAGCATTATTTACTATTTTTATTTATTTAACAAGGGGTGATATGATGTAACATGGCTCCAACACAGAGGATTAAACTATGTGCCGAAACCTGCATTAAGACTTACAGCTAATACAGTAAAAAATAAATACGTAGTGTCCAGCAGAATGAAGATGACTGGACCGATTAAGAAAAAAAAAAAAGAAAATATTTCCACTACAATAACTTGATCCACACATTTTTGTGCTACATTATCAGATTTCTGGTCTATGAATAATATGTTTTAACATTCTTAGTTTTACAGTTTAACTGGGCACAGCAGTTATTTATTATGATCCAAGATTCTGTTTTAATTTCCAACAGGAAATTAAACAGGGTGAAAGACCCAGGGTGAAAAATCTGCTACAGTTTCAACACTGAATTCAGATTATGTTAATTATTATTACTATTTTTTATTTATTTTATTCATTTGTATTTGTGTGATGAAGGATTTGTGCAATTTACATTGGTGTTTATATACACATATACATACTTTCGTTGATCTATCTTACCATTTCATCTATTCTTGTTAACTTTTGTATTTAATAATAAATAAATAATATTAATAAGAAAATAACATAAAAAATATCCTTGTGCTTGTACATTGGCGGGGTTTGTGGTTGGGTTGGGGGGCATTGGTTAGTTGTGGTTGGTTGGGTGTGGGGGCGCTGATGGGTGGTTCGCCCTGGGTGCAAAACTAGCCAAGACTTCCTCTGGATAGTCACCAGGTAGTCACGAGTTAGTTACCAGGTTGTCACAAGGTGGTCACCAGGTAGTAACTGGGTGGTCATCAAGTAGTCACCAGATGCTCAACAGGTAGTCATCGTGTAGTACAGGTGGTCACCAGATAGTCACCATGTAGTCACCAGGTGGTCACCAGATAGTCACTATATAATCACCAGGTGGTCAACAGATTAGAAAATACCATTAGAAAATACCCAGATAGTCACCAGGGGCCAGTTGTTCAAATGTAAACCTAGCGGATTCCGGTTATCGGATAGGATCAAATCTTGAAAATGCATTCCGGATTCCGAAATCCACTTGGATCACGTAATCCAATCCGGGTTGTTATCCGGGAAAACCCTCAGTTTAGGTTGTTTAAAACTTTTGAGTAGAATCCGGATAACTTTGATCCAAAAAAACAGGATTATGCTGATCCCAACAGAGGGCCGGATTACCAGGCAGATTTCAGAAAGAAACTGCGGTACAACCTGACAGCTGATCAAAAAATAGAACTCTTTATTCAGTAAATATGCTTATATTTGTATTTTACATCTGACTTAACCGTTACAGTGATAAAGTTGTTAACATAGGGACAGACTCTTAGTAAGTCTTTCAGCGTAGTAAAATAAAACAGAAAAAAGCACAATGTAAAAATAAAAACATGACATTAACATATCCCCACGAAATAAACGACCAAACAGATCCAATAACAAACACTAAAAAATGAAATTTCTAACGATTTCTTAGCATCCTTTACTATACATTCCGCCCGTCCGTCAGACAGAATTACAGAGGTTGGTCCGGAACAATTAACATTGTCACAGAGAGGGCTATTCCGCCTGTTACATGCTCCCGCTGGTTCCACTTGCAAAGCATGCAAACCGTCTCTTCTACCTGTTGTTCTTCACATGGCCGGCAGCGAACACTGATCTACATGCTGGAAATCCGGATTACATGATCATGAAAAACAGGATTTTGGATCAAGGTGATCCAATCCTATTTTGCTTTGAGCAAACGGGATAAAAGTGAGCCGGATTACGTGATCCACCGTCCAGAAAAAATGGATTACGAAATCCAGATAGCTTTTATCCAGATTAAATTTTTTGACCAACCGGCCCCAGGTGGTGGCTTGATAGTCAGAAGATAGTCATGAGGTGGTCACGAGATAGTCACCAGGGGCCTCATTTATCAAGCTTGGATAAGAACAAAAACAGGCGTATGTCAAATATAGTCAACTTTTGGGATTTATGAAAACCAAACTTTATGGGTAAATGTTCCTACCTCCACACCAACTCTGATTCAGGCATATGCACAAAATATGGGAAAACGGGGAACTGCGACACCAATGGCACAGATTAAAATCAAGGAAATGCTGTGAATATGAGACATTTGTGCACAATCCACTATTACCTTTCACATAGCATGTTAGATATTAAAGGTGTTTGAAGAAATTAATAAAGTGGCACATTTGATATTAATTCTCCTAAGAGCACATGCTCAGGGATTTAAAAGAAAAAGGGAGATGATATTAAATAGGAACCTCAACTACTAAAATATGTTCTGTCATTGTGAAACAAAACTTCCATGTTATAAAATCCATCCAGCTAAATAAGGTGGGCAGTCTGCTGCCAGCATGTAGCAGTCAGTGCGAAAGTAAGCTTTGGTCCTTAATTCTAGCAGAGCGGGACGCAGACTGGAGACTGGAGGTCTAGAAGTGATGCAACACTAATGGAATACACAAGAGGTGTATTTCCTTTTCTATTCATTCTTACACAATGCAATTTTAATTGTTGTCCCAGTTTCTGTCAAGACGTACTTTAGTTCCCTTAACTCCTTGGCCGCCTCGTTAATAGCAGTGATTGTGTCCCTCTGCACCGCCCACCCATCAACTACAAAGAAATATTATTTAACACTGAATAAACTGGTACAAATCTCAGATGTATCTGTACATATTTGTTTTATAAATCAAAACAAATTACTAAATTACCGGCATCATCACTATCATTTAGCAGAAAGAGATTCACCACTGTGGGATTCGAACTTTGGTCTCCTGCATGGGAAATGGATGCCCTACCAACTGAGATATCAGCCACATATTCTGATGCCTCTTGTGGGTCTTGTCTTCTCACAGTGTGATGACAGCATCTGCCACCTGCTGCTACTATTAAGCCTTTCTGACACAAGAAATGCCCATCCCGTGCCCACCAATTAAACATTTTTTTACATTTGTCAACATAGTCCATCAGAATCTCAGTCTCACACCGTGAAAAATTCCACTTCTTTCCTCTTTTTCGCTCTCGAGCCATCATGCAAATGATGTGATGAATATGAATCATAGGCATCCACCTGACCATTTATAGCCACCATGTGGGCGGATCAAGGCGCTCCATCACGTGTGCCTGCTTTAGAGTTGATTCTGATTTATGAACGGAAACAGGCAAGGGACGTGCTTTTGTATGCTTTTATAAATCTGAAAGTTAAAATGCATAACTGCATTTCGTTTTTGCGCTACAGATGCCACCTGTAGTTTGCTTTGCTATGCACAGTTTGATGAATGAGGCCCCATGTAGTCACGAGATAGTCACCAGGTAGTCACCAGATATTCACCAAATAACCACTATATACTCACCATAGTCATCAGGTTATCAGAGTAACCAGGTAGTCACAAGTAATCACCAGACAGTACCCAGACAGTCACCAGGTAGTCACCACATAGTCTCCAGGTTGTCACCAGATAGTCACTAGATAGTCACCATACTCACCAGGTGGTCACCAGATAGTCACGAGGTCATCACCAGGTGGTCAACAAAGAGTCACCAGGTAGTCACCAGATAGTACCCAGATAGTCACTAGATAATCACCAGGTCTTCATCTGTTAGTTACCAGGTGGTCACCAGATAGTCACCAGGTAGTAACCAGGTTGTTAGCAGGTAGTCACCAGGTGATCACCAAAAAGTCACATGATAGTCACCGGGTAGTCACTAGATAGTAACCAGAATGTCACCAGGTAGTCTCCAGGTGATCACCACGTGGTCATTAGGTGGTCACTAGACTGTCATCAGATAGTCACCAGATAGTAACCAAAAAGTCACCAGGTGGTCACCAGATAGTCACGAGGTCATCACCAGGTGGTCAACAAAGAGTCACCAGGTAGTCACCAGATAGTACCTAGATAGTCACTAGATAATCACCAGGTCTTCATCTGTTAGTCACCAGGTGATCACCAAAAAGTCACATGATAGTCATCGGGTAGTCACTAGATAGTAACCAGAATGTCACCAGGTAGTCTCCAGGTGATCACCACGTGGTCATTAGGTGGTCACTACACTGTCATCAGATAGTCACCAGATAGTAACCAAAAAGTCACCAGGTGGTCAACAGAGAGTCAAGTAGTCATCAGATACTCACCAGGTATTCAACAGGTATTCAACAGGTGGTTACTAGATAATCACCAGGTAGTAACAAGGAAGGTCACCAGGTAATCACCACAGAGTCACCAAATAGTCACCAGGTAGTCACCAGGTGGTCAACAAAGAGTCACCATGTAGTCACAGGTAGTCTTTAGATAGTACCAAGATAATCACTTGATAGTAACCAAGTAGTAACCAGATTGTCATCAGACAATAACCAGATAGTCACTAGACAGTCATAAAGTAGTCAACAGATACTCACCAGGTAGTCACCAGGTGGTCACCAGATTATCACCACAGAGTCACCAAATAGTCACCAGGTAGTCACCAGGTGGTCAACAGAGAGTCACCAGATATTCACTAAATAACAACTATATACTCACCATAGTCACCAGTTGGTCACCAGAGAGTCATCAGGTAGTCACGAGTAGTCACAAGATAGTACTCAGATAGTCACTTGATAGTAACCAGGTAGCAACCAGATAGTCATCAGACAATACCCAGATAGTCACTAGATAGTCATCAAGTAGTCATCAGATACTCACCAGGTAGTCATCAAGTAGTCACCAGGTGGTCACCAGATAATCCCCAGATAGTCACCAAGTAGTCACCACATAGTCACTAGGTTGTTACTAGATTAATAATAATAATAATAATGGATTAGATTTGATATAGCGCTTTTCAAGGCACCCAAAGCGCTTTACATTGTCTATCCATTATTCATCCACTCCTCACTCATACCTGGTGATGTCACGTCTCCGCTGATAGGGGTCAGTTTTTCCCAGCCGTTCCCGAACGCATCTCCAGTTTTCAGCATGATTAGGACTGATGCGCTCCACCTGTCGCAAGCACTACTTATACAGGTCTGTGACATCCCTTCAGGGCCAGATCGTCTCGGTTTCACCCTGCACGTATCCAGCCTCTGTTCCCAGTCTGTTTCCCAGTATTACCTGTCTGTCTGCCTGCCCGTTGCAGACTCTTTTTTCTCGCACCTGGACTTTTCGTCTCTGCCCGCTCCCTGTTAACTCAGCCTTGTCTGTCTGCCTGCCCGTTGCCGACTCTGTATTTCGTTACCTGGATATTCGCCGCTGCCCGCTCCCTTAGTGTTACTCAGCCTTGTCTGCCTGCCTGTCCGCCGTCGACCCTGTATTTCTGTACCTGGACTTCTGCCTCTGCCTGCTCCCTTACTGGTAATTCTGCCTTGGTTAATTATCAGATTATATGGTTTACCGACCTCTGGATTGTTCACAGGATACTGTCTCTAGATCACGGACTCTGTTACTTCTCTGATGGAGAAACGCAGAAGCGCCTGCTGCAGCCTTCATACCTTTGGACTTTCTGATCTCCGCCAGTTTCCTGAGTTCATTTCTATTAAGTTCATTTTGTTAAATAAAACTCCATCACTTATCCCTGGGTTTCTGATTATTTATGAGTCCAATCTCCTGGTACGTGACAGGTGATGGTAAGCTATGTATGTAGCTGCCCTGGGGCAGGCTGACAGAGTCGCCCTCTCCGACTATCACAGAACATTCATCCACATTCATTCACCAGTGATGCCAACACTGGAGGCAAGGAGGGTTAAGTGTCTTGCCCAAGGACACAACGACAGTTGACTGCAGGAGTGGGCGACATTGGACAACCTGCTCTACTGCCTGAGCCACTGCTGCCCCCAGTGGCTCAGTCACCAAATGGTCACTAGATACTCACCAGGTAGTCACTAGATAGTAATCACCAGATAGTCATTAGGTAGTCATCAGATACTCACCAGGTATTCAATAGGGAGTCACCAGGTGGTCACCAAATAGACACCAGGTGGTCACGAGATACTTACCAGGTAGTAACAAGGAAGGTCACCAGGTAGTCACCAGGTGATCACCAGATAGTGTCACCAGATAGTCTCCAGATTTTCACTAAACAACCGCTATATACTCACAAAGAAAAAAAAAATCCTCTTAAAAATGAATTATCTGAGTTTTTATCATTATTTGAAATATTGAGTCATAGTGTGTTGTGTTTTTTTTTTTTAATCCAAGAAGTTGTTAGTGTTATATGATCAACACTGTCTTTAAAGGTTTAATTTTTAATGGTCCATTTATCCATCATCTACATCGCCTTGTCCAATGAAGGGTAGTGCGGCAGCTGTAGCCTTACCCAGCATTGAGCAAGTGAGAGGCAGGTACACCTGGACAGGTAACCAGTCCATCACAGGGCCAACACAGAGAGACAAACAACCACTTACACACACTCCTAAGTAGAATTTAGAGCGACCAGTTAACCTGACATCATGTGTTTGGACGGTGGGAGGAAGAGAACCCACAGCTTATGGGGCGGCTGTAGCTCAGGAGTAAGAGCAGTTGTCTTTCAACCGGAAGGTAGGCAGATTGATTCCAGGCTTTCACTGACTATATGCCGAAGTGTCCTTGGGCAAGACACTTAACCCCACGTTGCCTGCCGATGTGCCTATCAGGGTGTGAATGTGTGTGTGAATGGGTGAATGTGATAAGTAATGTAAAGCGCTTTGAGTGGTCAAACTGACTGGAAAAGCGCTATATAAGTCCAAGTCCATTCACCGGGAGAACATGCAAACTCCACAAAGAAAGGCCCTCCCAGCTGAGGCTAGATCTGTCTAAAAATCTAGATAAAATAACTTTTAATAGTGAATGAATTAAAAAATAAAACCATTTAATCAAAAAAAAAAGTATTGGTCTTTTATTATTATTATTCTAGTTTGGTTTGCACAGTGTTTTTGATTATGCACATCCTTATTTAACTGTACATACACCTACAGCTGATACTTCTTACTTGTTCTCTCCTGCTCTGTTGATGTGTACATGTTGCACATCTGTCTGTCTGTCCGCTGAAGTGTAAAGATAAAATCACAAATCTAATTGAGAAAAGTCACAAATGATTCTACACAGGACATAAGAGTCAAGAAGCCTTGTAAAAAGATATCAGTGAATAAATATTTGATATGTTTAATTTAAATTAATTAATAAAGGTGTGTTGGGTGAGGCCATTAAAACAAGGCTACAGTGCAGATTTCAGCAGGGATATCACTTTTTTATATAAGTCAATATTTCTTCTAAAATGGTTTAAACATTTGTGTTTAGTGTTTATCTGTATGATAAGTTCAGTGTATTTACCAAAAACAGGAAGTAGCTTCCAAAAATGACCAGAGCAGACATGTGACAACAAAAACAAAATTCCATCTTTTTCTCTCTGGTTTGTGGGATTATGGACGTCATTACTTTTGTTTCTGCCAACAGAATCAACCAGATGGAAAACGATCAACCACGTCAGCATCATGGTACAAGGTAAATGTCTGATTTGACTTTTTTCAGTTACTTAGATTGTACTGGTCCTAACTAAATGTTTTTCCACTGGAAAGGAGAAGCTCTCCAGTAATGCTGCACATTCTCTACCATGGTAATAAAGGGCATTCTATTCTATTCTATTCTCAATACTATTCTGCTAGAGGTTCTAACTGCTGATATGAAACAATTCTTGTAAATAAATAGCTGGAAAATTAGAGTATTAGAGTGAAGACAGCTAACCTGACAGAGTTCAGACATCAGCTTCCTAGAAGTCCTAACCCTAACCCTACATCCCTAGAAATTCTACATGGTAACAGGAACACTGGTTTTACTCATCATAATTGAGGTCTGGTTTAATTTATTCACACTGGCTTTTTCTCTCTGTTGTTTCTCAGTAGAATTGAAAAGATGGAAATCCATCAGCAAATGCAGCACGACAGCAGGTAAGAAAAATAATCTGATTTCAGCTTTAAACCCTGCTACTGCTGAACCCGATACCTTGTCCACACACAGCTGCTGAACCCGGTACCAAGTACACCAGCTGTATGCACCAGTTCATGTGAGGTGATATAGGGGTGTTTTCTTTTAAATGTTTCTGAAACAAGAAGTAATGAACGCATCTGGACTAGGAATTTTATCCTTTCACACTTAGATGATTACATGTCTTATCTTCCCTAAAGTTAATGAGTTAGGTTAGTGAGAAAATTCAGAACTGAAAGAAGGAAACTGGAGTTCATACAGTACTGAGTGCATCAGTGGCCCCACAAATTCTGATTTACAGTCACAGGTAATGCGTGTGAGATCAGTAAGCCAGACTGGGGCAACTTTCATCTCAAGGAACAGACATACAGAAAGATGGGAAACCTGAATTTAGGTGGTTTTATGTGTCATTGTGTTATCATGACCCTTTAGTCCTGGAGACATCAGCACATGTACGATTCAGTACAATATTTCTCTGGTAAATTCTCGAGGATTCATACAGGTTTTTCTCTGGTTTATCTGACTTCTGTGAATATGTCCCAAATGAATCCAGTAACTGTGAGATTTATTCCGGCTTCATGTTTAACTCTACAGATCTGCTCTGGAAGAAGAGGAACGAAACCTGAAATACCTCAAGCACAGGTGCGGCACACACAGCTAAAATATTAGTTTATTATTTCATCTGTACATTGATGAAAAAAACTGTTTAATTTAAGTTGTAATGTACCAAAAACATCCAGATGTTTTCCAGTTTGTGGGATTATGGGTCAGTAATCAGCTCTACATTTTAACCAAATCACTGGTTTTACTCATGAACCAGCGGTCTGATGGGATTTATCCAAAAAAACTTTATTTATTTCTATTAACAGCATGGAGCATTTGGTCATTGAACTACAGCAGCAACATGGTCCAAGGTAAATTTGAACTTTTATACCACATCAGAGTTTTTAAAGTCTGGACACATCAACACTGGTAAATTATAATAAATTGGAATATTTCTCTGGTAAATTCTGAAGGATTAATTCAGGAGCTCATTTGTCTGATCTTCCAACATCTCCATTCAAACATGTTGCTAATTCAGCATCATGGAAATGACAAAAAAAAAAAAAAAATGTTACATATGCTGGTGGGCTGGGCAAGAATGAAGACCAAACCCTCCACATCACACAGTCTGTCTATCAAGACGGAGTCAGACTACACCATCTTGGTCACAGGTGAGGACATCCCATTGCTTCCAAGTCTGGGACAAATCTGCAGATCAAAACGTTCTGACAGGCAGATGGCCTGACCAGGATCAGCCAGCTCCCTGGAAAGTACAAGGTATGGTGATCATTCCATACTGTACCAGCAGGTGATGTGGCCTCTGAAAATGAGCAAAATCCCCTCCTCAGTGGTAAGAAAGACGGACCAGCTGGCAAACCCATTCATCAGAAAGCGGATGGGACTGCTAAGATGTCTGTCAGACATAGGCCTCTTTGACAGGAACATGCTACAACCACCGCTGCAATCCATCAGCTTGGGATACAAGCCAGAGAAGGTTTGGTTGGAGATGGAGCTGAGGGAATCTTCTGACCAGCTGGTGAGAGCAGCAGGCACCCCAATAATAATGGGAAGGAAGTGGAAAGCCCAGGAAGAAGTTGACACAGAGGCTCAAGCAGGCCCTACGAGAGGCAAGACTCCCTTGTTCTTGTCAAAGGCATCCAACGAAGATGGAAGAGCCATGTTGGTGGCAGAGGTAGCAAGAGCTGAACAGGAATGCCTGACCGTCAAAGCGATGTCTTAGGACCAGCAAGGTCGCTACAGACGGTGACATGACCTGGTGCTGAAGAAGCTGGCAGAGGTGGCAAGTCCTGCAGACACGAGGCAAACAGCAGAGCTTCTGCTCCAGGCAGACATGCCATCCAGTTTGCAAGGGCTAGAGAGAGCATCAAGCTCCACCCACCCCCACCCCCTCCCCACCAGAGAGACACAGCAAGACTCCTCATACTGGACAGTGAGTGGACCATGAGGGTCGACCCAGGGAACCGGCTATGCTTCCCCAGGGAGATTGTGGAAACATTGCTCCAGCCAGACTTGGTCATGTGATCAGAGGCTTGCAAGACTGTCCTTTTGGTCGAACTCACTGTCACATGGGAAGGAGAGCTGGAGGCTGCTAATAAGTAGAAGCAAACCAAGTATGCAGACCTGGTGGCGGAATGCAGGGAGGCTGGCTGGAAAGCTGTTACGTGTCCCGTGGAAGTGGGGTGCAGAGACTGCTCACATGGGATGCATAGGGGGCGTCAAAAAGCTGTGAAATAGCTAGCTGAGGAGGCAGAGAGAGGCAGCTTCTGGCTGTTGCTAAGGAGGAAGCATAAGAGGTGGGGCCCGAACAACACCTAGAGCTTCAGCAGGAAGAGATCCCTGCCATCGCTCCGTCATCAGGCGACGTACTGGGGTTAAAGGAATGAAATGTCAATGACTGGTGGTCCCCAGCTGAAGACCCACGTAGGCCCACAGAGGTGTATAGCAAGGTGTCATAGTACACCGTCCAAAGTCTTTGGTGGAGGTGTGTCAGGCAGCAGTGCCCAGCAGGATACCTTCACAGATTAGTGCTGTTGTGAAATCCAGCTTCTTTCAGCTTAGACACTTGTCCAAAGCCAAGCCGTTTCTTCGTTATCATACCTTAGAGATTTTAATTCTTGGTTTATTACAAACCGCCTAGATTACTGCAACACACTTTGTAGGCCATAGTCGGTCAATTCTGGCCTGACTGCAGCTCACTCAGAATGCTGCAGCTCTACTTTTAACTGGCACCAAAAGATAGGAGCACATCACATCGGTTTTAAGGTCTTTGACTGGCTACAGGTTTTGTTCCATATTGATTTTTAAATGTCAACATGTCCTCGCCCCACAGTATCTGTCTAGCCTGCTCCAGTCCTACACCCCTACACCTTCTCTCATGTCAGCAGATCACTCCCTGCTAGTTGTCCTTAAATCTAGGATGAAATCCAGAGGGGACCGCTTCTTTTTAGTTGTTGGCCTCAAACTCTGGAACGCACTGCCCCTGCACCTTAGACAGGCCGGGTCTCTTTCTGGTTTTAAATCCTCTCTCAAAACCTCTTTTTTTTCCATCCATCCATCCATCCGTCCGTCTGTCGGTCCTCAAGCCATCCAACCATTCATCCATCCATCTGTCATTTTATCCATCCATCCATCCATCCATCCATCCATCCATCCATCCATCCATCCATCCATCCATCCATCCATCTTCTCTACTACTGAGTCCAGTTCAGGGTCATGGGGAAGCTGGAGTCTATACACCTGGGCAGATATTCAGTCCGTTGCAGGACCAACACAAAGAGACAGACAACGCTTCGGTCGGTCAAGTCTATGAACGGTGGGAGGAAGCTGATCTGATGTGCTTCATGTTTCTACTTCATGTTTCTACTAATAAAATAAAATGAAGAGTGTTTTATCTTGGGTTCTGTGAATATGGTGGATACCATCCACACCTGTCTGAATTTCTCCACTGAGGCATCAGTAAAGCTCTATCTAATCTATTATGAAAGATTAAAACGATTAATTTAAAAAAATATATGTTTAATGCAAAATACCTGAATGTGTAACATATACATTCTACTTGTTTCTAATTCCCAGGAAGCTATAGAGCTGAATATTTTACTATGGTTTCTGACTGAGGCTGGCTCAGCAGGTCTTTAATTAATTATATAACAGTATGAGATTCTTGTCATGTTTGATTTTCCTCCACAGATCCATTCTGAACCTGCTGATCCCACTGAACGACAGGTAATATCATAGAAAATCTAGTGAAGCAGTCATCTGATGTGATTTCATTTCTGTGAATCACATTTCTGTAATTTCTGTTAATAGTATCGACCAGTTGCAAAGTTCCCAACAGAAAGCCCATCATGGTATCAGGTAAAAATTCTTTTGATTGTGTCCCGTCAAGCAGGATGATGGTCTGGATGCCGTGTTGCTTCAAGAAGAGCTTTATTATATACGGCCCCTCCTGATAATTAAGTTTTAGTCTTTATTCTTGCTATATTTACATGTTAACTTACGTATAGGCTGGTATTTCATCACTCCGAGAGGAACGATACAAACATTTTCACTGTCTATAAACACCTCAGTGAATCTGACAGAGGTTTTCTGAAGAACAATTTGAGAATGAATTTGGGAGGATTTCTTAGAAGAAACTGGTGAACAGTTTTTAATGTGTGAGGTCTTTTTAATGCTTTATCTTACCTACAGATCTGTCCTGGAACAAGAGGCAGAAAATCTGAAACCTCTCAAGCAAAGGTAGCATACATTTGACATAAATAAGCATAGTTAATTTACTTCTTTATAAATCTATAAAGTAGCCAGTATTTCCAGAAAGAAAAGAAACAGTTCAGATTTGTCTTTGCCATCAGAGCTGTATGAATATAAATAACAACCAAATCCTAGCTTTTTCTCCAGTGGGAATATGGGAGTATATTAGAAATAAGTTCTATGTTTTTACAGAATGACCAGTCATCGGAGGGGATTTATTCAAAAATTATTTCTTAATTCTGTCAACAGAATTGAACAGATGGAATCAGTTCAACCAAAGAACCATGCTGGTGTCAGGTAAACATCTGATTTTAACTTTTATTCCAGATGTCAGAGGTTTTAATCCTTTTTAGATTCTTGTGGAAAATCTGGAAACAACAACACCAGTAAAATATACCACAATGGATCATTTCTCTGGTAAAATCTGCAGGATTAATGCAGCAGATCTACAGTCCAATTGGACTGAGAACAATCTGATTTAAATGTATCCAGTAACATCTAATCTTAATCTTTTACTCTACAGCTCTGCTCAGGAACAGGAGGAAAACATCAGATCTTTCAAGCAAGGGTACAGTACTAACACTCACTTGAAGTATATGATACTCAGTGTATAAAGGGTTCAGTATTTCAATGAAAAAACGACTAAAATTCTAAGACAAAACAATCACATAATTATAATTTATTTAATATTATGCGAAGCCATTTTATAAATGTCTTCATTTAAGGAAGATAAATCAGTTAGCATCAGTGTATATATATATATATATAAGAAATAAGTTTACATTAAAAACTGTAACAATTCTACAGGTGTGCCCTGGAAGAGGAGGGAGAACACCTGACATCACACAAGCAAAGGTGCAGTACATGGAACAAGATTACAATCTAACAAATTTTTATTTAATTTATTTTACAATACATTAATATTTCCATTAATCAGACACACAGCTGTTAATACATCACATTTATTTAATTATGTACATAATCAGTATAATATTGTTTCTTCAAACGAGAACCAGTTATATCCAGTAGAGAACAAAAGTTATCAACATTACACAACCAGAACTAGAGTTATCCCCAGCACAGAACCTACTTCTCTACTACTGAGTCCTGTTCAGGGTCATGGGGAAGCTGGAGTCTGTACACCTGGGCAGATATTCAGTTCGTTGCAGGGCCAGCACAGAGAGACAGACAACCTGTCGGTCGGTCATGTCTATAAACTACGGGAGGAAGCTGATCTGATGTGCTTCATGTTTCTACTTCATGTGTCTACGAATAATAATATAAAAAGGCGAGAGTTTTATCTTGACTGTGAGATCAGTAAGCCAGTCTGGGGAATCTTTCATCTCAAGGAACAGACATACAGGAAGATGGGAAACCTGAATTTAGGTGGTTTTATGTGTCATTGTGTTATCATGACCCTTTAGTCCTGGAGACATCAGCACATGTACGATTCAGTAGAATATTTCTCTGGTAAATTCTCGAGGATTCATGCAGGTTTTTCTCTGGTTTATCTGACTTCTGTGAATATGTCCCAAATGAATCCAGTAACTGTGAGATTTATTCCGGCTTCATGTTTAACTCTACAGATCTGCTCTGGAAGAAGAGGAACGAAACCTGAAATACCTCAAGCACAGGTGCGGCACACACAGCTAAAATATTAGTTTATTATTTCATCTGTACATTGATGAAAAAAACTGTTTGATTTAAGTTGTAATGTACCAAAAACATCCAGATGTTTTCCAGTTTGTGGGATTATGGGTCAGTAATCAGTTCTACATTTTAACCAAATCACTGGTTTTACTCATGAATCAGCGGTCTGATGGGATTTATCCAAAAAAACTTTATTTATTTCTATTAACAGCATGGATCATTTGGTCATTGAACTACAGCAGCAACATGGTCCAAGGTAAATTTGAACTTTTATACCACATCAGAGTTTTTAAAGTCTGGACACAATAACACCGGTAAATTATGATAAAATGGAATATTTCTCTGGTAAATTCTGAAGGATTAATTCAGGTGCTCATTTGTCTGATCTTCCAACATCTCCATTCAAACATGTTGCTAATTCAGCATCATGGAAATGACAAAAAAAAAAATGTTACATATGCTGGTGGGCTGGCCAAGAATGAAGACCAAACCCTCCACATCACACAGTCTGTCTATCAAGACGGAGTCAGACTACACCATCTTGGTCACAGGTGAGGACATCCCATTGCTGCCATGTCTGGGAAGAATCTGCAGAGCAAAACGTTCTGACAGGCAGATGGCCTGACCAGGATTAGCCAGTTTCCTGGAAAGTACAAGGTATGGTGTTCAGTTCATACTGTACCAGCAGGTGATGTGGCCACTGAAAATGAGCAAAATCCCCTCCTCAGTGGTAAGAAAGACGGACCGGCTGACTAACCCATTCATCAGAAAGCGACTGGGACTGCCAAGATGTCTGTCAGACATAGGCCTCTTTGACAGGAACATGCTACAACCGCTGCAATCCGTCAGCTTGGGATACAAGCAAGAGAAGGTTTGGTTGGAGATGGAGCTGAGGGAATCTTCTGACCATATGGTGAGAGCAGCAGGCAGCCCAATAATAATGGGAAGGAAGTGGAAAGCACAGGAAGAGGTTGACACAGAGGCTCAAGCAGGCCCTAGGAGAGGTAAGACTCCCTTGTTCTTGTCAAAGGCATCCAAAGAAGATGGAAGAGCCATGTTGGTGGCAGAGGTAGCAAGAGCTGAACAGGAATGCCTGACCGTCAAAGCGATGTATTAGGACCAGCAAGGTCACTACAGACAGTGACATGACCTGGTGCTGAAGAAGCTGGCAGAGGTGGCAAGTCCTGCAGACAGGAGGCAAACAGCAGAGCTTCTGCTCCAGGCAGACACACCATCCAGTTTGCAAGGGCTAGAGAGAGCATCAAGCCCCACCCACCCCCAGCCCCACCCTACCAGAGAGACACAGCAAGACTCCTCTCACTGGACAGTGAGTGGACCATGAGGGTTGACCCGGGAAACCGGCTACGCCTCTCCAGGAAGATTGTGGAAACATAGCTCCAGCCAGACTTGGTCATGTGATCAGAGGCTTGCAAGACTGTCCTTTTGGTCGAACTCATTGTCACATGGGAAGGAGAGCTGGAGGCTGCTAATAAGTAGAAGCAAACCAAGTATGCAGACCTGGTGGCGGAATGCAGGGAGGCTGGATGAAAAGCTGTTATGTGCCCCGTGGAAGTGGGGTGCAGAGACTGCTCACATGGGATGCATAGGGGGCGTCAAAAAGCTGTGAAATAGCTAGCTGAGGAGGCAGAGAGAGGTAGCTTCTGGCTGTTGCTAAGGAGGAAGCATAAAAGGTGGGGCCCCAACAACACCTAGAGCTTCAGCAGGAAGAGATCCCTGCCATCGCTCCGTCATCAGGAGACATACTGGGGTTAAAGGAATGAAATGTCAATGACTGGTGGTCCCCAGCTGAAGACCCACGTAGGCCCACAGAGGTGTATAGCAAGGTGTCATAGTACACCGTCCAAAGTCTCTGGTGGAGTTGTGTCAGTCAGCAGTGCCCAGCAGGATACCTTCACAGATTAGTGCTGTTGTGAAATCCAGCTTCTTTCAGCTTAGACACTTGTCCAAAGCCAAGCCGTTTCTTCATCATCATAACTTAGAGATTTTAATTCATGCTTTTATTACAAACCGCCTAGATTACTGCAACACACTTTATGTCGGCCATAGTCGGTCAATTCTGGCCTGACTGCAGCTCATTCAGAATGCTGCAGCTCTTCTTTTAACTGGCACCAAAAGATAGGAGCACATCACATCGGATTTAAGGTCATTGCACTGGCTACCTTTTTGTTCCATATTGATTGTTAAATATCAACATGGCCTCCCCCAACAGTATCTGTCCAACCTGCTCCAGTCCAACACCCCTACACCTTCTCTCATGTCGGCAGATCACTCCCTGCTAGTTGTCCTTAAATCTAGGATAAAATCCAGAGGGGACCGCTTCTTTTTAGTTGTTGGCCTCAAACTCTGGAACGCACTGCCCCTGCACCTTAGACAGGCCGGGTCTCTTTCTGGTTTTAAATCCTCTCCTAAAACCTCCGTCCATCCATCCATCCGTCAGTCCGTCCTCAAGCCATCAAACCATCCATCCATCCATCCATCATTTCTACTACTGAGTCCAGTTCAGGGTCATGGGGAAGCTGGAGTCTATACACCTGGGCAGATATCCAGTCCGTTGCAGGACCAACACAGAGAGACAAACAACCCGTCGGTCGGTCATTGTCTATGAACGGTGGGAGGAAGCTGATCTGATGTGCTTCGTGTTTCTACTTCATGTGTCTGCTAATAATAATATAAAATGAAGAGTGTTTTATCTTGGCTGTGAGATCAGTAAGCCAGTCTGGGGCGTCTTTCATCTCAAGGAACAGACATACAGAAAGATAGGAAACCTGAATTTAGGTGGTTTTATGTGTCATTGTGTTATCATGAACCTTTAGTCCTGGAGACATCAGCACATGTACGATTCAGTAGAATATTTCTCTGGTAAATTCTCGAGGATTCATGCAGGTTTTTCTCTGGTTTATCTGACTTCTGTAAATATGTCCCAAATGAATCCAGTAACTGTGAGATTTATTCCTGCTTCTTGTTTAACTCTACAGATCTGCTCTGGAGGAAGAGGAACGAAACCTAAAATACGTCAAGCACAGGTGCGGCACACCCAGCTAAAATATTAGTTTATTATTTCATCTGTCCATTGATGAAAAAAAAAAACTGCTTGATTTAAGTTGTAATGTACCAAAAACATCCAGATGTGTTCCAGTTTGTGGGATTATGGGTCAGTAATCAGTTCTACATTTTAACCAAATCACTGGTTTTACTCATGAATCAGCGGTCTGATGGGATTTATCCAAACAAACTTTTTTATTTTTATTAACAGCATGGGGCATTTGGCCATTGAACTACAGCAGCATCATGTTCCAAGGTAAATTTGAACTTTTATACCACATCAGAGTTTTTAAAGTCTGGACACATCAACACTGGTAAATTATGATAAAGTGGAATATTTCTCTGGTAAATTCTGAAGGATTAATTCAGGTGCTCATTTGTCTGATCTTCCAACATCTCCATTCAAACATGTTGCTAATTCAGCATCATGAAAATGAAAAAAAAAAATGCAGTTTATGTAACATATGCTTGTGGGCTGGGCAAGAATGAAGACCAAACCCTCCACATCACACAGTCTGTCTATCAAGACGGAGTCAGACTACACCATCTTGGTCACAGGTGAGGACATCCCATTGCTTCCAAGTCTGGGACAAATCTGCAGGACAAAACTTTCTGACAGGCAGATGGCCTGACCAGGATCAGCCAGCTCCCTGGAAAGTACAAGGTATGGTGTTCATTCCATACTGTACCAGCAGGTGATGTGGCCTCTGAAAATGAGCGAAATCAGAAAGCGGATGGGACTGCTAAGATGTCTGTCAGACATAGGCCTCTTTGACAGGAACATGCTACAACCACCGCTGCAATCCATCAGCTTGGGATACAAGCCAGAGAAGGTTTGGTTGGAGATGGAGCTGAGGGAATCTTCTGACCAGCTGGTGAGAGCAGCAGGCACCCCAATAATAATGGGAAGGAAGTGGAAAGCCCAGGAAGAAGTTGACACAGAGGCTCAAGCAGGCCCTAGGAGAGGCAAGACTCCCTTGTTCTTGTCAAAGGCATCCAAAGAAGATGGAAGAGCCATGTTGGTGGCAGAGGTAGCAAGAGCTGAACAGGAATGCCTGACCGTCAAAGCGATGTCTTAGGACCAGCAAGGTCGCTACAGACGGTGACATGACCTGGTGCTGAAGAAGCTGGCAGAGGTGGCAAGTCCTGCAGACAGGAGGCAAACAGCAGAGCTTCTGCTCCAGGCAGACATGCCATCCAGTTTGCAAGGGCTAGAGAGAGCATCAAGCTCCACCCACCCCCACCCCCTCCCCACCAGAGAGACACAGCAAGACTCCTCATACTGGACAGTGAGTGGACCATGAGGGTCGACCCAGGGAACCGGCTATGCTTCCCCAGGGAGATTGTGGAAACATTGCTCCAGCCAGACTTGGTCATGTGATCAGAGGCTTGCAAGACTGTCCTTTTGGTCGAACTCACTGTCACATGGGAAGGAGAGCTGGAGGCTGCTAATAAGTAGAAGCAAACCAAGTATGCAGACCTGGTGGCGGAATGCAGGGAGGCTGGCTGGAAAGCTGTTACGTGTCCCGTGGAAGTGGGGTGCAGAGACTGCTCACATGGGATGCATAGGGGGCGTCAAAAAGCTGTGAAATAGCTAGCTGAGGAGGCAGAGAGAGGCAGCTTCTGGCTGTTGCTAAGGAGGAAGCATAAGAGGTGGGGCCCGAACAACACCTAGAGCTTCAGCAGGAAGAGATCCCTGCCATCGCTCCGTCATCAGGCGACGTACTGGGGTTAAAGGAATGAAATGTCAATGACTGGTGGTCCCCAGCTGAAGACCCACGTAGGCCCACAGAGGTGTATAGCAAGGTGTCATAGTACACCGTCCAAAGTCTCTGGTGGAGGTGTGTCAGTCAGCAGTGCCCAGCAGGATACCTTCACAGATTAGTGCTGTTGTGAAATCCAGCTTCTTTCAGCTTAGACACTTGTCCAAAGCCAAGCCGTTTCTTCGTTATCATACCTTAGAGATTTTAATTCATGCCTTTTTTTTATATGTATTTTATTTTTTATTGTTTTCATACATACAAACAGCACCAATATATATCAGTAAACAAACAGAAAAAAATCATCTATCAGAACAGGCACAGATTGTAAAGAAAAACCATCAATAAATAACAGTGTGGTCTAAAAGTAGCTTGACATTTATAGACTTTTACCTAGGGTGAAGTGAATTTTCATTTTGGTATTGTTATGGACTGTATCCCTTTGTTAAGATTAGAGAGTAGGTTTACTTATATCAGCCTCAGAGGATAGCTACATTTCCCGTTCCATTACCTACACAGACATAAACACATACAGTATCAGCACTTACAGTGTGATATGCATCATACACCTTGGTTTGTAGTTGTATCATTGTATGTATATTTCATTTTCATTGTGAGGGTGAGCAAGTCTTCCATTTCTTCCAGTAGTCATTGAATTTATCTGTGTTCATGTTCAAGGAGAAGGTTATTCTTTCCATGTTATATATCTCGTTTACATTTCCAATCCACTCGGTTTTAGTTGGAGTATCTTTAGACAGCCAATGTCTTGTTATTGCCTTTTTGCTGGCTACCAACAATATGTTGATCAAGTATCTGTCACTAGATTTAGTACAGGATGAGGTGTCTCCAAGATATATTGTGCGAAAGTCATGTTTGATCTTGTAACCCATTGCTGAGTTGATGATCTCTACCACTCCTAACCAGTATGGTTTAATAGCTGGGCAGTCCCAAAATATGTGAAAATGATTTGCTAGTGTTTCTCCACATTCTCTCCAGCATCGTCCCTCCCTCAGTCTGGCTGTCTGGAGTTGTTTTACTTTTGGTGTAATGAAAAATCTAATTACATTTTTCCACGTAAATTCCCTCCATAGACCTGAGCTTGTGGTATTCGGTAAAGTTTTCAATATCTTCATCCAGCCTTCTTGTGAAATTGTTATTTTGGCTTCTTTCTCCCATTTGAATTTTACATAAGTTGTGGAGTTCTTATTATAGGACTGTAGGCATTGGTAAAATCTAGCGATCAGTTTTCTGGTAATATTTGACTTGTATGCATCTATCAGTATGTTAACTAGACCTGAGTAACCGGTTCCTGTTTCTATGGCACAATTAAAGTGGGCTCTGACCTGAAGATACCTGAAGAAATCCTGTTTTTCTAGGTCATATTTGTCTCTCAGTGTTTGAAAACTATTCAGTTCTTCCACACTGGAAATAAGACAATATGTAGTTATACCTTGAAAGGTCCAAAACTTAAATTGTTCATCAGTCCATGATGGTTTAAAATCACTATCATATGGTATCCATCTAAGTAATTTGATTTGGTTTTCCAGTTTTAGTTTATGACATTCTTCAAACCAGATGTTTAAGGAAGTTTTGTCAAGGTGTTCAAGTATTCTTTTTGTTGTGAGTATATATTCTTATCTTCTATTAATGTCTGTAGGGGTATGTTTAACTGGGATATTTCTAAGTTCTTTCATTTAGCACTATAATATGGGTCGCACCAATATATTAAGTATCTTAGTTGTGCTGCCTTGTAATAATTCTCCATATTTGGCAAAGAGAGCCCTCCTTCTTCTTTAGGTAGTTGTAAGGTTTTATATCTAACCCTGGGTTTTGAACCTTTCCAAATAAATCCTGAGACCATCCTTTTCCATTCTGTAAATTGTTGTGTGGGTATTGCTGAGGGTATTGACTGAAAGAGAAGAAGAAGTCGTGGTAGGATATTCATCTTAATTATATCTATACGATTATGTAGGTTAAATGGCAACAAAGTCCATCTACTTAAGTCCTCCTTTATTCCTTTGGTTATTGGCAGGTAATTTAGAGTGTAGATATTAGATAGATCTTTTGGAATTTTAACACCCAGGTATTTAATAGTGCTATGGTCCCATCATAAGTTACAAAGGTTTGTAATGTGGCATGAAGGTGTATAATTATATAAAATGAGTTGTGTTTGATCAATGTTTAGTTTATAGCCAGAGTATTGACCAAATGTTGTCAGACGGGACAATAATTTATTTAGGCTGAAATCAGGCTGGGAAAGAGTAATCCATATGTCATCTGCATAAAGGCAGATTTTATATTCTGTTCCTCTTATCCAAATTCCTTTTATATCATTATCCTCCCTCAGTGATTGGGCAAGTGGTTCAATAAATAAGGCAAATAAAGTTGGACTTAGTGGGCATCCTTGTCTACAACCCCTCTCTAGTGTTACTGAGTTAGATAGGCTGCTGTTTACTTTTATTCGAGCTGTTGATGCATAATATAAGTTTTTTAGAACCTGAATTATAGAGCTATTAAAACCAAATCGTTGCAATACTAAGTATAAATATTCCCATCTGACAGAATCAAATGCTTTTTCTGCATCAAGTTAAGAACAATGGCTTCTTCTTCAGTCCTGGACATGTAATTCATTACATGTAAGTTTCGCTTTAAATTATCTTGCGTTTGTCTGTTTTTGAGAAACCCGGTTTGGTCTTCATCTATGATTTCTGGGATTAGGTTTTCCAATCTCTTTGCTAGTATAGATGTATATAGTCTATAGTCTAAGTTTAGAATTGATATAGGTCTATAGGAACTGCATTCAGATTTATCTTTACCGGGCTTGGGAATTACAGAGATTATGGCTTGCCTCCAAGATATTGGAGTTTCACCACCTGTACATAGTTAAAGTATTCCAGTAGTGACTCTGTATCCTTAAATATTTTGTACCACTCTGCTGGGTAACCGTCTGTCCCTGGCATCTTATTTGTTTTTAATTTGGAAATTGCGGTATCCAGTTCTTGCTTTGTTATTTTGTGCATCAGCCTCTTGTTTTGTTCTGATCCAATGGATGGCAGGTCCAGTGAATTCAGAAAGTTCACAATGTCTGGGGTACCGGCACCATCTGGTTGTGTGTACAGATTTTTACAATAATTCACAAAAGAATTTTGTATTTCTTGTAATTTGTGACATGTTTCACCAGTTTGTGCATCTTTAATTTTGTAAATGGATCTTTCATCCTGTTGTTTCTTAATCCTCCAAGATAATAGTTTCTTAGGTTTGGGACCATTATCATAATATCTTTGTTTAATAAATTTAGCTTTCATTTCTTCACAGGCATCATATATCTCATTTATTTTTTGCTTAGTCATTTGTATCTGGTAAAGGAGGTGAGGGTCATCAGATTCCTGATGTTTAGTTTCTAGGTTTTTAAGTTTGCCTATTAATTCTTGTAATTTCTGGAGTTTTTCTTTTTTTTGGTAGATGCCTTTGCTGCATCCCATAAAGTTATTAATTTATGCTTTTATTACAAACCGCCTAGATTACTGCAACACACTTGATGTCGGTCATAGTCGGTCAATTCTGGCCTGACTGCAGCTCATTCAAAATGCTGCAGCTCTACTTTTAACTGGCACCAAAAGATAGGAGCACATCACATCGGATTTAAGGTCTTTGCACTGGCTACCGGTTTTGTTCCATATTGATTGTTAAATGTCAACATGGCCTCGCCCAACAGTATCTGTCCAACCTGCTCCAGTCCAACACCCCTACACCTTCTCTCATGTCGGCAGATCACTCCCTGCTAGTTGTCCTTAAATCTAGGATAAAATCCAGAGGGGACCGCTTCTTTTTAGTTGTTGGCCTCAAACTCTGGAACGCACTGCCCCTGCATCTTAGACAGGCCGGGTCTCTTTCTGGTTTTAAATCCTCTCCTAAAACCTCCATCCATCCATCCATCCGTCCGTCCGTCCTCAAGCCATCAAACCATCCATCCATTCATCCATCCATCCATCCATCCATCCATCCATCTATCCATCCATCTTCTCTACTACTGAGTCCAGTTCAGGGTCATGGGGAAGCTGGAGTCTATACACCTGGGCAGATATTCAGTCCGTTGCAGGACCAACACAAAGAGACAGACAACGCGTCGGTCGGTCATGTCTATGAACGGTGGGAGGAAGCTGATCTGATGTGCTTCATGTTTCTACTTCATGTTTCTACTAATAAAATAAAATGAAGAGTGTTTTATCTTGGGTTCTGTGAATATGGTGGATACCATCCACACCTGTCTGAATTTCTCCATTGAGGCATCAGTAAAGCTCTATCTAATCTATTATGAAAGATTAAAACGATTAATTTAAAAAAATATATGTTTAATGCAAAATACCTGAATGTGTAACATATACATTCTACTTGTTTCTAATTCTCAGGAAGCTATAGAGCTGAATATTTTACTATGGTTTCTGACTGAGGCTGGCTCAGCAGGTCTTTAATTAATTATATAACAGTATGAGATTCTTGTCATCTTTGATTTTCCTCCACAGATCCATTCTGAGCCTGCTGATCCCACTGAACGACAGGTAATATCATAGAAAATCTAGTGAAGCAGTCATCTGATGTGATTTCATTTCTGTGAATCACATTTCTGTAATTTCTGTTAATAGTATCTACCAGTTGGAAAGTTCCCAACAGAAAGCCCATCATGATATCAGGTAAAAATTCTTTTGATCGTGTCCCGTCAAGCAGGATGATGGTCTGGATGCCGTGTTGCTTCAAGAAGAGCTTTATTATATACGGCCCCTCCTGATAATTAAGTTTTAGTCTTTATTCTTGCTATATTTACATGTTAACTTACGTAGATGCTGGTATTTCATCACTCCGAGAGGAACGATACAAACATTTTCACTGTCTATAAACACCTCAGTGAATTTGACGGAGGTTTTCTGAAGAACAATTTGAGAATGAATTTGGGAGGATTTCTTAGAAGAAACTGGTGAACAGTTTTTAATGTGTGAGGTCTTTTTCATGCTTTATCTTCCCTACAGATCTGTACTGGAACAAGAGGCAGAAAATCTAAAATCTCTCAAGCAAAGGTAGCATACATATGACATATTTCACCAGTTTTAAAATTGCTGCATTGGCTCCCCATGCGTTTCAGGATTGATTTTAAGGTTCTTTTAGTAGTTTATAAATGTCTTAATGGTCTTGGGCCCTCTTACTTATCCAACTTGCTTTCAAATTATGAACCCTCGCGGACCCTGAGGTCCTCTGGTAGGGGTCTATTAGTTGTTCCAAGGGTGAGGACCAAGACATACGGTGAGGCCTCTTTCCATTGTTACGGCCCTCGTCTGTGGAACGGCCTGCCGGAGAGCCTCAGGGCTGCAGAGACTGTTGATGTTTTTAAAAAGAGGCTTAAGACCTAACTTTTCAGCTTAGCTTTTAACTAATTTTTATTTGATCTTAACCTTTTAAATTTGTTTATCTTATGTTATTTTCATGTCATTTTACTCAATTGTATTTATTTTATTTATCTGTTTATTTATTTATTTACTTACTCTTAGCTTGTTGTTTTTTAAGGTTATATAATATTTATTTTTACTCCAGTGTTTTCCTCATGGGGATCCTCCATGCCGGGGGCTCTGCCTGCTCAGTCTGGGGTTGTTGCTGCGGTGATCGCCCTTGTCTGGGTGGCTGGGGCCCTATACTACAGCCTTATGGCTGTGGTGTGGGCCCCGGTCTGTCCTGATCGGGTGGTTGTCATGATGGCAGCCTCTGTAGGACATGGGTTGACCGACTCCTGGTGTGGATGGATCCCCATGATATTGTTTCCTCACAGCAGCAACATCAAGCCAGATGGTTATCACTTCTAGTTTTTAATACTACTTTTAGTACAGAGAAAGAAATCAAAGAGTCATGTGCCGAATATGGGTTGGGGGTTGTTGGGGGGGGGTATATGCTATGTGTATATAAATGCATGTTCCTGGGTTCAACTGTAATTTCTTTTCTTTTTTTTTTTCCCTGTTTCTTTTTGTTTTAATATGGACTAATTGATTTTTCATGTCAAGCACTTTGTGTTGCCCAAGCATGAAAAGTGCTTTATGAATAAAGTTTGATTTGATTTGATACATAAGCATAGTTAATTTACTTCTTTATAAATCTATAAAGTAGCCAGTATTTCCAGAAAGAAAAGAAACAGTTCAGATTTGTCTTCACAATCAGAGCTGTATGAATATAAACATAACAACCAAATCCTAGCTTTTTCTCCAGTGGGAATATGGGAAAATATTAGAAATATGTTCTACGTTTTTACAGAATGACCAGTCATCGGAGGGGATTTATTCAAAAATTATTTCTTAATTCTGTCAACAGAATTGAACAGATGGAATCAGTTCAACCAAAGAACCATGCTGGTGTCAGGTAAACATCTGATTTTAACTTTTATTCCAGATGTCAGAGGTTTTAATCCTTTTTAGATTCTTGTGTAAAGTCTGGAAACAACAACACCAGTAAAATATAACACAATGGATCATTTCTCTGGTAAAATCTGCAGGATTAATGCAGCAGATCTACAGTCCAATTGGACTGAGAACAATCTGATTTAAATGTATCCAGTAACATCTAGTCTTCATCTTTTACTCTACAGATCTGCTCAGAAACAGGAGGAAAACATCAGATCTTTCAAGCAAGGGTACAGTACTAACACTTAAAGAAGCGCTGTAGAAACGGCTGCTGCCTCAGTGTGCCTGATCCTGTCTTGGACGGTTTGTACTGGAAACACAAATTTCCCTGAGGAATTTCCAAAGGGATTAATAAAGTATTTCTGACTCACTTGAAGTATATAATACTCAGTGTATTAAAGGTTCAGTATTTCCATGAAAAAAATTACTAAAATTCTAAGAATAAACAATCACAGAATTATAATTTATTTAATACAGTGTGTGCAGAATTATTAGGCAAATGAGTATTTTGATCACATCATCCTCTTTATGCATGTTGTTCTACTCCAACCGGTACAGGCTTGAAAGCCGACTACCAATTAAGCATATCAGGTGATGTGCATCTCTGTAATGAGAAGGTGTGTGCTCTAATGACATCAACACCCTATATCAGGTGTGCATAATTATTAGGCAACTTCCATTCCTTTGGCAAAATGGGTCAGAAGAGAGATTTGACGAACTCTGAAAAGTAAAAAATAGTGAGATGTCTTGCAGAGGGATGCAGCACTCTTAAAATTGCCAATCTTTTGAGGCGTGATCATCGAACAGTCAAGTGTTTCATTCAAAATAGTCAACAGGGTCGCAAGAAGTGTGTTGAAAAAACAAGGCACAAAATAACTGTCCATGAACTGAGGAAAATCAATCGTGAAGCTGCCAAGATGCCATTGGCCACCAGTTTTGCCATATTTCAGAGCTGCAACATCACTGGAATGCCAAGAAGCACAAGGTGTGCAATACTCAGGGACATGGCCAAGGTAAGGAAGGCTGAAAAACGACAACCACTGAACAAGACACACGGGATAAAACGTCAAGACTGGGCCAAGAAATATCATAAGACTGATTTTTCTAAGGTTTTATGGACTGATGAAATGAGAGTTAGTCTTGATGGGCCAGATGGATGGGCCCGTGGCTGGATCAGTACAGGGCAGAGAGCTCCACTCCGACTCAGACGCCAGCAAGGTGGAGGTGGGATACTGGTATGGGCTGGTATCATCAAAGATGAGCTTGTGGGACCTTTCTGGGTTGAGGATGGAGTCAAGCTCAACTCCCAGTCCTACTGCCAGTTTCTGGAAGACAACTTCAAGCAGTGGTACAGGAAGAAGTCAGCATCGTTCAAGAAAAACATGATTTTCATGCAGGACGATGCTCCATCACACACATCCAAGTACTCCACTGCGTGGCTGACCAGAAAAGGTCTAAAAGAAGAAAAAATAATGACATGGCCTCCTTGTTCACCTGATCTTAACCCCATAGAGAACCCGTGGTCCCTCATCAAATGTGAGGTCTACAGGGAGGGAAAACAGTACACCTCTCTAAACAGTGTCTGGGAGGCTGTGGTTGCTGCTGCATGCAATGTTGATCGTGAACAGATCAAGACACTGACAGAATCTATGGATGGCAGGCTTTTGAGTGTCCTTGCAAAGAAAGGCAGTTATATTGGTCACTGATTTGTTTTTGTTTTGTTTTTGAATGCCAGAAATGTATATTTGTAAATTTTGAGTTGTTATATTGGTTTCCCTGGTGAAAATAAATAAGTGAAAAGGGTATATATTTTGTTTTTGTTAAGTTGCCTAATAATTATGCACAGTAATAGTCACCTGCACACACAGATATCCTCCTAAGATACTAAAACTAAAAAAGCCCCACTCCAACTTCCAAAAATGTTCAGCTTTGATATTAATGAGTCTTTTGTGTTCATTGCAAACATAGTTGGTGTTCTATAATAAAATTAATCCTCAAAAATACAACTTGCCTAATAATTCTGCACACACTGTATATGCGAAGCCATTTCATAAATGTCTTCATTTAAGGAAGATAAATCAGTTAGCATCAGTGTTAAGTCGGTTTACCTTTTGACATATAAGAAATAAGTTTACATTAAAAACTGTAAAAATTCTACAGATGTTCCCCGGAAGAGGAGGGAGAACACCTGACATCACACAAGCAAAGGTGCAGTACATGGAACAAGATTAAAATCTAACAACTTTTTATTTTATTTATTTTACAATACATTAATATTTCCATGAATCAGACACACAGCTGTTAATACATCACATTTATTTAATTATTTACATAATCTGTAAAATTATTGTTTCTTCAAACGAGAACCAGTTATCTCCAGTAGAGAACAAAAGTTATCACCATTACAGAACCAGAACCAGAGTTACCCCCAGCACAGAACCAGAATTATCCTCAGCATAGAATCAGAACCAGAATAATCCCCAGCAAATTACCAGAGTTATTCCCAGTACAGAACCAGTGTTATCCCCAGCACAGAACCAGAATAATCCCCAGTACGGAATCAGAACCAGAGTAATCCCTAACAAAGAACCAGAGTTATCCCCATCACAGAACCCGAAATGTAGATTATCCTTAGCACAGAACCATGGATTATCCTGAACATAGAACTAAAATTATCCTCAGTACAGACCCAGAGTTATCCGCCATGCAGAACCAGAACTAGAGTTATAACCAGCAAAGACCCAGAAGCAGCCTTATCACCAGCAAAGAACCAGATATTCCCATTACAGAAACAGTGTTATCAACAGCACAGAAAGAGACCCAGAGTTATCCCCAACACAGAACCAGAACCAGAGTTGTCCACAGTACAGAACCAGTGTTATGCTCAGCACAGAAAGAGAACCAGTGTTATCCCCAGTATAGCACCAGAGTAATCCCCAGCACAAAACAAGAACCAGAGTTTTCCCCAGTACTGAACAATAGTAATCCCCAGAAAAAAAACAACAAAAAACAAACAAAATAAGAACCAGAGTCATTGCCAGTACAGAACAAGAGCCAGAGTTATCCCCAGTAAAAAAAAGAAGATTAATCGCCATCACAAAACAAGAACCAGGATCATCCAGCAGAGAAAAAGAATCAGAATTATCCTCAATACAGAACCAGAGTTATGCCCAAAACAGGACGAGATCTAGATTTTTTCTCAGTAAAGAACCAGACTTATCCCCAGCACAACACAAGTACCAGCACAGAATTAGTTATCCCCAGCACAGAACTAGTTATCCCCAGCAAAGAAAGAGTACCAGTGTTATTTCCAATACAGAACCAGTGTTATGCCCAGCACAGAACGAAAACTAGAGTTATCCCTAGTACAGAACCAGTGTTATCCCCAGCACAGAAAGAGAACCAGTATTATTTGCATCACAGATTCAGAAACAGATTATCCTCAGCACAGAACCATTGATTATCCTGAGCACAGAAGCAAAATTACCCCCAGCACAGACCCAGAGTTATATGCCGTGCAGAACCAGAACTAGAGTTATAACCAGCAAAGACCCAGAAATAGACTTATCACCAACAAAGAACCAGATATTCCCCGTACAGAACGAGTGTTATCCCCAGTAAAGAACGAAAACTAGTTATCCCCATTACAGAAACAGTGTTATCAACAGCACAGGAAGAGACCCAGACTTATCCCCAATACAGAACCAGAACCAGAGTTGTCCACAGTACAGAACCAGTGTTATCCCCAGTACAGCACCAGAGTAATCCCCAGCACAAAACAACAACCACAGTTTTCCCCAGTACAAAACAAGAACCACAATTATCACCAGTACAGAACAAAAGTAATCACCAGCACAGAACAAGAACGGGAGTCATCACCAGAGTTATCCCCAATACTGAACCAGAGTTATCCCCAGTACAAAACCAGACATTTCCCTAGTACAGAACTAGACTTATCCCCATTACAGAACATGAACCAGTTATCTCCAGTACAAAACCAGGGTTATGCCCAGCACAGAACGAGAACTAGTTGTTCTGAGTACCCAGTATCACCAACACAGCATGAGAACCAGACTTATCCCCAGCAGAGAACAAGAGTTATCCCCACAGAATCTGATTTATCCCCAGTACAGCACCAGAGTAATCCCCAGCACAAAACAACAACCAGAGTTAACCCCAGAACAAAACCAGAGTCATTCCCAGTACAGAACGAAGAAGATTCATCCCCAGTACAGAACCATAGTTATCCTCAGTACAGAATGAGAACCAGAGCCATCACCAATACAGAATGAGAGCCAGTTATCCCCAGTACAGAACGAGACTTACCCTCTGTACAGAACTAGAACCAGAGTTATCCCCATTACAAAACTAGTGTTATCCCCAGCACAGAACGAGAACCAGAAATATCCCCAGTACACATTCAGAGTTATTCCTAATAAAGAAGGAGAACCAGAGTCATCCCCAGAACAAAACCAGTGTCATTCCCAGTACAGAATGAGAACTAGCATTTTTCTCAGTACAGAACCATCTTATCCACAGCACAAAACAAGAACCAGAGTTATCCCAGCACAGAACCTGAGTTTTCCCCAGTACAGAAAGAGAACCAGCGTTATCTCCAGTACAGAACCAGAGTTATCTCCAGTAAAGATCCAGAGTTATCCCCAAAACAGAACCAGAACATAGGTTATCCTCAGAACAGAACCTGAACCATACCTTTTCATCAGCACAGAACCAGCGTTATCCCCAGCACAGAACAGAGACCGGAGTTATCCCCAGCACAGAACCGATTATCCCCAGTACAGAACCAGAGTTATTCCAAACGCAGAACCAGAACCAAAGCTTTTCCTCAGCACAGAACCAGATTTATCTCCAGCAAAGAAACGGAACCCATTTTCCACAGTACAAAACCAGAGTTGTCCTCGGCAAAGAACCAGTTCTCCCTAGTATAGAACCAGAGTAATCCCCAGAAAAAAACAGGAACCAGAGTTATCCCCAGAACAAAACTAGTGTTATTCCCAGCACAGAACGAGAACCAGAAATATCCCCAGTACACATCCAGAGATATCCCTAATAATGAAGGAGAACCAGAGTTATCCCCAGTACAGCACCAAAGTATCCACAGCACAAAAGGAAGACCAAAAACAGAAAGATACAGAGTTATCCCCAGTACAGAATGAGAACCAGAGCTATCACCAGTACAGAACGAGAACCAGTTATCCCCAGTACAGAACGAGAGTTATCCCCAGTACAGAACTAGAACCAGAGTTATCCCCAGAACAAAGCTAGTATTATCCCCTGCACAGAACGAGAACCAAAGTTATCCCCAGTACAGCACCAAAGTAATACCCAGCACAAAGCAACAACCAGAGTTATCCCCAGTACAGAACCAGAGTTATCCCAAACACAGAACCAGAACCACAGGTTATCTGCAATACAGAACCAGAAGCATAGGTTATCCTCCGCACAGATCCAGAGTTATCCCAAACAGAGAACCAGAACCATAGCTTATTCTCAGCACAGAACCAGAGGTATCCCCAGCGAGACCTGGAGTTATTCCCAGCACAGAACTAGAACCAGAGATATCCCCAGTACAGAACCTGACTAATCCCAGCACAAAACATGAACCAGAGTAATTCCCAGCACAGAACAAAAACCAGAGTTATCTCAAGCACAGAACAAGAACTAGATTTATCCTTAGGATAGTCTGGTTAATTCTTCATCTTTTATTCTACTGATCTGCTCAGAAACAGGAAGAAAACCAGAGATCTTTCAAACAAGGATACAGTACTTATACTCACTTGAAATATAAAATATTCAGTTTATAAATTGTTCAGTATTTCCACGCAGAAAAGATTAAATTTCTAACATCAAACAATCACAGAATTATAATTTATTTACATCTGCGAAGCCATTTCATAAATTTCTTTATTTAAGCAAGCAATCAGTTAGCATCAGTATTCACTCTGTTTACCTACTGACATATAGGAAATAAGTTTACATTAAAAATTGTATAAAACTCTACAGATGTGCTCTGGAATACAAGGGAGAACACCTGACATCACCAAAGGTGCAGCAAAGGTGCAGTACATGGAACAATCTAAAAACCTAACATCTTTTTATTTAATTTGATTTATTTTACAACATATTAATATTTCCATAAATCAGAATCACAGCTGTTAAGTCATCACATTTATTTAATTATTTACAGAATCTGTGAAATTGTTGTTTCTTCAAACCAAAGCAGTTATCTCCAGTACAGAACCAGAAGTAGAGTTAGCCCAGGACAGAACCAGGGTTATATTCAAGACAGAAATAGAATTATTTCCAGAACGGAACCAGAACCAGAGTTGTGCACAACACAGAACCAGAACCAGTGTTATTCCCAGCGCAGAACTAACCTTCTGAATCACTTTGTTAAGTTGATCCGACTGATTTAACAACTCCCTCGTAGCCATGTAAAGTCATCATAACAAGTTTTGAAGGAGTCCAAAAAACGTGGAGAACTCACTTGAAAAACACAGTCTCAGAAGCAGCATGAAAAATCTTCAAGAAAAATCAACTTGACAGTGGTAAAGTTATTTAAAAATAAGTGGATTGTATCCAAAAAATTAAAAACATTTGGTTGGACCTACTACTGTTCGCTGTCACTATGCGGTACATTCTGAAATGGAATGATGATGATAATTATAATAAATAAAACTGACGTCATTGACATTGACATAACGCTTAAGTACTATTTCTAAATAAAATTTGAATAATTTGGATTGACAATAAAACACAAAATATACTGATCCCACTTGTAGCTGGTTGCTTTCCATGAGAAACCACACTAGCCCATTTGCTGCTGGCTCCCACCTGCTTCCTATTACAGTATCCTCTGATCCGTGGTGCACTTCCTGCTGTCTATGATTAACAAAATAAAAGCCCAACAAGAGGCATAAGGACTAACAAAATAAAGACACTCTTTCTGTGGGTCATTTACTGTATAAGGAGTGCTGAGAGAAAGGGTGGCAAACATGGCTGTTTCCTGTAGAAGTGGTGTGCAGAGGGTTCCCAGTACAGATGGTGTGGACAGTGTTCACTGTACTGGAAAGTGATTAAGTCTGGGATCAAGTCAAAATTTTTTATGCTTTTCCTCTACAGACGAGCTCCAGAACAAAAGGAAGAAAATCCCTTATCACTCAAACAAAGGTAAGATGCAGATATTCAAATTTTTTTTTTTTAATTAAATTTGATAAATTGCATACAAATCACTGGATTTAGTGATAAACCAGTAATCTAATGGGATTTAGCCACACTAACATTTCTGAATTTTTTCTCTACAGAAGTGACCAGATGGAAATGGTTCAGCAAAAGAACCAAGATGGTACAAGGTAAATAATAGGGACAGGTATTTTAGGTGATTTTTGAAGTTGACTAGTCAGGCCTTTCAAAATTGATTAGTCGTGATATCATCATGATGTCATCAGTAATGAAATAAAAATACTTCATCTCCAAATGGAAATTGTAAAACGTGTATGAGATTTTATTTTTATATTGTGTGTTCCATAAACAGGTGTTTTTTACATGTTCTATATTTAACATTCTGTGGGCTCTAGTGTCCTTTTTTATCCACTAAGTAGATGAGAAAGTGGGTCGGGGAGACATTTGGGATCAAACCTAAGTTGGGTGTATTTATATAGAGTAGTGGATGCTATGCTACATGAGCTAAATACCACACCCAGAAGAGAGTTATTTACATAAATATACAGTTAATTTCCTTGTCTTTCCATCTGGTCTTTTTCCTTCTGAAGCAACATGTCTGAGGGTTTAATAAGGCCCAACAATTTTATTTGCATAGCACATTTCATGTACAAGACAATTCAAAGTGCTTTACATAAAACATGACAAAAGGGCGCAGAGAGTAATACAAGTGAATAAAAAAAAAAAAAAAAACAAAGATTAAAAGAAATAAAATAAATTAAATGCCCATAAAAACAGAAAAAAAGGCTAAAATGAAATAGATAAAATGCAAGAAATAAAGTTCCAGTTTGGGGAAAGACCGTTTTAAAACATGAGCAAGTTTAAAGATTCCAGCTTAACAGAACCAGATGCAGATCTGGACTCTAAATAAAAACTAGTGAAATGCAGCAGAGAACAGGTGGGTCTTTAACTTGGATTTAAATGAACTGAGTGTTTTAGCTGATCTGAAGCTTTCTGGGAGTTTGTTCCAGACATGTGGAGCATAGAAGCAAAACGCAGCTTCTCCATGTCTGGCTCTGACTCTGGGGACTGATACAAAACTGGATCCAGATAACCTGAGGGTTCTGGCAGGTTCAAAATGGGTCAAGAGGTCACTGATGTATTTTGGTCCTAAACCATTTAGAGGTTTATAGACCAGCAGCAGAACTTTAAAGTCTATCCTCTGACAGACCGGCAGCGAGTGTAAAGACCTTAGAGCTGGACTGATGCGGTCCACTTTCTTGGTCTTAGTGAGGACTGGGGCAGCAGAGTTCTAAATAATCTGCAGGTGTCTAAGTGATGTTTTAGGTTGAACCTATAAAAGCACAATTACAATAATCAAGCCGACTAAAGATGAAAGCATGGACTAGTTTTCCAGGTCCTGCTGAGACATCAGATCTTTTACTCTTGATATATTCTTAAGCTGATAGTAGGCTGACTTTGTGATTCCCTTAATGTGTTTTAAAATGTTAGGTCTGAGTCCATCACTACACCCAGATTTCTGGCCTGGTTGGTGGTTTTTAGGACTGAGTCCATCCCTACACCCAGATTTCTGGCCTGTTTGGGGGTCTTTAGGTCTGATGAGTCCATTGATACACCCAGATTTCTGGCCTGGTTGGTGGTTTTTTAGGTGTATAGACAGAAGCTCTGTGGTGACCTTTAATCGTTTCTCTTTGGGTCCAAAGACAAGCACCTTAGTTTTGTTTTTGCCTAACTGAAGAAAGTTCAGACACATCCAGTCACTAATCTCCTCAATGCATTTACCAAGAGCCTCTACGGGGCCTCAGTCTCCTGGGGACATTGTAATATATATCTGTGTGTCATCTGTGTAACTATGGTAACTAATGTTGTTAAACTTTACGACGTGTGCCAGTGGAAGCATGTAGATGTTGAACAGAAGAGGGTCCCAGGATGGAACCTTGGGGAACTTCACATGTAATTCGTGCCTGCTCAGATATAAAGTTACCTATTGACACAAAGTAATTTCTATTCTCTAAATAAGTTTTAAACCAGTGTAGTGCAGTGCCAGAGAGGCCCACCCAGTTCTCCAGACATGAGTAATATATTCTGGTCAACTGCATCAAATACAGCACTGAGGTCCAGTAAGACTTGACAGTAAGAATTGACATTTTTCCATCGTCTGTATTTAAACATGTCATTAATGACTGGTCAGAGCATCTCAGTGCTGTTGTGCTGTCTAAAACCTGACTAGAAGACATCATAGCAGTTGTTTTGAGTTAAAAAGTCATTTATCTGATGAAAAACGGCTTTTTCCATGATCTTACTTAGAAAAGGAAGCTCTGAGATCTGGCCTGTAGTTGCTCATTTGTGTCTAGACTATCCCTTTTTAGCAGAGGCTTAATTATAGCTGTTTGTAGAAGCTCTGGGAAGATCTGTACCAGATCTGGCTCCAGAGTCTCTGAGACCTTTGTAAACAAACCTGTGGGCAGGATGTCCATACAGCAAGAGGAGTTCAGCTGATGTAAGATGTCCCCCAGATCTTTGCTGTTAATGGGAATTAACTGTGCCATGGTATTTAAACTGGTTTTCATGGACACAGTATGTCTCCTGAACCTGCTTGTCTGATATTCTGGATTTTGTCTGTGAAGAATTTGGCAAACTCATTGCGGGCCTTGGTGGAATAAAGTTCAGTTGCTACGGACAACGGAGGGTTTGTTAACGTGTTGACAGCAGAGAATAAGGCCCAAACTTTATGACAGTTTCTGCTAATAATGTCAGAGAAACAGGACTTACTTGCATTCCTCAGGTGTAAATTATAAGAGTAAAGTTTCTCTTTATACATGTCATAATAAACCTGTAGATTTGTTTTTCTCCATCTGCGCTTGGCTTTCTGACACTCTCTTTTTCCATTTTTCACCAATGTGGAATTTATCCATGGAGACTTTTTCCTTCCAGAGATAACCTTCACCTTAAAAGGAGCAATAGCATCCATAATATCTAGCATGTTAGTATTAAAACTAGTGACAAACTCAATCGTTAAAGCCCCTGATAGGGCAAGTGTTAAAGAAAAGACCTGGTTAAACATCCCACTTGTGTTTTCATTTATACACTGTTTTGTGATCACCTCCATTAAGACATTTGTGTGAACAGGAACTGTACACTCAAAAAAAAACACAGTAATGATCAGACTTGGAAATGTCCAAACCCTTCAACACCAGTAAATCTAAAGTGTCTCCTTTAGTGTGTGTGGGCTCTGTTGAGTCAGCCCAACATTGTCCAGACTGTTACTCAGGTCTTTAGTCCTTTGTCCTGAGGGTTGTCTACATGGATGTTAAAACAACCAACAATAATTACACAGTCAGAATCTCCACAGATTATAGCAGCAGGTCACTAAAACCATCAGAAAAAGCTGTGCAGTGTCCGGGAGGCCTGTAAATCTTTAAATACATTATTTTAAAATAGGCTCAAAAAAAGAACCATATATTCAAAAGAAGAAAAACTTCCAGGAGATAACTGCTTACACTGAAATGATTTATTAAATAAAACTGCAACACCCCCAACACTCTCTCTTGTCTGTTGTCCTTGTCCTAGGGAACAGCGTCTGTTGCTTTTCTTTTTCTCTCCAGTTTGTTGGATTATGGATTAGAAAAAAGTTCTATGTTTTTACAGAATCCCTGGTTGTCAAGAACCAGTCATTGGAGGGAATTTATTCAAACATTATTTCTTAATTCTGTCAACATAATTTAACAGATGAAAACAGTTCAACCAAAGAACCATGAGGGTACGAGGTAAACATCTGATTTTAACTTTTAGATGTCAGAGGTTTTAATCCTCTTTAGATTCTTGTATAAAGTCTGGAAACAACAACACCAGTAAAATATAACACAGTGGATCTTTTCTATGGTAAATTCTACAGGATTAATGCAGCAGATCTCCGGTGTGATCAGACTAACAACAATCATATCTAAATGAATCCAGTAACATAACTTATATTGTTTTTATGTCTGCACCAAGTACCACAGCATTTTCCTAATGATGTGAACCTGTTCACTCATATGGCAATAAAAAAACCTTTCTGATTCTGATTCAGTTTCCATCTTTTATTCCACAGATCTGCTCAGAAACAGGAGGAAAACCTAAGATCTTTCAAGCAAGGGTACGGTACTTACACTCACCTGAAACATGGAATTCCAGTTTTTAGACCATGTTTAACCAAGTTGAATGGTAAATGGCCTGCTAACTGTACAGCACTTTTCCAGTCAGCTTGACCACTCAAGGCACTTTACACTGCATGTCAATTTACCTATTCCCACACACTTATAACCCGATAGACACATCTGTGGTTTAGAGCCAAAGGATGTCGTTAGCCTGGAATCGATCCATGGATCTTCCGGTTGGACGACAACTGTTCTTCCTCCTGAGCTACAGCTGCCTGAATGAAATAATTTTAATAAAACATCACACCAGTTAAAACTACATAATAATACTGCAAATAAAATGAGCATCAAACACATTTTATGACTCGAAGGACCAAAACCACTGGTTTTAATAATAAATGTGAATATTCTGGTATTTATTCTGAATTCTCACTAGAATGGAAGAGATTGAAGTCATTCAACAACAGCATCATAACTTGATCAGGTAACAAAAATAATCAACTTTTAAACCACAGAAGAGTCTTTATTTCTATTCTAGATTATTTTACTTCACTTTAATGAAGATTGAAAGAATGTACAGCATCCTTTGTCTTTCTTACAGTATGAGATGTGAGGAGTTTGTCATGCTTTATATTTTCTTCTACAGATCTGTTCTACAAAAAGATGAAGAAAACCTAAACCTCCTCAAGCAAAGGTATGGTGTGCACGCTGAACTGAAATCAGTTTTATTAATTTATCTCATGATGAGAAGCTCATCCTTTAGTTAGGGTTAGGGGTTAGAATCAAACATTTCAGCATTTCAGCTGTTTTATTACAAGTAATCCAAGGTTTTCTTTCCAGTTTTTGGGATCTAAATAGTTCAGAATTTCTTCTTTTAATAGAAAACTGGTTTTAATCGTGAACACAGTGTTGGAGATGCTGACTAACAAAAGCGAGATGTGAACCAAAAACAAAAAATATATTGGGTATATACTGTCTGCAAGGAAATAAAACAAGGTAGGTAGGGAAGGTGGAAGTCATCTTCATTATGTCACCATGCTATGACACTTAGATCTCCATAGAGACATCTTCAGATAGTTCTGTTACCCTAGAATCTGCACTGCTATCAATACAATACCTACTACATAGAACATTGTGTTTTTGTATTGACCCTACCAGACTATATAACATGCAGATGGTACATGTTTGTAACTCTCAGGAAACTAAAGTGCCAAACATTTTAACATCATCTGGTTTCCCGTCTGAGGCAGGTCTTTTATTCATTATATAACGGCATTAGATTGTTTTCATGTTATCTTTTACTCCACAGATCTCAAGATCCAACAGAGCAACCAAAATCATTCATCAAAAGGTACTTTAGATCAGTGGTTCCCAACCTGGGGTCCAAGACTCCGTAAGGGGGTTCCCCAAAGAGCACAGGGGCTCCCTGACGCTTTGAACATTCAGAACTGTTGTGATTAATGTCCACAATTGTTAAAGGGTTACATCTAAAACATACAGGGCAGGGGGTCCTGAGGACCTGCATTGGAAAACATTAATCCAGCCTGGTTTCAGCACAGGGGTGGGCTGGGGGTCCAAGGCTTTTATTATTAGCATGAAGGGGGTCCCCGAGGAAAATAGGTTGAGAACCACTGTGTTAGATAATAAATATACATACAGTAGTAGCGGTTTAAAAGTTCCCATCCAAGCTGAAAGCCAGCCGAATACCTGCCGGCTTCCAGCCCAGTTCCATTCCAGTTCCAGCCAGCTGCCTTCCAACTTCCAGCCGCCAGAGAGGCCCCCTCCTTCTCCTGGGAGTGTCGATGTTTTAATCAAACTCCACCCATTCCTTGTAATATAGGGTAGACCCAGAAGATGGCGCTTCTCTCACAGACTTCTCATCGCCCGTAGTCTGTCAGATTTTATCTGAATTTACACTGACCGGCAGAGGCGCCACTCAAAGCACCTCTGATGGCCAGTCACAATTCATAAAAATGCATAAAACTTAATACATAATCATCGTTTGACGTGGAATGTGAAATTGTAACATGCTTGTGCGCTGCCAATTGTTTTATTCAGAAATGAATGCTAGTAGGTTAATAAAACCTTTCAAATACTGGATCACAGCCCCTAGCTCTATTCTCAATAGGATGTATTTATCATACTGATTAATCTTTTAATATTAGCATTATTAACATAGACAAATCAGATTTGGATCAAGCAACACAGAATCTGTTTGAGGTAGCTAGGAAGGGTTATTTTATTCTCATATTATTTATTTCACCTCCATAAGAAGACAGGGCGACAGATAAAAGCCCCACGCAGGATCGGAGATAATTTCTTCCACTTCAATGTGTCTAATCGCGGGGGGACATCCAACACTCGCTGTGCTGCGACTTCCTGCTCGCCGGGAATCCCGATTACGTCACCCCTCCAGGTGGGCTATTCCCCGACACGCTCTGATTACCATTCCAAAAGGTACTGTATGCAGCCCCCAACTTGAACATGCGCCTTCTTCAACATTCGCACTTGCTCCAGAAAATTACCATCTCTTAGGCTCCTCCACCACCACTTTGACTGTGGATTGATACGTAAATGAGCCGCAATGAGGCAGCTGAACAAGTGACCCAGTTTTGTGATTGTTGCACATTGGGTAAAGAGTGGTCAAACGAGTCCAGTTTGTGTTGTCATGCTACCAGAAATTCAGTAGGCTAGTCGGTCCTAATGCAGTGAATTTCCATGTTAATGTTGCCAAATTCAATAGCATAGCAAGAGATGAAAAAAGAAACAACGATATTTCTTCAACATGTTAACCAAAATATTTACCTCTTAAAGCATAAACCAAGTATTTACAACAAGCAGTGTGCTTTTTAACGTTAACGTGTGCCATAGCCTACTGCACCGCGGTTCCTCCTTTCAAGTCTTCTTTTTTATTATATTGTTGTTTTATCATCTGAATATACTACAACAACACAGAGAAAATATATGAAAGTTTATTTTACGCTGGTATTTGCGCAGCAGAGTTTTCTGCCGCCGGATTTGTAGTCCAGGAACGGAGAACACAGCTGCTGCCAGGAAAGGTGGATTACATTTTGTTAAAGCACAGCAATCTCCGAGTAGCCTATTATAAATACCCTCTCAGTGGCAAAATAAAACACACTGGTCTGGTTTAGTCTTCACTCTGAAATGGTTCAGTCAGAGGAATATAAAGCTGTTTTAAAAATGTTGAGCAAGCTTAAAATAAACAGTCATAGGCTATCTATGTGTTTTAGATTAACACAATGATAAAACAACAATAGGCTATAATAATGGAAAAGAAGACTTGAAAGCAGGAGCAGCGGTGCAGCATGGCAATGATGCGTTAATGGCTCGGGTCGCGGGTTAAACATCAGTCTGGTTCGGATTTAAATGGAATAAATACATTGGTGACGAATCGGGTTCGGGAGTCATTCTAACGGGTTAGAGCAGGTATGCGTAGCAAAACGGAACCGTGCAGGACTCTGCTCTAAGCAGTTCAGACTTGGTTGACCTGGAACCATTTGACAATAAAATCTGGAGCCATCCTGCAACGCGCTCGCTTAGGCGTCCAGTTAAACCGTGTTTATTCAACCAGTCCCTACTTCATTGCATTCATTCTTTCCTCATAGCCTACGTGCACATTTTTTTCAAGATTGTTTATGTCAGTTTTGTTTTGGAAAATGAAAAAGGAGTCTTTGCGCAGAACTTATAACATTTTTCTAATCTTGCCACTTGCCTATTTTATTATTGTGTATTTTTGTAATAACATGTAAATTCACTGCATAGGAACCAACTAGTCTACTGAATTTTGTGTGACAACACTAACAGAACTGTTTTGACAATGCAACAATTACAAAACTGCGGCTCATTTACTTTTCAATCCATAGTCAAAGTGGTGGTGGAGGAGCCTTGGAGATGGTAATTTTATGGAGCAAGTGCGAATGTTGAGGAATTTAGCCTTTGTTCAAGTTGTGGGCTGCATATATGCAGCCCACAACTTGGTATACCTTTCAGAATGATAATAAACAGAACAAGACACACCAAACCAGGAGCTAAGACCACGAAGTTCAGCATCATGCTTATCTATCTTTGGCGTTTTTACACCAACATTTTTATACACTGGATAATGATAATAATTATCGATTAAAGTCACGGATAAAACTGCTGTTGTTAAAACACACCCATCTCTTACAAAATCTAAAATGTAAAACAAAAAAAACAACAAACAAAAAATCTGGATCACTGTAGAAATATCTTTATTCATTGCTGATCATCTGGCCATTGAAGCGTTTTTATTTGGAATTGGGAACGAATATTTTCCACCCTGTTATATTCTGTTCCACTCTGTTATGTTCCATTCCACCCTGTTAGTAAGGTGTTTTTTAATTTTTTTTTTTTTTTACTAAAATCATTGAGGACTGTGAACCTTGTTGCACCATATTAGGAAGTGAGGAACATTAAATTGATTTTGCTTTTCTGTTCCCAGGTCAAAAGGAATGTAATTATCTCTCATTTGAAATACTTGATTATGCTTTCCTTCTTGCCTTTGTGGAAACAGAAACGTGATAATCTCTCACTTGAAAGCAAGCTGGGCGTACAATAGTGTGATGACGATGAAAACTCACATGACCAATGCTCAATAAAGGGTACATGAAAATGTGAGAAATGGTCAAAAGCACAAATACCGTTTGTGGTGAGTGAAACTATACAGCACAGTCCCTAGCTCTTTTCAAGCACACTCCTCCCCCCAAGGAGTATGCTTGAACAGCTAACGGCAGGTAATGGCTGTGTTTACAAATGTAAAGGTGCTAATTGTTGGCCATTGAATTGTTAATTTCAAACCGGGCAGCCTTTTGGTTGTACTCTGGGCATGGTAGAGGGATAAGAAATCTCTGGGTTTTCTAGTGTTAAACACTGGAAGCGCCGCCAGCGGTCTTTTGATGACCGCCAGTCACGCTACCATGCTTATAGTGTATTAAAAACTAAACGGCTGAACCTGGTATTTTAGGACTTTTATTATATAGTTGTTGTCTATAGTTTTACCTGCTTACTTGTTTGGAAAAGTAAACACATCAATATTTACGAGCAGTTTAGCACGTCTAAACTTCCACAGAGCCGCTCAAGGAGACTCTTTCTCAGCCAAACTGTCATATATCACGGCTATGGAGTTTTAATAAATGGCCGCCCTACTCTGCTTCTGATTGGCTGTAAGATCACAAACCCTGTGTGCTGATAGGCTGCTGGTTCCTGTCATTCCTACCAGCCTTTGCGCATGTGCCTGCTTCAGACAGCGGGCAGGCAGCTGTCCCACCGCTGAGACACAGTTGTATGACGTTTTATCACGTTTTATCACTAGATCGCTATGAATAAAATCCAGGGACACTTCATTTCACAGTATAAACCATTTATTTACTTATCTACTTAGGATAATAGCACTTTGAGGCCTAATTCAGAATATAGGTTGGGCTGGGTCCGGACTTTTGTGATCCCTGCTTTACACATTATCAGTATTATGTTATTTTTACCTGCCGATATTACGTTATGATTTTGTCAATATTCAGTTATGCAGCAGCTGTATCAACCCCCACTGTGAATAACTTACGTTGCAGTCAAATGACCGCTGGCAGCGCTCCTCAGGATGTTTAGAAAGCTCGCTGCTAGTGACATTCACCACTTAGCCGACTTGAGGAGGTTGTGCTTTGCCTCATAACACCATTAGCTACACATGTCGGCTTTTTTGATACATTTATTTGACGCCATTTTCAAATCAAATAATTTTTTAAATGTTGGCAAAAATGCAACAAATGAGCGACACAGCTCATTATAAACTGTTTAGAGAGCAGCAAGATCAAATCACTGCTCCTCCCCGTGGACAAAAGAGGGATTGCAGCTGTTTTTTTACTTGGGCTGCTTAGGGGCAGAGCCTCGCTGACGACGTCATTGCGGGGGATTACATTACCCCCACAGACCTGTGAAGGATCGGCCAAGGATCAGTCAAGGACCAGTCAAGGACCAGTCAAGAACCAGTCAAGGACCCATCATGGAAACAGGGGAACTTTTAAACCGCTACTACTGTACATCCAGGGGCCTTATTTATCAAGCTTGCGTAGGAGGAAAAGTTGACTATAAAGTCAACTTTTGTGATTTATCAAAACCAAACTTGACGGGAAAAATGTTTCTGCCTTCACGGCAATTCTGACCCAGGTCTATGCACAGAATATGGGAAAACAGGAAATGGTGACACCAACGGCAGAGAATAAAATCAGGGAAAGGCTGTGAAATGTAAGACATTTGTGCACAATCCACTATTACCGTTCATTCTACATGTTAGATATTAAAGCTGTTTGCATAAATGAATAAGAGCGCACGCTTGGAGAGACAAAACAGGGTTTTCAGGAAAAATGGAGATGATTTTAATAAGAACCTCAACCATTAAAATATGTTCTGTTATTGTGAAACAAAACTTACATATTATAAAATACATTCAGCTAAATAAGTTGACAGTTTGCTGCCAGCATGTCAGAAAGTCATTCTGCAGAGCGGGATGCAGACTGGAGGCTGGAGGTTCTAGGAGTGATGCACTGCTAATGAAACACTTAAAAAGTGGATTTCCTTTTATTTATTTATTCTTACACAATGCTTTTTTTTTTATTTATTTTTTTTTGTCCCAATTTCTGTCCAGACGGTCTTTATTTCCTACAACTCCTTGGCAATCTAGTTAATAGCAGTGATTGTGTCCCTCTGCACCACCCACCCAGCTGGAGCGCCCAGCAACTAGAAAGAAATATTATTTAACACTAAATAAATTGCTACCGATCTCAGATGTATCTGTACATATTTATTTTATAAATTAAAATGAAGGACTAAATTACCGGCATCAATACTGTCATTTAGCAGACATTTTTCTCCAAAGCGATTCACCAACTTCGGTCTTCCGCATGGGAGACGAATGCCCTACCGACTGAGATATCCTGCCATGCATTCCTATGCCCCTGGGGTGTCTCGCCTTCTGACACCGTGATGACAGGATCAGCCACCTGCTGTCACTATTCTGCCTTTCTGACACAAGTAATGCCCATGCCGTGGCCACATTTTTATGTTTTTCAACTTGGTCCATTATGATCTCAGTCTCACATCCTAAAAAATTCCACTTCTTAACTATTTTTCCATCCCAAGATATCATGCAAATGATGTGATGAATATGTATCATAGGCGTCCACCTGACCATTTATAGCCACCTTGAGGGTGTGGGAAGGCATTCCATCACGTGCGCCTTCTTTAGAATTTATTCAGATTTATAAATGGAAAAAAGCATTGGACATGCGTGCGCACGCTTTTAAAAATCTGAAAGTTGAAGAATGTTTTATCGCACACTCCACCTGTAGTTTGCTTTGCTACGCAGTTTGATAAATGAGACTCCAGAGTCGGTGGCCCTGATGTACACAAATAATATCCTTCTATGATTAATCACTATTTTAACCAGTATCCGTTTACACAGACTAAATCTCAGGTTATTTTCTGACAAAGTTCAATGTTTTATTTAAATTACTGGTTTTAATAATGAAGCAGTGACCTGAATTATCCAAACTGACATTTCTGTGATTTCTCTCTACAGAATTGAATATGTGGAAGGTTATCAACACCACCACCATAATGTTATCAGGTAAAAATCTGATTTCAGCCTCAGAAGTCAGAGTTTTTATTTCTTATGTAGACTCATGTGGACGTACAGAAAGATTAAATTCACCAGTTTCCTGCACACTTCTCTGTTTTTAACGTTAATGTGGCATCAAACGGTGTAGAAAGAGCTGCAAAGGGTTACACTGTGGTGAAAATATCTTTACAAAGCTCCTCACACCATACCAGCCTGTGCTCAGCATTTATTTCTACTTCGGTGTCTGCCTTCTTTTAGGGTGAAATCTGTTTTCTACATCAGATTAAACAGCCTGTAAAATGTGATGGATTCTTCCAGGAGATCCATCTGGTCTGACATAAAACGTTTGTTGAGTCAGTGTGTTTGAAGTTTATTTAGCAGTGTGAAATCTTTTCCATACTTTACAGATCTGCTCTGGAACGAGAGGAGAAAAACCTGGAATACCTGAAGCAAAGGTACTGTTCACACTGTCAGCTTAACATGGAGTTCACATTCATTCAGGGGCAACCCCTGGTCGCCCTTTCCCTCTATTAGGCTGTCTGTTAAATAAGTAAATAGGTTAAGTAAAAGACACCTGAAAGAAGGAGGTCTGGTCAAAGGAGACTAGAACGGACCCTTCTGGTCACCATGGATAAAACTGTGTGTGGAAAGTCTCCTTTCTGCAAACCTGAATCTGGTGATAGAACTTGGGCAACAATGCTATGAGGTTAATGAAATGGAAGGCTTCTCCTCTCAGCTCAGCTCTCTGTTCACCACAACAAACCAGATCAGATCATTATTGCTGATGAAGATCCATCTCTCCACCATTATCTCCGTCCTTTCATCACAACCAACAAGATCCTGATATATTTAAACTACTCTGCTGGCTCCCAACCTGGAGCCAGAACTCTAGCTGTTTCTGGTTGACAACAATGTGGAGCTGAATTCACCCTGTCTGCTTCACAATCACCTGTAAACCAGTCCAGTGTGTGGTGAAGAGCTTGGTCTGAGGACATCAATAGAAGCACAGAATCTACAAAAAGCAGGAATAAAATTCTGAAGCTCCCCAACCAGACCAGACCAGACCAGACAGCCTCCTATCCTACTGCCCCATGAGATCTATGAATATCAGCAACAGGAGCAGAGTGACGTCCAACATGATTTGGATCAGCTTTTGAGAGAAAACCTTAAAAAAAAGTAATAAAGAACAGGAACTTCTTCCCACATTATTAAAATAGGCAGGTACTAATTTCCCACTTTCCTAAATAATCAGGTACTGTTCCATACAATTTCTTTATACCTTTCCCTTTAGGGTCTTCTGCTGTGTGTTCTTTGATGGATCAAAATATGACAGACTATTTCTCTCAAGTTAACAATTTATTCATTTACAAAGTATGAGAATGTGCAAATTACAGAGCCCCGGGTCCATATCTATCCCTGGCAAACAGACATAAGAGATGTCCGTCTGCCCACAACAGACAGGACATCCTCTCTCTATCCCTGGACCCTTATATATTACAGCTCCTCCTCCTTTCTATACACAGTTTTGCTGACTAATGGTGCAGTTGCAGAAGTAGGGTCAGCTGCAGTCACAGGCTGACCACATACAGATGTCTACCCCCCTCCTTGTGACATCCATCCATTTGGTGGCTTCTTGTGTTCTGGAAAACAGGGACAAAGAAACCATACACAGACAAACAAGGGATTTCCTCTTAACTCCGGTTGACCTAGAAATTTCCCTTAAGTGTAACATCTCACATGCTGTTTTACTGGCAACACAGCATTAGTCAGCCCCTCACATGTTCTTCTCACATCCCATATGAAGAATCTCATTGTCGCTTAAACACACTAGCACACTGTTAGTAAGTACATGAGCTTAAAGATAAGAGATATTTAATATGATTAACAGAGTAAGAATATGAATGAAAATAAGTAGCACACTTAAGTAATCCCTTGATGAATATCTTAATAAATTTATCTACACTCTGTAGGAGAGCAGTCTGCACTTCTGTACATTTACACGTGATGTTGCACATCTCGTAAAACAAAGCATACTTCATGATGGTTGAAATGTGGTCAGATATGAAGGACACAGAGAAACAGTGATATGAGGTGACTCGGGCATCTGGTCAGGATGCCTCCTGGATGCTTCCCTTGTGAGGTGTTCCTGTCATATCCCACCGGGAGGAGAGCCCGGGGATCCACTAGACTCTTCCTGGTTTCATTAACCACCAGACCTAACCAGCTTCTTCCAGGTTGTGGCCATCCTTTTCTCTGATCCACATGAAGCACTCTGTGCAACCGCCTGCTGTGGGAAACTGTCTCACCAGTGGGTTAGTTCCCCTGTGTTGGACAACAGCAGCTAGTTAACAAGCAGATGGAAGAGTTAACTAGTCAACACAACAAGCTAAGTGTCGACACTTATTAAAAAATGTGATGAGCGACATAAAAAAAAGGCTGGCAAAAAGGAGATAGTTATTAAACCGACTCATAGAGAGAGAATACATCCATATAAACTCAGACAGAGCATCAGGATCCCCTAGTAATGTTCATGCCTGTCCATCCTCAGTCTGGATGAGCAGCTCCAGAAGAATGTGATCCATCCAGGCATAAAACATCACGTTTCAGTGCTTCCATTGTGCTCTGACAAACATCTGGCTGGCATCCCTCCTCTGTGACCATTAGGTCTCATTCTCATAGCATGACTGTTTGCAACCTGTAAAGTCCACATGGAAGATTTTTATAAGATGGCCCCAGATATGTGTGTAGAGGTCTGCTTTAAACAAGGACAGTGTACCTTGAGTTGAACAGAAAAAAAGTTTACGTGCAGCAGCATTTGCCAACAAAAAGCAAAACAATAACCAGCTAACCATGACCCAAGATCAGGAGCATTCCTCGATCAATGGCCACACTATTCCAGAAAGCCTCTTAGACATGAATTCAAACATCCTGAAAGCATCCAGATTGGAGAAGAAAGCCTCTTTCCACTGATCCAGGTCCAGTTCTTGGGATTTTTGTACGATGTTTTGTTGAAAGTTGATGGAGAAAAGAGTGGCAGCTCTGGTTTAAGGCTCAGTCTGCTTAGAAACTGTTGCATCAGGTAAAATTCCACTCAGTTGGTGATTGGCTCCAGAGATCCAGTTTGAAATGTTGAGGAAAGTTTGGATGTCTCTGTCTGGATCTACATCCCAGGGGGTATACCCAGAAGTGGGTTTACTGGTTAGCAATGTCTTCTTATTGGCTGTGAAATAGGTAAACCCCTTGAACTGAGCCTACAGCAATATGGAAATTATCGGCTAACAGAGGAATTTTTTCTAAGGTACAGATGAGAAATTCTGACCAGTCAGAAATTTTTATAGTTTGTTTTCACTTGGACCCGCTTGGGTTACTTCTGCTTATATTTTAATTAAGGCTGTCAAAAATAACGCGGTAACTGTGGTAACTAATTTATGCAATTAATTGCGTTAATACTTTTAACGCATGTGCAGCATGACAAGCCCCATACATCCGTCATTTCTCTTTTTTAACTTATCCTGTGTTCTGTACTGACATGGCTGCCCTAGAGGATCTCTGGTCATCTCTGTTTGTGCAGCAGCTGCTTCCTTCCTCTCCTCTCATGTTGTTCCATGAACCATGACGGCTGTCAGTGATCAGCTGATCGGCTTTTCTCTCTTGCTGCGTGTGTTTATAGTTCAGCTGTGAAGGGGAAAAATAACGGTTCATGGTTCACACTGTGAACAACTTCTCTAACACAGGGTTTGTATTACAGCTATGCAGGGGCAGGTCTAGAAAAATTCTTTTTTTTTTTTTTTTTTTTTTTTTTTTTTTTTAACCTGTCTTGTCCAGCATCGTTGCAAACAGAATGATTGTCTGGCTGCTGTCTGGTGCTGGGCAATTTTACTCTATCAAGCAGGGATTTATACTACATGTATAAAGTCCCTCTTGATGACATGAAAAACTTTATTAAATCAGACTCTTAATGCTGGACTCGACCGGAGGGGACAGAGAGAGAGAGAGATAGAAAAGAAAGTAGAGAGAAGAGGGAGGGGAGAGAGAGGGACAGAAAGGGTGTGGGGAGTGCGGGTGGGGACTTAAAACATTATACAGAAAACCATGTAATCCATACTACTTGCAACATATATAGCTAAGATCATCCTGACCAGTAGGTCATTACACAACTAGTTGATAATAGTAACAATAATAATAATCACAATAATAGTAATAATAATAATAGTAGTAGTAATAATAATAAGAGTAAGAGTAATAATAATAATAATAAGAACAGAAGTAATAAAAAAAAAGAAAAAAAATATGATAATAGATATAAGTGAAACTGTTGTATTCAAGAACACGCGCAGAGAAACCTGTGTGGATATGCTGGAGAACTCAGCCACACGGCGACGCAAAGACTGTGTGGAGACGTTCAGGGAGGAGTGACCATGCAGAGTGATCATGCAGATGCCACCTCACTTGAACAGAGGCCAGAGTCAGGCCAGCGGTCCCGAGACCCAGGCCACCAGCCCCCCCGTAGGCTTCAGATCCCGACCGGTCCACAGAGACGACCACTCCCCCGCCCAGGAAGGCAGCAGCAGGAGACCCCAGCAGGAGCCGCCCCGCGGACACAGGGCACCGGCCCCAGCAGGCCGAGGCCAGCAGTCCCCGACCCCCCCAGGCACCGGCCGCCCGGGACAGACGGGGCAGAGGGCCCGGGCCCAGGAGCGCAGGGACACCCCCCACCCCCACAGGCCAAGGGCCAGCACGCCACCCGGGGGGACCCGGCCCGCCCAGACGGCCACCGCCAGAGGCCAGCCCCACACCCCAGCGCCCAGCCGCACACCCCGAGAACCAGTCCTGCCCCCCCCCCCCCCCAGACCAACACACACAAACACACACACTCTCCTTCCACTCCTCCATTCATCCTCCCACACATACACCATCCAACCCTCACATACTCTGTCCTCCCACACACACACACCATCCTTCCACCATCCATCCTTCCACACACACACCATCCTTCCACCATCCATCCTCCCACACACTCACCATCCTTCCACCATACACTCTCCCACACCTACCCCATCCTCCCACACACACATCATCCCTCCACCACTCATCCTCCCACACATACACCATCCTCCACCTTCACACCTCCCACACACACACACACACACCATCCTTCCACTACCCATCCTCCCACACATACATCATTCTCCTACACATACACCGTCCTCCCTCTCCTACACCAAACATCCACCTTCACGTACCCCATCCTCCCACACACACACACACCACCCCTCCATCACCCACTCTCCCAAACATACACCACTCCCCCACACACACACCATCCTCCCTCCCATACACCATCCATCCTCCTGCACACACACCATTCTTTCACCATCCATCCTCCCACACACTCCCCATCCCTGCACCATACATTCTCCCACACATACCCCATCCTCCCCCACATACATCATCCCTCCACCATTCATCCTCCCACACCCACACCACCCCCCCCTCCCACACACCACACATCCACCTCCACACACCCCACCCTCCCACACACACACACCATCCCTCCACCACCCATCCCCCCACACACACACCACTCTCCCACCCATACACCACCCCCCCCCCCCCCACATACACACACACACACACAAACACCATCCCCCCACCACCATCCTCCCGCCACCCCACGCCGCGGGGGGACAGCCCCAGCCAGGAGGCGAGGAGACACGAGCCAGGCCCCCACCCCCCCCACCCCGCCCCAGTCCCCCACTCCCCACCCCCAAAACAGCACCTTCCCCCCAGGGCCAGCAGCCAAACCCCCCGGGACAGCCCGCCCACGCCCCGGGCCAACGCGACAGGCCACCCGGCCCGCCCCGCCCCCGGGCCATCCATGGAGACAGGGGCGCTTGAAGACCCCATCCCCCCTCCCTCCCCCACTAGTGAGGGAATATATTATGTGCTGTTTGCAATTAAAAAAAAAGAGGGTTAAAATTGGGGGGCAGTAACTGCATTGAGGAGGGGGTGGGGCCACCTGAGCAGTCCCACCCACCTGACCTCGCATGTTCCACCCCCCAAAACGTGTTTGTATGTTGCAAATGTTATTTGTGCTCAGTGACTAAGTGGAATTAAAAGCTGGGAGGCATGCTGCCGCTCGGCGAAGCAACGGGGCCACTATGATGACCCCCCTGCCCCGCCCAGCGCAACAAGCACACCCCCCACGGCCCTACCTGTGTATGTAGTGAAGAGTGGGGAGGGGAGGGGTCAGGAGATGTAGGTCCAGAGGGGGGTAAGCCTCCCCCCTGGAAGACGACCCGCCAGTGGCTTAGGGCGCCCCCGTCCCCCGCCGGCCCCGAAGGGCGTCACAGGCCCAGAGCAGGCACCCCAACCCAGGCACGCCACGAACCCCCCCAGGGGCCAGCCACCAGCCCAAGGGGCCACTTTCCTCTTTCTGAGTGGGAGGGGGGCGAGGCGAAGGAAGGGAACCCCAGGCCCCCGCCCCCAACACCCAGCCAGGGCGCCCCCCAGAGGACACGTCCTAACCCCCTGCAAACGCACACACTCTTTTTTTTTTTTTTTTTTTTTTCTCCCCAGCCACTCACACACACTCTCACACACCTCTATATACCAACACCTCAATACGTGCACATACCTCCACACACACACGTCACGCACATACCTATAAACACACACACCGGTGCCCACATACACACACACTCTCATACCCCTCCATACACATACACCACTACACACACACTCACATACATACCTGCATATACACACAAGCACTTCCATACATACTCACGCCTCCACCCACTCCTTCACTCCTCCACACACACCTCGACCTCCACGTGCACACACTCATATATACATACCTTCACACACACCCACATCCCACATAGACCTCCACACACACACCCGCACACTACTCACACACACACATACACGCACACACCCAGACCTTCATACACACCCACACACACATACAGCACACACGTCCCTCTACACCCACCCACACACCAGCATACCCACAGACACACACACACACACACCCACACACAAACACACCCCCACCCAGGTTCCGGGGCTGCGACCAAGCACCAGGGCACGGACCAACCCCCGGCACGGCACATCCGGACGGGCCCAGCCCCCCCCCAGCAGCGGCAGACCCTCCACCCCCAGGAGCGGGGGGAGACCCGACGCCCCAGAGCCCGGGGCCCCCACCCGGCCCACCCCGGGCCCGACCGGCCACCCGGTCAGGGGCCGACGGACACCGACCCAGGCACCCCGGCAGCCACCCCCCACCGCCACGAGGCAGCCCCACCCCGGGGCCCACCCAATGCCGCCCGCCCAGACCGGAACCCCCAGCCGACCCAGCAGCGGAGCAGCCTAGATCCCCACCCAGGAGACAACCGGAGACCTGAAGTCACCAGGGACCCCCCACCCACATCCGCCCCTATCCCAGCGAAGCCGCAATCCTCCACCTACATTAAGTGATGTAGCCAGTCACAGGGGACCAGAGGGAATGAAAGTCAACTGACTGGTTCCTGGAGGAGGCAGACATTGTCTCAATGCTGATGTGATCTAACAGGAGATTTCTAAACTGCTGGATAGACAAATTGTTCTTATCTTTCCAGTTCACAAGAATAGTTTTCTTTGCGATGCATAAGACTGCGAGAACCAAGTTTATGGAGTTTATTCCTATGTTGGTGTCACCCAGGTCGCCCAGTAGGCAAAGTGTGGGGTTTGCAGGAAAACTACTTTTAAACCATTTTGAGAGATCTTCACACACCTTAATCCAGAACCTTTGGACAGGTGTGCAGGACCACAGCGCATGGATGTAGCTATCAGAGGTGTTCTCAGAGCAGTGTGGGCAGATATCTGATGGTGAAAGGCCCATCCTGAACATCCTGTGTCCTGTATAATGAGTTCTATGGAGAATTTTGAATTGTATTAGTTGTATATTTGAATTCTGAGTCATTTTAAACGTGTTTAAACATATTTGTGACCATCTTTTCTGATCAAAGTTATTAGATAAATCATCTTCCCATTTTGAAGTTGGGAGAGATATCCTGTCTTCTAGCTTTGCAAGTAATCTATATATTTTTGATAATAATTTTGGAGTATTATGATTCAGGAATTCTGCTATTCTGACAGGAAGCTGCAAGTCTAACTGTACAGGGGTATACTTCTTACATATAATTGATTTTAGTTGGTGGTACTCTAAGAATTTATTGCTGTTGATTCCATACTGTGAGACAATTGTGTTGAAAGATACAAAGTTTCCATTTTCTATTATCTGTCCTAACTGTTGTATTCCTTTAGTCTTCCATTGAGTGAAGTTTATCATCTTTTTGTTCTGCAGGATGTCAGGGTTGTTCCAGATGGGTGTAAGTCTACATGGAAAGAGGGAAGATCTGGTTATCTTACAGAATTCCCACCAAGCCATTAAGGAAAAACGGATGTTAAGGCTTTTAAAGCACTTATATGGTTTAATGGTTGAGCTGATGAACGGCAGGTCAGAGATGACTAAGTCCTCACACAAAGCCTGCTCCACATCTAGCCACGGCTCATCCAGATAACTGGGTTTGAGCCACTTGGAGATGTACTGCAGCCTGTTAGCTATAAAGTAGTGATTAAAGTTTGGTAGGTCCAGTCCTCCTCTATCTTTAGTCTGCTGTAAGGTTTTAAGGCTGATACGTGACGGCTTGTTTTTCCAAAGAAACTTGGATATGAAAGAGTCCAGAGATTTAAACCAACTGGTGGAGGGTTTAGTGGGTATCATTGAAAATAAATAATTAACTTTAGGTAGAATCATCATCTTAATGGTGGCAACTCTCCCCATTAGTGAGATGGGTAAGCGCCTCCACCGTAAGAGATCATCTTCTATTGTTTTTAGTAGCTGAACATAGTTTAGTTTTGTTAAATCTGATAATCTGGGGGAAATATTTATACCTAAATATCTAATGTTTCCTGTCTGTATTTTGATATTAGGGATGTTTTGTAGGTCACAGTTGATGGACATGGCTGTAGTCTTAGACCAGTTAATTGAATAATCAGATATTGATGAGAACTTATTAATAACTGTGATTGTCTCAGAGAGTGATGTTTGTGAGTTCTGAAGGAAGAGTAATACATCATCTGCATAAAGACTTATTTTATGTTCTATATTTTTGCCCTGGATTCCTTTAATTTCTGTATTTTGTCTAATAGCAGCTGCTAACGGCTCTATGAAAATGGCAAAAAGTGAGGGGGAGAGTGGGCAGCCCTGTCTGGTGCCTCTCTGTAAGCGGAAGCTTGGAGAAGTTTGATCGTTGGTTTTCACACATGCATTTGGGTTATTATATAATATTTTAATCCACTCTATGAAAGAAGGTCCAAACCCAAATTTGTCTAGTGTTGCAAATAGAAACTTCCAGTTTACCCTGTCAAAGGCTTTTTCTGCATCTAGAGAAATGATTGTGGATTCTAGATTATGTAAAGTAGAGTAATCAATGAGGTTAATTAGTCTACGTGTGTTAGTAGATGAATGTCGACCTTTTATAAAACCTGTCTGGTCCGGATGTATTATAAGAGGGGTTATTTTTTCTATCCTTCTGGCAAGAGCTTTACTAATTATTTTCAGGTCTACATTTATTAAAGATATGGGACGGTAACTGGATGGAAGTGTGGGGTCTTTGCCTGGTTTTAGCAATAGTGTTATATTAGCTAAGTTCATATTTTGCGGTATTTTTTGTTTTTCCTGTATTTCTAACAACATATTATAAAATGTAGGAGCTAGCGTTGTCCAGAATTCCTTGTAAAATTCTGCTGAGTAACCATCTGGACCCGGGGCTTTATTGTTGGGCATATGTTGGAGAGCTTTGTGGAGTTCATCTACAGTAATAGGTGCATCTAAATTTATTTTATTTTCATTTTTTAGTTTTGGTAGATTAATGTTGTTTAAAAATTGTTCAATATGTTCATCTGTTGGATTAATCTGTGATTCATATAATGTTTTATAGAAGCTTCTAAACGTGTCATTTATCTTGTCTGGGTCATGGCTGATGTTTCCGTCTTGATCTTTAACAGAGGAGATTGTTGTTTTCTCCTTGTTTGTTTTTAGTTGATTTGCTAAAAACTTTCCAGATTTGTTACTGTGTTCAAAGTTCTCCAAGCGAAGTCTTTGCACTAAAAACTGTGTTTTTTTATCTATAATTTCTTTAAGCTGCAATTTAGTTTTCCTTATATTATTCATTGTGTGCTCTTCGGGGGAAATGCGGTAAGCCTCCTCCAATGATTTAATCCTGAGTTCTAATTCTAAAACTCTTGCTGTTTCCTTCTTCTTCTTATGTGAGGAGAAGGAAATTATTTTCCCTCGCATTACTGCTTTTCCTGCTTCCCAAAGGAGACACGCTGAAGTTTCAGGCATGTCATTTTTTTCTATATAAATTGACCATTCTTTTTTAAAATAATCAATAAACTCAGGATCTTTCAATAAAGAGGTGTTAAATCTCCAGCTTTTACCAATCGGTTTATTATTTTTGTTTCTCAGAGTGAATGAAACTGGTGCGTGATCGCTAATGCTGATTGGATGTATCTGAGTCTCTGAAATGTCGTCCATTAGTGAGTTACTATTTAAAATATAATCTATTCTAGAGAAGGAGTGGTGAACTGAAGAGAAGAAGGTGTATTCTCTTAGTTTAGGATGGTGAGAGCGCCAAGCATCGCAAAGACCAAAATCCTTCATGTACTGTTTGATAGTTTCTGACGACTGCCAGACTCGATGACTGGCTGATGTGCTGCAGCGATCTTGTTCAGTCAAGACTACATTAAAATCACCAGCTAGCACTATTCTGTTATCTGAATAATTCTGGAGTGTAGCAAACAGGGAGTGGAAAAAGGAGGGATCATCTGCATTGGGGCCATATACATTGGTAATACATAATTTGATATTACAAATAGATAATAAAGTTATCAGAAATCTGCCTTCCGGATCCACTACTGTGCTATCTATGTCAAAATTTAGTCTCTTATTAATAAGAGTAGCTACTCCTCTTTGCCTAGAATTGTAACAAGCTGAGTAAACATGAGGAAACTGAGCTGTTTGAAGAAGATCTATGGTTGAGTTTGTTAAATGAGTCTCTTGTAGTAAGACAATGTCAGCCTGCAGCTCCTGTAATTTATTAAAGATCTTCAACCTCTTCTCCCTGGAACCGGCTCCATGTACATTCCAACAGACGATTTTTAACATGGTTATTGTGAACGGTTTAATGCTTCATGCGTGTTACTGACGCGTGTGTCTTTGTGCGCCCCTCTTGCGTGTTCGCGCGTGTTTGCATGCAGCCTGATTGCGCGCGTTTGTCCGTATGTTAAATGTCCGTATATGTAGTCTACCTTAATGCGTGTTCTCTCATACATAAAAGGCGAGTGTTTATATTTATCATGTATGGTGCGGCTGTGCGTCCTGACGGTTTTCGACCGGCCGCGTGCGCTGCTGATATTACGAGCTGGATTACAATTAACAGTGAAAGCGTGAAAGATAGTGAAAAGTGAGAAAAGTATTTGTGTGAAATATAAAAACAAAACAGAAAAAAAATACATCGATCTAGATGTAGAGGCTGTGGTGAGACGAGCAGTGTGTTCTACTGTCAGTGATCTATAATGGCGAGTTAAGAGTGATCATTTGGAGAGATTGACATACAGCACCTGGGATCAGAAGAGCCACGGAGTGAGGTCTAGAAAAATTCTGATGTGGGGCCAAGCAGGAGCACTAACCAGGGAAAGAGGGGCACAGATGAGACCTTCTTTTAGGTCTAGATTTTATGAAATATTGAACTGATTTTTACAACTGATTTGATCATCTGATGTAAAACGTGAAGAAAAACTAGTAAAACAAGCAGCCAATGATGTATTTTTATCAGCAGGTGTTTACTTTGGGTGATGCTGCTGTAGGACTTATCACTGCTGCACAAACACTCACACTGCAGTGATAAAAAGAAAAAGCTGTTTTTATCCAGATTATCAGTTTTATTAGAGTTTTTTTCATCGATGTTGTCTGTTTATCTTCAGTTGTCACATCTGCTGGTTTTAGGACAGAAATTATGGTGAGATGATGATATATGAATCCTGAATTATGATCTAAAACATGGTAGAGATTATGTAGAACAACATATAAATGGTAAATGGTCCGTATTTATATGGCACTTTACTGTACCTGGAAAGATACCCAAAGTGCTTTACATCACCCATTCACACACACATTCACACTGAGTTCCTGATATCGGTGTCTTGCCCAAGGACACCTCGTCATGAACTCGACTTGGCTGAGGATCGAACCCGCAACCCTCGGGTTACAAGACGTCCGCTCTACCTTGCTGAGCCATGCACACCCACAGTAGTAATGTAGAAGTACATTAGATGCTGCATTTACTAATCCTTTGTCATCTGACGTTTACCCAAGAGAAGGTCAGTTAACAGTAAATATTTGTAGCATCAGCTTGTTTGGTTGATACAATACAGTACAATGCAGATTTCAGGCATAGACGCAAATGGTGATTAATCATGATTAATTTGAAAGCTGTAACTAATCTGATTAAAAACTTAAATCATTTGACAGCCCTAATATATAATATAATATAATATAATAAGCTTAAGTTTAGTAATTAGATAGCATAGCTGCAGGTTTCCATGTGTTGAACATGCACTTCGATGACTTTGCTGGAAGTTGTCCTCCAAGCTTCTCAGTGGGTGGAGGATGCTGCTGTTTTTGGTCATTTTTCATGGTGATTTTGGGGCTCAGTGGGAGATGCCTTTCATAGGTTTGGTTTAACCAACACAGGCTCTGATTTGTAGCTGGTGTTTTGGAACTGACAATGCAGGTTAAGACGTCAGAGGATTCAGGAACCTGGAGCTCAGTTTGTTAAACCTCCTTCTGAAATATCCCCTGGCTAGTTTAGCTGGTGTTTACAGAGCAGGACAGAAAAAGGTCCATGATGCATGAGTTCTATGTTGGAAATGAGTTTTGATGACTGAATGTGTGATCTGAAGTTATTGATCCATTTCTGTGATGTGTTTAAACAGAATAACCAAGCTGGAAGAGCAACTTCAACAAAAAAGGTAAACATGTTTAATTTATTCCAACTTTTCAGCTTAGATTTTAGGTCCAAGAAATAAATAAACATTTATTACTTAAATAAAAAACACAGAATGAGACTAAATAAAAACTACTCCCCTTCGGTGGTGGAAGGGATTTAGTCCCAGTGATTCTAGCTGGAGTCTGAATGCCTCTAGTAGGGTCATCCAAGCCAAACTGGTCTCTAGGGGGGGACCAGACAAAGAGCAGCACAGCAGACTCCAATGAAGAATAAAGATACTTGGCTTACGTTTCCCTCACTCAGATGTGGGTCCTGTGGTCCTCTTGTGAAGTCAGGCCTGAAGGTGGGCTTGGTAACAAAGACCCCTTCCCATGGATTCACCACCTGGGAAAACATCACACAGACATGGTTCTGGTTCTGGCACCGGCTCAGTTCTGGAGTCTCAGAACCTCGGTGCTTTCTGGTGCAATGGTCTACATTCACACCAGTTTAACCTGAACTAAAGCAGGTGGACTTTACTAGACGGAAACAAGCCTAACGTTGGAGATTCTGGCCTGAAAGTCGGTGGTTCAGTCGTCAGGCTCCATGTGCAGTCAGACGACCAAGTGAACTTCAGGAGATGTCAGGTTGTTGACAGGAGCTTACTCAATTGCCCAACAAAATTTAAATCAGTTGCCAGGTGTTACGACCCCTATTCTGTCTAGGGGTAAAAGGAGTCATACCAAAACTAGTCGGAGGCAGATACTTATAATAAAACCAGTTTATTTACAACTTGGTAAATAGAATTAGGTATCAATAATAACAGAGGCATCAATGGTTAACCAAAAGTATTCATCAATAAACAAAACTTACTCTGAACATAAAACAAAGGCTTAATAAATGCAAAACTCAACTTAAAGTGTCCTGTAACAGGTATAAAGGCCCACAATTGCAGCCTAACAATAAACTAAAGGGAAAGCAGTAACAAAAGTTATCTCAACCTGAGATAATAAACACCAACAAACAAAATCTATGAGTCAATCCCAAATCACAAATCAAATATAGCAAACAAAACCCACAGAGGGTAACAAAGCTACAAGCACTCTGTTTTCAGTCCCAAATGGCGAGCTGGGCTGCAATCACACACAGCTGCCTCGAATGAAGGTAATCCTGGCCATACAAAGGGGCAGATTCTTCCTGTTTGGCCAGCCACAGAGGAAGAAAACACCTTAAAACACAGACTCCAGGGAATACATTCTGAAATACATACACTTTCAATAAAAAATTCCAACCAAAAAGGCATGCTTAACATATATCACTCTGAGACAGGGCATCGGCAAACTGATTGTCTGCACCCTTTTTGTGATTAATTTCGAGGTGGTACTCTTGCACAATAAGAGTCCAGCGCATTAAACTTTGAATATGATTATACATACGAGCTAGAAATACTAGAGGGTTGTGGTCTGTGAACACCTGGGTGGGCGCAGAACTAGATCCCACATACACATCAAATGATGCAGTGCCAAGAGCAACGATAGCAAGCTGATAGGCCTGGGGCCATAACACCAGGCAACAGAACGTTGCATCATTCAGGTTTTGTTCTTAACTTTAATTCCAGGGTTTAATTGGTCTAAACTAGCTTATCTGAACTTTATTTTCAGTAGTCATTAGATTTTCAACATCTAAGAAAGACCAGGCAGATGAGATGGTACTTGATTACTATTGTAGCCATCCATCAGCTGAACAGGTGGACATGTAATACCAGCTCCACTGTAGTCCAGGACTTTGGACACTGGCAGCCAGCACTGATCTGGCTCCAGCTTTTTCTCAGGTCTTCAGGTGAATCCAGTATTTATCTGCCAATCAGGTAGCGGTTTGAGATTGATGGCCACTATTCTCTGGTGCCCATTGGGAGCTGAGTTTGATCTCTAGTTTAGCAGGTTTTACGTCAGTTTTAGCTTTTGAATTGCTCCCTCATCTGGTTTTGTTTTTACTGTGGATGGATATGCTCTTTACACCATGATTTTCCACAGCTCGGCTCTAAAAGCAAAAGAAGAAGAACTGACATCATTCAAAGACAGGTATGCTACATGGTAAAACACGTGAACATTCAGCTATGATTTAATGTTACTGATTGCTGCTTTAGATAATAACGTGAGTAATAAACTATATGAGACCTAACCTTTGGTTTGGTTTGTACAGAGTGGCAGGGGAGGTCGCTCTATCAATGAAAACAGGATCAACCATCAGCATGAACAACCCAGTGAATAAATTCCGACTGAAAGAGATGTACGATGAGCTGCGATGCTTCTGGCCAAAAATTAAACATGAACTAAAACTGAATAAGAAAACTCCAGAAGATGCCAGGAGAGTCATTCAGGTACAATGCTATTCATTGGGACATCATCATTGTTGCTTGTACTAATAATTAAATTAGAGTTTCTAACTCTTAATTGTAGGAACAGTTTAAAGCAGCAGCAGCTGACATGAAGAGAAAGAAGGAACAGCTGGATGACATATTCGAACTAAAGGAGGAAGAAAGTGAAGCATCTCTGAAGGTACTGCAGAGAGTTCCTTGTCTAAGACTGGATCATTAAAGTTTCTAAATTCATCTTTTTTGTCTGCTTTAGGTTAAACAATACAGACAGTCAACAGCAGAAAACCTCCAGCTGGCTATCTACAGCAAGAAACATGCTGGGTCAAAGGTTCGTTAGACGTTTTAACAATGCACATATTACATTCACATACGGACACAAGAAGCATGATCTAAGCTTTAATTCAGGATGTAGCAGTGAGTTACAGATCGTTTCATCCAGAAATCACAGACCAGTCTCCTCCTGCTCTGGAACTAAAAACACCAGGTCATGGAACGCTGCAGCTGGTTTTCTATGTATTTTCTAGGTATTCTAGCTTTTTCTGATTCAGGGTTGCTTCTTCTCCGTAGAAACATCCCTCCATAGGTTGCCTGCCTGGACCTGAAGGTGAAAGTCCTGTGGACATGATGGCTCGTCTGGCCTCTGAATGCTACTGGCTGGGCTCTTTGATGGCGCTGAACAACCCTCCTCTTTACCCAGACTGGGAGAATCACCCTCCTTCCATGGATCAATGGGATATTTTACCACGAAATGTCCGAGATGTTGTTGAAAAAGAGCCATGGAAAATCTAGCAGGACAACAGGACCATTATTTAGTTCTGAGATTTTATGGATTGTAGAGTTTCTGGGGATTTTCTGTCAGAAATATTCTAAACTTTTAAAGGAGAATAATTGAAGGTAGCCTTCATAAACCTGATCCAATTACTCTTTAGATTTGAGTTTAGCACAGCGACTTAGTTCCTCTGCTTAATCTATCACACATACAATGCTTTGATTTATTATTCCAGCAGAGGTGGCTTAATGTTTTCATTCTGTTAAGTTTAGCAGTTATGGTTGTAGCTTTTTCTCTATACTCATGTTAAAACTGAATTAAGTAACTAAATTTGAAAATTTTTAACAAGGAATAGTAAAAAAAATGAAATATATACATGTTGAATGTATTTTTATTACAATAACATGTAGATAATGAATAATAAGAGTTAAAGTAAAACTATAAGTTTCTATGCTTTGGTTAAAATGACTGTTGCAGCACTAAATGCAATAAATCAGATTTCATGTTTAGTCCTGGACTGTCACTATTTCTTATCAGCGTTTTTATCTTTATTTATTTTTAACCTTTCTAGCATGATGGCAGCAGAATGATGGTCTGGCTGCCACGTTGAGCTGAACAAATTTACTCTGCCAAGAGGAAAAACATTTTCAAACTATTAGCTTCAAATGACAGAAGGAGACTAAAACACTCACATTACGGAGGCACCATTTTAGTAGTCATAAATGTAGCAGTAGAAAAACCGAATTCATCAATCTCACGTCTTCAGGAAAGAAGCTGTTCCTCGTCCAGGTGGTCCTGCTTTTAATACTGCGCAGCCTCTTGTCTGAGGGGAGAGGGACAAACAGAGCATGTTCGGTGTAAGTGGGATCTTTCATGATGCAGGAGGCTCGCTTCTCTCGAGGTGTAAATATCCATGACAATGGGTAGACTGCATCCCACAGTCCTCTGTGCAGTCTCACCACTCTCTGCAGACCCTTCTTCTCCGCCGCCAAGCAGCTGCCATGCCATACAGTGATGCAAGGGGTCAAAACACTCTCCACCACACACCTGTAAAAGGAGGTCAGGATTGTACTCCTCAGCCCAGTGTGCTTCAGCCTCTTAAGAAAGCATAAGAGCTGATGTGCCTTCTTAATCAGACAGGAGGTGTTGTTTCTCCAGGTAAGGTCGTTGGAGATGTTTATGCCCAAGTACCTATAACTGGAAACAACTTCCACTGTCCCTCTGATGCACAAGGGTGTGGGGGGGGGGGGTTGTTCTTTTGCACCAACCCTCCAAGTGTTCCTCCTCCTGCCTGTAGGCGACCTCATCATTATTGACGTCCCAGCACAACTGTGCCATCCGCAAATTTCAAAACCCGACAGCTCGGATGTCTCGCCGAGAAGTCATGTGTGAGCAGGATGAACAGGAGGGAGCTCAGCACACAGCCCTGCGGGGAGCCAGTGCGGTATAATTGTATTAAACGCTGAGGTAATATCCACAATCAAGAGCAGGTGGACATAAGAGTCTTTATTCTCTAAGTGGGCGAGAACTGAGTAAACCACAGAAGAAATGGCATCCTCTGTGGATCTGTTTCAGTGGCAAAAAATTTCAATTCAAATCCAATTTAAGTCGGATTGTGTTTTTGAATAACTTCCAAAAATGCATGTAGTTTGTTCTTCTAAATGATATTAGAGCCATTTTGCCCGCCTCTTATTTTAGGTTAAATTTTATTAATTCTGACAGAACAATAAAGTTATTAATAATTTACCAGGCTACCCTTGATGAGTTCTTCTTGTTTCTCACGAAGGTACAGTATGAGACGTCTCATCTCAATGCTCAGGTTCTGTGAACGGATTACTGTGTCAATACTGTACCATCACTTATTCAGTGTGAACTACTACATTATAACACAAGAGCATATAATACAAGAAGTGATATGAAGTGCTTAATAGTGAATAATAGCACTACAGAAAAAGTTGTTTGTGATTGTGTGTGATAAACAGCATATTAGGTCCATCATCCATGTGAACAGGTACAATTTTGACAGAACCCACCTGAATCAAGCTTGTGCAGGTTTGTCCCCACGACACTTCCCTTTGTCTCCATCTAACTCACTGTACAATTTTTTTATTTTTCTGGATATATCCAAACTTTATTTGATAATTTCAAATATTTAAATGTCCTCCAAAGATAACTATGTTCTTAAATGAACTATGAACTATGATTAAACAATCCGGTGGCCCAGACACTAATGCTAATGCCTGCTAATGCAGGCATACATTTATAAACAGTAAATAGCCCAAACTCCAGGGTGTTATTTTCAAGTTTTAGGCCAAGAACTTAACCCCCATCATTAGCCCAGTGCTGTTTGCGCTAGGACCCCTTTGCTGTCTTAAATAATGCCTGAAGCAAATACCACGAGGTAAAAAAAAAACTAAACATTTTGAAACCTTTTTATATTGAAAGGCCAACATTTCTTGTAATATCTAATGAACACTTAGATCAGACATGGTCCAATTTAACAGTTATTTATTAATGACGTGGGCAACAGGCAACAGCAACACAGACCAACAACAAAGACCAACGACATGAACCAACAACAGAAAGCAACGACATTAACCAGTCACAGAAGGTAAAGACACATGCAGAGTACTACAACGTCTAAATAAGTAGCAAACACATATGCAACAAATGCTATGTGCAACTTTTACTTATGCAACAAACACAAATGCAACATAGACATATACAAGGAGCAACAACACTTTGCAAAATCATTTATCCATCGAGCTAAAAAGTTGTGCTGTTAAATGATCTAGTCGGTAGATGAAGCTCTGCTCCAGGGAAATTTTTTGTTATTCTCCTGAATTCTTGAATAAATAAAACATAAATGATTAAAGAAAACATTAATAAGTTTTACACTATCAAGAAAAGAACTTTTAAGTGTCATACAAAATAAGTTAATAAGAATTTATGTATATCATCAAAACTGAGCATATTAATGATGGAATGACTCAAAAAAGAATACCAATTTCTGATTTTCAAAAGTATGTCCATCTTTGTGCAGTGGCATGGCAGCTCACCTGAATAGTTCCAGGTCAGCTGATGGCAGTGCGGTGTCCCCCACATATAAACGGCTGATTTTCAAGCAGTAAGCAGCTTGAAATCAGTCTATGCTTGGAGACTAAAGCTGATTTCTCAAGGATCTCTTCCTGTCCAATATCTAGGAAAGTGGCTCGAGTGGTATGTTGCCCTGGCACTCTGATCTCTTTTCTTAAACGTGCAGCTATATTTTGATGATTTGCCGCGATAGGTAACTGCAGTCAGTAGGCTGTGGCCTTGAAGCTTCGTCCTAGGTGGGACCCTGCACTGACGGTAAGTGCTGAATATTATTGTTAGTTTATGTGTCTGTTGGCTCTGACACTGCTCCATGCTTTTTAGACACAGAGGAACTACGGCAGACGCCTGTTTCTGCAGTGGGAACATTCCGCCGCGCTTCCCACAACACTGACTGCCGCTTTGGGTTACTGTGTGTACGACTGTCGTCTACCTTGCCCCATTGGTTGTCTCGTAGGCCGACCACCTGTCTACTTTGGCCTGGTGATCGCCAGGCAGGCGACTTCTCTGTAACTGGAGTTCTGTACTCAAAGGACTAGGATTTTAAAAGTTTGTAGGCTTTTGGTTTTTCTTATTACTATATTTATATTTTCTGCTTTTGGTATTGTAATTTTAATGGTTTTGTTTTTATTCTTTTGCAGGTGTGCTTCCTCCCCCCTGGTGGTGGACAGGCCCTCCTGGTGGAGGCGTCTCCCTTTATTGTGTGCATGTGAATGGCACAAGCAGGTATAGGTGGCACTGAATGAGACGTTTGTTGTGGGGTGAGTTTAGTTAGGTTTTCCTTTGGTTTTGAAACGCCCACAAACTTTAGGCCTATTCCATAACCAGTAAGCCTTGCTTATTTATTTAATTTTTTCTCTCTCTCTTTAGACCCAAATGGGCCACTTGCCACATTTGTTAATCAGAATCAGCATTTGATTATGTATATTTGAAAAGTAAACTATTGTCATTTACCTGTTAAACATGCCAGATTTTAAGGTTAATTTACCTCAGCTTCACAAAGCCAGTGATCTTTCCCTGAAGTTATCTGCAACTGGACTGTCATTTACAGTAGACTTAGAAAAGACTTCATACTTTTTAGTCATAGCTTTCTTGAATCGTTTTGGTGTTAACATCCTTAAATTCTGCTTTGGAAGTAAGAAAAAACCAACAAAAAATTTTCAGATAAAGACAGTGGCTGAATAATTAGTATCAGCTGAATACAGTGCGGGACTGGCCATCAGGTTTACCGATTTATCAGATATGACTTATCTGGTGGACCGACGGTGATTTTAGGCTGGGCCTTTCCTCCCTTTTTATTTTATTTATTTTTACTAATTATAAAAGAGAATGATACTATTGGTACACAAATCTGATTGACCCACTCGTCATGATTGATTCTGGGCTGGACCAATTACAGCCGAGGGCTGATACCCCCCTCCCTCTTGGGCCACGGTAATCATGTCAGTCAATCATACTCCTAAACACACATTTTCATCATTACATGTGTAAAATCACTTAAGAAATTTGAGTTCAGACAGAATCTTAATATTACAGTTTAGATACTACAAAGGTTCATTTAAGATATTTTATTGGACAAAAATGTTTTTTCAGTGTGTATATACTGTAAGTTCTCATAAAAACTTTTCCCTAACGGAAGGCGAATATTTCAATGATGTCGACATTAGGGGCCTAGAAAGAGACAATGGGAAGTAATACCCAAAGAGTCTTGCGCTGCCACTGCCAGGCCATGAGGATAAAATTGAGTAAAATGTATCCCTATCAAAAAGATTCTAACAATCCACCAAACCAGGCAGATTATATTCACAACTCTACATTTGTAAATCCACGATCCCCTAACAAGACAGGCTAACAAGCCATGTAGCCTGCATGTGTGCTCCAAATTAATATTTATGTTTTGAACACATTTTCATGTAAAAACTTTAAAGTTGTATTTATTTTATTTCAACATTTCACAAAACTCAGAATACAGCAGGCAGATTGAATTTCTAACCTCTTTCTCTCATGGTTAAATCAGATTTGTTTTGTAGTAGAAATTCAATAAAAATATACCATAAAGTTATGAGCAATAAATACCTCAAAAAAGCAACTACTTACATAATGATGCATTACCTCCCTGATGCACAATCTCATTTTTCGCCTTCAGGCGGTAAGCATCTTCATATTTCATCACATATTGAAAGACAAGTCTTCATAACCTGATTGTCCAACCAGGGCAAAATGAAAAAAAAAATATTTCATGCTGATCAACATAGCATTTATTCCCACTATTCTAAATATTTAATATTAGCTGAATACTGAGCATTTTAAAACAGATTATAAATGACCTACAGTACTGTGTCTGTACTGTGATGCCCCCTCTGTTACCTAAAGATAACAATAAAGCTGTGACTGCAAGCAGGTGCTATGAGATGCCAGGCAGACGTCGCCTTTAAAAGGACTGGACAGGATTTCAGGGACTCTTTGGTATTTGTTTTAATCAACAACAGAACAAACAGGGTGCTTTCGAAGGATGGAGATCTTTTTTTCATCATTACCATTGTTGCAGTTAATGACTGTGTGTGACAGATTAAATAGGAGGTAGCAAGGCCTTGAGCTTTGCAGGAATACTAATAGAAAAATGCCAATTTCATTTCATTTCATTACAGGCTGTGCATCTGGCTAAGGACATTCATTACTGGCAGCATTTCATTTTAAACCAATTTCCCCCACTCTTGGAAGGTTTTAAGTGCAAATGTTTCATGCACACCACAGGAACAGTGTCAATGACTTGGAAGAATTGTACAGTTTATGTATATGTAAAATGGCATGCCCATTACATGATTGGTCTTAATGCAGAGATAACACCCAACAGGCTTTCCAGCTTCACTATGAAGGGAGTGTACCCAGTGCACTTCACCAGTCCAAAAGAGTTATTAAGGGGCTTTAAAATAGGGTAATTTCATTTAAGGCATATGCAAAGCTTGAAATAATAAAATTATTTTTCTTATGTTTTACAAACATGTTTGGCAAAAATCAGAAAAAGATGACAGATTCTGCAGTATTTCAGGAACTCGGTTATTAAAAAAGGTTACTGAGGCAGCAGTGTATGGACTTTTGTAAGCTCTTGTGGAAACTAAACAGCCCTCTCATTTGCATGATGAAGCAGAAACATATATAGGAATGTAAAATAAATGAAGAAGGAACTGTTTAAAAAAAATGGAAATGAATAAGTGAGGAAGTTCAAAAAGTAAAAAATAAATACACAAATATTCTGTTATTTAAATGTGTTATTTTTTTTACTTTCAATTATACCACACTGCAAAATGACAAGAAAATATGTATATAAATAAATGTAGGAATAAATGTATAAATTGGCAAATACTAGACAATTAAATCATCAGTCAATAAAACAGGGTGCACAAACTTAAATAATTAGTTAGGGAATAAACCAGATATATTCATTAATTTTCCATCCAGTATGTTCATTACTGCATACACTCTTTTTTTGTTGCTTTATTTTTGCAGTATTTATTAGCACATTGATTTATTTATGAAGCCATTTATATATTTTTGTATTTTTTGCAGATCATGACAGTTTCAGTTCTCCACGGGGAAGGAAGGACAGAACTTCACCCATGAAAAATCTTCCAGAAATATAAATATTACAATTAAATATATCATATATTAATGAGAAAACATCAGACACTTCTAGTCAATATTTAAAAGAAGGAATCCAATATTTATCAAATACTGATAACCATTTCAAAAGTTTACTTGATATTCTACAAAAATCAAACATTTATTGAATTATAAAAAGAAGGCTGACATGTTTATTGGAAGAATGCCCAATGTTTAAACTGGGACATGTGGATTAAAGTTGTAAGATTAAAGAATTGTGTCTCTTATGAATTAAGGACCGCTATTTAATTAAATAATATAATGTAAAATGATCCCAGATTCAACATGTTTTGTCATACCATATCTAAATATACATTCATTAACTGTCTGAGCCTGCTATCCTGAAAATGGATGAGTATATTTATTTTGCATATTTGTGAGAATTATGCATACTCAATCATTTTTTGAGAAATTATATAAGGATGTTTCATTCATTTCTGCATCTCATTATATGGAGAAAATGCCGTTGACCTCCACTGCAGCCTCGCTTTGGGATGTGGGCCAGTGTGTTGGAAGTTTCCATGAAAATCTTGCTTAGTAGAGTTTCTCCTATTTCTATTTTTGTAAGTAGAGCTAGCTCTATTAATGTTGTGCTATCACCAGTAATTTGTGATTTTCATTACCTTGGACAGCTGAGATAAGTTGATTAATCCGTGTGTTTAATACCTGTGTTGACACACTTTTTGCAATATGGGCCAGCAGGTGGGAGATACAGAGCCTTCAAAAATTCTCACATTATTCTTTTAATTATGACTCTGAGCCTGGAATGAATGTTTTTCTCCAGCATCAGGTTGTTCACACGCTAGATCCTATGAATCAGGCATAAAACTCAGCATGGATGATAATTACAACCTTCACCAGTGCTTGAAAAGGTCTTTGAGTCTTTTGGACTCAGTGCGACATGGGCTTTTATAGCTTCTACTAATGACCCCTCATCTGGGGTGCTGGCATCGCTGCGATAGCATGCAAGCTGATGAGAAAGAGCCGATCTGCACGCTGCACTGTGCCACCAGTCTTTATTAATGCAGCAAAGTCGTCCAACAAACAACTGGGGATTTACAAACAGCATCATTGGGTCTCAGTGGAGGTCATTACAATGGGAATGAGCACACTCTTCTTACCCTGTAAAGAGCAACCGAAAACAGTTTGGCAAAGAGAGTGAAGACAGAAGTGTAAGTGTGTAGAGAAAGAGGGTATGTATTGTGTATAGAATGATACAAGAAGGGAGAAATTCATAATTGGAGACAGACACAGCAGAAGAGGGGGCACTGGGGACGAGAAAAAAGTATGTGGCCAGTGTTGGTGAAGGTGCTTTGAAAGCTACCAATTACTTCATATGGGGAGAAAGTTGAAGTACAACAACACCGCCCTGGGGAGAAATCCAGGCTGTGTTCCAATACCCATGATACCGTACTATTTAATTCAACTGGATTCAATTTTATTTATATATTGCCAAATGACAGCCTAAGTCATCTCAGGGCACTGACTATAGAATATTATTGAGAAAGCCAACAAATCCCTTTGAGCACTTGGCACCGGTGGGAGTAAAGAAAAAAAAAAAAAAATGAGGGGGGGAGAACCTTTTAACAGGACGAAATCTCTGACAGAACCAGGCTCAGGGAGGGCAGCCATATGCCTCAAGCAGCAGTTAGGATGAAGAGACAGTGAGAGAGCAAAAGCGAGCATAAAGCACGAACAAACAATGTAACAGTAAACATTAGACTGGGTGTCAGACCATGCAGAAACATGCACCTCTAGGACCCGAGCAAAAATGAGATACACAGAAAACAGAGCACCGTGAGGAAAAACACGCACAACAGAAAACAAAGACACAAAGTTAATGATATGCAGGAATGGTATAAATGAATGGAGAGGGAAAGAGAGTAGAGTAAAGGAGTGATGCTGAGGGCATTATGGGAGGTCCCCCAGCAATCTGGGCCTATAGCCGCATAACTAAACGATAGTTCAGGGACACCCGAGGCAGCACTAACTGTACACTTTACCAAAAAGGGAACATTTTTATCTTTGTCTTTAAAGTTAAGAGGGCATCTGCTTTCTGAACCTGACCTGGAAGCTAGATGCACAGTAGAGGTGTTAGGTAACTGAAGGCTTTCCCTCTTATTCAACTTTCAGAGTCAAGGAACCAGAAGCCAGAGCTCTGAAACTGAAGAGCTTTGAGCATAATATAGAACGGTCAAGATTTTAATACACAATGAAGTTTTGACATTAATGCCTTTTGAAGCTTTTGAAGAGAAGCTAATATGGAGCAAATGTGACGCCTCAAGCAAACTTTAGTTAAACACCTGTTTTATATCAGCTAGCGTTCTTCAGGAGTTATTGAGACATCCTCATTGTAAGGAATTGTACTAGATTAACTCATTAAAGTTTACTCCTCTACAGCTTAAAGGATGAAAGGAAGGAGAGATAATATGATCTTTTTTTCTAAAACAAAGCTTATTTAACCCTTGAAACTCTGCTAGATTGCTGGTGTCCTTGGGCCATATCGTTTATATTGTTAAGAGTTTTTCAGGCATGATAGTGTGTAACTCTGTGGGGTAAAATGTGATCGATAGCTTACCCTTTAGGTGATCTACTGAAGGTTTCCAGGCATTTATGTCCCGTCTGTGAGGTTTAAAGTCCAGCCACAAAATTTCCCTACTATGTTGCTACGAGATTTATGTTTTGACCCGGAAATTATGATAAAGCTACTTTCGACCAACTAGACAGATTAAGAAGTGACAATAAAGTTATATATCTGTCTGCAAAGAACTAAAGTAATGATCCTCCAGGGCTGGAATAAAACAAAGATGTTTTTGATTCATGGTGGTGCTAAAAACAAGGTGAGTGGGAGTTGTTATTGTGAGGATAGTAGAGAAATATTACCATAAAAAAACTGTAAGTAGAAAAAAATAAATCAAAACACCTGGAGGAAAAAGTGTAACTATATGCAAATAGTTTCAGTTGTGTTTTTTTCAATGCCAATATTTTTTTCTTCTGAAAGCCAAGACTTGAGAGAATGATATGCAGATGAGAAAAGGCTTTTTCACTGTTGATCTCTGTGTTATTTAGACAAAGTAATATTAGTAGTATTTTTCTTTTTCTTTTGTTTGGCCTTTGTGGTGCTATATCTATTGATACATTCATTTTACATTATTTTACCTTCATAATCTGACAACTGAGGCTGTCCCGAAAAAAAAAATAATGTCTGTATATTGATTGTGCTATAATGGGTTGAACTTCTAGATCAGGGGTCGGCAACCTTTGTGACATGGAACGCCAGTTTGAAATTTTCTTCTCAACAAAAATTTTTTCTGGTATTAGCTCAAAAACTGCTTTCATAAACATGTTACACTGGGAAGAGAGGTTAAAACTGAGGCCACAGTGGAACTATACCATATCTGTATATCATAACAAAGCAGCCATACAATAGTAGGCTTACTTATCTGTATTAAATCATAACAAAATAACCACATCAACATATCAAAGACATGGACAAAAAGCTACACATTTAAACTAAAACCAAGTGTAGGCTGAGGCAACATTAAGTGAACAGATACCTACCAGATAGTCGATGTGATGCCTGGCCCTTCTTTGCTTGGCTGAGCTCTGTGATCTGAGGCTAGTTAGTTACTCTGACTTGCGAACATGGCTCAGAGTGCTCTTTTATTAACTGACTGCGGGTAGGGCTGAGCACATGTTTCATGTGTGAAAACAACTGCTCACAGAGATATGTTGACCTGAGAACTGACAGCAGTGCCAGTGCAATGTCCTGGAGACAGCTGAGTTTCTCAGGCGAAGATGCCCAGCAGGTCAGGGTGTGGGCTCCCTGATCTTGCACTGATGTGTCTTCCAACCATTTTCTGAGCTCTGCAAACTTTGTCACCCACAGTGTCAAGCTCTTTGGCTCAATCAGCTGCATTTCCATGCCCTCTGTACCCATCCTGTTGATCAGAATCGCATCCATAAGAAAGAGAACATTGGTCTGGTGGTGGAAATGTCATCTGAAAATACTACCAGCTTACCAACAGCTGTCCATGTCTCAACCATGCCCACAACAGTTTGTCCGGCACCTTGCAGTCTGAGACTGAGCCCGTTCAGATGTCCAATGTCTGCGAGAAACACAAGTTTCACAATGCACTTCTTGTCCTCCAGTTATGGATACTTTTAGCCTGTTTCAGCCAGAAAGGCCATGATAGCATCAAAGAGGCTAACAAATCGCTCAAGAAACTGCTGGTGTGTCAGGCGAATCGCTTCATTAAAAGTTAAAAATCTTTGCCATCACTTCATTGACATCCAAATTTGACAGTTTTGCACACAGATTGTCCTTGATGTATTATGCAGTGGAGTTTCATGATGGGGTGAACGACGATCAGTTTGGCAGTTCGCTGTTGTCTCCCAACCATGGTGAGAGCTCCGTCTCTGGTCACTGCAAACATTTTCCCAATGATAATTCCTCTTCCCTCAAAATGTTCAATTAATGCCTTGGCTATGTCTTCACCTTTTGTTGTGTCATGCATTGGCTTCAAGCAGCAAAGTTCCTCTCTGAAAACGCAACCATAGTACCTTGCTATGACTGCCAAACACGTGATGTCAGTCGCCTCCACGCTTTCATCAAGTGCGATGCTAAATATCTTTAAATCCAGCTGTTTGCTGAACTCTGACATTTTCAGCCATTTCATTGATACGTTGCTGAACACATCTACCTGATGTTGAAATGTCCGTTTTTCTTAACTTGACCGTTTCTTTATTAGGCAAGTTTTTAAAAAGAGCATCTGAGCAACTGAGAAAAGTATTTGCCACCCATAAAAGGTTTTTAATACTTTGCAATGCAATGCAATAGCTTGCTTCTGTCCCATGATTATTAACAGCAGTACAAACTTTGTTTATCATACCTGGAAACAGCACGTTTGATTGACTCTGCTTTGTCTGTTTTGTCTTTGAAAGTCTCCTTGTGCTTTGTTTATTTAAACACTTTTTTTTATGTTTGACACACAACATTTACACAACATAAAGTGCACAGAGCACAGTCTTTCAAAAATACAAAACCAAACTCTTGTGCCCATAAAGACTGGAATGCCCTAGTTTTGACCTTTTAAGCAGCTGGTGTTGCCATCGTTGATGACATCTGTAATGCTAGGATCTCTGGGAATGTCAGTTTAACCCAACAAATCAGGCCACACATACAGCGAAGGTCCACATAACACTGAGAGGTGCCAGCATGCAAGTGTTTATGCCCCTGGGTGCCAAAGGTCGCCAACTCCTGTTCTAAATGCATTTAAAAAATACATACATAAAAAAGATAAAAATAAAATAAAAACACACACACACACACACACACACACACACACACACACACACACATTATTGTACTCTCTAAGTCCAATAGTGACCTTTTTTTTCTTTTTTTTTTTTCCATGTGGCAGAATTAATGCTGATAAATTACTGAAATATCTCCTCCTTACAGCAAGAAACAGCTGGACAGACTATTTATATTATTATTATTATTATTATTATTATTATTATTATTATTATTATTTTTATGTATCAATAATATTTCTGTGTAACTCTCTCTCTGCTAATAAAGACAATAACTAAACTGTCCACCTTCAAAAAACAAACAAAATCCTGGCTCATGGAGCAACAGCAGTGTAACCATGTCATTTGAAGTGTGTATGTGTGTATAAGTGAGGTGTACATATGTGTGAGCTTGAGTATGTGTGTATGTATATACCGCATGGACTTTTACTAGTGCTAACTGGTCTCAGGACATTTTATTGTATTTACTGTTAATTTCCACTGTTCATTTAATCTTACTGTTAAAAGCCCTTCTAGGGACAGGTGTTGCGAATTAGCCATGGCCATAAACATACATGCATCAGATTATTTTAACACAATAATCTATGTTTATTGTATCTGTCCCTATTAAATAAATAAATAAATAAAAATTAAACCAATAAAATTGTTAGCTCATAGGCAGGTCATCAAGTCTGTTTTTTTGTTGTTATTTATTATAGTGATGTAGGGGGACACAATGTGGGCATAAGCAAATAACATAATGATTTATTTATATATAATTGAGAACATGAATGGAGTATCGAAATAATGTTGAATTAATTTGCATTTTCTTATTAGAGTATTTTTGTGTTGACAACCTCTCTGGACTATTGGACAGTAGTTATTCATGAGAAAGACTAAGTGCAACCAGCTCATCCCATATTTTCAGTCCTTGTATTCTCAACAACAAACAGATTAGAAAACTCAGCAGGAATGACCTTCTACATAATTTAAAAAAAATGAATTTGATATTAGACACTGCTAACCTTTTCTCCAGCGTAGGTATATTGGCTTCATTCACTACTGTTGTTTGCATATTGAATATCTAATGTGAAATATGCTTTGAACTTAAGATCATTCTGACACATACTGAAGTGTCAGTCCCGCTTAATGTTTGTTATTTTCCAATGCCTTTTTCCACTGATAGTCCTATACCATTCTAATTCATTTGCATGTGATAATTGGTTTGCAACAGTGAGTGCAGCAAGTAATTGCCAGTAACCAAGTATTTGGGCTCCTCATCAACTCCAAAACACAGACAAATAAATTGATGGCGAAGTCAACTGATGTGACTCAAGGTGAGCTTTCCACTTCACAGCCAGCAACATAATGCATGTGTGCATGGAGATGCCGCTGCAATCCTATCTGTGTGTGTCAGACGCAGATTCCCTGTTGAGGCTCTAATTGCATCTCTCTCTAATCCAGTTGCTTGTCAGGGCAGCTGAAGCTGATGGTCCTTTACAGTTGGATAATCGGCAAGCTCATTGGGCAAAACAGTAAGCACCCATCACCCTTCTACCTGAATCTCCTCCAGCAGGTTGTTAAATGTGTCTTTTGTTGCACACGCTTTGATGTCAGTCTGAATTGTGACATCTATATTATCAAGATAAGTGAGCAATTTACATAACCTGGAATGCCAAACTTAATTCTCCAAGGTAAAAGGATGGTAATCCACCCTTTTTGAAAGCCATTTTTCTGTATTTTGTTTTCACTTGTAACTCATTGTGTTGCTCTTTCTTTAAACTTCTTTGACTATAAATGAATAAGGAGGTCAGATGAAGGCTTTTTGTCCATGCAAGCTAAAGTCTGTAACATTACATCATGTTTTAGATTTCTTCCTTTCAGACACAAGTATATGTGTGAGCTGTCGCAGACATGCCATCTGAAGTGGTGTCATCAAAGATACTCTAACAGATGATGTCACAGTGCTTTGGTTTTATGGTGTCTAGGTAGTTTTGGCTGTGTGTTAACCCTACCTGAACAAGACGAGGGCATTAAAAAAAGAACCTCCAACATCAAAATGACCTCAAACCAAGCAGTGGGCTTACACTAGCTCCCAACAAAATACCAACCAACATTGAACAAGTTTAGATGAACAATCCAACGGGCTAACTCTTTGATTATGTGTGTGAAGGTGAAACCAATGGTAATGGTCTTGATTTTAAACCCACTACCAGTGAGTCAATCTTTTCCTGTAAAAGTGAAACTAAAACATGAGAGGATAAAGTGAGTGGTTTTTCACAAGCGCACTAAGAAGGTCTCAGCGTGGTAGATATAGTGAAACACTGAGTACCTTGATGTTTCCAGTGGTGGACCGAAATTTAGGTTTCACTGAATTTCTTCTTACAATTGTAAACTTTCAGAACAATTCACAGTTGAATTGGAGAACTTGTTTACAGATTACATCTTTTAGAGGGGCAGTCCCAAGTCAACTCCCTTTGCTCAGTCTCCAGCTCGACAGCCTACAGCTGGAGTCGCTACAAGAGGAGGAGGATGATATGAGACTCTAAATGAGGCTCTCCAGATTCCATGCTGTCTGGCTCCCCAGCCTTGGTTCTGCCAAACTCTGTTTCATTTGGCGACCCAGTAGGCTTGCTCTTGGACCTGGATTAGGGGTCTGTGACTACAGAAGATTCCAGCCTCTTTGGACAGTTACTATTTGCTTCCTGCTTTGCTGCCGTGCGGACGCTTCCTGCTCTGCTCTCCTTTCTCTGCTCTCCTTTCTGCTTGCATTTTTCTTCTTTTTTTCTTCTTTTTTCTTATCTTTACCGGCAAGAAATTTAGGAACAAGGACTCCTGGTCACTTATAAATCACTGGAACGAATATATTTTTTGATAAATTTAGTTGATTTCCATCGGAGAACTAGTGGAACGATGTCTCCTAACCCTGCAGTATCAGTGAGCTGCACTGAGTGTGAGCAACTTTCTTTGAGGATAACACAGCTGGAGAAGAGGATTGAAACACTGCAAGACATTCGTGTGAATGAAGAATTTATTGACTCTGTAGTAGCTTCTGTACAAGCTACTGAGTTGTCAAATGGATTGAGTCACATCTTCATACGCGAAGGCATGTCGAATGTGGAGCCTCCCGCTACAGACCTGGCTGATACACTTCCCTGGATGTGTTCAAATGACATTGGAATAGCTGAGGAAAATCCCAAACCAGACCATCAGACTGATCTCTCCTTCTGGAAAACAGTTGGTGCCAGACCAAAGTCATCAACCCCGGCCAGAACCTGGTCTGATGTTGTTCGTCGCAGAGGTAAATCCAGCAGGAAATTTAAAGCTCCAGCACTCACTCCACCATCTGGAGTCTCACTGCATAATAAATATGATGTGTTGAGTCATATTAAAATGAATGATGATGAATGTAATGCAAGGATTTATCAAAATTCAAGAAATAGCCCTAAAACTCAGCCCAGGGCTAACCAGACCAGGAGGAGAGGCCAAAATCCCACAAACAGGAGGACTAGAGAAGCTATCGGCACCTCCACACAAAAACAAATAGACACAATTCTGATTGGGGACTCCATAACACAGCATGTCAGGATGGCAAAGACGGAAAATTTAACACTTTTTGATACATCAGTCAGGGAACTGACAGAGATGTTGCCGACCATTCTGTCTTCACATCCAGATGGTATGAAGATTATTGTCCACACAGGGTCTTTTGATATTCTGAGGAGGAAAATTGGCTCTGAGATCCTGAAAAAAGACTTTTCTCTGCTGTTGGAGAGACTGTGTCAGTTGGGAGCACACCATGTTTACATTTCAGGACCCATTCCTACAGCGGGTAAAGGAATTGAACTTTTCAGTAGGCTTCTTGGCCTGAACACATGGTTATCAAACGCATGTATCACCCATGGGATAAAGTTCATTGATAACTTCAATATCTTTTGGAACTGTAAGGAGCGATTCAGACCTGATGGTGTGCATCCAAATCTAACTGGATGCAGATTACTTGGTGCACACTTGCGTCATGCTGTTGGGACGGCAAACCCAAACATGAGTGTACAGATAAGAGCGAAGGACACAGCAGAGAAGCGATCAACTGCCAGCTCTCCCCCCTCACCAGACCCTCTTCTCCACATCACCCAAGGTCTTAAAAGGATGTCTCTATCCAGGTCTGAACCCCAGCGACCACCATCTACCAAGAAATACAGGGCTCCCCCCCTCCCCCTCCTCATCCTCCTATTAGATCATCTGTCCTGACCGAGCAGGGCATGGGAGGAGGTTCCCAGAGCAGCAGAATTCACAACAAAGATAACATGCCATGATGCGTTCAGGGTCCTTGCTGTAGTTTTGCTACTACTGACAGCTGTTCTGAGATCAAGCCTGGACCCAGTAGGATTCCTGTGTTAGTTAGTAAAATAAGGAATCGAACACGGTCAGCTTGTGGGGTGAATCGATCTAATCTGTTAACTGTACCTTGTATAACTCAGAATACAACAGAGACCAGTGTAAACTTCATAAAGCTAGCTGTACTAAATGTTAGATCTCTGTCCAACAAGTCACTGTTAGTTAATGACTTCATCATTTCTCACAGTTTAGATTTTCTTTTTCTGACAGAAACATGGTTAACAGAAGACACAAGTGCTACAGTTCTTAATGAAACAGCACCCCCTCATTTTAGTTTCATGAATAAATGTCGAAACGGGAGGAAAGGGGGAGGAGAAGCTGCCTTATTTAAAGATTCATTCCAGTGTAAAGAAATGTCATTTGGTGATTTTACTTCTTTTGAATATCTTAGTTTTATTTTAAGGGGCATTCCTAAAATCCTATTTCTAATCATCTACAGACGTCCAGGACACTGTGTAAATTTTATTGATGAATTTTCTGAATTATTGTCGGTTATCTCTACTGATTTTAACCATTTCATCTTAACTGGGGATTTTAACATTCACATAGATAACATGACGGATGGTAATGTCAAGGAATTTTGTTCCATATTGGACATGTTTGGTTTGTGGCAACATGTTAAACAACCGACCCACATTCGAGGTCACATTCTGGACCTGGTTATTTCAAAGGGTGTTGATATTTCTTCTGTTGCGGTCACTGACTTGGCCTTGTCTGACCATTTTTGTATTTTGTTTGATTTACTGATCACTCAGAATGTTCAACCAACCTGCTTCTCCGTTAGGAAGAGGTACATTAATGAAAGAACAAGTGCTAAGTTTGTGGAGGCCATAGCTATGTTACCAACAACCAGTGCAGAGTCAGTTGATAGACTCCTGGATAATTTCAATCTGAAAATCTTGAATGTAATGGATGCTGTTGCACCGATAAGAATCAAGAGCAACTTGAGCAAACAGAAAACACCATGGAGAAACACCCCTGTGGTTACCAGCCTAAAAAGAGAATGCAGAAAAACTGAGCGGAAATGGCGGAAAAATAAACTTCAAATTTACTATGAGCTGTACAAACAAAGCCTGCGTAACTATAACAATGAGTTGTGCAAGGCCAGAGAGCTGCATTTATCTGAAATGATTAACAGGAATGTCAACAATTCTCGCACTCTGTTTGCTATGATTGAAAAACTTACAAATCCTCCTAAACAGATAAGCCCAGAGCTCCTTTCCACTGAGAAATGCAACCAATTTGCAAACTTTTTTAGCCAAAAAATTAAAACAATTAGGCAAAATATTAATTCCACACAGTCAAACAAGAAAATTAGTCTGTGTCTAAAACCCGGAAATAATTCTGATGTCATGTCACAATTTAAAATGGTGAATTTAAAAGTCCTACAAGAAACAGTTTGGCATTTGAAATCAACAACATGCACTCTGGACATGATACCATCCGACTTTTTAAAAACAGTTTTTACCTCAGTAGAAAGTGATCTCCTACTGATAGTTAACAGCTCACTGGCATCAGGCATTTTTCCCAAGTCACTAAAGATAGCTGCTATTAAGCCACTCCTAAAGAAAAGGACTCTAGACGCCTCTATAATGAACAACTATAGACCTGTCTCTAACCTCTCTTTTATTTCCAAGATTATTGAAAAAGTTGTATTTCACCAGCTTCATGACTTTTTAAATGAAAGTGGAAATCTTGATAAATTTCAGTCCGGCTTCCGACCTCATCACAGCACTGAAACAGCTCTGGTCAAAGTGTTAAATGACATTAGGTTGAATACCGATTCTGGTCAAGTATCAGTCCTGGTTCTGTTGGATCTCAGTGCTGCGTTTGATACTGTAGATCACAGAATCCTGTTGCACAGGCTGGAAAACTGGGTTGGACTTTCTGGAGCGGTCCTTAACTGGTTCAGGTCCTATTTAGAAGGCCGGAGTTATTTTGTTACGATCGGCAGCTATGAATCCGAGCGAGTGGCCATGACTTGTGGAGTCCCCCAGGGGTCAGTCCTTGGACCTCTTCTGTTCAACTTGTATATGCTCCCTTTGGGTAAAATATTACAAAACTATAGCATTAGTTATCAAAGTTATGCAGATGATACACAACTTTATGTGTCTCTGTCACCAGATGACTGCAGTCCAATAGACTTAATGTGTCAGTGTCTGGAGCAAATAAACACCTGGATGAGGGAGAATTTCCTACAATTAAATGAAGATAAAACTGAGATTATTCTGTTTGGTAGCAAAGAGAAGAGGGTCAGCATTGGCAAACACCTGGAGACTCGGGCTCTTAAAATTACCAACCAAGTTCGTAACCTGGGAGTGTTGATAGACTCAGATCTGACTTTCAGCAGCCACATCAAAGCTGTCACTAAGACAGCTTTTTACCAGCTCAGAAACATCAACAGAATTAAAAGTTTAGTCTCCCAGAAAGACCAAGAGAAACTCATCCATGCATTCATCTCCAGTAGACTGGATTACTGTAATGGTCTTTTAACAGGACTTCCTAAAAAGAGCATTAAACATCTGCAGCTCATCCAGAATGCTGCTGCTAGAGTTTTAACCAGGACTAAGAGATCTGAACACATCACACCAGTTTTAAAATCTTTACACTGGCTTCCAGTCAGTCACAGAATAGATTTTAAAACCCTTCTGATCATTTACAAATCCCAGAATGGTTTAGGCCCAGAATACATCTGTGATATGTTCAGAGAATATAAACCTAGCAGAGCTCTTAGATCCAAAGACTCTGGTCAACTAGTCCAGGCCAGAGTCCAGACTAAACATGGAGAAGCAGCATTTAGCTGTTATGCTGCAAACAAATGGAACAAACTGCCAGTGGAGATTAAACTTTCCCCAAATGTAGACATTTTTAAATCCAGGTTAAAAACTTTTCTTTTCTCATGCGCCTATGCATGAAATCTGCACGGTAACTTTTTTTTTTTAACTTATCTTGCTTTTAATCATTTTAATGTAATTTATTATTTTATTGTGATTATGTGTTGATTATGTGTTGATGCCTTTTACTATTCTAAATATCTGTAATGTCTTTGTTTTATGTAAAGCACTTTGAATTGTCCTGTACATGAAATGTGCTATACAAATAAACTGCCTTGCCTTGCCTTGCCTTGTCTCCATCTCACCAGCAGCTGAAAACACAGAAGCAATGCAGAAAGACTGAAACAGCCAGAAAGCCTCCCCAGAAATCTTCCATGAGAAGTAAATCTCCAGACTCCTTGCCACTGTCCAATCCAAGTTTGATGCCTGAGTTCAACAGAGTCCTGTTTATAACTCTACCAGATGCTGACTGGGCCCAGGTAGGCGTCCAATCTAGCTTGCAGATGTCTTGAACTGAAGTGTGCTAATGTCTATCTCACCACTACCTACTTCAACATCAGTACGCCCCTATGGTGAGTTTCCTGTGTCTCCTCTTTTTTCTTTCTTTTGCTTTTTTAAACTAAAATCTTTTAAATCATAATCTTATTTTTTTTTTAAAAAATGACTCAGCAGAGTCCTGAGCCACCTGCATTTTTGTCGTTTTTGTCCATAACTCCAAATCTGATTCCTTAGAGCATATTAAGGTGTTAAAGGTGAAGAAATGGTTAATTCATGGAATCAATACGGGGACCAAAACTGACACAGCAGTTGATGATTCTTGTTGCTGACATGTATACAGTGTTGTACAGATGAACTCTGGCATGAAGAAGCTTACATCTGTGATGCAGATTGTTCCAGTTATCTCTGCAGATTCTCAGAGCTTTTTGATGAGGATCAAGCTCTGCACTCAGAGCAGCATACAAAGTGACACGGTTACTTATTGATCATTATTAATGATGTTGACATGCCATAAAGTGACTATTAAGTATTTACATGTATTTGACTTAATGAAATCTGTTGTCAGTATTCAACTGAAAATTCATGCTGCATATTTTAACACACATTCACATAAAAAATAAAAATAAATAAAAATTCTACTTTCATATTAAGGGATGTCATTATTGAGGCGTAAATACAGCACATAAGAGCTGGGAGGATGGTGGAACATGCAAAGGTAACCTTTACGTTACAGTGGCTCTTAGTCTCTACAGTAGATGAGATGACACATATCTGACTCAATGTTAATCTATTGCAATTAAAAAAAAAAACCACTTCATCCTCAGAAGCACATTTTATTTGTCAAAACTAAAACTCAGTCATCAATTGGCACATTGCCTCTACAAAACTATTAATATTAATTAAATATCATATAGCAAGCATAACCACATAATGCATATCTACAAGACATGTTGGCCAAGAGAAAAGGACAATAAAAGTATGCTTTAGATTTAAAAGAAGGCACAACCTCTGCTGAACTGATCTCTTCAGACAGCTCTTTCTAGAGTTTAGGGGTTTGACAGTAAATGATTAGTCACTTCTGGTTTGAAACTGAGTCTGAAACAAGTAAAAGTCCTCTGCCAGAGCATGTTAAACTTTATCCAGGCTTAAACTTTGTCATGGTTCTAAAATGTCAGACAAATAAGAGGGTGAAAGGCCACAGAAGGCTTTAAAAGTCAGCAGTCAGCCTAGAAATCAGTTCTACATTTTAAAGCAGTGAAAAGAGGTTCAAATAGGAGTTTTGTGCTCGCTTTTCATGATTTTAGTCAAATGGCAAGTTATGTACCATCTGTAACCAATTAATAGATTTTTGGTTGCAACATGTATTAAGGCTGTTGTACTGAATGAGGTCTGAGGTGATTTGAACATAAAATGATCTGTGTCTTTTCAAGAGAGAATAGATAATATTTGAGAAATATTTCTTATATGATAAAAACACAACGTCACAAGTACGTTACATCAAAAGGGATGGATGCAAAATCAAAACAAAGAGTCCCATAACCATCCCCTGTGGGATCCATATTTTACCAGATATAAAGTAAGACCCTTAATCATTCTTGTGGAAACTAAGAAATTTGAAACCCAGATTTTTACCTGATCTTTCTTTACAACTAAAAAGGAAACAGACAGAATTTTAGTTTTAGTGTTTCTTTCTCTCTCAAAATGAGGTAATCTCTCTTTCTACACAGATGACTCAGTGAAGTTAGATCTACGTAAAATCTAATGTAATTTTAGCTGGATACCCAAACAATTCACTTAAAATCACCCAGTTAAAAAGAAATTATATATATATATATATATATATATATATATATATATATATATGTATATATATATATATATATATATATATATATATATATATATATATATATAATTTCCCTTAATGGGCCCATGGGCCCTTAATGACCCATGCCATTAGACCTTTTTGCTCCCATAAATGGTTCCAAGACTCAGTAAGTCTAAAGCAGGAAGGAAGCCATTATTGTAATTTGTCTAATTACATTTAAATCCTGAAAAGGTTTTTTTTTTTTTTTTTTTTTTTTTGGAGGTTATGCTACTTATGAATGTGACAAATTGACTCTGGAGAGGTCTTGGTTTCTCACACATTGCTCAATATCAGCAGGACAGCATGGATCGATACCGGAAACAGGAGAGACAGTTGCCTTGACTTTACAGTTTCCACTTAATGGGACAACTGAAAGAGCAAGCGTCAAAGCTCACACACAAGGAAGCACCTGAGAAAAGAGAGAGCCAAAAGGTAAAAGGGAATCCAAAGGGAATCAAAACACAAAAGAGTGTTTTCAGTTTTCCTCCAGCTTCACTGTCAAATTAGAAAATTCACTCACATTTTTAAAAATGTTATTTATTTATTTATTTTTTTACCCTTCACATTTGTAACAGAGACAAATCCTGACATTTTAATATCAGCATTGATCAACATTCTGCTAAGGTCATATTTGACTTCCTTTTAACTTGTGGGAGTGGATCATCCAGTCTTGTTAGAATATGATGAAGTTTTCAGTCAGTGTGGATCTTGGCTTAGCAAGGACATAATCTTGAAGCATGCATTTCTGGTGTAGTAAGTAAGTGGCAGCATGCATGTCTTTTATCAAAACCAAACCTTCAAACAACAAAGCGAGAACACAATATCCCAGAGACTCAGTATCGCTTCTTTCAGTCGCTGTCATCCCATATGGAAATACAAAAGCATGAATTTAGTCCCATGTTATTGGTATAAGACATTATAAGAAAAAAAAACTACTACTATTAGTATGATAAAAGGCATCATAACACTACAGAGATTTCTAGGCTGCTAAATAGTGAATGTGATCTCCAAAAGCAGAACCACCAGAGATGTTATTTTGTATTATATGATACAGATGTCAAATATTTTTGTGTCCCCTGTGGCAATTATGTATATTTTTAGGTTAAAAAAGCACCATTTACTCCTAAGTGGCTGTCGTTATTTTGCACACTTCTCATCAGGGTTGTCATTCTTCATAAGTTGTTATGTTAGCATCTCTCCCAAGGAGTTGCTCTTGCTGTTTGATTGACATAAATAATAAGAGTTCTGAGATCAAAACAAGGAGTTAAGGCTTTGGATCTTTTCTGCCAGTTTTAATGTAAATGTTCTCTTTATGCACAACTAATTGTAAGGCAAGGTAAGTTTATTTGTCTAGCACTTTTCATATACAAGACAAGTGCTTTACATAAAACATTAAAAGCATTACAGATGGTGCAAAGAAAGCATTAAAAGTAGTAAAAGACAGCAATGAATGGCAAAAAAAATCCCATTAAAATTATAAATTAAATTAAATTAATTGTAGATTTAAAGCAGAGGTGTGTTAAGTACAGATGATGATGATGTGATATAAACATGCAGAGTGACAGTGAAAGAATTTATTTACTTGAAACTTGAAACAAACAAGAGGAGACCTTTGCCCTTTTTATATTTGGAATATACATGTAATTCATTTATTCATTCATTTTCATACAATTTATTTGCATATGCAAAAAGTACTAGGGCTCCTGGTACTACTAAACAAATTCTTTGTTTTGACTGTATAAAAAGTGGATCTGTGTGTTCCAAGTAGTTGACCCTGTGAACAGTCTTTGTTGCGCTTTTCTGATAAGTGACTGTAATTAAATGTTGTAATTATTTCCCCAAATCTCAGCACAGTAATGGAAAAATGGCAAAACCAGTAAAGTATGAAAGTGAAGTGTGTATATAGTTAAAATAAAATGTGTGTAGCAAAGGAAAAAACAAACAAACAAACAAAAAAAACAAAAAAAAAAACAAACGTAATGAGACAAGGTGACATTTCAGGCAGAATACACTGGCTGAAAGTTGAGAGGTTACTTGTTCCACCTCTTGCACCAAACTGAAGCAAACTGCAACAGCTGCTTCTCATGTTTAAGGGTAAAACAGCTTCACCTGACATATTTGTATATTTTTGATCAAGAGCAAGAATACATTAATTCCAGATATGTATGGAAAGACCACTGGGATGTTATTGCAGCAAAATCCTGCATTGTGGGTTCAGCACACACCATCATGGTTAAACAGAAACAAAACATATGCAGAATTGGGAGATAAGCAGCTCTGGATCGGAGAAATGGCTTGACAAGACCGCTAGGATCTGATGGAGCTTAATATTGGGCGTTTATATACTAGAAATCAAAGTTGTCCTGAATTATCCAATAAATTAGCAGTTCTCTTCTTCGTTGTATTTCTCAGCTTCTTCTGTAATTCTTAGAGTAGCGGCGCCTCTGGTGGAGAGTGGAACACGTTACTTAAAGGGTCTGCTTCGTTTGATAAGTGCAGCATGAACGTAATCTTGGTCTGGAAGACTGCTGCACCCCCCAAATGAATCAAGTTTCTTATCGGACCGAATCTAGCCGACTATCCTGGTGTAATTGCACCCCAAAGCTGTGTATCAGTTGTAATAAAGCAACAATCTTTTTTTTTATCTCCTTAAAATATTTATGTCAGATATAAATGTCAATTAAGTCTCTGAGGCTGTGGCTGCTCTTAAATTCTTAATCTATTTTTAAAGCCCACTGCATCCATGAATCATGGTAACAGAAATAGAACAAAGAAAACTGCATGAAAGCAAATCTCAAGACATGGTTTCTACCTCTTAAGCTTTGAAAGTTCAAGTAGATTACTAAAGTCTCAAAGATGTTCTTAACACTGACAGGAGTCTTAATACACTGATATTGCTAGGGTTAAGGAAATATCATGTCCTATGTAAGAATCTAATCCCCATCCACCATTTAATAGTTGACTCCATCTGCAAAAAGAAAAAAAAAAGAAGAAGAAAAGAAATATTGTGAAACCAAATTTTGACAGCTTTTTTTCATAATACTGGACAATAAAAGAACTAAACAAATTAACACAATGTCATGAAACAATCAGGATTGTCACTGCATCACATTTAAAGCAAGGGTACTTAAGTTTCCAACCTTACAACTCTGTGCCTCTGACTCATTGTGATAGCACACCGACATTCATTATGCACATTCCAGGCTGGTTCAGCAGAGAAACACAAGAGGACATTATCGGAGGCAGGCAGGAAAAGAAAGAGAGAACGTGACAGAGCAAGAGATAAGACAAGAGCCAACATAGGACTGACTTTTACTGACTTTTACTGGCTGAGGAGAGCAAAAGAAGAATTAATCTTTTGTGTAAAAGTCAACCAAAGCTCAGTAGTGTGGCTTTAAGAAGTAAGAAAACCTACTTTTGGATGGATGGAGGGATGAAGCAACATACACAATGATTTAAAATAACTTTGTCACATGTAATTTTAGGATTCAGTCACCACTTCCTTACACCTTCTTTTTCTATTTAGTTGCTGTTTAAAAACTACTTGGTTAAGATCAGGAAAACAGCTTGCATTAAGACACTAAAATAATGCATCAAAACACCTGAATTACCGGCTCCCCAGGTCCACACTCTGAAAATATCCAGAATTTCTGTTCATCAGCACAAATGACTTTTTCACATTTTCCCATGAGAGCAAGCTGTGCAGCTATGAAAGAAAACTCGAAATTAAATACAGAACTTTAAAAGCTGTACTGACTGTTAAAAGTCATTTGGACAGCCATAGAATCCCACTCCTTTAATCTGTAGCACTAAACAGACCCATCAGGCACTTACAACCATGAATATTCTCTAAGGCTTTAATCAGGCCTTGTTACCAATCTGAAAAATATTGTGGCACCTCACACACATCTGACTTCTTTCACCATGTAAGTGTAAGAAGAGGTGACCTCTCCAGGGGAGCGTAAAGAGAAAGAGGGGATCTTATTTTTTTCTTTCCATTTCCTGCATGAGTGGACCTGAGTGCTAGCTTTGCTCTGCTTTTGTCTCCTCTCTCTGCTGTTTCTCTCATCCGCACCCTGCCTTACGCTTGACATTTCTCTTCCATATAGGTCAGTCTCCATAGGAGCCAAGGGAAGAAATGATAGAAAAGAAAAGAAAAGAAAAAAACTTAACAGTGTGATATTACATGCCACCTAGGAAAAGATGCTAATTGTCTCTACACAGAAGATGGCCTATGCTTCAGTTTTATTGTCTCTTCTTAGCAAACCCATGTTGGTTAATTAGGAGATGAAGAGTCTTGTTTTTGCCTGCTAATAAAAAAAAAAAAGAAAAAAGAAAAGGAAAATAAAAACAGCACTGAAATGTCTTTTCATAGAAGGGGAACTGAAACAAAGAGCAGAGCAAATGTGATTAGCAGCATGTTCAATTAGAGCTAGCAAATGAAGAAAAATACCTGTTTTGGAGCTAATGGGAGGATGCTTTGTGAATTTTAAGTATCTGCAGGAGGTAAAAATGACAACAGCAAAAAAGAAAAGCATGTGGAGATCAGATCAGTCCTACACCCTCTCAATCATTCAGCTGTGAAGTCAAACACCAGCGCCTAGAGATAGAGTCATTTGTAAGATAAATAAAGCTAGATAGCAGCCTTCCCCCCTGAACTAAACAAAAGGGGAGTAGGTAGGTGTCTCTCTCTGTCATCTGTTGCAAGGCCGAAGCTCAGCCTAGAAACTATCAGGAAGATGATGTGTCTCTAGAGATAAAGACGCCTGGGGAAAGAGGCTCCTCTTAATCATCTGAGACCCACTTCTGTGCTGTTTCTCCCATTGTTATGAGATTCTCAAAACTTATGCACACACATAACACATATCACACTTATGATTCTATTTGCATACTTGCAAATCCTTACAAAATGCATTTCTGAGCTCACATTTGTTTTAGGCTTTGGGACAGTGGCATCTCTAAAATGAGAGGGTTAGTTATTTCCTTTCACGTTTTGCAGCAGCTGTTATTAAGCAGTGTAATAACTCTCAGAACAAGGGAAGGGCCTATGTGGCTAATTAGAGATGTGAGCTCAAACATGGCTCATCTCTTCAAATAGGGGCTGGCATGCACGAGCGGAGAATGACAGAGGGAATCCATCTACAGACATCTCCCCCCTCCATTAGGTCTATATGTGTGCACCAGCCAGCCACTCTGGGCTATTTCATCCCGACAGCAAAGAGCAGCCAGGAGGATGATCATTTGTTACTAGTCAGTCAGTCAAAGGGCTTTAGACCACACAGAGACAGGAGGTGAGGTAGTGTGACCTCAAGCAAATCTGACATACACCAACTGCAAGGGAAATTAGATGTGATGTGCGATCAATAAGGAGCATGTGCCTCATTGTATACCAAAACTATGTTTAGCCCCATTAAGCTTTGCTCATGATTCTCTTTGTCCTACTCTAAACTAAATGGGTTGTTTGTGGTTAATTGCATGTAATGTGCTGGCTTAGATTCATTTCCAAAGTCTGAAAAAAGCTTATTCAGAGATTTGTCAGAAAATGTCTTTAAGAAATCCTTTATCAAAATATGTTAATATCTGAAAACTGGATTGAACTGAATTGTAGAGTTAGACAGTTAAACTTTTTTTTTAATCAATTTTCTGCTCAGGATTTTGTATTTAGGGCTCCACAATGCAGCGAGTAAGGATTTAAACAGACCTACCAGAATGCATTAGCCTTTAACCAACCAACCACACTAATTAGCTGCACATTTGACAACTAGCTAGTAAACTGTTCTGGCGTCATCATGCTGATGCATCTACCATGAGTTCCAAGTGCAAGAGTTTGCAGAACTGGGGCTGCTTCTTAAATTAGCAAAGAATAATGAGAAGAACAAAAACTGGATTAATTTTGTGAAGAGTAAAGCTAGCATGAAATGCTGCATGTTAGAGGAGCTCCAACCTGTTTCGAAAATCTGATGTCTTGCATATTGTAGGCCAAGTTAACAATCTTGTCCAAAACTGTTGCAGGTCTGTATGTTCTTGCTAGTGCTACACAAAGTGTGTGAGCAACACATCACACGTGAAACATGAAAACACTCAGGTTCACTTTCCCTCAGCCCACATGTATGATGTATGCTGCATCAAGCCCATGGGTCCGTGATGGCAGAAGATACCTGTAATGTGCATGCTAGTGAGTCAGTTAGTCACAAATAATTAATGTTAATAGCATAATATGTCAGATTGTAACAGAATTTTTACAATCCAGCTGTCAGCTTATTAATTAGTAAACATGGTAGTTGTGGAAATGTTGGAAAAGCTTCTGCCATCCTCAAGTGTCACCTGGAAAAATAGAGCCTAAGTCAAAATGTTGTTGATTGTCAACAAGAAAAATCTAGCAGATATTTTTCCTAAAATTGATTAAACAGTAAAATAAATTCAAATTATGCTGAGTTAATTTAAAGTTCAGTTAAAGATGCTTATCTTTGATTCACATTTGAGCATATCAAAGATATCTTGATGTTATATTAGTCATGGTTGCTAGTCATGCTGTTCAGCTTTATATTCTGGCTCAAACCTGCTAGATTTGAGGTGATGTCAGAATGTTTGCCAAAATGTTTTGTCTATGTTTACATCCTCCAGCAATTCATGAGTTCATGAGTCACCAACCACCGTTTGCCTGCAAACACAGCATTTCACACAATCAGAAGACACTTCTGCATCATACTCCTGTTTTAAACAGATGGGAAGAAGAAAGTTGTTCCCTTGTTTTGAAATAATTACAACCTGTTTGGAGTTATAATTGGTTATTGGTACCCATCACCAATAACTAAATGACTTGAAATGATCATACCAGGTTCACTTCAGATATTAAGCTTGCAACTTGAACCACTATATTTTGTTTTATTGGCTCCCTATTTAAACTTTAGAGATGATTGGGTCTCCTCTGTCTCCAATGATTTCAAAAGGATTATAAAAATTATGAATACTTTGTTTAATCAGCTGGCGAACAAACAAAGTTGGGGTGGGGGAGCATTCTGCAGCACAATACCTATGATTACAGTAGTCATGGGTGGAGTAATGTGTATCATCATGTATCCCTAGTGTCTTGTCTGAAACACATAAGATGAGGGACAATTTAAAAAAGCCTAACTACACATTTCAGTAGAACATGTTCTTTGCAATTAGTTTTAAACATGTATAATTTGTTTAGAAGCAATTTGATTATTGTGAATTTGCTCTGCACTGACTTTAAATTGATTCCCTCATTTGAAATGTTTCAGAAATGAAGAAATGAATCTACCATGTGTGTAGTAGAATAATAATTATATGAACAAAGTAAATCCAACAAGAAGTTTTCAAAACTGTGTACAACTTTTACAAATTATACTTGTAACTTTTTCAAGATATGTTTGTACAACCAAACACAAAAATAATTGACACTGCATATGTATCATGTCTCTACAAGTAAGTATGTATCTATGCTTAATGTTAAAGAGTCATGTGCAATGTCTGTGATTTTAAATTCTTAATATGCCAGAACATAATCTGAGTCTTTTGTCATTTGTTGTCTACTTTCACTGTTATAGCCTATTGGGGGCAGTAAGCCACCAGAAACAGATTTCTACTCAGTATCTGAGAATCAAGCATAAGGCATATGGCAACTCGCATCTCATCTCTCTCGTTTTCACACACATACGCTCTTACAGGAAAAGAATTAGAATGAGAGAGACAAAAAAAAAAAAAAGAAAAAGAAAAAAAAAACTCTGTTGTCAGTTTGAGGACACAATTAATAACTAGTTCCTCTGAAATGCTAACATATTAAGTAAACAATCAGTGGGTGAATGTGGAAAGGAAAGAAACTACCTGAATTTTGGCTTATTTGGAAAAACAAGGGGATCTGATAAAGGGCCAAGACACAAAGTGGAACTGCAATTAATATTCCTGTGCTGAGAAGGGAGCCTGATTTTAGGCCGGTCACGATGGCCTCTCTCTCCCTCGCTGCCCCACACAAGTCAGATAATTACCTATTTAGATTTCACCCTGACAGCCTTTCAACTGCGAGTGAAGAAGAGCCGCACTGTGTGAGAGATATTGAGATGGCAGGGCGAGGGAGGGGGGGTAAGACACAGACAGTAATAAACTCTCGGGAAAATTAATACGCCATTGTTTAACACATGTACAAAAAGTCTTCATGAAGGTAGAGTTATGTGGTAGGGGAATTAAATTTTGAGCTTGCCAGCAAGTTAGAGGACATTTGTTTTGCCACTAAGAGACGGCTGACAGATGTACTTTGATGAGTGAAGTGCAAACCAGACCAATTGGATGCTGATGTCCGTTGGCTGATTCATCTAAATCAGTGGTTAAAGAAGGGACATTTGTTTTCAGTGGAGAGGGCAATTTATCAATGGTGATTGATATCCAGCAACAGCGGACTGCCTCAGGCTGCACTCATCCATTTGGTGCCAATCATTAAGGTTTGCCAGAGAAATTGCCACCACCTTCAGCACTCAAGTCTGTTGTAACATTTCAAGCTCTCTGAGACTTTACTTTTATGCTTTTTTTATTTATGAGGGTAAAAATGTACTCATACATATATTCATCCATGTATTTGCATGCCCCATGTCGATATATATATTGGATATATGAAATCATATCCAAGAACTATTCATTTGTATTTTGCACAACAAAAAGGCTTATCAAAGATTCATAATTTTAGAGGGAAAAAACTGGCAGATTTAAGTCAAGGAGGAAAAGAATAGTACCACCTTGAATTAGAAGTGTGACTGTATACTGGCCATTTTGTCTGTCCCCTGCTAAAAACAAAGGAAGAAAAGAGCTTTGACTACCTTGTGTCTGTGTAGTCTCTCATCTTGTGGTTGCCAGGTTTGTTCCACTGTGTTTGTTTTCAGCCACTTTGCATAAATTTATTGTCATCATGTTCGTAATTTATCAGCAAGTAAGGTAAAATGATTTAGAGGACTGATGCTGATTCATTCATGGAAATACTGGGATGATAATTAGCTTTATGACTGCTTGTAATTACTATGCCTCTTTTATATAATATGATGTTTTCTATTGTATTTTTATCTCAAGTTTTACAGCAAGAAATGTTTTAAAAGAAAACATTATCTTATTATAGGCAACTGTTCTGTTGGTGTTTTCAGCGTTTACCTCCTCTGTACAGTATTAAGTTATTGCCACCCATTATTTGGCTTGTAACTCATAAGTTTGGTCCTGACACGACATTATACTGATTAAATTAATAATTTTATATTAGCTGATATCACAAATTCTGTCACATCATCTAGATTCAATTGAATTCAAGAACTAATGATCAATACAAGACAATAATCACATTGTGATTTATTTATTTTTTTTTATATCACATTCAGATTTTTTTTCACTTCCATTCATATCAAATCAAATAAAACTAAAATATCAATTAGACTAGACTCCAGACTGTGCTACATTACTGAGCTTTAAACTTTTCACACAATGTAAAGATGTAAAAAACTGAAAGAATAAGTTTCTATTTCTGTAGCTTAAAACAGGATGCTCCTAATTTATGATGGTTAAAATGCAGAGAAGCTATTTCCCAGCACAGATTAATAAAGTATAAATAAATAAATGAAGTAAGTAAAAACCTTACTCCTGTTTAACATCTGAAAACAAATATCTTTAATATTTATATAATATATAATTATAAGGACCAAGGTAGCAAAGTCTAACTTCATTATAGTTACACACCACATCTTTGGATCCAATAAGAATGTTTGTTCTGGGAAACAATGCAAACAATTCAAAGTGCTCTTTCTTAATCCTACAAGTGATTACTGTAACAATCTTTGATATTTTCACTGTGGATCAACGCTATTAGCTCACTGATCACTGAAAAGATGTAGCAAAGTAGGTCCCATAACTCATACTAATAGAGTAAAAACCTCTTGAAAAACTGCTGGTTCAAATGACAAAGAAGTTTTATTAATGTGAGAGAAATAAATGTATTATACACTGGTGGTTGGGCCCTGTGTTGGACTGGTGACCTGTTTAGGAGGTGTGTACCTTGTTTCTTCTTTTTTAGTTGTTGAGAGGCTCTAGCTGAATTGGATCAATCAGGTGTAGAAAATGGATGTATGAATGGAAATAGCTGGTTTTACATTAAACTTTGCAACCAGTATTCAGGCTCCTGTGTTGCAGAGACTCTGCGTTGGAGCTGTTCCTACATCTAATGTTACAGTGGTAGACTGTGGGTTAGCCATTAACCACCATTCATCATTCAGAATTTTCCACACAGAGATTTCTGAATTTCTGATCTCCAACTGTGGCAAAATGCCATAACAAGTCTAATTTCTGAGTTGGTAATCCTGGTAAAGTTCATGAACCCCAACTTCAACATATTTAAAACGGGGTGGGGTGTTATCACATTCATGCATTCATCCATTAATTTTCTATACACAAGAGCTGAGAAAGGACCAAACCATAGGTATTAGACAAGGGATCAAAAATGTTAAAAAAAACTTCTAAGGTTTTGTTTTCTGGCTGAATTTCAAATAATTTTAAAACACATCATATGATCTATGATTACATAATTATGCAATGAAATTTTGAGAGAAGCATTCTCATATTGTCCTAAGAAGATAATTGTCCCTGTTTCTGCTACAACATGACAGTTTGGGATATGAACCAAAAGGCACAGCAAATATTACAACAGTGGGGATATGCAGTTGAATGTAATGACAACAAGCGTGGCTGAACACTATTAACACTATCGATTCACTTGTAGGAAACTGTAGATTTTACACAATGTTAAAACATCTCTTCAATACTAATTTAAAGAAATTTGGAATTTACTCTAACCAGTAGGGGGATAAAGGAAGTACAGATATTAAAAAAACAAACAAACAACAACAACAAAAAAAAACTTTCACTTTGACTTGTTAGACAAACAATGTGGAAAGTGCTACAGATGCCAACTTAAGTTAGACCAAATGCAAGTTTGTTATATTGATTAGAGCTCAAGATAAGGAGGGATTACATCTCTAGAGGACTCCTCAATTGATTTTGGCCTTCAGTGTGTGTGTTGTTAACGACTGAGAACTTTTAGTTTGTCAGGGAAATACAGCTGAGCGACTGCACAAAATTAAACTTAAGTTCTTGCATTGCCATCTAGATGATTTGTGTCTTATTTCTTTTATTTTTGTTGTTGTTGTTATTGTTGTTTAGATGTTTTTTTCTGTTCTTTTTTTCCACATTACTAGTTTCTCAAAATCCTTGCAACTTTTGGGTTTGAATATAAAATCTTCAAAGAAAGATTGTGTGCCTCCATTGTGACAAATAGCCTGAACATTTATTGAAATAGCAATTTAAACCCAAACTATGACGTTTCCCTAACTTTTATCTTTTTTTTTTTTTTTTTTTAGAGATTACAGGTTAAGGATACACAATGTGATGCAGGTTTCCCTGCACTCTCTCATGTCTCTGCTGATACATGCTGTTCATGTATTGTATATACAGTATTTTGGTATGTAATATCCACCATATAGATTAGATAATGGCACATCACTGGCAGGAGTGTGTATGATACCAGTATGCAAGCATATGTGCACACATGCTGTCAAAGGACAGAACCTCAGTAGGGAGATTTCACTAATACATTCCAGCAGCTGATAGTACCAACTGTTTAATTCACATGGTCCAATGCAGATAATGCAAACTGCACAGCAGAAAAAAAAGGAAACTGAATAGATTTTCTATTAACAAACCAAGCACAGTTCACTCTTGGGATCCTGTGGCACAATTTCAATACATTTAGTATGCAAGAGCAAATTTAGACCATTATTGTCAGACGATGTTAACTGAATGCACTTTCACAGATGTCATTTTATATTCTTAGTGAATAAGCATCATGGAAACAGAACAGATACGTAGGTTGAGTAACTCTGCTTCTGATATGATAAAACTCAGTGGGAATTGAACAAATAACATTGCTACAACAAATGCAGTGAAAAAAAAATCTGTGTATTTCTTTTGAAATGAGTGTTTATTTTTTTTTTTTTAGTTTACTTTGAGTTTTGGCCACAGAGTTGCTTTCCATAAAAGTTTATTATGCACATCTAAATATCATCTGGGCCTTTGGGCCAAGGAGTCAGCAATGGCATCTCATCTTTTTTTTTTTTTTTTTTTAATTCTTCTTTTTCCCCCCAGTTGATAGTGTGTGACTAATTTATATAGATTTCCACAAAAAATGAACTCAAATAAACTATAAAGTCTGCATATACTTTAGTCAGACACTATACACCCAGCCTTTAGGCAGTGTTTGGTCCAGTGGGCCTTACTGACTGTCTTCCCAGATAAAGACATATATAGAAGATAAATGAGTTAAAATTTCCAGCAGTGCTCAATCCTGAGTTGTGATTAAAAAAAAATCTCAATGAATACTCTAAAGATTTTCCCAGCACCTCAAACATAGTTTTTTACCCAGAATTTTGAGGTATGTTTATTGGAGAACTAATGGTGACTTAGTCTTGTAGTATTATATCATATACCAACATTTTATCATTTTGTCATCCTAATAGCCCAAATAATACCCAGTCTCAAGACTGTCATGTACACCTATTTAGTACCTCGTGGAGTGCATCATTAATTTAAACAAACTGCATCCTGTTATTTCCTACCTCTCCCTCACTTATCTTCTTACTTACTCTACTCCCTACTTCCAGCATCTACAGCAAGATGTTATCAAGCAAATACAGTGACTCCTGTTCAGTTGCACTGCACAGTAAAAATCTAATTCCATCATTAGAAAGCTACAGATGGGGGTGATGAGGGTGGTTAATGTATTGTTCCTTCTTTATCATGTACAGAGGCAGGAGCACAACAAGGAGGACCACAACAACATAAATATGTAGCTGTACTCTGTGCTTAAGCCTAGGTGAGTACATTTAATTTAATTTGAGCTGTGTGTCTGTCCTCTAGTCACCTACCATCACAGGAAAGAGACTACAGTGGATGTTTTACATCTCCAGTGAGGGAAAATAGCTATAAGGCACAGGATTCAAAAACAGTGTGCAAAAAAAAAAAAAAAAAAAGGAAAAAAATGACATATAAAATTTATCCTATCAAGTGATTTCATATCTTATTCTATAAAAATCCTCTTTAAGTGCCACTCTCTTAAAAGTTCACAACAGTCATGGTCTTTAATCTTGAAAAAACAGAAAACCAACCCTCGTGAATGGTCAGTGCAAATGTCTACCTTACACTTTCTTATTGTAGTGAATATGTAGGAAGTTTAACAGTGTCAGTTTCTGCCTCTTTCTTTTGGAAAAGAGTATGGAAACAACACGCATCCCCTGATAAAATGAGTTGGGTATTTTCAGGGTGAGCAGGTAATTCTCTTTGCACTGCCTGTATCTAAACATGAAACAACGAAAGGAAAGAAATTACCTGCTCAGAATTTGCAGTCAAGCCTCCTGCACCCTTTGTTGTTGTAGCGTGTTGTTTTGTGTTCTGACACTGCAAAGAAATAACTTTCTCATTGTGTCTGTGGATCAGACACGAGTGTCTCAAGTTGAATTACGAGGCTGTAAGGATGTAGCGTTTCTCAGTCCTGCTAAATGTCAAAGCAGCCATGGTAGACAGTTCTTTTTCAACATGAAATAAAAGTACAGAGACTCATTGGCAACTTTTTAAAATGATTAATTTACAAACATGATCTGTTTTTATTTTTATTTAACTTGCAGTTAAAATCAAATTGAGTGTTACCCCTGGCAATGCAACTCACATCAACAACGATATTACTACTAAAAATTTTAACAGCTAAACTCTTTGGTGTCTAAAAATTTATTCAATCAGTTTAAAGTGTGATTAAGTAAAATCAATTTTATGAGGCACCTGACCCCTGGACTCAATACTTCTTTTTGAATCAGGATACATACCTCTATTCCAACTATATTCTCATGCTGTTCCTTTATCCTGATTTTCAGTCTTTAAGCATGTTTAACTTTACAACATCAAATGCATTTATGGTTGTACATTTGGAAAACCTCTGCACAATTTCCAGATGTCTATTCATCAGAAAGGCAAGTCTAAAGTCAGCTTTTGAGATAACACACACAAAAAAGAACGTCATGGTTAACAATTCTACTATGCCATGTCAGTGTTTTATAAATGCTTTCAGTTCATATTCTCTCACAAAAAGTCAGACTGGGAGACATTCACTCACTTAGGCCAACCCTACTCTGGAACCTTGTTAACAGACAAATACAGATATGAAAAAAATAACAGACTGGAGACGGCGTGAACACAGACTTTATTTCCTTGTTCCCCAGCCAGCTTGCTTTCTGATTGGTTACATTCCACGTCACCATCCACGCAGTCAGAATGCAGGAGTCGTCAGCGTTCTTCAGAAATCGGCTCTAAAATATTGAACATGTTCAATATTCCCAGTTGTCGGCTACGACCAGTTTCTGGGCGGATTATCGGGACAAATCAGCTCGTAACACACCACAGACTAAATGATAATTGGACAGGGAAATCTCACGATGATCGGTCAGGAAGAGGCAAAATCAGGACAAAAATCGTTATTTGTGTACCAGGCTTTATTCAGCCCACATAGGCTTTGCCTAATTGTTTTCCTGACCCACCTGTGTGCAGCACTGCATAATCTCTCTTAAGTCGCTGCCTCTGCCAGATTATTGACAGCCTTGTGCCAGTAGATGTCCAGCAGTCTTTCCATTGTGCTTTAGCTTGTTTCAAGTTGCCTACTAAGTTCACATCCCTGGATTGTTCTCTCCTTGCCTTGCCCACGATGGACCTCTTCTGCTTTCCAGTTATCTGGACCATGTTCTGATTTATGACCACTGGTTCTTGGCTATTTCCTTGTTAAGTATCATGATATCTGCCTCTCTGTGTATGACCATTGCCTATCTATTGACCATGCATCTGGATTTTGGATGGGTGCTTTAACCGTGAAGTTTTTTAGCGTCCCAAATTCAAGCTGTTCTTGATTCCTGTTTTTCATTATTGTCACCATGCTGAAAGAATCCCTCGGTTCAATTTTCTTCCCATGTGATCAGGCTGTCACCCCCAGAGTCCTCTGCCGACCACCAATCTCGCTGACTTTTGTTCAATAAATCTATTCCTTTAAAACGCTTAGCCGTGTTGTGGCTGAATTTCCGGGTCCTCAGTGTCACCTGTTACAAAGAATCAGACATGTTTCAATTGATTGGTTTAAAGCAATTAAACTAGGCTACATAGTGCCACCAAAGGGTGGTGAGACTGGTTGCAATGCTAGTGGCTCTATTGTAGAAGTGTAAACCCTAACTTCAAACAAATCTATTTAAGGGAAAAAAGATACAACATCTGTAGTGGACATCCACAGAAGGAAAATAAAATATCTGTCATACTATATTATATCCAGCAAGATGCCAGTGAGGCATAAGTTTATTGTTCCATAAGTTTATATGGAAACAGAAGATGAGTCAAAACATTGGTTTTAGCCAGGTCAGACACGTCTCTGAAGTAGTCTTTGAAACAAGTAAAACTTGCAGGGAGCACATAAACCTTATTGTGCATCACTGCAAACTTTTGACTTTAAATGTTTTTATTCGTGTTGTTTACATCTTCTACATAATAATAACAAATGGATAATATAAACCTGGACAATTTCATACTTAAATGTGGCCTTGCAGGATAAGATCTGTGCTTTTATTTAATGCAGAATTACTCAGAAACTACTATGCAAACATGAAAAATCCACAAAAAATTTAACAAAAGAGCAAAGAAACAAAAACAACAAAAAAAAAAAACAAGGAATAAAAAAGCAACACATAGTAAGGGTTAATCTAGAGTTGAAGCAGGAGCAATAGGGATGACAACTTGCACAAAACTACTGGTTACATGACAAGTATTGCAACACCTATGATTTTGCTTTGCCGGCACAAATGTCACAGCAGTGTGTGATAGGAATGATATTCTATTACCAAAACAAGATTTGTAAGCAATGGATACAAATTTTAGAGCAGAATTAAACTGTTTTTGTGCTTTAAAAGAGACTGCAAGGGAAAAAAAGATGTCTGAAAATGTTAGGAGAAGACAAAAGAATCCTGCAAGACCTTCATAGGCGAAGAGCCCAAATGTAACATGAATTTTCAAGAACTCATGAATCTGCAAAATGCACTCTGCTCTTCAGTGTTAGAATTGTGTGCATTTTTCTTTTCGTCAGTAAAACACTTGCTCCTGAAATGGGCACTAAGTTTTCAATGCTAAGGAATAATTTTTCTCCTGCTGTATATATTGAAGTTCACAGCTGAATGTGTATTAAACAGATTTTTTAAGAAAATCTAACAAACCAATACAGACTCTGGGTGCTCTGTGGTGGGTGTGGCTCTGGGTCCGGCCCTGTCGGAGTGAGTGCTTGTGGGTACAGCACAGGTGGAGGGCGTGAGTGTGGGGTTATATGGGGTGGAGATTGGAGTAGGTGGAGGGTGGTGGGGGGTGTGTGTCAATGGTGCCCTGATTCCCAGGGTGTGCAGCTGGAACATCAGGGTGTGTGCCGGCCCATGCTGGGTGGTTGTCTGGGGGGACGTGTTTTTCCTAGGCATGGTAAGAGCCCTCTACCTTTGGGGGGTGGGGGGGCCGCCTCTGGGCTCCTGGCCAGTCCCTGGCGGGGCCAGCGGATGCCGTTCTTGGCCCACTGGGGTCTGTGCACCAAGACCGCAGGGGGCTCTGGCTTGGGCTCTCTTTTGCCACCCTCTGGGTGGGGCTGGAGTTGTCTTCAGAGTGGGGTAGCTTGGGTTAGTGCTCCGGGGCTGCTGCTGAGGGCCAGGATCCCTGGGCTGCCCTGGTCTGCCTCTAGTCTCTGTAGAGGTCCAGCAAGATTACATAGATTCCATGATTCAAAGTAAAAAAAAATAAATAAATGAATCAGAGTATCAAGAGGAGCCTTATACCCATAAGCCTCCCCTTGGCAGAGCACATTTGTTCAGCACGATACAGCAACCAGATAATCATTTTGCTTGCTATGATGCTGGACAAGACAGGTTAAAAAAAAAAAAAAAGAAATTTGGGAGTCATTTTGGATAATAAAGTAAAACTCGACAAGCAGATAAACTCCTTGGTAAAAAGGAAAATGTGTTTTCCATCTCAAAATTAACCTGATGGCAGCTATTACAGCCTTGATTACTTCAAAGTTTGATTACTGTAATTGCCTGTATTATGGTGTCACCCAGACTCTTTAGTCCTGTCTGAAGCTGGTTCAGAACTCAGCTGCCAGACTTTTAACTGGTACAAAATATAACCCCTGTTCTTACATCTCCCCATTGGCTGCCAGTCAAATTTTGAATTGATTTTAAAATTCTTTCATATGTTTTTAAGGCTCTGAATGGATTTGCACCTGAGTACATCTCTGACCTTCTCTCTCTGTACACTGATACCTAACCTCTGAGATCTTGTGAACAGCTACTTTTAGCTGTTCCACACTCACGGTTGGTCTACAAAGGAGATCGTCCCTTTGTGGTGGCAAGCCCCAAACTGTGAAACAGTATTCCATTGTCAATTAGATGTGCTAAATCTAGTAACAATTTTAAGAAACTGCTGAAGATGTATTTGTTCTGAATGGCTTTTAACTGTAGTTAACTCCCCTTCATTTAACTAATTTTAATTAGATACTTTATTTTGCTTTTAATTTTCACTTCTATTGTGTGCCATGCTATGTACAGCACTTTGGTCAACTGGTTGTTTTAAATGCGCTTAATAAATAAACTTGACTTGAATTGACTAATTAATCTACTTGTATCCATTTGTTGTATATCAATTAAACAGGATGAAATTAACACGTAACATCTTTGCTATTCTGCTTTACATTCTAATAGGCTCATAGCTCTGTTTAATTCAAAGCTGTGATAACACAGCCCTGTGTCTCAAGTCAATGGAATACACCTGTTCTATTGAAATGTCATTTCAGCTGATGGCACAGACAACACCTATAGCTCTCCTACTGTGTCCTTGGCACGACCTCTATTTACTTCTAAAACAGAGATGATTGTAAACTATACCTGCATAATTAAAAATATGAGCCGGCATAAGGGGATGCTGGTATGTATTATTCAGATTTGTCATTAAGAGAAAAGAGCTTCCAAGAACTTCCACCAAGCATTGCCATAATATCAGTTTATTTCTCTAGACATATTTCACTCTATAACTGTTGTTATTGCCTCAGCACGGATGATATAATTGTAAAAGAATACAAAATATTATACTTCTTTAGGTGCATGACAATGCCAGATCAACTTTTTAATGCAATGTAATTCAAATATGTCAACTTAAAAAAAAGCTTGTTTATGCACACACCTAAGCCTAATTTTTTTATGCTTAAACCTTACAGATGGTGAGCAACAGAAAGTAATGTGAAAGCCCTTCAGAAAAAGTTGTTAGCTGAAAGTTCAGGTGAGCACCGGTCCAGCAGGTATCTCCTCATACTGCATTGCCGGTGCAAAAGCAACAAATAATCATTTAATGCAGTGAGACTTGATGGAAAAATATGTGCTGGAATTTTTCAAGATTTACATACGTATAGAGTTTGGAGCAGTTTTAAACAAGTTTTCATCTTTTGATGGTGTGAGTAGAACTGTAGACGTGACAAATTATGGAGTGTGTAAAATATAATTTAATCTCTCTATAGTATTGCCATGAAAAACAGACAACAAATACTGCATGCAGTGCAACAAAACAATAAATATTGTGTGCTTTGGTATGTACTGCATTTATCACAATTGATAATATTTTTTTGTCTTAAAGTCGTCAGTCACCTCTGTACTGTGATTAAACATTTAGAGTTAGTTTTATCCATATAAAAAAACATCAATGTCTAATGAACTTGATCTTGTGGTCAGTGGCTTGTTTCGCCTGACAAAGGAGTTAAGTTAATATTCACATAAACCACAAAGGTTGCGTACATATGCGTACAAACTGCTTTAGCTAGAAAAATGAAGGAAACACATGGTCATTACCATGTAGCTCAAAAGTCACCTCTGTGATATCGATCTGTCCAGTTAGGAAGTTACACTGATTGTGACACTGATTACCAGATTGTGGTATATTTCTCCAACAGGAAACCTAACCAACTGCAATATATGCACGGGATAAATCCAACATTTTATTTTCTCTCATGGAACTGTTAATGAACAGTAGTAGAGAGGAGGATGTGGCTGAAATCTCAAGAGTTCTTCATGAATATGCCTTTTGGATGTTGAGGCAGCACTGGCAGTGATGCAAGGGGAAAAATACACCATCAAAAAAATACAAAATCACGTTAACACAGTAGTTTATGTGGACGGAAAATCACAGCTAAAAGTTTAGAATCCTGGGAACAGATCCTCTCTTTTACAGTGACATATCCGGAATTAAACCATCTATAGTGTGAAAACCAGATGGAGAGGCAGTGAAGTCATGTATATCCTACTGCAGACATGTCTCGGTGAAACATGATTCTTCATTCCCAGTATTCCTGCTGTGTCCTTGTCAGTGCTCTGAGCTCATCCATTTTATTTGCTCATGATCTCCCATGATGATTTAGGAAATAAATGATTTAAACTTTCTCTGGCTCTGTTTTGCATCTTGCTCCTGCCTGACTTTCACAGTGTTACTTCTTCAACACGGAATTTGGGATCTGATCAAGGGCATTAGTTGGGTTTTGGAAAGCTCTATAAGCTGCTTGTGCATGTCTACAACTTTTCCTTTGGATTGGTAATAAATCATAACAGAAGTTAAGAAGTGGAAGAAGTATGAGGACAAATCATACTTTTATGCTTGTATTTTAAATTAATTTTGGTCTCCGGAGATGTGTGGGTGATAATGGGCAGTGAATCTCAGTATTTCTAAAACCATCGGTACGGCCCTGGTAGTCTCACACACCTCCGTTAACATCAGTTTTGTTTTTGTTTTTAAGTCTCACCAAGAGTTGAAAAAGGGCAATTAACTTTAATTCATTTGCACAATTTTAACACAAAGAGCCAGAACAACACAGTTACATGTCTTAGAGTTTTTCCGTACACCCCCCCCCCCCCCCTTTTTTTTTTCATTATAACAATAATTTAAATATTCTATTTAAGAAAAGTTACATGATTTTTTTTACATGGCAGAATTTTTTTAATTAAAAAGTTTTAAAATTTTAGAGAAGTTAAAAGTTAAAGACAAAATCCATTCTTAAGAGGTTAAAAAGGTTGGTACCATTTTAACTGTTCTGAGTTTAATTTGTCAATTTTCTAAAGAATTCTCAGTTGTTTTCAGGGAGAATGAGCCTTCTCTCTGAGCAGCATGAGGTAATAACAGTATTGATGCTGCCTTCCCTTGCTGAGGCAGAGCATGCAGAAAGCAAGTCGTGCACCAGGGTGGATATGTTCTGATTGATAGCATAGACAGCTCATCATAGCTTATCAACAGGTGAAGTTCATACTACCCTGCCACTCTGGGGGAATGAGGTTCTTCCACTGAGATTTCTCTTCAGAGACTGTGGCTGTATTGGGATCCAACATCTTTTAATCTCACAAGGATAAAGAAGGTATGAAGCAAGTAGCCCCTCTTCTCTCCATTCTCAAAATGTAATGATATAAAGAGGTAGCTCTAAAGACGTCACTATCACCTCTGATGCAGAATGTAGAAGAGCAGCCAAAATGATCAAGGACACCTTCCTTTTGTCTCTTTATGGCATGAGGAAAAACTGAGCAGCAATAGATAGAAGAAAATGTAGAATCTTACAGATGGTAGCAATGGCGTTTTAAACATATGATTTTATAATAATGAGCTGCATCTGGTGAAATGAGCCCATAAAATAATACCTTACATTGCATGCTTCCTAATTCACTTTAGGTGAGCAACACATATTGGCTAATAATAGCTCAAGCATTTGATAATCACTACTCACAACAAGTTGCTTTGATTTGCTCAGAAAAAAAAAGTTTTTCTGTGTGCCTTAAAACAAAAACAGAAGTACACATGATGTACCTCAACCACCTGTTTATACTGAAATATATATAGTACCCATGCTCAGCCTTTGCACAATTGTTTATCTTGCAACTCTAATTCCTATTAGTGATATTAGAATTAGATATTGATTTAAAAAAAAGAAAGAAACAAAACAACAACAACAAAAATAAAAAATAAATGAATAAATAAAATAAAAAAAAAACAACAACAAAAAAGTTTTCAATAGTAAAGTCTCATTGCATGGAGACATGGTGCTGTTTACAGCACTGTGTTAAAAGAAGAGCGTGGCCCCTTTAAGGTCTAGTTAGAGAGAAGGAGGAGAGAGATGCCCAGCATATTAGATAGTTTGACACACAGCACAGTTCTGAGTCAGAGTGAGTGGTAAAAGCAGATGAAGTTAGCAGTGAGAAACTGCCTGTTTAGTGGTGAATGTTTTGCTTTAAGCTTTAGCAATGAACACCACACAGCTCTTCCTGTTGCAGCACAGTCTTGTGTCTGCTTTGCCATTGCTGGGTAAAGTGAAGGGAGCTAACCCTGAAACTAGCTACAGCTTCACCCAGGAGTAATCACCTCGCCTCAGCCTCCTGAACTCAGTTTGGAGGCAGAAGCAGAAACGTTTTAACAACTGTTTCTGCTGGAGTTTTCGGTGATAGTGGAGACAACAGACCAGAGCAGCACGGTTACTAAATCATCAAAGAAATGTTGCACTTCAGAAGCAACATTTCCTGAAAAGACCAGACAGAAAGACACTGAAAATAAGTGGTTTTGTTCAGTGTTTAGTTCACCTAGCATACCAGCTGCCCCATAAATGCAGCCAATTAATTGCAAATGAAAAAAATGCATGTGGTTGCAAGACTTTCCTAGTAAAAGGAGATACACCTTGTGGCATGCAGGGATTTGGTCATGATTGCTCTGCACCACTTTGCAAGACACCAAATTCCCTTTGGCATCACTTCATACTTCGTATAAGTTTCAGCAGACCTGCAGAAACTGAAACCCTCAGCAGTTTTACATCAGGGTCAAAACTTTTATCAGAAACACTGGAACTTTATTCTGTGATCTTTATCTATTTTATTTAATTTCTTTTTTCTTTCTGTTTTTATTTATTTCTTTTATTTCCCTTGAAGTCTGTTTTTAATGCACTTGTTTTTGCTTCTTGCATCCTGCTTTAATGCCTTTAATGTTTTATGTAAAGCACTTTAAATTGTCTTGTACATGAAATGTGCTATACAAATAAATGCGCCTTGCCTTACTGTTAAAAATGTATAGATCTTGGCTAAAGCACTTACCAAATAAACTTGACAGCTTGACAGTCAAAGAAGGAAACAAAACTGAAAAACATGCACACAATGGTCTGACATAGGACTTAGAAAACACACAGCTCAGTAAGTGGTTATATACCGTTACTCCTTGCTGTGTTTCATGGTGATTCTGTGCCTTTCTTGGCTAATATTGCTGCAGTCATGTGTGTAATGGCACCAGTTCCAAAAAACTAATGTATCTCAGACATGCAAGCTTTCACAAAAGAAGAGTCCTTGGAAGTGACAAGAAGTAAGGTTTGTGTAAAATGAATGCAGATGTGCAAAGATGTGCTTATATGCTTTTTGTAAGGAATTTAGAACCTGTCCTTTTGTATTCGGCAACAAAAGTGATGGCACATTTGAAGGCTTTTAACCATCTTAGTGGTTTAGATTTGTACAAAAGTACAAATCAATAAATCACTGTTATTACTTTTCTATAAGACTTTGCTTTTGCAGAAAATCTTCATGGGATTTATTCATAATGATGAAATGATTAATGACAGTGACTCATTATTTTAATAAAAAAAATAGCTCATTACTTTAGCAGTATTTCGAGAAATTTGCATAAAATGTCATTGCAAGTGCATGCAGTGCAAGAAAGTGACATCCAACTGATGTCACTGAGGCATACTCACCCTACGTTTGTATATATCTGTTTGCAATTATATGAGTGTATTAAGGTTACTACTCAAGCTGCAATATTTCTGCAGTTTTCAGGTATGCTAGAAGGAGAGCACTTAGACTTTTCTGAAACTTTTAATAGAATTTTTATATATTTTGAGTGACTATCAAGGTTGGCCTGAAATTAGTCAATTAATTGCAAATGCAAATTGATAAATTAATCAACGTAGAGCAAGAAAAAACAAGAAAGAAGAGGGAAATTATCATTTATTTTACATTCATTAAGGGGGTTTAAAGTTTTCAAATACAGTTAACAGCACTTAAGCTTTTTCTGTTTTTTTTTTTTTGTTTTTTTTGTTTGTTTGTTTGTTTTTTACTCACAGCTCACACCAGTTTTATAGTGTTTTCTTTTTGCATTTTTCATGTTCCAGTTTTGTGCATAACATCTTGGCGGGAAATGGGATTAAGTTATTGACAGGATAATTTCCCAGAAGTGTTTTTCTTTTGCGTATTTCAACAAGAGAAATAATTTCATTATCAACTCAAAATGGCTGAATTATTTATTTCCAGCACTCAGACAACATAAGAAACCAAAGGCGACCCTCCAGGAACATGCTGTGAAGGCTCTAAGATGATGGTTGAAAGAAAAATTTGGCTTTACTTCGACTACATGTTTATAGTAATTAATGTTGCTCCAAAGAGAAATGGTACAGGGTTAATGAATTTGGCTGACGTTTAAAGCTGTTAAATCTTCTCCAAAATGTCCTGAATAATTTAACCAGTATTTAGATTGTGGAACACATGTACATGGATATGACATATTATAATCAGTAAAATCAAACCAAAACATGTTTAAACTTGTTGAAAAGGTTTTCATCATCAAACAAAGTGTCAAGACTTTGACTTTCTTTCAAGCAGAGAGTTTACTGTGCCAACAATCTCCAACCCCATCAGCAAAAACTAATCTGTGACCCATGAAAAAGTAAATGAGCACAATGTTAAACCTTCACCCTGGAGGTCCCTGGATGAAGACCAAGCTGTATACTACACTGTGTTCTAAATTATAAATTAAACATTTGGGTTTTAGCTTTTCTGTGGAAGATTTGTTTGTTTAGATCACTGATAACCTCAGACAGGTTTAATATTTCCCAGCTGAGCTTAATTTAAGGGAAAGTGCTTAAGGATAATAATTATTCCACATTATTCAGCAAAGTTTTAATGCAAAGTGGAGATAACGAAGGATCTTTCTGCAAATGAAATGTGTAAAATGTCTTTTCACTGCCTAGTGTAAGGATTAAAAACATAGGACATTTACAAAATAAAAAAATAAATAAATAAAAAAAGCAAGATCCTTATACCAAAAGAAAAGAAAAGAAAAAAGAAAAACAAAGACAAAAAAAAGGGTGTCTGATTCAGAGCGCAGGTCCATCAGCATCGTATAAAGAGAGCAGCTGTTAAAAAGACACTGATGAGCAGCAGGCAGGTATTTGAAGCTGCTGGTGTCTGCAACCCCAACACCCTTTCTACGCAGGATACTCCAGAGGCTTGAAGTTGTGCATGAAGCTAGCCACCATTGACAAATGCTCACAAAAAGAAGCATTTGAAGTCAGCTTAGAAATATATGAAAACTAATTTTCAAATAATTTTACCTACTGATGAATACTGCTCTACACTGGATGGTCCAGATTGATGCAGTTCTGGATAGTTGCTAGATGTTATCATGTGCCAGGAAGGCTGCAACATCAGCAAGGTGACAGTAGAGTGATGTTTTGAGCTGAAATAACGGGGAGTGAAATTTAAGTCCCTTAGGGGTTCCTGAGGGAGCCAAAATAACCTCAGCAAATATGTGTGCAGTTTCTATTTGACCATTTCCTGCCATGGTATAAAAGTAAGAATTGTGGCTTCTCCAGTAAAATAATTTTCATGCAAGACAATGCTCCATGCCACAAAAAATACCATTTAGTCTTTTGCTGGTATGGGAATAAAAGAAGAAAAGTGTGACCACTATCATCCCCTGATCTAACCTATGACCTACAGAGAACCTGTGGAGCATCATTAAACTAAGATCTTTAAGGGCAGGCAGTAGTAGACCTCCTAACAGAAGCTTTAGGAGGCAATTCTGGTCTTCTTATCGAGATACAGGCAGAATATATCTGTGGACTTACAAGTTCAACAGATGAGAGCTGTTTAGGTGATATCCTTATCAACTCCTATGTTAACTTGTGACTTGATTTGTAAAAATGTCCTTTTGTTTTTAGAAGAATGATCTGTGTAATGTAAAAAAATATGACAGGTGTACATTTTCAGTCCTTGACTGCAACTGCAACTTTATTGATAACACACTTTAAAAACAACAAGGTTGTACAAAGTGCTACGATGTGCACAAATAATTAAAAACTATTAAAATAAATAGCATATAAAACACAATAAAAAATTTAAATAAATTTAAAAAAAATAAATTCGGATCAAAATGTCAACATGTCATTCTGTGCTTAAGGTGAAGAGATGGGTTGTAAAAAGAGATTTAAAAGCAGATATCGAAGAGGCCTGTCTAATGTATAAAGATAAAATTCCACAGTTTAAGTGTTGCCACCGCAAAGGCCTGGTCTCCCCTGAACTTCGAGCTAGTCCTGGGCATACTCTGGAAGAGTCGGTCAGCCTACCTGAGAGCCCAAGAAGGTGTATAGAGACATAGGAGCTCAGAAAGGTACAACGGAGCAACGTCATTCAAACACTTAAAAACAAATAAAAGCAATTTAAAATGGCTCCTGAAGTACACAGGCAGCCAGGATGTGCTCATACTTGTGTGTGCCAATTAAAAGATGTGCAGTTGCATTTTGTACAAGCTGCAGTCAAGAAAAGAAGGACTGCCTAACCCCAAAATAGCATTGCAGTAATCCAGCCGGTGGTTACAAAAGCATGGGTTACTGTTTGTGCTAGAAGGGGCTTCATTTTGACCAGTTTCCTCTGAAGAAAGAAACTGAATCGTAAAACTGATGGAATGTGGTTTTCAAGCTTTATTTCGGAATCCATTTTTAAAGTTTATAATCTCTGGCTTGCAACATGAATTTGAATTATGATTTATAACCTATTAAATGTTTTGAAACACATAATTTGAAATGCTGTATTTTCAGAGATGAGCTAAAAATTCTGATTTCATTATTGGTAGTTCCATTCAGTAAAATCCAGACTCTTATATAACTGTAGTCATTTAGCGTCATTGAACATTAAAGATGTTTAATAAAATGATTAATTTTAATAATTACATAAAACTATTAATTATTAGTCTAAATATTGATTATACCTCAGGCACCACCACACTAGAGCTTGGATATCAAACTAATGGCTGTGTGGACACTATTAGAGTACTAAATGAATTAATTTAATAAATTAATACAAGCTAGTCAAATCAATCAGTTATCAATCAATCAGTCTTAGGATGCTAATAATGTGAATTCTTAATTCGATGGGACCTATAACATGATTCAGGAGTTCACAATAACCAGACCAGTTTAGGATAAATATGAAATATTTATTACTAGTCTAATCATGCATAAATTAAAGAGGACGTATTTACAAAAGACTTTGAATGGGAAAACGAATCAAACATTGTAAAATGCAGAATATGGTGTTCCAACCAGATGCTCATTTCAATGTAATGTGTCAAAATGAATGAAATGTAACAAAACAAAAGATGAAACAAAAGTTAATTAAACTGTGGTGTTAATTCAACTAATGTTGCTGAAAAAAATGCTGAAAAAAAAGGGATTTGGAAGTTTAACTAAGGTGTAAAAACTAAGATCACTGTCAGACGACCAACCATTCCTTTGCAGACAAGCAGAGGAGGACCTGGCAGGACCAGTCCGATTCTGTTTGGACCAGAGGCGACTTACGACCGTTGTGGTGACTCTCAGCTCCAGGGGAGGTCTGAGTAGGTGGTAGCTCTGACTCGCAGCTTTCGGGGAGAAAGGAGGTTTGTCCCACATTATAGTTTGTAGGCTTGGGTCTGAAGGCTCTGTCTGCTGGGGCGGTCTCGTTTCACCGCTGTATTGGTGGTGTTGCAGGTGGTGGACAGTGATCTGGCTTGCGGTGGTATGGCACAAGATTAAGAGTCCAGCTTTGGATCGGTCCAAAAGGAATACTCTGTAGAACTGGTTCTGAAGCATTTGTCAGCCTGAGTTAACCATTTATCAAAATTAAACATCAAAATTTTGTTTCATTATCAAAATCCAAGAAAAATAAAATCATAACTAAAGTAGAAGTATCAGCCATAAATGGAATGAACTAAACAGAGTTAATAAATCCAAAAAGGAATAAAATCAATCATGCATCTTGAATGTAGGCCCAAACTTTAGTATCTGTAGTGAAGTTCTTCACATCACGGCAACTTAATTCTCCTGCATCATCTCTCCATCTCTCTTTAGAGAGACTTCTGTAGCAGTCCTGTGGCTACTCTAAGTCCTTTCTGAGTCTGTACGAAAAGGGGTCGTGCCGAGAGCAAGTCTGAAGACCATATTGTCCCCGGAAAATCATCAGAAGTCCAACATCAGAAGCCCTCTCTGAACTAATTTCTTTGTTCTAAGTTTCACAAGTGTTAGTGTGATGACATGCCCCACGGGTGGATGTGGGACCATTATTTTGACCAGTAAGCATTCAGGACTTTGGTGTTCAGTTCACATAACAGACGTAGGCTGGTCTGATCATTTGGTAGAGTATCAAATTAAACATTTGTGAATATATCTGTATGTCTGTAAGTCTTAAATTAAGCATCATAAAACAATAATCACACAATATTAATAGTTAGAAGGCGATACCTTGAAAAGATAAACACATTAATAAGTTTCAGATCATAAGTTAATCAAGCTTGTTGATTAAACCTTGTACAAAATGATAATGATTATATGCATGGTATGCGCTTATCAAAATAAAACACATGTATATTTAACTGAACATTTTAAAATAATAAGAGCAGAATCTTTACTCTTCATACAAAGTCTTTGTTTTCTCCGTGCTGGGACACAGAGAAGATCCTACATGTTTTTTTTACCTCTTGGTATGTCAAGAATAACATTTCTGGTGTATCTGGATGGTCTGTTTCCAGTTATGATTGCCTGTGAAAAGGGGTTGCTTATCAGTTGAAGGGAAACCCAAGTTTAGAAGGAAAGGACTCTGTCCAGGTGATGAGTTACATCTGAAATCCATAAAACATATAGTTCGTTAAAAGGCAAATCCTGGTAGATTTGTGCTGCAGAAGATTAAAGTTCAGAAACTTCACAGTTCTTTGATATAATTTAACAAAGTACTCCCCCAGTCCAGGTTGGAGAGTTGACCTTTGTTGACCTGTGGAGCTGAAAACCATGTCATAAATCTGAGTCCTGGGTTTTACCAGTCAGGTCCTCCCTTTTGGAGTGAGAAGGAAATGTCCTGTTGGTCTGTAAGGAGAATATTTAATTCAGTCAGGATTAAACAAAAGTTCAGTCTTTATTTTGAAGATGCTGGATTTCGCTACATAACCTAGTACAATTTTTACAATTAAAGAATCATATTTAGTGTCATTTGCATCAATTATTTAGGAGAAATAAACAAAAAAAGCAATAATTTGGAACATAGTGTAAAAACATGAATAAAACTGATGGAAAGTAGTTCTTTGTTGTATGACATGTCATAACGTTGGAGTCGTACTGTACTCCTTAAACAAAGTTTTAATGGGCTGAAGTAAAATGATCCGTTTGTACTGTATGTTGTATTCAAGGTAATAGAGACACATACAGGACACATACACTATTAAAACACAGACTGCTCAAAAATTCTTCCATGTGTCTCTAATGGAAAGAGTCCAAAATCCACTCACAGTTGTAGGATTTTTAAAGGCTCAGTTTCCAGATAATTTTTCAGGTTGGAAATAGAAATGTAGCTTTTGGGTTAAGAGGTTAAACAAAAGGCTGATAATAATACAACACAGTCCATATGAAGACATCATTGATAGGTCTAAATGGAATGTCTGGCTCTGTCCCAATGCTTAGCCTTGTGGTTTATGGATTGTTTCCAGGTTCCTACTTGTGTTTCAAATTTCTGATAATTACCAACAATGTTCAACAATATCAATTAAGAGTATAAGTGTGAGAGATTGATGATTTTCAGAGCAGGAAGGGGCACACTATTAGAGAGATTGTGTCCTTCATTTGCACAAAAACTGCTTTTCACGTGAAATTATTCCTTCTGCAGGCAGACTAAGCAAAATGTTTCTCCAAGTAAAAACATCTTAATTCAAAAAAACCAACTCCCTCTCAACCTTGTGACCCACAACAAGTTTGTGGTGGTGGTCTATTTCCCTCCAAAGACACCGCCTCCCTGCCAGTATTTGCATAGTTTTTTTCTTTTTTTGCTTTGTGCCAGACATTCATTTGGTGCAATCTTAAGGCAGATGTAAAGATTATAAATGTACAGTATGATTTCAAATTGCTGTGTGCTCACTCCTCTCTACTCTGTCTGGATGTGCTGCTTGACTTTTATTTTCACTTTAAGAGGTTTGCTTGATTAGGAGAGGCAATGGGAAAGTTAAGTTTGCAAGCAGTAATTATGAATTAGTGATTTAGCAAGTCTGCCTTTAACCATCAATACAGGTTGCTGGGACACTTGCAAATAAATGAAGTCTGTACGTATGTAACTGTGAACACATAAGTAGAAATGTTGTGCAAAGCAACAGCATGTTTTCTTCTAATCAGTTTGAAAAAAATGGAAAAAATACTTAAAATGTAAGCGTAAAACCTTATTTTTAAGTAAATATAGTTCACAGAGAAAAAAAAAGGTTTTATAAAGCTCCTAAAATCATTTACAACAATTACAGTAACAAAGAAAATAGTTCAGAGAGGGTTTCTGATGTTGGACTTCTGATGATTTTCTGGGGACAATAAGGTCTTCAGACTTGCTCCCGGCACAACCCGTTTTCGTACAGACTCAGAATGGACTTAGAGTAGCCACAGGACTGCTACAGAAGTCTTTCTAAAGAGAGATGGAGAGATGATGCAGGAGAATTAAGTTGCCGTGATGTGACGAACTTCACCAACAACAGTTGGTGTGATTTGATAGAAATGTAATTAGGTAATTTACCTAATAATATCTTGGCAAGAAAAAGCAATTTGCATATTTTTCTTTTCTCATATAAAGAGGAGCATCTTAATGATTCACAGTTTGCAGAGGTTAATGCACGAGCTTGCATTTGTAACAAAGCATTATGCAGCATGATATGAAGGATCCCTTTTCTTTTAATGCAGGCTCACACGAAGAGAAAGTTTGAAAATTTTTGGATATGTTCCTGAGAGGGAGCTGTTAGCAGACTTTCACTGTTGTACACTGAGAGTTTGTCTGTGTTACCTGCACATGACTCCATCAACCTAATTGTGGTGACTTTGAATGTGGCATTTATGTTGGTGCCACATGGGCTGCTGTGAGTGTTTCAGAAACTTCTGGATGTGCAGCTGACAAATCTGCAGCACCTGTGTAATTCTATCATGTAAGTAAGGTCCAAAATCTTAAGAAATGTTTCCAAAATCTTGTTGAATCTATGTCATGAAGACTTGAGGCAATTCTGAAGCCAAACAGCGGTACAAACTGTACTAAGAAAGTGTATCTAATAAAGTAGTCAACAGTAACAAACATGCCATGTTCACAGTAACTTAATTTTTTTCCCCCCACTCTGATGACTTTGACCTGGTTGACCAGAGTGGCTACGAAACAAAACTACAACAGGAAGTAACAACGCTAAACCAATTTTCAAACAACTAAAAAACTAATAAGTGAATGAGTAATGGACCTTAAAAACCTGGCCCAATCTCCAAACAGCTATCCAAAGAATTTGTAACAATTTAAAAAAAAAAACAAGCTAAATCCCTTGGAGGCTCAACACTAAGCCCCAGCAAACAAACACACAAACAAGGGTATCACACATAAACTTTAACAAAATAAGCCAACATATAATGGGGTTGATTCTGTTGTTTGCAGGTCTTGGTATTTTCATAGTAAAAATAATATGGATTGTACACCCAACAGAATTTTTGTGAATAAAGATTCCCACAAATGCTTCTTAATAACATGAAAACTACAACAGTTGGTCTAATTTGTGTAATTTCTAAGGAAGCTAACTGGTAGCATAAGTAGGACATCTGACAGATAAGTTTTCTGCTCAGTTATGATCATTAATTAAATGCAGCTGCTGAATCATGAAAAATAAGAGATTGTCTGCAGAAAGTATATGTGTCATGTGAAAGTCTTCTATTGTTTCTTTCTTTAAAAAAAAAAAAAAAAAAAAACTTGCTCTATTTTAAGATTGTGGTAAATTTTCAATCAGCCTGCATGTGCTGGCTAGCTGATAGAAAAACACTCATTTATCATTATGAGATTACAATTTTGTTATGTTAGAATTAGTCAAAATGTAGCTTAATGTAAATTTAGGGTGTTTAAAGGTTAGAGGACCTTCTCCAAAGACAAGACGGGAGATAAAAAACAAAATAGCGGCAAAGCACAATGGTTCCCTCAAAAGGTTGAGCATTATGTAATAAATATAATTTTTTTTTTTCCCTTTTTTAGTTAAGAGCAGCAGACTCTTAAAATGCATGTGCAAGTCCCTGATTTGAGGCATTAAAACATGATAATTTACTTAACCAAATAACTTTAATGCTAAAACTTAACTTGGGAATAAAAAAGAAAGTTCATGTTAATATTAAACTGGGGTAGAGATTGCTGTATTCTTTATGTTTTGACAATAAAAATTCTTAAGCGAAGTAGCCATCCTTTAGGATTACTGTTAACAGCTGCATTTTACCACGTTTTCATTTTCTTCGCTGCTACAAGATGTCTGCAGCATGTCAGCAAATAATTAACATATAAAATTTGATAGGAAACTATTTGAGTAACTACACTTGAGATCTATTTAAAAAAATAGTGTCATACTCCCAAGCAGCTTTTTAATTAACGTAAAATTCTGATGGTTGACCTTTAACTGTAAATCTGCGTAGGGTTTTTGATAAGAATATAGCAGAGATTCTCTGTTAACAGAAATGACAGCTACTACTTTGTCTTCAGATCCAATTTAGACGCAACCCTTAAATTCTTAATCGGCCTAATTAAATGCAATTAGACAATGAGCATTTAAAATATTCATGTAGCACTTAACTTTGCCTCTCTTTTCCAAGAAGATATAAATCAGAAGTCCTTAAGTGGGAACTATAAAAGTGTTTTTTTTTTTTTCCTTAGGACAGTGTCTGAATGCAAACTAACCATTGTGAGGAATGGAATTTTCTGTAAGACAGCCACACATTTCCTTAAAGCCTGGCTAGAGGACATATGGTCTCTACAATGTTATTATTGAGGATTCTACAATGTGTTTTCAAAAATTGTAGGAAAGGATAAGAAACACATTGACAAGGCCTTTTGAAAATGCATAATCTATATTATTGTGTTTTTTTTCTTCAGACTATCCTCTTTCCTTTTGAATGATAGTGACCACCAGACAAAATCAGCTCAGTATATGCCTCAGCAGTGATGTGCTACACTCCCAACACAGGCGTGAAATAGATGGGTCTGTTAATAATGCTGTACTCATATTGTAATACCATCTGTTCTGTGGCAAGCCGTTGAGAGGTTTGCCATCAGTTTGACTGTGCAGATTTTCTTTTCTTTCCAACCTTAAAAATTGACTCTTTTTTGTGACTCAGGAATGTAAAACAGTAAGAATCTCTTGTCAGCATGTTGACAGATTCAGGCCTCTGCTGTTCACAGATTTGAGAAATCACATAAGGTTAGGACATATGAAATTTATTATTCACATATTTGAACAGATTAGACTAAAATGAAATAACAATTTGTCCATAAAAGAAAAAAAAGAGAAATTGAGCAATTCAGTGCATTTAGGTAGCATCTTTATTACATTTTGTGCCCAATTTTTTGTCTTTGACCACTGTGTGGATTTTAAATGTTTTGAAAATTGCTTCAAATGTTTTATTTCATTGACAGTGACAACAAATTTGCAAAAGACCTCCATAGAACTTTATATTACAATATACTAGACAAGTTGTATATTGTGTGAGTGCCTATGTTTGTATTCTATTAAGAGCCACTCAGTGCTTCTTATTATGCCTGAAAATACTAGAGGTCAATTTTCTCCCTTTCTGCATTGAATTGAAAACAACTAGACAATAGATTCTCTCCACACATTCATATAAACATAATTTGTCACCAGGAAAGCAAAAGGAATTAGGTTTCTGTGCAGTGAGATAAACAAAAATACCAGTATTACTTGAATACCACACATATCGATAGGTCGTCTGACCTCATCATAGGAGGGAATACTGGGATGTTTAGTTGTCTACAAAAACATCTAGCAACCACCTTCCTTTCATTCCTAATAGCCTGCAGCTGCATAATATGCGCGTCTCTCAAACTTGTATTGATTTAATTCTGAATTGTTTTGGCATGTTGGTGGCAGTGGAAATAAACCACAGGCTCTGACATGCCATCATCTATGGAAGCCCATTTCCGTCACTCTGACGAAAAAAAAAACCCATTGTATCTCATTATTATGAGATAGTATCTCAAAATAAGGAGATACTTAAGTCATAATTATGAGATACTATGTCATTATTATGAGATACTATCTCATAATATTGAGATAGTTAAGTCATAATTATGAGATAGTATCTCATTATTATGAGATAGTATCTCATAATTATGAGATACTATCTCATTATTTTGAGATACTATCTCATAATAATGAGATAGTATCTCATAATTATGAGATACTAAGTCATAATTATGAGATAGTATCTCATAATAAAGAAATACTATCTCATAATAATGAGATAGTATCTCATTATTATGAGATACTTAAGTCATAATTATGAGATACTATGTTTTTTTTTTTCATCAGAGTGACGGAAATGGGCTTCCATAATCATCTTTTAGGCTGAAATTAAACATTTTTGTAGCCAAGATTTCACTATGTACACAGCTATGTAAAACACTTTTTATCCACCTGCTTAATGTAAATTCATCAGGGAAAGTAAATATCTTTAGGTAGTTCTAGCTAACTGTTTTTTGTTTTTTATTTCATATACACCATTTTTTTCACAAACCTTGTCCAATGACTTGTGCTACTGGATAAAGTATGTTAAGTTTACGGAGCTTCTCTGATAAAAAAAACTGCAAATCCCTGTGGCTGAAGGGTGGTACACATGAACTAAAACTGCTAAAACTATAATAGTATAATCTGCTCAGCCAAAGAGAAAGCTGAAATTTGCCACAAATTTCAATAAAGCTGAGGGAAAGTACAGATAAAGGTAGAAAAAAAAAATATTCCTATTGGTCCATCAATGTCAATAACCCCTTTTACTCTTTACAAAAGTTTTTGACATTTGTTATATGGTTATATAGAAATATTGAATGCTGCAAAGAAAGTGTCACTGCATGAGTGGTCCCACTAAAAGGCAAACGGCTAACAGCTAAACTGTCAAAGGCAGCAGTGGTAAGGGCAAATGTTGCATAAAGCAGACAATGCTTGAGACAGAGGAAACGTCTGGGACTGAGTGGATACGTGCATGCTTGAAGGCCCCCAGCAATGTTGAAGACAAATGGACTTAAACATTTATCAAAGCAATACAAATGTGACATTTTTCCTTTTCATCTCTTTTTTATTTTAAAAGGGGTGGTGATGCACTATAATAGAGTACTATGTAAAAGTCTTAATCTTCACCTAATTTTTTGTTTGTACTTTGTTCATACTGTCTGGTCCCTGTACAACTGATGCCAAAGCTTAGTTCGCATTGCTGAAAGTAAGCTGGATTCGCTTACAGTTAGGGTTGGACTCAGACAAGGCTGCCCTTTGTCACCAATTCTGTTCATAATGAATTTCTAGGTGCAGCCAAGGTGCTAAGGGGGATCTGGTTTGGTGGCCTCAGGATTTGGGTCTCTACTTTTTGCGGATAATGTGGTCCTGTTGGCTTCATCGGACCATGATCTCCAGCAATTCGAAGTTGAGTGTGAAGCAGCTGGGATGGTAATTAGCACCTCCAAAATGCAAAGCTTTCGATTTACCGGTTAATCTACGTTCCTATCGTCACCTATGGTCATGAGCTGTGGGTAGTGACAGAAAAAATGAGATCGCAAATACAAGCGGCTGAAATGAGTTTCCTTTGGAGGGTGGCCGGGCTTGCCCTTAGAAATAGAGTGAGAAGTTTGTCATCTGGCAGGGGCTCAGAGTAGAGCCACCACACCTCCTCACTAAGAGGTGCCAGGTGAGGTCGCAAGTCTGGGGTTCCCTGCTTAGGCAGCTGGACCCACGACCCTTCCCTGGATAAGTGGTAGAATATGGATAGATGGATGGATGGACTTTGCTTTCAAGGAGCCTTTCAGATGAAGTGGTCTTGAGGAATAGTTTTCTAGGCTTTCAAAAGGGATCTTAAAGTTACTTTTAGACACTGGCTTTTCAGTCTTTCTTTAAACCTGAATGTTTTCAGTGGAATGCGGTTTTGTTGTTTAAGTTGTTGCTTGTTTGTGCTTGTTTTTGAGCTACTTAACACTCTCCTGTGAATCATTAAGTTTACAAAAAGCACCTAACCCTGTGGATGATCTAGTCTTGTGTGTCATGGTTTATGGTTTCGGTTCTGACTTTATGTGCTTAGTTTTGGTCATGTTTATAGTTTTTGTTCTTGGTTTTTGGTGTTCAGGGCTTTTGTATTTCTGTGGTTTCTTTTTGTTAGTACACCTTGTCTGGTTGCTCATGCATGTCACCTGTGTTTAATTTGTCAGTCTGTGTATTTAAGTCCTGGGTTTTCAGTTACTTCTTTTCAGATACTTTTGGTTAACTCCCTGTCATGTTTACCTCCTGCCTTATCTGCCCGGGGGTTCGGTCCTCACCTCTGCCGCCATTCATGACATTCGTTTCTATACGTAATAGACAACTTAGCAAAATAACTATTACAATTCTGTCTCTTTCAATTTTGCTACCAAAAGCCTTCTCAAAGATATGCCCATTTGTTCTTTTTTTTTTTTTTTTTTTTTTTTTTACTGAAAATGAAGTCTTTCAGAACAGGAAAAAATTTTTCCTGCAAAATTTTGCCACAAGACTTGAACAATGCATCTGAATCACCAAATATTGGCTGGAAGCCTCATTAAAAATGGTTTACATGGAAGGCTGGCCATCAAGATGCCAGTTTTAAGGAAAAAAATGGAGTACACCAAATGACAAGAACTGGAGTGAAAATCCATGGCAACAGGTCCCATGGGGTGCTGGATCGTACCCAGAATGCAACATTACTGAAGCAATGTATTATATTTACAGAGAACAAAAGACAGACAAACTTTAGCACCAGTTTCATATTATTGTAGCAAAAGGAATATTTCATTCCTTTTGCTCAAATTTGCCAGCCAATCATTTTTGCTTGCCAGCCTATATAAAGAGATTGCTGCTGCAAGCACAGTGTGCTCTCAGTCCTGAGTTTCTGCCTACTTTCTGGTTGTCTGTCCCCTGAGAGTGCTGCTGCTCGTCTTGGAATAGGTCCTACCTGGGAAACTTGTGTATCCCTGCTGGAGAAGGCTAGCTGGATAGGCTTGAGCCGTTTGACTTTCCCTGGAGCTTACAGTTATTGCCCGATTAGTTCTTCAGGCCTGGACTTGTGCATTCTTCCGCAACCTCTCAGAGCAGCTAATTGCCGCTACTTGGGTGTAAGTTTGCTAAACTGCCCTGTGCCAAGGCCACAAAACAAATTCTGCTGCTGCTTTGCTACAACTTAGCTTTGCTTTGAAACCACCTTAATGGTGTTTTTTTTTTTTTTTTGCGATTTATAAAAATGAAGGGTAGCTCTTACCTATAGTATTGGAAATCAGTATAATAACCTTCAATCTTAACTTGTCTGATTTTAAATACATTTTCATATATAAGAACACAAAATTCTAAAAGTAAAAAAAGTTTAATTAAATACTTTTTTTCTCCTCTCTTCTTTCTGGCAGGAATACTAGAGCAGTTGGGGGTTTGAATGATGCAAGACTCTGCCAGTAAACATTAATTGTACAGTCTCCCTTGACATGAGGAGGAATATTGCAAGCGGGAGCAATGGACTGTGTCATTTTAATGTCCAATTTCAGCTTGGGCTCAGACCTCCTGCCAACCAAATCAATTGCTTTTTTTTACTGCCGGGCATTTGTTGATGAGTTATGTCACACAGAAGAGGCAATAAGCCTTAATCAGAAGCTCATTGTTTCATTCTCAGAAATATAAAGACTTGTACTTAACTTGACACAATGGACTTTGTGTAACTGCTGCTGACTTTGGATGCATTTGCGAAAATTATCCTTACACACGCACACACACACACACACACACACACACACACACATATATATATATATATATATATATATATATATATATATAATATATTAAGTAACGAACAAGAAAACAGCAAATTAATTATATCACTAAGAGGGATGGATGCTAGATCCTGTACAAGCCTGTAGCCCAGTGGAACTAAGCTTCCTGATTTAAGTTTCTTTTTTCCTTTCTGCAGTATTTATTTTTGTATATTTCATTATCGTTTATTTGATGTGTTTTACAAAGCCATTCTCTTATTGGTTTAATTCTGTCAGGTGTGTTCGCCATTTTTTCCACTTATTGGTTAAAACTACGGGTACTTTCATCTGATTGGATGGGGAAGTAGATTCCGCCTCCTTACACAGACGCAGCTGCAGCAGATCGAGTTAGCGCGGGCAAGCAGAAGGCTGACGAGAGGGAAAAAGTTGTCCAGAAGGAAAAATAGGGTGTCTTGTAACCAGGTATTTGATTCAGGAGGACCAAAGGGAATGTGCAAGACGATCTGGGAGCGTTAATTCCTGAGGTTCTTAAATCTAACCGTCTTGGTGAGTTGAAAGAAAGTTAGCGCTGCTAGCTTAAGTAGCAAGCATGGCAGCCACATGTCAGTTCCCCTGGTGTGTGTGTGTGTGTGTGTCAGTACACGCGCAGGCAAAGCTGCTCGACAGAAAGTTTTTGATAATTTAACTGTTATTTAATTGAAGTTTAGAGAGTATTCCTTTATGTTTAACTCAATGGTGCAAAGTTATAACTTAAGATAAAGCTCTTGATTTTATTTTTTCTTTAACACTTAATTGGTTACCTGCGAGGTGCCATTTACTGCAACTAATATACTGTACTGGTTGTTATTGGTGCAGCTGTTGCTAAAAGTGTACTGTAAAACGTTTTGTTAAAAATAGTTTTGAAAGTTGCTTTTAAAATGTTAAACCAGTGATTCAATTGATTAAAAATTGATTGAATTTGATTGTAAACTGAAATTTATTCATGTTTCAACAAGACTAGGAAGATACTTTTCTAGTTAATTGATTAGAATTCACCGGTCATGGTTTAAAATCATTCTATTTATTGCACTGTAAAGGTGAAAATTTACCAGACCACTGCATAAAGTTAAGTAGTGTGTTAAACTTTGAATGAGATTGAAGATATGGCCATATTTGTAAGAAAACATATTTGTTTGAAAGCATATTTGTTTGAAAACACAATTGTATGTGAACATATGTGATGAATATCAAGGCTGTATGCATTAAGGGAATTTATTGTCATGCAGGCTGGGTTTTTTTTTTGGTATCTACTCTTTCCTGTTGGTGTTGATCTGGATGGACTCTGTAATTTTGGAATCTCTTCCCTGTGAGGAGATGGCGAGCCACCCCGGACTCTAGGATTCATCTGTCACGAAGAGAAAGTCATCACCTTTCCCTCAAGATTCATGGTGTGGTAGGACCTCCCTGGACCACACAAACATTGACTGTAGGAGACTTAAGAGCGCACCACCGTCGCGGCAGACGTGCGAGCGAGAGATATATACATATGTAATTTCTTGTCTTGCTGAGAGCAAGTTACTTGATAAGACAGTTTCCTTTGACTTTTGGACAATTGACTTGACTTTCCGCATATAGTGAAAACAAGTTATTTTGTGATGTTACCATTCACTATTCATGTTCCTAATTGTTGTGCCGGCTATTGTTTGTTATAATATGGTATGCTATTTGTTATAAATGCACAGCATTCTCTTCAAGTCGTCTGCCTCCCGCCAGTCATTTATAATTTGTTGTACTGCCTCACGAACCTAGAATTGATCCAACGGAGGCTACCTTGAGGCTCCGGTTACAAGCCACTTGCTATATTATGCCAAAGTGACTCCAACTGACAAAATGCTACACACTCAAAATGATTACTTTCCTTGCTTTAGTAAGCTATTTACTAAGAGAATTAATTTGTATATTTGCATTTTTTTAGATATATGTTCCCTGTTTGATCAACATTTACTTCTATTTAGCCAAGTTGGCTCTTTGTAGAGATGTTGTAAGCAGGAAGCTATGCATACAAGTTAACTGGTTGAATCACAGCACAGTTACAGTCAATGCTCATGAATATAAAAAACAAACAAACAAAAAAAAAAAAGATCTTATATCGACTGGCAACAAATGATCGTTTTATAATGACCATGGACAGAGAGGGAAATTAGACTAGGCAAGGGTTAGGGAAGGTTATCTTTGGCTTTACACCTCATTCCCACATGCATGCATATTCAGACAATATGTAGAGCATGACTTGAAGAATGCTTTTAATTCAGATGGATGAACTTTACTTCAGCAATGGGAAAAGCTTCTGTTTGCTAAAAATGTTAGAAAATTTTGACATATTCAAGGCAAATACAGGAGGGTAAAAGCAGAAGGAGCTTCATATATCTTTCAGAAATTACACTGACTCACATAGGAATTAATTTACTTTTGGTTGACCAATGAGGAGAAAATGAAGTGTTACAGTTTCTGATAAAAGCTTGTATTGAAATACAGTATTAATGTAATATAAAATAAATAGTTTTTTAAAGTGTGAAAAAACTGTGATCCTATGGTGCATGTGGTGCCGATAAAAAGTAGAAAATGACCAAATAATGCTTTATTAGAGTATTTTAAAGAAAGGCATGATGCTACATAACATAATTTATACATGTACTATCAGTTTAGTAAGAAACAATCTTTCCATATTTCTTTTCTGTGCCCTGTTTTTGTCATTTTTGACTGCAGTATTACAGTATGTTTAAAGACTTTTTTAGCTGCTCAGGGACCCCTTAATAACATTAGACAGAGAGAGGTGGGATTCCAGAAGGAATGGGTCGGCTGTTTGAGAAAACAAATCTTTCGTCAACAGTAGCTTTTCCTGGAAGCAAAAGACAACTCATGCAGTGCTGATGCACCCTGACTGATAATAAGTGCATACCAGTTCCTGTGGTTTCAGTGTTTTCTTCCCATCCATAATAAAATGGACTTTATATAGCAGTGAAAAGAAAGGAAAAGAGCTTAGTAAAATATCACTTGCTGCATGAAGCTTTAGTTTGAAGCGTGGGCTTATTGTAATGAACAAAGAAGCAGCACATCATCACCAGTTACCTACACTGACAGGCTGGAGAATTAATTTCAGTCCTTGATGAAAATGACATTGCTCATTCATTTCTTCCAGTGCAATTAGTTTGAATGTAATTCAGTTTACCTAGTGATATTTAAAGCAACATATCTTCAGTGTCACTATAGTTTTAAAGAAATAAAATTTGACTTGAAAGTGAATCAGAGTTCTATAATAAGAAGAACGAGTATGAAGCTGAGCCTGTGAATGTTATCAAAGTGATGCTTTACAGGATCCCCTTTAAACCCCCAATGTAGAACAATTTAGTGAGACTATGTCTCTCCTACAAGAAAAGATAAAAGGATATAGACTGTATATCATTAAGTTAAAGTCTTTAGGTGAGCTGAGTTGTCAGGAAACATTAACACAGTGACAAAAAGCCTTTCAAAATGCAGGTGACGGTCAGCATAGAGCTCAAATTAAACAGCTTATTCAGTTGTTGCCAGAATTATTATCTTAGGCAATAAGGTCAATCGCTCAGCTGCTGCAAATAATACTAAGCCAGAAATTCTCTGTTATTTACATTCCAAATGTAATTCTCTGTCTTTTCATGGTGGAATGACGGTGTTACATTCACATGATGATTAATTTCTTGCAGCAATGTCACAATATTATGGCCCAGATGTGTCACAGCAATCCAAAAGCCACAACACTACACAATAAAGCCCCGTTTCCACCTATTACGCACATTTGTGTACCCAATAAAGAGAAACCACACTAATGTTTTTCTTCCAGGACACTACATGATGTTCCAGTTGATTTTTTTTTTAATTATTAATTTTTTTTTTTTTTTTCCACCAAGTCACAGTACAAGTAGGATGCGAGACGGATGCTGAATTAGCCATCGACAGGGGGCAGAAAATCTGAAAAAGTTCTATAGTGCATCAATGAAGAGTCATTATTAAAGACTCTTCATTGATTGTAATTGCTCAATAACTTGCTTTGAAAGTGGGGTGTATAAAAATTTCAGGATATCAAGAAGCTTATCAGTATTTACAATCATTGATAACTACTGAGTGACTCTATTGTTAAATAATTTATCCACCACACTCTTTAGTAATACTTGACTTTACACAGCAGTTAATGAGTGTTTACCTTATAACCTTATTCATTGTGAAAATTATGTTTTTGCTTAATTTTGGATAATATTCATGCAAACATTATTCCTCGTTATTTGAGTTGGAATTATTTCACTGCTTTTGTTTTAAAACAACATTGTTCAGTTTTAGTATGAAATCTGGTTTTATTTCTATAGTATAGTTGCATGTATTGCCTTTTATATATTTCCAGCTGTTACTGTTAAATAGCAGCATCAATTTTAAGCTAATGAAGCTACCAATCGACTTTGGCAAACAGCTGTTTTAATGCATCTGCACTGAGATTATTGACTGCTGTTAAAGAGTATGTACTGACATATTCCAACATGTATCAATGCCAGAATTCTTATTATATGTTTATGCATTATATTGCAAACCTTATTTTATCACAGTCTCTTTCATTTTTGTGATCATATGTATCTAAATTTATAAGACACATTATCTTTAGCCTCACCACAAATTAATTTCACTTCTCTTCTTTGTCCCATTTAAATATTCCTTTAGCTCATCTGTCATCATCATAAAAATGCCTGAAGTGCTCCACTGCCTGATGCTAAAGACTTCTAATGCATCGAATCAAGAACGCCCCACGTTGTATTTCCTCTCAGTTACTGAAAATTAATGTAGAAATATGAGTATTATCATGTTATGAATCACATGTCAAAAGAAATATAAATTGTGGGTTTTAAATCTGTGAAGACTGTTTTGTGACAGAAGACTTTAAGTCCTTTATTTAGTATAAACTAAATGTCACTCATTTAAAGCTAATCAATATTTTTATTTTATTTTTGTTTGCATTTATTTGCAGTTTGCCTATTACTTCTAAAAGCATATTGAAATACTGACACTGACACATAATTTTCACAAGATTTACTGTGAGTGCTGCATGGATAAAAGAAAGGGATTATCCAGGATAGAGCAAAGGAAAATGATATTCTGAGGCAGCTTGGCAGTATTCACAAGACCATGAAATGGAACTTCAACTATGCTATGTGACCCGGACAATTTTCCTCCGTGTGAGGTCGGATAAATTCATGGAGGGCTTCCACCTGCCCTTGAGTAAAATTTCACAGGAGAATAATTTTTCAGATGATCATACAAGGTTGTTGAAAGATCAGGTATCATAATCTCCAGTTTGTTTTTTCTGTGTGCAAGAGAATGTTCTGTTACGAAGTGAAAACCATTTTATATGCAAGTGTGTTGTTGGTCTCTGTAGAGTATATTTGGACTTTTTCTGCTAATATTTGTGCAGTAAGGGAAACACCAGTCTAATGTCTTTGAGCTAGATTAAGATCACATTTATTGAGAGTCAGACTTTTCTGACTTACTGGTGGTACTCTGTAAAAACTTGGACTACAAATTTATCATTTTAACATTTCTTTCTAAGTTAGGAGAGCATGCAGTTAAAAAAATAATTGAGTACAACTATGAGTGCCCATTGTAAAATGACTGTGCAAGAATTGGGAAAATTGCCATCTCACCATGACAATACTATGAATACATATTTGTAGCTAATACCAAATAAAAGTTTAGACACACATGCTACAACAGGGTGTAATTTAGTGTTTTTATATGTATGTATATATACATGGTTTATATAAATGTGTATTCTCTTTACTTGATATTAACATTACAATTTAGATTACTGGCATAAATTGAAAAATAGTCAAATGACATTGGTTGTAACATTGAATAGACATTTATCACCTGAGTGAAATGAATAAGTCACTGTGTAGAACTTGATAGGCTGTTGAATCCATTTGATTTGAATCAGACATGTTGGAGCAGGAAAACATCTAAAACTTGCAGGACCAAGGTTGGTATATATACTCATCCATCAGCTCATATATGGCAGAATCAGAAGACCAACTAAGAATTTTCCTAATTAGTGAAGTTCAAAACAAAACAATGACAGAGACATTTTTCTTGTAATTAGGTTGGAAACCAGGGACTTTTTTTTTTTTTTTTTTTACTTTACATCATTTTCCACAAATATCTACATCCCTTAGAATAAAGTCTGTCTATCCTCTTTTTATAAAGGTTTTATGTTTTTCTTTATTTTAAAACCTAAAAATGGAAAAAAAAATGTGGTTCTTCAAAAAAAAAAAAAAAATAAAAAAATAAAAGATCCTATGGTGGTTCTTCATTAAAAAGTATATATTAAGTTTATTCAGCTGGCTGAGGGAAAAATGGCTCTTGGATTGGAAAGGCTGCAGACCCCTACAAACAGGTTTAGCAACAGTTTTCTCTTTAAACAGCAACAGTTAAAATATTTCTTCATATAAGATCAAATATTTATGACAAATAACAATGAAATGTTCAGGATTTACTAACTAAAAGGTCAGCAGGATAAATTTAAAGCTTTGAAGCTGCCTTCTTCTAAACACAGAAGCAATAATATCTGACGAATATCAGCCATCAGGAGAACAGACAGAAAGCAGGATTAGAATCTCACAGCTGCTAGAGGGTGAGGAGAGAGAAATATTCACAATATGCACAATAACTTCTATTCATGCACCTTCAGTGCTTCATTATCCAGATTTCTAGCCTACAATTTCTCTAACCCAGGGGTGGCCAAAGTCGGTCCTGGAGGGCCGCTGTCCTGCAGATTTTCTAATGTTTCCTGCTTCAACACACCTGACTGACAGATATGCAGGCATGGCACTGGACCAGAAGATGCAGTATGTTCAACAGGTCTGGAAATAACTGGAAGAAAAATGCAGACGTTAAATCTGGAAGCATGAGCAAGACAAGATTCTCAAAAAGACCAGATACCACGTGTTGATAGTTCAATGCTCTGGCGCTGAATGAAGTGAGGATTGTGGTATAAATACATTGCTGGTGATGGGGGGATGACCAGCAGCTATGCTGATTAGAAGAATGGCAGCTACGACTCAGGAACCTGTCAGGGGAAACAACCACGGTCACACATGCACACACCACATAGGGGAAGGAAGGAAAAGAACAGAAGGGCAGACAAAGGAGTCCAGAGTCCCGTGTCATAAAATTTCTTTCACAGAGCAATGCAGATAATTGTCATAATGAACAGATTGCATCTACATCCACAGTGTTGGTTACCTCTGTAAGATTCTTCTGTATTTTCAGAAGCATTAATGAAGGATTCCATAAATCTTACAGTAAAGGGAAATGTATTTGGCTACTAGTATCTGTTCTTATAGACTGGATGATATATTGGGTTAATAATCATACGCTGTCAGCCAGAGGTATTAAAGTTTTTTTCTGGACCATGTTTGAATGAGAATGCATGCATAAAATCCAAATTTAAATACAACTACTGAAACATCAGAAGGTAGGTTGTGGCACAAGTTGATAGATTAGATAGATACAACATAGTAATATTAAATTGCACATCCACTTACAGGAAATAAAAAAAAGACTCCATAAAAATGATTGTGTTTTGTCTTTATTTGACACTGAATAATCAGAAGTTATTTTGAACATGGAGTTTCTGACAGTTCTTCCATTCGCTCCTTTCACGGTTGTTAACAGGATCAACCTCGGGTGCAGCGCCCATTTTCTCTCTTATTACTGCAAAATTGTAGAGGACCACACAGGCAACAATATCACAGGCCTGATATTGGGTTACCCGAAAGACAGAGAGGCAATGAAAACTTTTCTTTTGCATGCCAAGGGTCATTTCCACTCTAGCTTGTGTTCTGCTGTGGTTTACGATCCGGGTATTGGGTCAGCAGATACAGCTGACACGGATACCACTGTCAGAGTAGGTAACCATCAAACTTCCCTAAAATGGGTACACAGTTTAAATTTAAGATGCAATATGAGGATACAGGATATTGCTAATAGATGTTGATATGGCTAAGATATTAAGTTGTACTTTACGCTTCACTGGCAAGTCTAGCCTTCAATGTAGACTCTCAAACGGTTCTGGAGTCATGCACAAAACCAGCCATTTTGCCCTCCCATTGTTTGGACAGATGATCTTTACAGATAAGACAGTGACTTAACTAAAACAAAAAAAATATGTTACTGTGAAGTGGGCCAATAATTCAATGCAGTAGACCAAAAGCTACACATTAATGTGCAGCTACTTGCACATTTGAGCTGTGGAAGGACTTCCTGGTGACATAGTCTCCCTCATTCACTGAAGAAGCCTTGTTGGGAATATGTGCTCCATCTATGCAGCCAATCATACCTGTAATTCCTAACATTAAGAAGGTATAGAAATGCAGTCTATTTCTAGTTTTGTGGAGCAGGCAAAAATTACAAAACTATTTGCTCTGTTCTTAACATTAAGCTTTTTATCATTAAACGTTACTTCATACCTACAATTCTGTGTAATTCTTCTTTCATGGACAAAAATCTTTTTGTCCATGAAACATATGAATAGCAGTAGAAGTCCAGTCTAAAGCTACACAGCCTCATATGCAGCAATCACTGTGTGCTGTGATATCTTCCCATTATAGCCTGGTTTAGGGTTTTCAGCATTTGCAACAGCAGCTCTCATGTGGGCTCAGAAAACTTGGGTCACCCTTCACAGCTCACATGCACATCAATTAGCCTTTGGTGCACAAGAGTCAATGACTAATTTACCTTTGTCCTTCATTAGACCACTAATATCCGATTTTCCTAACAGATTATATTATCAAGGCCAAAATAATCAACCTCATCTTACACCAGAATGTAAAATAGCTACACTGGTCTACAGTGTAGTTTAATAATAAAGGCTCAAAAAGTGTACAATGATTATAAATTCTTAACTTGTTAATTTCTCCTTCATTTATTTTCTATACCACTTATTCCAGTTCAGAGTTGCAGGTATGTGGAGCCTATCCCAGCAATTAGCAGGCGAGAGGCAGGGTACACCCTGGACAGGTTGCCAATCTATCACAGGGCCAACACGGAGAGACAAATAACCATTCACCCTCACTCCTCACCCTAACTCCTAGGGAGAATTTAAAGTCACCAATGAACCTAAAATGCATGTCTTTGGATGGTGGGAGGAAGCTGGAGTACTAGGAGAGAACCCAAGAATACATGGGGAGAACATGCAGACTAGGGCTGGGCGATTAATCGAATTTTAATCGCAATTACAATCTGGGTTTTCAATGATCATAAAAATGAAAGGATCCGATTATTTTTGTCCTTCGCAGTTTCCTCTTGTGCTGTTTTCAGCAGGAATTGCAGCGCTCTGGTGCAGACTCCTCCCACAGCCCCAACTGCTTTAGTTTTATTCAGCGCGAGTTGCAAACACCTTGCCAGTTATGGGCTGGACACACGGGAGGCGACATCGCTCCTTCTCCATTCATTTTCTATCGAACTTGCGCGATGAGGCGGAAATCGCTGCCCTCCCCCAGCCAAGCGACAGGCGACATTCGTGCATGTGAGACGTTGCGCTCGTTCACGCAGACGTGCACACGGGGGCTTGCGACGCGACACAAGAAAATTGTTCAATTTTTGTGAGTTGTGAGTAAATAATCCAGAGACACAGAGAGATAAAGGTTATAAACAAACAGAAGTTTTTATCAGTTAACACAGCAAACAACCCGAGATTTAAAAACTCATCAACACTTTGGACAAACGGCATCACTGCCATCTCGTCTCCATGTTATGGGCTACTCCAACCAATTGACAGACGACATTCGTGCATGTGAAATGTTGTGCTCGTTCATGTAGACATGCACACGGGGCTTGCGACGCGACACAAGAAAATAGGAAAATGTTCAATTTTTGTCGCCGTCGCCTGGCACTACAGCCAATCAGCGAGGGGCTTCATGGACTGACCAATGAGAGCAGGCTAGACAGCACAGTCTGCAAAGACTTTGAACATGGAAGAATAGATCATTTTAGCTTAATAAAAGGCAGCCGCATGGTGCCAGAGTGAATTAGTCCAAACGTAGGTGTTGGATTTATCTGGATCAGCCTTGAGGTCCATCAAATGATGATATTCACGATGCTGTTTCCTATTTTGTAAACTTCGATGAACCCAAGGTTGCCTTTCTTTTATACAGTAAACAGCAAGATATCTGTTCATTCGTGTGAAATCTTCTGACTCTGCATGAGTCATACTTTGTCACGTCAGGGACTGGTTTGAAAATGTCAAAATCCCCACCAATATCATAACCAATCAAATTTCTTAGAGAAAAGCGATCTTAGAGCGCGATGCACGGCACTGCTGCCGTCGCTGCCTTTTGTCGCGTCCCGTGTGTTAGGTTTCAGGAAGGTTGCTATGAGTTTCGCCTGTCGCTGGTCACCTCCCGTGTGTCGAGCCCATTGGTGGAGTGTCTCCCTGCCCTGGATGATGAGTGTGGTAAGGGTGTTGTCAAGGACGTGGCTACAGTCCAATGTTTTGCCACCACTGCAGACCGGTGGTCAAGCCGCACCATAGAGCCGTATATAAATGCCGCGCTACATTTTATTGACGCAGATTTCAATGTGAAAACGAAATGTCTTCAGACTAATTTTTTACAGATCACACCAGGCAGAACATAACTGCTGGTCTGAGACAAACAATATCTATGGGGACCTGGTGGAAAGAAACTAGCCTGTATTACCACAGACAAGCTTCAAATGTCACACTGACCCAAACCACCCCCACCCCCCTCGCGCCCTCTCTCTCTTTCTCTAATTGTGTTAAATAATCGAGATCTCAATTTCAATCAAAATAATCATGCTTATAATTTTTCCCATAATCGAGCTGCCCTAATGCAAACCCTATTCACAAAGACCACTGTTCAAACCCCTCACCAGGCAAGGCTCAAACAAAAGACCTTCTTGCTGTGAGGCCACAGCGCTTATACCCATACCACCGTGCAGTCATCTTCTGGAAACAAAAACCAAGCATACAAAAAAAAAAAGCTCTTCAGTGACCATGGCAAATGCTATCATGAAATCAGCGACTACAGAGAAGACAATAGCGATTTTTGGAGCAATATTCAGCTGTTTTGGATCTCCTGAACAGCTAGCTAGTGACAAAAAGACTGATGTTACTGGTGACCATCGATAGCGTGTTTGAGTTATTAGTATAATGACAACAGGACAGAATAATTTCGTGTGCATAGTCAGGATAGTTTACACTGACTAGCATGACATAGATGAAAAAAACGGAGGTGAGAAAGTTCAATGGTGATATGTTTATTGAGGTTTTGTGAAAGTATGTGTTATTTCCCTTGCACATACATTGTAAGATGGGAGGAGATGCAATGCATTTTTAGCTATTAGGAGACCAGTTGTTCGAAAACCTTTTGCTTTGTGGGTAATCCTCCAACATTGTTGTATTAGCCTGTACTGATTAAGAAGTTATGTACAGTGTTAATAAAATATGTTCAGTTGTGGGCCAGGTTATCATTGTTATATCCAGTAATGTGTAGTGGTAGAAGATATAATAAGAACCTCGTGTGTTATGGGAATGATCTGTTTTAGTTGTCTGCACGTTATAGTCTGCTCCTTGTCAAATTTATTTAGATGCTTATCATTTATACTTTTTTTCCCCCCAAAACACAAACCACTAGAAATGTCTATGTCATTGCAACCCGATTAAAACAAATCTGACATTGTAACAAGATAATCACCGTAACCTTTGCCACAGATATCAGAAATGATAATGGCCTTTAGTGGCTTCACTGTTTAGTGGCTGATGAAAAATGCATGTCACATATAATACCAGCCAGCTGCAGATCTGTTTTTTTAGGCAGTTTTGTGTAAACTGTATTTACGGGCCACTTAACATGATCTCTTCATATGTGCACTACATAGGCTGCTTTATCATTTGTTTTCAGTAAACATCCATTTGTCCTCCATTTTTTATATGGTTAGTACAGAAATATTGAATGTTGCAGAAAAATGTCTCTGTGCATGAGCAGTCTGACTAAAATAAAAATAGCTGGCAGAGCGAGCAGTGGTAAGGCCAGAAATTATGCGTGACAGACAGAATGCCGAAGACAGGGTCATTTTAACAAACTTGTCTGGAGAAAAAGTGTCTGGGACTGCATGGACTGCTTTGATGCCGTTATTTGTGACACAGACACATTTGAAGGCCCCTTAGATAAGTACTGATGATAATTTGACTTGCTATGTTATCAGAGCCATAGAAAGAAGAGTGACATGAAATGGTTTCCCAAAAAGGAGGATTTTTAGAAGGATTTTCCATTCCGATATTAGTGATGCTAAGTTCGACTCTTTTCACTAACCCAAGTCTTTTACTCTCGAACAGTAAAGTGAACGAAACTTGAACGAGTCATGTCGTTAATTTTTACAGCAGGTGGCGTTGTAAAAAAGTCCGCGATTCTCAAGCAGTAAATACTGAAGGCAACAAAACTACTGGTAATGCCACAAGCAATTCAAACCATGTGAAAACGTAGGGAAGCAAATACACAGCACAATAAAGTGATTTGTGTCCTACATCCTCCCTGCCATTGTTTAACAGCGCAACAGTGACTCGGTAGCTATCACGTGACAAATGAACAAGAGACCGAGCCGAGAGCGAACGTACTGCTGAGCTTGATACAGCTTGAGCTGTGAACGAACGAAGGAAGACCCGTTCAGAGACCGAGTTGCCTGTCACGTGACAGAGAGAAGAACTAGAGAGACCAATCTGAGAGCGAACGTACTGCTCGCCAAACAGCCTGAATGATGAACGAGAACGAGAACAAGACCGTGCAGCCCGAGCTGTCTGTCACAAATGCCTGAGCAGCCTGGCTGTCACGTGACAAAAGAACGAGGACCTGAGGACGGACCTGAGCGAGTCCTGAACGAATCATTTCTGTTTCCTGTCCTGACCTACTGACTGAGTTTATGCAGCTGCCTGCCATGTGGCGAGAGGAGGTACCGCATGAAAATGAACGAATCGCTCACTGAGAGGACCCGTTACTCCCGAGTCATATAAAGGATTAGTTCATACTGAACGAATCGTTCGTGACCGACACATCACTATTCGATATACAGTACTCCCCCACCAGTACTGGTGCATTTTAAGTTTTCAGTTAACTTTGTAAAAATGTTGTTGTATTCACAATATTACTACTTTAAATCTGATATCTTTGACCCAGCAGTCGCCATCAATGACATTTTGATTTTTTAAGAAAGCTTCAGTTCCTGTATAAATCTATCTGCTCCGAAGTTGTGTGTTGTCAATCACTTAACTGACAAGAGGTTTTATCCTTTAACCACTGTCACACTGTAAACCCAAACATTCACAGTAATAAATTGATTAAGTAGTGTATACTCAGTGTTAAAAAAAAGTTCCAACAACTTAATTATGCCAAGTTCGTATAACATTGTCCTTATGTTTAAGTAAATTACTCTAATAATTTTTTATTAAATAGCAATATTTTTATATTAAGTAAGCATAACTTAAAATTATGACTTAAGTACAACTTGACAAAATTAAGTAATTCCAAACTAGGAATAATATAGACCTCCTTTTTTAATAGTTTCAAATAGGTAGGATTTAATAACAAACTTAATTCATATAACAGTGGAATCTCAAAGTGCTTCACCAAATAAAGAAAATCAATTCTAACAGATAAACAGCAATCTTAATAAAACAACACACCAAAAAAACAACACCAGCAACAATTTGTTTGGGGCATTAGTTATTAGAGATTAGTTGAAGACAAAATTTAGTTATTGTAATCTTTATTTTCTTAATATCATAATTTGTGTTATCAAGTTCATGTAGCCTATGTTTTTTTTTTTCTGATCCACCCTCCACACCGCTTGGTGGCGGTAATGTACCACATAACGTTGTTTGCTAACCGCCAAATAAAATAACACTTGATGAAGAAGAAGAAAGCCGAATAAGAAAAAAGTTTGAATGTGGCGGGATGCAGCACCAAAGTCAAGTATCACGGAGGACTGCAGAAAGTGGGACCTACGCGGGAGGTAGCCAGCATCACTCCAATTGCTGTAAGTTTTGGTGTTAATTAATCACGAAATGCCATGATATATGTTTATGATAACACAGCTAAAGACCGTTCATATTCCTGTAAAATGGTTATGATGGATACACTGAATAAAAACACACACACAAGCTCAAGTTGTACTTATTTGAGCAGAAAAAAGAATTGCTCCGTGGGGACAGGGACTAATTTGATGTTACTGTCGATGTTTCTGGACTGTGGTTTTCTCTCCTGCCACAGAGGTGAAGTTGTAATGTATTAGTTGATTTGACCATGCAGTTAAAATAAAGTTTATTGCAGTAGTGTTAGGTTATGCATTTACACTTTGGGGATCAAATTAAAAGATCTTAACAGGGACAAATTATGAATGGAAATATTTATAATTTGACACTGGATGCTTTGTAGTTGTTTATGCCTTTCCATCTCACTGTTCCAGTTTCATGAACTTAAGACAGAGTACAGCAATATAACTAGGAATAATTTTTTAACTAGAGAGTTATTTAAATTGAAAATACTTTGTTAATCCCAATTGATAAGTTATTGCAAATTATTGTGTTTATTCACTGTCTGTGTAACTGAGCAATAATATGCTTGATATGGTATCTTTAACATTCTGATTTTTCTATTTTCATCAGCACCATGGCAGCTGCATCCCCAGAACAACCAATGGTATTATTAAAATTAAAACTCAGCTCACGACCGACCTCTGTTGATGCACTGATCGACATTTTAAAACAGCTGGAAATCGACCTTGACTTCAGTTTGCTTTATGATGATCCACACTTTGACAGGAAACTTACTTCCCTTGCAGACATCAAGGAATTGCCACAAAAAGCTGTTGTGCATTTCTCACTTTCACAACTGATCTGCTTTCAGACATGTTGTCTCCAGAACGTCTCAGCCTCCAGGTACTTTTCCAGTTCCCAAATTTGCATTTGATGTTGAACTGAAACTTAAAGATGGAAATGCCTAATTTGAGAAGATTAACCAACACCTTAAGTTGACACGAGACCTAAAGCATGACATTTTTGAAAAGCTTGCATCTACTATATGGTTTTAAGGCCAGTGATAAAGAGATGGCAATGGCTGCTGAGGCTCTTGTAACCAAACTTCCTCAACTTCCTACCCAACTTTCCCTAAGGAAAGGATACCTCAAGCCTTGAGCATTTGAGGCAGACAATTGTTGAAGAAGCCAAGAAGACTGAGAAGAACCTGTCCCTCATTAGAAAGATGATGGAGACCACATTACCCCAGCACCGATAGACCAGTGATGTCCTGCCCACCAGTGAAGGAGCTCATGGACCTCTGGCCCACTCTCAAAATAGAGTCTGAGGTAATATAGATCAGCTGACTGTTTCAAGTAAAAATTGATTCTTACTCATTTGGCATCTATTGGCTGCTTTATAAATGTGTGGGATTCTTCAAATTGACCCTTGTTCTTGCTGTATTGTTCTCCTGTTATTTCATTGTAGTTGTATGCAGAATTCCAGCGGATTACCAATGAGAACCTGCCCAACACATTCTGTGCTGAGCTGGATTGCTATCTTCCTCGACTTATGACCTTTTTCAGACAGAAGGCATTAAAAACTGGGAAGACAGCAGACGCCCTGGCTGAAATTCTAAAAATCTAGGTGAAAAGATTATTACATATTTCATAGGATGGACCAGTGGAACATTGGACAGGTTCAGTGATTCAAATGAGCTTTTTGAGTTTTGCAATTAGTCCTCTGTGTTTTCTATTTGTCTGATTTGTGAACATATTTTCTACGTTGCCTGTTAAAAGTCCACTTTGTTCAGTAAACTCTTCAGTATTTACAATTCTGTTTTTATCTGAATAGGAAGTTCATGACATCCACACCAAGCGCACTACTGTTCTCCACGCCCTTCCTGTGTATCTGCGCGGGGACGTCTCTGGGTTTTTAAGAACCTGCACAGTGAGTCTTCTTAAGTAACTAACGGATATCATGGTGTACTATGTAAACAGTTTATCAAAATGCTAACATGTTTTAGGACTTGCCTTTTGTTTAGTCAACCCATACAGTTTTCCTGTATGGTCTGTTTTCTTTCTCCTCTCTACAAAGGAACGGAATTGGTATTTTGTTCAAAGTGATGAGATGTTCAGTAAAACATTTTCTGTATATGTCCTTTAACCTAGATTCAATCTCTCACACCATTTAAGGCTGTTCCATCCTCTGCGAGAAGCAAGAACTTCTTCTTTTTCTCAAAGCCATGAGATCAAAATGATGTCATTTTGCTCTCACGGACGTGAATGGGGACAGTTCTCGACACATCATCTGAACAGAACTTTCTTCTCATGGGGCTCTGAAACATATTGTGTGATTGGTCGGACATTTGAGGTGGGCGTGGTTAACACGGAAAAGAATGAAGTGGAAAGTTGTGGCGTCTGCACTTTCCCTGATGCGAGGCTAAACGAATAGTTTTAATAAACAGCTGATCAAAGTGGTGATAAAGTATGTAACTGTAAAGAACACATGGTATTTATAGACCCGGATACCGGCGCATGCCCAACTCAGTCCTGTCACAGACAGTTTCTCATTCAATAATACACAACCCGGTCAGTTGTTGTTCGAAGCTGTGGACGAAGCTTCTCGTGGAGTATGGATTGACGGGACCAACATAAACTTTTTTCTTGTTCTTGCGGCCTCGAGAACAAGAACAAAGTTCTTTCTACTTGCAGAGTATGTAACACGCTTACAATTCTCTGCTAAATTTTAGGATTTATGTATGCAGAACATGGATCTTCCGTTGTTTTTTTTTTTGTTTGTTTTGTTTTTTTTTGTCTGTTTTTTTTTTTTGTCAATTTATTTATTTTTTTTAATACTTGATTAGGTTACATGAATCTAAATTAGATGTCTATTATATTCCATGGGTTAGATAGTGATTAGTATATCGTCGTCATGCATTCAGGACGAGTTTGATGAGCCAGAGCTTGATGGTGTTGCTGTGGCTCTCCTTATGATCATCAGTGACAATGGCAGAAGTCCAGTTCACTACCAGCCTGTGAAAATCTCTGTTATCATTGAAAGTAATGCTGTGGTCAGCCTCCCCAGATTTGGCGATGCCTTCCTGGTAATGTTTGGACAGATCTACACACCACACCTCAGCTACCCCAAAGCACTGACCAACACTTTTGAGTTCACTCAGAGGTTTTACTTGGTCTAGAAAGTGGTAAACTGTCCCCAGGTTGCAGACTCTCAAGTATGACTTGATGATATGTAGAAACTCGTCTGAAAGACGGATGCAGGGTAAAGCATTATAGAGGCTAGTTCAAAGTTTTGCACTACTCTGCAGGTGTTAAGCCAACAGGCTCAAACTGCATGATGTGCCTTTTTTACTGGTTAATGTTGAAACAATTACATTTTATAGTTTTAAGTGAAAATGTTCTTTAGCATTATTGTAATTTCATCCAACTTGCTGTTCTGCTGCCTTACTCAGGTATTATCCAAACAGCCAAAAGCACACTTGGAATTAGTATTTTCTCTTGGATATTGCTGTAATGAAAGATAATTTCATTTTTGTGTATTATTAATCTTTATTTTTTTATTACACTCATTTTCCAGATATGTGATCTGATATATGTGATAAATACTAGAGATGGGATTTTTGGCTCTTTGAAGGGAGCCGGATCTTGAGGAGCCGTTCCTTTCAAAGAGCCATTCAAAAGACTGGCTCGTTCTCACAGTATCTTACAAAATTTCACAATATATAAGAATGACAAATAATCAAAATATGTACCTATATGAAGGCTACTATGCAAGATTAAAAAATTATAGGAAAAATGTATATTAAAAAAGGATAAACCTGAGCAATCAGTGCAAATTCTAGTAAATGTTTTGGATAGAACTCACAGTATTTGTTTCCAAACAATACTCTCTGCCCATAGATGCTTCACATGAATGGAGCGTGTCGGACATCAGACTTCTATGATGTCACAAATGTTATTTATTTTATTTTCATGTTACTCAACTGTACGACTTCTTATTTACTAATTTATTCATTCATTCATTCATTTTTAGCTCGAAGGGGGGTGGAGTGGGGTTGGGCTTGGTGTGTGTGTGTGTATACGTGTACGCGTGTGACTGTGTGAAAGATTTCATTGAGTGTTTTTATTCTTGTGTTTTTAATCATGTAAAGAACTTTGTGTTGCATATAGCATGAAAAGCGCTTTATAAATAAAGTTTTATTTGATTTCATTTGATGAAGGCAGTGTAAAAAAATTGTATATAAAAAGAATGGCTCACAAATGAACGGCTCACAGTTGTGAATCGGTTCCCATCGTTCATTTAAAAGAGCCGTTCAAAAGAATCGATTGGTTCATGAACGTCATATCTCTAATAAATATGCTTTTCTCTAGGGCCAAAAGTGGCCAGAAAGTGTTCACATTTGGAAGGCTAGAATCACAAAATCTTATTTTGTTTTTCTGAAAAATGTCTCTAAGTTAAGAATCAAATAGTCAATGTACTTCTTGTGGCTCTACAATTTAAGTATATTTTAATATGTTTGTACTATTTTTTTTAATTTATAAGAGTTTTATTTATAAATTTATTTTTATTTTTATTATTTATTTTTCTATTTAATTTTGACATTCCAGTGTGCCAAAGCGGAGTGGGCAAGAAAATAATGTTCAGTAGCAAAAGTTTGACTTTTAAATGCATTAAGTTAGTTGTACTTAATGTAAGTGAGGCAATCAATTGCCTCAAAAATTTTAAGTTTTGAGTCACATGTTTTTAAGTAAAATAAATAAACATATTTGGCTAATGTGCACTTAAAATGTTGACAACACAAACTAATAAACTGAGTTATATTAACACAAATTATGTGGTTGTGTACTTATTTTTTTTAAGTTCTGTTAACTTATTTCTGAGGTTTCAAAACTGAAAAATTGAATTCATAATTACTGATAATAATTGAGTTACCTTAATAGAAAACTTTAAGTAACATCAACTGTAAATATTTTACTTGAATTATTGAGCTTTTTTAATTTAACTGTTATCTAAAGATACAAGTAGCATGTGATCCAAAATTTTATGTTCCGGAGAAAGATGACTTTTAAGTTTATCTACTTAAGAAATTTGTGGCAATCGATTGCCTCACTTTTTTTGAGTTCTGGTAACTTATTCGGGTTTACAGTGCAGGATGTAGCTTGGTTTTGGGTTTCAGATGAGTTTGTTGATATGTTTTTCCTGCTTTATTAAGCTTCTTTTTTTAAATTCAACTGAAGGCCAAACCTCAAGTCTGGCAACACTTATTTGCTTTCCATATAAATAAAGAAAGCTTTTTTTCTTAAGTTGTTACCTCATCTACCTACCGTCATTTTTATAGACTGCCGTAGACTTAAATCAAGGCCATAAGACACATTCCTACATTGCTTTGTAGGAATGTAAGATTAGTTTTACTGTTTATTTCTCCATTTAGTTAGACTTGTTGTTTGTAACAGTGGCTTTAAAATTAAGCATTTTGAAAATTATTAAATCTCCAGTGTCACCAATTTGGACTATCAGTAAGTTTCAGTGTTGTGACTGCTTAAAAAAAAAAAAAAAAATCAGGTATGTATTGTAGTGGAATACGTCGATATTAATGTGAAATCTTGATGTTAGAAATTAATATTACTTTTGTTAAACTTTACTACTTTATTTTCACTCGAATAGGGTACCACTCTTCTGTAGATTTTATGCTTCATTCACAGCCCAGAAGAGAAAGCCGTGAGTGGGTATTTTGTTAAGGAAGAAATAAATTTTTAATCCAATATTGACCATGACTCAATCCGCAATAACCACAGAAGCAATCGCGAATTACAATAATGCAAGCAATTTATTAACCAATTAACCATTAATCAATTAACAGCAAGTAGTAAGAAATGTCAGAAATTATGAAATTATCAATATTGCTTTAGAGACTCTGCCTGCCTTCAGTTGCGCTGGGAGGTGGAACCAGCTTAAAAGTCAGCGGAAATAAAACAGAATAATGGAAAATAAAGTCAGGAGAATAAATTAAATTAAACCAAACCAAACCATACCATTTTCACGTATACGAGATTGAAACTCCGGGACCTTGAAAGAAAGTTCATATTTGCAATAATACATTCTCTGTGTAGTCATGAATGTTTCTGGCAAAAGTTTTCTGTAAAGTATGAAAAGTTTCCTGGGGGATCCACAATGACAAACTTTGAAAACAGCCACTAGGAGTTCTAACTTCATGTTTAAAACCCATTTAATTATGACTTTGTAACGGTACGTCCCAGAAACTCTGTTGAAATTACATTTTGTGCTTCTTAATATGTGGAATCATTTTAAACCATTTATAATAAAAATCAAACATTTAATACTGTTTAAACATTTTATTGGAACAGTCCTGAAAGTGAAACTGGTTATTTTCTTAACCCTTTTTAATAGATTCCTGCCGTGGGCTTGGAGAGCTTAATTGGCCTGGGTGATGGTATCTGCGTGATTTACATGTGTGAAACATCCAGGAGAAAAAACCTTTGAAAGGGTGAAGATGGGCTGAGGGTCATTAATCAAGAAGGTTGCTTTCCTCTGTGGGTAATCAGAGTTTTGGGCCTAATGCTACAGCATTACCAACCAGCTAAGTATGGTCCATACCATAGCTTACAAACTAATCCAGATAACAAAAAAGGTTTGCCCAAACATGACAGAAATGTGCAATTTTGTTTGGCCCAAATTTGGCCTTGACTCATAACATTGACTATGCATAAGTCAATGACCAAAGGTCAGCCACATGACCACCATGCATGACCCACAAGGAAATTACTATATATATGGCTTTCTGTATTAGGACCACTTATGGCCCATAAAATACCTGCCGTAATCCACGTCCTGGCCAGCAAGTGATATCTGGACCACATGTGGTCCACAGGACACTTTCCATAATCCAAGCTAGGCTGGGAACTGATTTCTGGTCCACTTCAGGCCCACACAACACTTGCCAGTATCGCAACTGGGCCATAAGTGCCAAAAATAGCCTAGCTAGAATAAATTCAGCCTTAACATCTCTGCTATCTGGGAAGGCTTTAGCTTCTAAGACTTCCAAGATAGGTATAATGATTTTAAATTAAACAATGCCAGGAAAGACCTAGAGCTGTTGGTTGCCTGTCAAAGACAATGCCAGCTGGAAACTGGAGAAAGTCATTGGGGAGGGACCACCACTAACCATTAAAGCCACAGAGTCCCAGCCCAATGTCACTGCAAAATGACCCCCACTACTAGCCACCCACCAGCAAAGAGCATTGTTATCTGAATAAAACCCTTAGTTTGGGTTGTTCAAAACTTCTGAGCAGGATCTGGATAACTTTGATCCAAGAAAACAGGATAATACTGATCCCAAAAGAGGGTAGGATCACAAGGCGGATTTCAAGAAGAAACTGCGGTAAAACCTCAGATTTGAACAAGAGGACACCAAGAGGAAGCCAATGGCTATTATAGTGTTCAAGTTTTTGAAAACATTTGCATTTTCAGTAATGAAATCACTGCAATCTGGGTTGATCTTCAATGATTCTGGACATTATCTGTTGAGTTAGAAGCTGTAATAGCAAAATTATTCACATCTCCCAATAATAAATAATCCTTTAAAATATTCCTGGATTCAGACGGTGATCCGGATCAATCCTAAAATCTAATAATTTGTTCCTTATTCGATTTCTGACATTCTCTCAAAATTGAATCAAAATCTGTCCATAACATTTTGAGTTATGTTGCCAACAAACAGACAATCCAACAACACCGAAACGATAACCTCCAACTTGGGGGAGGTAATTAAACGCTGAGTCAAAGATGAGACAAGGGACAGCATGAAAGTAATAAGGTTATGAAGCCTGCCCCTCAAATACATCTCACACAAACAGTCAGCAGATGGAGCTCTTCATGACTGTATCAGTGTTTCGACACATTGTCGATCTCACAACTGACAAATGGAAAGTCTTCAAGGATAAGTAACCACCATGAGTCTGAAGTGATTAAATATCAACTGTGTGTGTGCACTGAAGGATTTGGGGACCATTTGTCTAATCCTTAATATTCCTAATCACACCGCTAGCTTGGACTCACACTGACAATAAATTAGGAATTAGAATAAGGAGCCCCAGGAAACAAAGGTTTCCACACAAGGAGCATGTTGATGTATTGTGGGTTAAGAAGGTGGCACCCTCATTTAAAGCACAGAATAAATCTCCACTGGTCAGACTAATCGTGACTCAAATATAACTCTTTGTTTGGCTTTTGAGGTCAAGTCTGCTAAACTTGGACCACTTGCAGAATTTAATTCTACCCTTTTCAGCTGCTTGTAAGCCCACACCATCCCCTCATCATTTAAATTAGTACTTAAGAACAGTCTACATGCATAAAGAACAGTGACAAAATATTAGCTTCTAGATTTACTGTTTTTGTCATAAATCAAAGCTTAACACAACAAAGGTTTAAATGATGGTGGCACTCAAGGTGAAGTCGTATAATCTTTACAATGATTTTCAGTTATTTTTCTCCACAAACACAAAAGTTAACATCATGGAAATTGAGGTCAGAAGATACTAAATTAGTGAACTAATTCTCCATGAGTGTTAAATATCACTGATGTCCAAATTAAAATCTGTCGAGACATTTCAGCCTGGACTAAATAAAGACAGAATGCAACAATCTGCAAATCTAATAGACCAATGTTTAAAAAAAAACAAATCAGATGTTGAAACAGACGCATTTTACCTCACCTTGAATTTGATGGTAGACTTAAAGTTGGGGCAGGACCATGTTTACCACTGTGTAGCATTCCCTTTTTGTTGAATAAAAGTTCACAAACATCTGGAAACTGAGGCGACAAGTTGTCACCTCCCAAAAGTCCTGAAAGTGTTCCTGCGTGAGTCCATGCTGGAATTTATATGAATTTGAAATAACTGATTAAGCAAATAATTACTTACTTGCAGATTACTACATTCTGTTTTTATTTAGTTTCCTAGATTTATTAGAAACATTGTTGTTGATAAAACAAAGACCAAAACCCCAAAATAAACAGTGAATATAAACAATGCAGTTTTGCAGTGTTGAATCATTATTAGTTACAAACAGAACCTGAAACACATCAGCTACTAAATATTATGCATGAGCATCACTGGGCTGGAATGACATTCACTTGTGCGCTTTGCTTCAAAGAATACAAACTATGAGTTCACAACCGCTAGCTCTCATGTTGACCTCTCTAAATCAAATATCAAATATAGCAATACATGTTCCACTGAAAACCACCTTATTACATTTCCTTATTCCTGCAGTAATTTTGACTTGAAAGTTTGTTTGTTTGTTTGTTTTTTCTAATTGCCATTTTCTTTTGAAGTCGTGATAAATTAAACTCTTCACTTGGATTTCAGCTGGAGTCATTTCATTTTTGGAGCAGTTGATTGGTATCTCCCAACCTTGACCACTCCTCTTAGGATAGTTCCTGGAGTTTAACAACATCCATCTTAGATTTTGTTAACATGCTATATGCTAATAAAGGATCCAAATATGGTGATGGTTGTTAGTTAATGTATGTGTGTGAGGAGGAGAAGGAGGAGGTGGGGGCAGACAAGGGAGACAGACACTGGGAAAACTAGATGTTGTAATAAAATTAGGAATGATTGGGTTCCTAATCACCTGACATTTGAAAGACGTCTCAGTAACTGGCATGGTTGGTGATGGAGCAGATGGAGAAGCAGTGCAATCTCAGTGGATTTAATGAGAGGCAGGAAAAAAAACAAAACACCCACTCACAATCTTTTGCTCTTCACAAGGACAGTGCAAAGGCCATACACCACCAGTAGCACACATTTTATACTAGAAAAGTTTAGAATACATCCTCGTGGTTTGCAGTATTTTACATCAATCAGCCTCGGTTATACTTGGATAAATCATCAGTTACTTGCTTTTAATTGCATCAGCCAAATTCCTGTTGCACATTTGCTGCAGCCCAAAACGGCCACGTTGCTTAAAGGACTCATGTGTAATTCTAAATCTAGGGCAAGTCTTCTGTCCTTAAGTGTTAATCTTGACCAAATACAGCTTGTTTAAAATGCAAAGCACCTGCCTCTGCATATTAATGATCTCATAAAATAGTGTTTGTGTTAAGCTCCTACGTCTCGCAAGTCCCTTAAAATTTTCAATGCCTCTTTTTGATTGGCCACTACAGGTAAACTAGCAGCAGCTTATACATGTTGATATCAACTATTTACTTGATTAAATGAAAGTTTTACTTTAAAATTAATTGTATTTCTGAGGAGCTTTTTGAGGGCAGCACACAGCCTGATTATCAGCAGCTAAAAGCTGTTGTTTATCTTATTCCCTGTAAGCAGAGCAGGGTGTATTTATAAAAAGCCAAGGAAAAGCAAAGGGCTTGCATTCGCATTTTGTGCTATAATCAGAACGTTGCTGAAAGAAACCCTGCTGAAAAACACCAAAGCTCAAAAGCCAGAGAGCAGCACAGGGTACCCGGCGTGCAAGACAAAAGGTTCAATCAACCTGATTTAACTTGCTGTTGCCTCTAACTGCAGCTTAATAGACAAGATAAAACATTAATGTGAGTTTAAAAGGATGTGAGGAATCAGTTAGACTTTAACATCAACTGAATAGTTTTTACAAATGATGATGATTCACAAATGAGAGACACACATTATGTTAAAACTACAGAAGCCAGCAATATGTGTTGGCTTCTAAACTGACAACCGTGGAAATTTTGGTTCATACAAAACAGTTTGTATTTTATACAATGATTCATATTGACTGTATGTCCCAAAGGAAGATGTACTGACACATTTTACTTTTGACTAAATACTTTAGAAAAATGCTGGCTTGTTTTCTTTGTGACCCCTTTAATATCCTGCAAGATTTTATGGATAAAAGAAATGTCGTCAACCAACTATTTTACTGGGATACTTTGACTGGACCCTTGCTGATATAACAGGGCCTTTTGTTTGCAGTATCATCTGCTACTGGAGTTGAACTGCATTTGCAGCTGTTCAGAAATATATGTTTACTGACCCTATATCATTGTAGACTGGAATGGTAAACATTATCTCAAGAATCTCAACTTTCCCATGGTGTATAACATGTGTATGTACATGGAAGTAAAACAGAATAAAAAACATATTCATTTGTTATATCCCGCCGACGGGACATCTAGTACCAGTGGGTTAAATAATGTATTCTAAGTTATAAATCCATACTTGCTATAAATTTATTAGGGAGTAGACGTATTCCTAGATAGCAACAGAAGAATAACATAAAAATATCAAAGCATGAAACATTAATACATTTGTATCCCCAAATACGGATTTTTGTTTTTTTGTTTTTTTTTGAGCGGGGGGGGGGGGGGGGGGGGGGTTTGCTTGTTTTACTAATGTATCTGCTGAACAGTGAATGAAATGAAAACAATAAATTATCTCTTGTCTTATTGTCATGTCGTTAGATTTCATGTCCTTTGTTATTAAAGTGATCATTTAATTGCCCATCAAACAAACAAACAAACAATATTTGGCATGTTTTTGGGTAAATGTTTGTTAAGTTGCAAAGACAGCAATTGGTTTAGGCAATAACTGTTGTTTCAGTATTAATACTCCTTAAATGTTGACGTTTTGTCATGTAACCTTAGTGACAGGAACAAAAGTTCTTAAACAAATTATTCTCCTCCTTCCCTAAGATCAGATTTGTTTAAATACTGTTGATTTTATAATGGTCACTTAATTTACTGATTCATTATGACATCCTATGACTAAAATTTAAAATACATATAACAAAAAGCACAAAAAGGTACTTAGTGTGATCAAGTCCAATAAATCCTGACTGTGCTAAAATAATTAGTTCAGAATTATAGTAATGACAAGAACCACATACAAATAAAGAAGTAATAACAAATACATATTTCACACATTTCATGAGAGACAAAAACGATTTCAACACTTCATACACAAGTAAGGAGGTTGAAGGATGAGAGTCAGAGTTATTGATTATGCTTGATGGGAATCTAAAACCTAATGACTCCATGTATATGACACAGGCAGAAGTGCAAACAGAAATGGATCCTCAACAAGCCAATTATGTCATTGGGGGAAGTGGCTGTAATGGAGGTAGTGTTGGCCATCCAGTCACTTGAAGGAATACTTGTTCAATCCGCATACTCCCCAGTCTCCATGTCATAGCATCTTTACACACAGTATTAAACTCTGCATTGCATTTCCTACAATGTGTTGTAGGCAGGCAGCTTCCAATCTAGTGAACACAAACTACTTAAATCATGTCAACAAGCTAACACAAGCCTTAAATGAGGGTAAAACTGTTACATTTTTTAGCCAGACATCACCTTAAATCCAACTGTGTATTTGAGCCAGACTCAGTCTAGAATATTAAGGTGAACAGTACCATGAAAGACCACAACAAAGATTTTTTTACATTACAAAGATTACCTGTGTTAGTAGATGCAGATGGGAGAAGTCAGAACATATCTGCAGCCAAGGCTAAGCTGCTAATTGCCTTTCTTTGTGCACAAAGTGTGAGGGTTGGTAAATGCAAACTTGTGTTTCTGAACTGTTGCAGATGTCAAAAAAAAAAAAAAAAGATTTATGCTTCTAGTTGCTGAGTGGATACATGTATTAACACAAAGTGCTGTTGGTCCACTTAGCTGCCTTTTCACTCTGCGTACACACATTGCAACAGACATTTTCACCTACCACTTGGAGTTCAGACCATTGTCTTTTAATTATTTAAATAGCCTTGAATTTTAAATCCCAAACAAAGTGTGCTGCTGGCTAAGAAAAACAATCTACATCAGCTGATCCAAGATTGCTTGGGCTTTAGGGAAGCTGAAAAGGGTCAACACATTATGTGTAAGAAATATCTAATATGAAAGGGAATTGCCATGCTCTGAGAGACAGTTTTAGATCACCTGTCCCTTTTTAAAACTATTGCTAGCACTGGCTAGCTGGATATTGGCCAGGCTTTTAAAAAATACTCATACAAGTGAGAGCTTAAGAAAACTGGAAAGATGGAGTCCCCTCAGGATAAATTACTAAAACATGTACATGCATGTTTTTTATTTTTGCTTTTTTTGTTTGTTTGTTTTGTTTTGGGTTCTCCGAGACATTTAAAGTAATAATTCATAGTTTAAAGACTGCAGATGGAAGATGAGGCCATGGGCCCTTTGAAAATAAGAGGATCTTGTTGACCTAATAGGGCATGTAGGGATTGGAGAAGTAATTGACAGGCAAAATACCTAATTTAGACCACCAAGATGCTTACATGTAGTGACTAGGAACATAAGAAAATATTTGTTATGCGATATCAAGACTTGAGTTCTATCCTCCATCAGGAGAAACGGTAGCCCAAGAACAAAGACTCTTTTTGAGTAGGCATAAATCTTATTTGTTTGGTGCTGTTTATGCTTGTGCCTATTTGAAAGTTTCAGGCATCAACCCGACAGATTTGAATTGAGATTGAAGGAGAGCAGCAGCTGAGGCCAGGTTCATGCTGATTAGGTAGTATGAAGTTACATTCTTATAAAAGCATGTTCAGAAAACCTCTTCTCATAAAAATAGGTCAACTGTAAAGCTATCGAGGCACACGTATCAATGTGGATGTCCAAACACACATGCCTTTACATTGATATGAGAGTGCTGATTATTCCCATCTGCTGTTGTTTTTTTATGTCATGGAAATGTACATCAAAATGTGTTTTTTAGTGTTTTTTTTTTATGTTTTTTTTTTTTTTAAATACCAGAGCTAATCTGGTTCATAAAACAATCCAGTTAAAAAGACTGAACTTTAAAGTTACTTGCTTGATGAGTGGACATGTCCAACATGCTAATTTCTGTCTGGAATTTTTAAGTCAAAAACAGTTTACCTTTAGTAGTTATAGCAGCACATAGTTGTGGTATAGATAAACACATTTTAATACATATTATATAATTACTACCAGAACTTACAATTAATTATACAAGACATATTACACCACTAATAACACCTATGCTGCTTTCAAAGAAAATAAAAAAAAATGTAGCAGCCAGATGCAGCTAATTAAATGCAACTGTTTAATTGATCATCAGCACGTGATATCACCTCTTTAAACCTTTTTTGGCATTTTGCTGATCTGGAGCATTCAGGTGTGTGACAGCACAGTGCTAAGGAGGCAAATACATCAAAGAGTGTTAAATGGGGGCCAAATCCAGGACTTACTTGATGCTTTTCAGACATGTCGGCTGACAGTTTGACCTGCCTGGGACACCAACTCAATTATCTGCACAAGTATAAGCACCTTCTCCCACATAGGAATGGAAAGTCAGTTATGCAGCTGAACAAAGCAAATATTCACCACCTGATGTGCCACTCACACAACTGCTGAGAAGATTTATGTGACTTTTTTGGCCTCAAATGAGACTTTTGACACATGAAAAGACACAGCTTTTGCCATTACAGAAACATGTAACAAAAAATTAAAAACAGATTAATAAAAATTAAAAGAAAGCAACTGACCAATAAACAAGCTCAAAAAAGGGACAAAAAGCAGGTTTATTAAAATAGAAAAATGGAATGGAAAGTGCAGCTGAATAGTGAAAATGAAAGTGTGTTGCTAAACATTAAACTCTACAAGGACACAGGCCTCTTTATTCAGTTAACTTCTTCATCATATCAGGACTAGCATGTGAATAAAATGCGGCATGCAGTATGCTATCAGAACATCCTTTCCCAAGCTATTCCAACCCAACCACAGCTCAAACTGGAACAACTGATAAAGGTGAAATTAACCTTTTATCTAAATATATTTACCCATACATTATTAACACTGATAATAATCTAGGCAACAAAGCAGTTCACTGCAAAACATAATTATAAACCTATGTTGGTTGTGGCAACTGTGTCTTTAGTCTCATATCTGGGAAATGGTGCTTGTCTATTAACAAGTAAAAACAATGATTCAGTTCATATTATTTGTAATATTCTTTAAAAAGACAGTTTAGCTGTACAGATTCATTGTGGAATTCGCTGTGGTTACCTTTGGTGAAACAGAAGCTGTTCAGCATTAAAATCATCTTTCTGTTCACCTTCTCACTATTTCTTTCCTTCTTTAAGAGGCAAGCATAAAAAACAAAGAGTATGAAGTTTTCTCTTAGGTGTATATTCTTTCTATAAATTCAAACTTCATCCTATTTGAATTTTCCCTTGTTGGGAGACATGCAGTCAGACAATGTCACTTTGACATTACAGAAGATGAATGAAGTATGTCTGAGGAAGCTGAAGGACAACACTGCAGCTCATCTCGAGTTCTGGCTTCTGAAGTGAAAAAGGTCAATGCCAAAATTATGGAATATCAAGACCAGGAAAGATGAGTGAGACTATGCATTTTATGTCTTTTTTTCTTTTCTTTTTTCCATGTCAAAACAAGAATGCTATATCCTTTTTGAAGACGGTTCCCCCTGTGTTCCTGCAGGCCAAATTTCAGGTGGGCTTAGAAATAGAGCAAGCCCCTCAGCTGCTGCTGCCAGTAAACCCCGAGGCCTCTTTTTGTGCATATCCCGAATTTTAGCTAAAAAACAGGGGTGACATCTTGCCAGGCTGATTGGAGACCTGCATTGGCAGAACCACAAGATACGCTTTTATCAAGACTTTTCCAAGGCTCCAGAGGGGCATAGACACATTTTCATAATGCAAGCATATTTCTTTTGGCATTTGATATCCTACTGTGCTTTCATTCATGTTGCCAGAGGGAAGATGGCATTTATTTGATGTTCCAACAAAGTCTCTGCAATATTTTTAAATTTCTAGTTTCCAACTGTGCAGATTTACAAGGATAAGCTAAATTGAAGTTCTGTATGTTCTCCACTACCTGTTGCCTAGCACAGTTAGTGGTGAATACCTTGTGTGACCTCATTTGTTTTTCTAAATCTTAATGGCAGTGCTGGAAGGGGGAAATTATATTTTCTTTAACTGTTTATGGCACAGAAACGTCCACAGCCCAGTTACATGTATTTATTTATGTTGCTATAACTTACTAATAGAAAGTGCAGTAGTGACCATTTGTAGTGTTGGCTGTATTTGGTAGGGAAAAAGCATCTTAGCTCTATTAGCTTAGCTAATATTTAGATAAAATATTAATTTTATTAATAATCTTTATAAAAATATTATTTATTAATTTACTTCGGAGCATCACCAAGCTTTTTTTTCTTTAATGGAAGCATGGAAAACCATTAAAATCTTAAAATAATTAATTGAACAAATTAATATATTCCACTTAATTAAATCAAATCAGTCTCAAGACGCCAATTACACAAGTTTTCATTTGAAGGGACCAAAACAAGATTCAAAAGAAGTACATCACAGACACCGACTAGTTAAATGAATGTGAATATTTATTAACTAGGCTACACGGGATAAAACTGAAAAGGAATATTTACGAAGGGTAAGCGGAACATGAATCAAAAACATGGTAAATGCAAGTGTGATGTTACGGTAAAGTAATGTAAGCTGTGGAGCAAAACTGAAAATAGAAGTTAATTAACCTGCGGTTTTAAATAAACTAATGTTAAAAATGGAGACTAAAACGATTTCTTAATCCTATGGAGCTCAATGGCATTGTCTGTTTAAAACAGAAGCTTAACCCAATTTCTGAAAAGGGGCAAATTAGTTTATCATCACTAATTCTGTAACGCGACCAACCATACTTCTTAACAGTCGAGCAGAGATGGTACTGGTAGGACTTGTCCGTTTCTGTTTGGATTGAGTCGACTCATTTAAAAGCCTTGCTGGTGGTTCAGTCCTGACTAAAGCTCCCGAAAAGGCCAAAGATCATTCGTGGGTGGTGGTCTGCAGATATGGGTCTGAAGGATTCTCTCTGCTTGTTCAGTCTCACCTGAGACGCTGCTGGATTGGAGGAGTCAACAGAATGGTGGATAGTGAAAGTCATCTGTCTGCCAAAAGATTCAGTTCAGCTCTAATGAACCGAAAAGGGAAAAACTTAGTAAACTGGCGCTGAAGCACGCAGGCTTGCTTTACAGTTACAGTTTACCAGTTGCAAAAATATGTATAAAAAAAGCCAACAAACTAAACTGAGTTTAATTAGTTACAAAAAAAAAAAAAAAAAAAAAAAAAATGAAGGAAAACAGACTTAAAACAAAAGAAATGTACGGGGGCAGATTTCTTCTCTCCAGCCTTCACGCATGTTAAACTGCAGGCTGCAGCTTAGATGCACCATGATGCATTGTGACTAAAACCTCATTCTTCTGCAAACTCCATTCTCTCTTTGTTTTTCTCCACCTCTCTGAAAAGTGTGTAAGGAAGAAAAAGTGTAAAAAGAAAGAGGAGGCAAACCCTCAGCTCCAACTCCAAACCAGCTCTTGCTCCATCTCTCTAGAAGAACTAAAAGTTCTGAGTTCTTTGTTTTAAGTTTGGGGCAGGGTAGTTTACTTTCTCCAGCCAATAACCAGGGTTTGTGAAGCTTAGCTGGAGATCAGATAACCTATGGGGCTGGTTTAGTGTCAAACTTTTCTGATTTCCTTTGTTTAAAAGTATCAAATACATTTGTGAACACCGTATCTGTGCATTATAAGATGTTAAAGTCACTGTGATGTCAATGTTAAAACACTAAACTGATGCACATGGTAATGGAACATTGATCAACCATTCACAGCACAATAAAGTAAACACAATAACATGAAAGACCAGAAGGAATGTGAGTAAGGTTCAGATCATGAATGGATCAAACTCTCGTGGATTAAAAAATTAAACCAATCCTGATGATGGTCTGCTTATCTAAATACATACATATATATTTATTGCTTATCAAACTTCACATGTGTTGTGGACATGATTTTATTTGCAAGACAAACTCTTTGTTCTTTCTTATGGCAGACATGGAAAGTCTTTCCCCAGTCTTCTTCAGAGCTTTCTTGGTAAAGTGTAGAAAACCTTTAAGAGTTTTATTACCATCTGGAATGTTTAAGTTACATAAAGTCTTACAGGGGTCCACCTGGTGGTTTCGCATATGTCCCATTTGGAAGATTTACCTGTGGGTGTTAGCTTATCAGCTTGAGAACAAACAAGTTTTGAAAGCAGAAAGGGGTCCCAGGTCATCAGTTCTGGGCCTACATCTGGAACAGATACACATTAGATGACTGCTCCCAGATGGCAGATTTGTGGATTTGCAAGAAGTCTGTCCAGAACTTCCAGATCCCAGATCATGGTTTAAGGATGTCCGACCTTTACTCCTGGCAGAAAAGAAATGACCAGTATGACTCGTCAAAGATAAGTTAATAGAAAATTAAAGCAAAGTCCTTGATGCCTCCCATCTGTTCCTTCGACGAAGCAACGGAATACGCTAAAGGATTTATCAGGAGTAGAAAATAAATTTACTCCTTCATTTCACCAGGTGTTTGAATTAGGCTGATCTTTCTTCCTTAACTCCCATTTAGGCTCTGTTAAAGTGCACATATTCGTCCATTTCAAGTGTCACGGCCCACATAATTCCAGGCATCGTTTACACCAAAAACAAACCAAATTATGCACTTAAAGGATGCAGGAGACGAAGAAAAGCTCCATACCATCTTTAGTTTAGAGCATAAATGGTCCTTTATCCTGACTAGATTGTAAAAATGTCATAGGTCAAGCTTGGTGAAAATAGTGGTTATTATTGAGTCTTCTGAAATTCCTGCACTAACCACAGATGAAGAAGGTCAAGTGATTCCAGCTGCCACTCTTAGAAATACTTCTTCAGCAACTCCTGCTCAAGCTGTGACAAGCTGTACAGACAGCTGTGGAGCAGAGGGGCTTCAGGAAGTAGGTTGATGGTATAGTAGTATGGCCTGTGTGGAGTAAAGAAAGAGCACTATGTTTAGAACATAAAAGATGATACCGTGATATACACTAGAGAGTGAAAAAGATCTGATCCAGGGGGAGAGGAAGAAGGAGGAGGAAGTGAACCAAAGGAGGAGGAATGATGATAAGACTCTCACTTCCACTCTTCTTTCCACTTAATCAGGATTTTGTGTAAGTAAAGTCAGAGCACCATATTTTCTCCAGATGTTAACCTTCTTCTTTGACAAGACGCTTTAAGCATTTCAAATCTTAAACAAGAAGCCCTCAGAGAGCACAGACCTCCACCAAGCCATTGTATTTTTCTTTTATTTATTTATTGCAAATGATTGTGGGCATTTTTTTTTTGTTTGCCCCCAAAATCTAACCAATTGATCCTTATTCCATTTATGAGATTTCCTGACAATTTCATCAAATTTGAGTTATGTTTCTGACAGAAAGACAAACCAATGCTGCCAAATACATAACCTCCACATTTTATTGTATTTTTGTAGTTCTAATCTGTTCTTTTTGTTATTAAGTTTATTTGATCTTATTTGAACATTTTGAACTGCAGCTATTTCCTCATGGGGATCCTCCACACCAGGGGCTCTGCCTGCTTGGTCTGTAGGGCTGTGCTGGACCCCAGGCATGGACTGAGGTGTGGACTCTGTATGGTTTCTGTGGTGGCACCCTCTGTGGCCATGTGTGAGCCGGTTCTTGGTGTGGACGGATCCCCAAGATATCATTTTGTCACAGCAGAGTCAAGCCAGATGTTTATTTGTATTTATTATTTTTATACCAACATTCAGTTAAGAGACAGACATTAGGGACTGGAGTTCATGTTTGTGTAGAACAGCAAGAGAAAGAGAGAGTGTTTGTTGGTGCATGTGTGACTGGGTGTGAAAGAGTGTGTGTTTTTAAATTGCTATATCAGATTATTTGGTGCGAGGAGGCATATTTCATCTTTACTGAATTTAATATGGATAAATTGTATATTTTATGTAAAAAAAACCTTGTGATGCTTTGTGCATGAAAAGTACTTTATAAATAAATTTGATTTGATTTAATTAAAAATATTAGATTCTCTATTGATGGAGGCTCCCACACAGCAGTTCCTGAGTCATGAGCTTTGCATTAGGAAGGTTTAACAGGAACTTTTATCCTATATTAGCTTTATTTATTTTTTTAGTTTGTTTTTTTTTTTAAACAACAACCTGTGTTTGTTTCTTCTTTTTTCTCAGTTTCACTTCATCAGTTAGAACTTCTTGTTTTTGGTACTTTATTATTTATTAATTTATTTCTACATCTGATTCCCTGAGAATTCCATTTAAATCGAAAGTTGTAATGCACTTTAAACACCAGATGATGAGTCTTCTTTCAAGCAAAAGGGGAATGGGAAAAATTGAGAGAGTGACTGGTTAAAAAAAAGATGTGCATGGCACCATATATCTGTATTTGTAATGTATTGTTAATTTGTATTTAAATTCAGCTGGGAAAAGCAGCAAAAACCTTCTGTTTTTACTATGCTTTAGACTTAAGATATACAACTGGAAAAGTGTTCAGTAAACTAATATAGTCATTTAAACACTCAAATGTAAATAGTGAAGTGTAGTGATGGAATTAATGGCATTAAAATAAACAGCTTTACTAATGCCAATATTTTTTTCAGTAACGGGTAATCTAACTAATCCATCATTACAATGCCTCTGGGCTCTTGGGGCATGGGGCCCTTTGCTCTGGCGGCCCTGGATGGCCAGTGCCCACGGGGGGCTTTGGCTGGGGCCTTCCTCTGCCGCCCTCTGGGTGGGTCTGGGGTAGTATTAGTGGTGGGGTGGCTTGGGTTCGAGCTCCGGTATTGCCGCTAATCGCCCGGGTCTCTGGGCCGCCCTAGTCTGCTCCTAGCCTCCATGGAGGCATGGTCCCATTTGCACAATTACACTCATCTCTGCTCAGTCCTGACTCTTCATACTCTGTAAGCAATTTGTTTTTTTATTTTATTTTATTTTTTTTATGTGTGTGTCTTTGGTACTTTGGTTGTTGTTGTGATTCAGCTTGTTGTTGTTGTCTTGGTTATTTTTTAGGAACTCCTAATGACTGTCAGCTTAGTTTACCTGTAAAAGCTTAAGGAGTTGTCTGTTGTGTTTCTGTACAGGTGCAGAAGTTGGTTATCTGGTGTTAGGTTGGATTGAAGAATCGTGGCCTCCATCTATCTTTGTCTCTTCTTAATTTTTTTCTACTTTCCTTATTACTTCTCTCAATGTCTGCCCTTTTTTTTCTGTCCTCTTCCGGCAGGTCCAGCAAGATTACATAAATTTCAGAATACCAAATGAATAAGATAAAACAATATATTTAAAAAAAAAAAAAAAAAAAATAGATTATCAAGAGGAGACTTATACCCATAAAGCTCCTTTTGGCAAAGCAAATTTGTTCGGCACAACACAGCAGCCAGACCATCATTCTCTTTGCTACAATGGTGGACAGGACAAGTTAAAAATAAATTAATAAATAAAGTGACATGCCCAACACTGATGCTAAGTAAAGTAAAAATCTGAATGAAGGTTTAAGTAATGAGGTAGTAATTACAATTACTATGGTGGCATAAAACTAGAAGATAGCACTGTCAGCAAGACAATGAAATGCTAGCAGCAGCTATTGGTAACCTACATTATGTCAAGAGTTGTTTTTTTTTTTTTTTCCATCAAACCAAAAATCTTGTGGTTCTTTGAAAATAATAAAACAAAAACAGATCTTCAAACCACTAAGCTGTTATCTACCGTGAGTGATATCTTGACAAAGAAAAACAAGCAGGCCAAAAAATAATAGTTTTGCATGTCTGTTGACTAAGACTAAGACTAACCTCACTGCAGCTGGTCCTACTAGCTGACATTTGCAAATAACTGTCAGAAAATTCCATACTAATATACCAGTTTAATCTATCCATGCATTTTCTATATTTGGTAAAGCCAATTCAGGACCAATTGAGCTGTTATGACATGAGAAGGTACACCTTGCACAGGTTGCCACCTCATCACAGGACCAACACAGAGACAAACAAGGATACACTGACATTCACTATTGGGATTCATTTAAAATCACTAGTTAACCCAAAATGCATATTTTTGGACTGCAGGAGTACCTGAGAACATTAGAAAATACAACCACCTCACCACCAAGGAGCTCACAGCTGCCACTGCTTCTTTATGCTGCTGTTGAATGCGTAAAATGGAAGCACAGGGAGGCGTTCCTGAAGTGGGAGAAAGGTGACGCAATACTGACAAAGTTGTTGATGAGGATATATGACAAGTAGGTTAAAAAAAAACACTTTGTCAAAGGGTTCTGATTGGCCATTAAAAAAATCAGCCCCATTTCTGTCTGTATTCCTTTCATTGATTAATTAATTTAACTCCTCTATCATGTTGCGGCCAGATGTGCCACGTTTACTCCAGCGTCAAATTGCTAAAATATTCTAGTTATGACCTTTTGTGTTTGTGCCGGGAGATATTGCTCATCTGTGCGCTGCATCAAGAAATTAGAGCCTTACAACTCCTATAGCAGAAGACCCGCTAGCAATGGTGCAGTGAAATGGTGCCAGTTTTCATCATATTCATTTTTATTGGGACTTGAATTATTCACTTCTCAAGGCACTGAGAGGAGGCAGGCAGTGTGGAATTGACTAATGATATGAACAAAGGAAGGGGTCAAAAGTTTAGATTCATTTTAATTTTATGCAACTCTGGGCAGAATTTGGTGGATAAGTTCCATACAGATTTTAGACAAGAATGTCTGCAGTCTGCAGGCTTGGGTTAAGATGTCTGTCTTCTTCACCAAATGTGAATAAGATCATCATTGCAGTGTGGGAGCACTCTTGAACGAGTATGACTCTAAGATTACAGGTTCAAATAAAATTCCTGATTGAATTCGTGGGTTGGCTGTTAGCACAATTCTTAAGGAAAAAACAGTGCAGGTACTTCACACTTGCAAACCTTGACATGTCTGCACAAATATCCAATTCATGGTAACGTCAAGAAGTTAATGATTTGTTTCAGTAGGTATTCAGTTCTTGATGTGACAGTGTTTTATTTGAGTCTTTCCCTATTATGAATGTGTCATTTTCAAAATTAACTGTTAATAAGTTTGGGTTCTTATTAGTTTGTTAGGAGAAACCTACATTTATAAGCCAGCATAATATTAAAGGTCCCATATTATGCAAAATTCACTTTTTAATGGTTTTGGAACAGTCATACTGGTCCCCCCGCATGTGTAGGAGACCCGTAAGTGTGAAACTCTTTCAGGCGCTCTCTCTCCCCCCTGCTCCACCTCTAGGGAAGTAAACGCTGAAGTGAGCGAGTTTGAAAGCGTGTACGTTAAGACGTCATAAGGGACAATAACCACTCCCCACAGAGCGATGGACCCGCCTACCGGCTCTCAAAGCACGCCCTCTAAAAATCACCTAGCGCCCAGTGTTTATCCTTTTCAGCAACCATCGTTAGCGGACATGGCTAAGCGACAGAAGCACTGTTCTGTTTGTGGCTGCATAAATGAACACGAAAACGTTTTTTTACTTCCATCCACTGAACCCACGAGGACTGAGTGGATTAATTTTATTTTTGGAGGAAATGTACCCGGAAAACTTCCAAAGGTTTTGCATGTCTGTGGCCAGCATTTCAAAGAGGACTGTTTCCACAACATGGGGGCATGGAAAGCAGGCTTCGCCGACCGTTTGAAGCTGAAGCCAGGTTCAATACCAACTGCCCGTGACACAGCTGGCAGGTAAGAGCTGGCAGTTATTTTATCGTTTCGGCCTTATTAGTCTGATAGCTTGAAAATATATTAGCACTGTTGTAAATGTAGCCAAGTCACTGTTTCTACTGTTTGTATCCGGTGCCATTGTGCATCAGATTGGTGAGCGTAGCTAGCTGTGTTCTCCGTGCGTTTCGGTTTGGGTCGGGAATGGGGGCTTCAGGAATGGGTTCCGGTGTTCCGGCGTTTGTTTATCCTTCACTACGCTGTAATCAGCGTCTAGTAACCGCTAAGGCCTAACCTGTCAATCACCTCATGACGGGCGATGCGATGGGCGGAGCCAACAGCTGAGCTGCTCCACCAGGGTTCCGCCCACCATAAACAGCACATTTCTGAAGCTGCTAAAAAGAGGGCGGTGAAGAGAAGCCGCTGCACTCAAACTGAGGGTCGATTTGTTCATACCATGGCGGAAATATTTCATTTAGATATTAATGAATGGTCTCAGATTGGGAATAAAGTGTATAATATGGGACCTTTAAGATATATTGCAAACTGTTACATATCTGTGGATAGATTTTAGTAGCATGGTGTCACTGTGTTGTAAGGAATCGCTGGTTGAATTCATTAATGAAAATCTTTTAAAAATTAGGCTGAAGCTATGAGGTTTAATGAAATAGTGGTAAAGAATTCATTTTTATAACAGCTTAATGCAAGTATATCTAACAGAAAATTACATTCAAGAGGGGAATGTGCGGTATTATAAAATTGGGTTTTTATGCTGTTTTTGTTTGGGACAAACACAAATCAGAATCTGATTTAACATCCATTTATTTTTTATATCCACTTCTTCCATTGCAGGGTCACAGGGGGCAATACTTAACATATAAATATTTTGGTACTCAGGCTCCTGGATAAAATATAATGCATCATAAAGTGGTTGATGGCCGGATTTTACCATTAAAAACCCGAATGTGGTTTTGCTACAGGGTTGAAGAACAACAGTAATAAACTACGCCAACACACTGCAGGTGAGCAGTGATTGTTTATCAGCCTGCTCACCAGCTGGTTGTCCTGCTCAGGTTTTGTGGTAAAAGTGCTGTATACACAACTATCATTGTTTACAAGGTAAGCAGAAAACATATTTGACTAGTGGCACTGATGCAGTTCACAATGCACATGAGCCAACATCTGGAAATAATTTGGAATTCTTAAGGAGAAAATGTTGGACAAAATCTGCTGTACATGAATTACTGCTGTATCCAGTAAAAATCAATCTCTGGGGACATCCCTGGATGCTAATAAAGCTAGCACAAACAAAACCAAGAAAACACAAGATAAAGCCATGGATATAGAAAACCTTTTCCAACCACAACATAGAATGGTGAAAAATAATAGCTTCTGTTGACATGATACTGTACATACTATCATTCAGTCATTAATTCATTTAAAGAACAATCAAATATGTTAATATTTTTCACTTTAAAGAAAATTACAGATTACTATAATATATATATATATATTATATATAATAATATACTATAATTCGTCTTCTAAAGGTTTTCTAACTGTCATATGTGTCCTCATAGCGTGTGTATGAGGCCCAAAAAGAGAAAATTCTGTCTTCTCTCTCACTTGCTTGCTCCACTTTTTAGCAAATGTTTGCTCAAATGGGTGAGTCTGAGATCTTTCCTTTTGTGACCTCACAATGGAAATAATTACTGCCCCCGGTAGTGGATACCAATGGTATCCACTACCGGGGGCAGTATCATACCATCATTGATCCACCCCTCCCCCAGGGGTGTTCCTCATGATAAGCTTTTGGTTTTTTTTTTTTTTTTTTTCATGTAAAATGTAGGTTTCAATAACTGTTAACAAAAGCATTTTAGCATCAATTATTGTACACTTCAAATCATTATCATCAATCAGGGGGCTGTTGCATCAGAAAATGTAGTGAAACGTGAACTACAATGCCCCACAAACCAAAAGTAACTGCAGAGAAATGCATCATTCAATTAAATTAAATCAGCATTCAAAACAAAGAAATCAGTTCAGTAACAGAAGTCAAATATCTTGGGGTCATACTGGATCCTCCACTTAAATTTAATCATCATGTAAGAAATATCTCTAGAACAATAAGAAAAATTCAGAATATTTTAAAATTAATCAGACATTATATAATAAACCAGACAACAATGCTATAATGTATGTATGTTATATATATATATATATATATAGTGTTTATATATATGCACTATATGATTTTTTTCACATACTGCTTAACGGTTTGGGCCCAAGGGTTACCCTCTATAATAAAACCTGTAGGCTCATTATGCAACCAAGCTCTCAAAGTTATGGCTATAAAGCCAATTTCGGTTTCACCACTGTCACAAACTCAAAAAGCAAAAGTTATCAAAGCTTCATACAACTAAGCTTTCTGAAACTAACGTTTAAATACTTAAATACGTCTGCACCAGAGCCACTTTGTGGATACATGCCATCATAGGACAGCAGCAGGGTTACTAGGAATTCGGTTAGTAATCATTGTAAGATCCCATCACAGAACCACCTTTGGACAGTCCTCCTTTTCCATAAATTCATTTCTGGAACACAATGCCAAACAAAATGAAAGGTATGACAGCTTTTTAAATATTTACATCAAATGTGAGGAACTGGCTGAAAACAAAACAAGAGTGTGCCCACGAATGAGATAGATGGTGTTAGTAAGCTGTTCTTCAGAGTAGTTAATTTGTGTATTTTCCTTTAGACGATAGGGATTGTGTTTATATTCTTTGTATGTTGTATATTTTGTATTATGTTGATGTTGTTTATATTGCACTATATCATATTGTTTGTTTGTTTTTTCTTCTCTTCCTCTTTTCTTATTTCTTTTTTTACTTGAAAATCCCAACCAGGCACAAGAGTTGCAAATTAGCTTAATGCTACTTTATCTGCAAAAAATCTGTGATTTTATATGTCCTCTGTCTGTTTGCATTGTCCCTGATAAATAAACTATATATATATATATATATATATATATATATATATATATATCATATCATATATCATAATATATTATTTATAACATAATAATTAATTGTCAGTGATTATGTTAGTTATGTTATGTTAGTAGAATTGAAAGGGGTCACTTTACTTGTAGTAATTCAATATGCTATAAGCGTGGCTAGACTATTATTTTGCAGTGTCAATTTTCAACCCTCAACTACAGACAATGAAGGAACCTCTGCCTTGTCATACAGCTTTACTACAGGTTATACATAACCATAAATTGTAACCTAAGCACAAGCTATAAAGTACATATGCAAGTCACTGCTCTAAAGATTCCTTGTGATTTCACCTTAGTAATTCAATTTAAAGTATATACATGGACATTTGATTTGCATGATGCTGACAGCAACATTTTCTTGTAATGGTTGTCATAATGTAATGAAGACAAGATTTAGGTATTGATGACTAATACTGAACGGAGCCTATAAGGCTGACGGCTCTACAGACAGGCTATTCTTGCTGCAATAATTGGTGAAAAGTGCTGTGCAAATTATTGATCATTACACTTCCTGCAGCGTACGCATTTTCTTGGCAGACTGTACCTAATATGACACCCCTAACCACTGGCATATCCAAACTGTTACTGAGACTGAAATGTGGAGAGACATAGCAGGAAGGCTTTCCGAGGCTGCTATTCCTCTAATTGGTGAGACACAGTTTCGGCTGTGTCTGACAATAGAAAGCTGTGAGAGCAGAAGGTTTGTCATTTGGGAGCACTGAAGTGAAAACAAGAGGAATTTGAGACGAGCTGCAGTGTGAGGTAGATAAGGCACAAAGTGATCACTCACCATTCTCTTTAACTGCCTCACATTTAACCATATTAGAAACCTTTGACGTTTTAAAAGATTTGCTATTTGGTTCGACGAGGCAGTGTTTGTCATGATCACTGGCAAAGTTAGAGACTTTAAACCCACAGCAGTGGGATATTCTCAGCTTCAGTACACTATTAAAACCAGTAGAAGGTAAAAATATTGACTTCATGCTCATACTGTAACAGCACATTCATCTACAAGTATTTATTCTATTGTTGGGGCTAGAAGAAACCCAAGCACAACATATACTGAGACTTGATCGTGACAGCCTGCTGTTAAGGTTCCTCCTTGTATTGATATGTCCCTATGTTATTAGATAGCATTCTTCACTAACTGTCCATTACAATCATTGATTTTGCTGTGTTTGCATTCACAAATATCATGAAAATAATAGATACTGTAAATAGAAATATGTTACAATTGCCATGATTTTGTAACCAAGCATTGTCTAAATTCAAGACTTTGAATTTAGACAAATTTGAACCTGTTGTTCAAACTAGTACAATTTTTAATCTTTGAATGATTCTGACTATTTATTTTATTTATTTTCAGTATCTATGAAATAATATTCTGTAATATTTATATAATCTAGTTATACTAGTAAAACACAGCTGTGTCTTTTTTTTTTTTTTCTGTATAACAAGGCATGTGTATCTGTATAGCACAATTCAACGACAGGGTGATTCAAAGTGATTTACAGAAGCATTGAAACATCAGACAATAAGAAGCATAATTTATAATTAGAAACAAAAGATTTTAAAAGAGAAAGACTATCAGATAAAAAAAATGTATTAAAACATAAATAAGTTTCAAATTTAAGTTTTAAGGAAACAGTGCAGATTATTGAGACAAATTTGCTAATTACAATGTATGTTCATATATGAAATTTTATAATATATTTATTTATTCTTCAGTGAGTAACAGTGTATTGGATGACTCACTAATGTCCACTGAAGGTACTAACTTGTAGCTATACTATCCTCACCCATACATATAGTAGAAGGCAGCCTTTAAATAGGTGTCCACTGTAGTGGGAATAACATCCAGCAAAGGGTCTCAGGACGGGACTTAAACCTGGGCCAGCTGCACCAAGGAGCTGTATCCCCTGTGCATGGTGTGGGCTCCGCAAATTGCTACATGCTGCCCAAGGACAGCATTTTGTTTTGTATTTGATTTGACACTGAACTAACTTGGTTGATACCATGACCTTTCAGTTATGACTGTTGATCGCTTTTATTAAATGATTTAGTACTGTTTATCTAAAAGAAAGGGTTTTCAAAGTTTCATTTTCTATCAAATGTGGATGTTGGAGAAAATCAAAATTGTCACATTTTGTTGGCTTTCTAACAAAATGCTAACAGAACAAAATATTAAAACATATCCATAGATTTACCCTTTTTATTCTTGACCTTAAACAACTACAAATGGCAATAAAGTTGAAAAAAGTTTTGTGACATTAAGGAACCAAAATAAGTGTAAAATAAACTGCATGTTGTGATTGTATTTGAATCAAAATTTGGTTTTCAGTTTTCCCTATCTACACATATTTTCTTTTTTCTTTCTCCTTATGTTTTGGATTCCCACCCAGTGTTGCTGGTAAATTCCTAAAGTTAATAGATCATCAGAATTTCCACTAGACAAATACTTTGTGGGTAAATAAAGCAGATTATAAAAGGGAACTGAATGCATCACGTTTCTTTAAATTCTTAGACATTTTTGTCAATAAAAACTCTAAACAATACTCATTTTCTTTTCCAGCAAGGAACAGAGTAACATTTGCTGTTAAACATTTGAAAGAATCTACTTTAAACAGTTTAAATTTTTTACAATAATCAAATTACAGGAAAAAAATTGTCTGTCTGGCATTTTGGAATACTTGAACAGAAGTTAAAAACGTATATATATATATATATATATATATACACTACCATTCAAAAGTTTGGGGTCACTTCCCTATTGAATCCCATGGCAAAGTGACCCCAAACTTTTGAATGGTAGTGTATATGTATATATATATATATATATATATATATATATATAAACAAACAACACTAGAGTTGTCTTTATTTAATTTATTTAATTCAATAGACCACTATGATGAGAAAAAAATGATGGATCTAGGTTTCCTTTGCCCAGATGTGGAGCAAGGCCTGGAGGTAGGGCACAGAGGCGAGTGCTTGGTGGCCGGGCCTTTGCCCATGGGGCCAGGTTGGGCTCAGCTCGAAAAGGTGACATCCTGTTTATAACTTTTATGGACAGAATTTCTATGCGCAGCCGTGGTGTTGAGGGGATCTGGTTTGGTGGCCTCAGGATTGAGTCTTGGGTCTTGGGTCTTTGCTCTTTGCGGATGAGGTGGTTCTGTTGGCTTTATCAGGGTGTGATCTTAAGCGCTGGCTGTAGCAATTCACAGCTGGGTGTGAAGCGGTTGGGATGAGAATCAGCACCTCCAAATCTGAGACCATGGTCTTTAGCCAGAAATGGGTGGAGTGCTTTCACTGGGTCAGGAAAGAGGTCCTGGCCCAAGTGGAGGAGTTCAAGTATCTCGGGGTCTTGTTCACGAGTGAGGTAAGGATAGAGTGGGAGATTAACAGGCGGATCGATACAGAGATTCTGCATCGGTCTGTTGTGGTAAAGACGGAGCTGAGCCAAAAGACAAAGCTCTCGATTCACCAGTCGATCTACGCTCCTAGCCTCACCTATGGTCATGAGCTGTGGGTAGTGGCCAAAAGAATGAGACCGTGAATACAAGCAGCTGAAATGAGTTTTCTTTGCAGGACTCTCTCTTAGAGATAGGATGCGAAGCTCGGTGATCTGGGAGGGGCTCAGAGTAGAGTTGCTGCTCATCCACATCAAGAGGAGCCAGATGAGATGGCTCAGGCACCTGGTCAGGATGTCTCTGGTGAAGTGTTCTGGGCACGTCCCACTGGGAGGCATGGGACCCGGGACATTTTGGAAGGACTACATCTCTCAGCTGGCCTGGGGATGCCTTGAGATCCCCCCATGTGAGCTGGTGAATGTGGCTGGGTAGAGGGAAGTATGGGTTTCCCTGATTAAGCAGCTGCCCTCGCAACCCAACCCCAGGTAAGCAAAAGAAAATGGACAGATTGATGGATGGATGGATGGATAATATTCCATCCAGTCATCCTTACTCCTCATTTAAGTGACAGGTTATCACTGATGGGAATAATGGCGTTAAAATAGACAGCATTACTCCAACATTAGATTATTCTTTTTGGAACAGAGTAATTAATGTACTCTTTCCAAAGTTACATTTAATGACACTAAAATGTGATGTATTGTTATAATTAAACACACTAAAGCTGTCTTCATCTGACCCTGGTGTCACAATGGTGGAGAGGAAGTGGAACCAAAAGCTGACTGACAAGGCAGGAGGCAGATGGATACAATAATCCAGGGTTTAATCCCAAGAACTGGTAGCTGACACAAACAAGAACTGGAGAAAAACAACAGTGATCTGGCAAAGAGTAACAGCAACCAAGGGGCATATACTGAGGATAACTAACAAGGAAAAGGGAAGTGAATGAGATAATTAAACCAGGATATACAAGATGAGGGAATGATGTTGGTTTTGGGACCATTGTTAACAGAAAAATTTCAGAACTGATAAAAATAACAGACTGGAGACATTGTGAACACGGACTTTATATCCTTCCTTGCTCCCCAGTCAGCTTGTTCTCTGATTCGCTACATTCCGTTCCACGTCACCATCCATAGAGTCACAACTCAGGAGTTGTCGGCTTTCCTCACACATGTGAAGACTTTTGGTCTTATTGAACATATTAAACATGTCCAATACTTCTGATTGTCAGCCACAACCCGTTTCAGAGCCGACTGTTGGAACGAAGTCGCTCTTAATACATCTCAGACCAAATGAAAATTTCATAGGAAAATCCTAAAAGACTTAAGATAATCAGGTGGTCGGAAAGGGTCAAAATTGGGAGAAAAACAACCTGATAATCTTTATGTGTATACCTAGCTTAAGGAACAAAAACACCAAAGCAAACACCCATAAATCATGACACTTGGGGCTTTGTTTGGAAATCAACCACACAAGTGATGATGATTGGCTAACACCAATATGATGATAAATATCATGATAAGCCAAATGGAGGCAGACTTAGGCAAGTGTGCACACCCTAACACACATCCACAATCACACACACAGACAACCAGGAGAGATTCGGTCCCCGCGCCGGGCGCCGCGGGCCTCCCCTCCCGCTGTACACGAGCGCCCCGCCGGTCGCAAGATTCGCCACTCCATGCCTATCTTCACACCAGCTCCGCAGAAAACTTTCACCCGCCGTCCACTCCGCCAGTCTCCAGCACCTCCAACACCCCAGCTACTACATCCCTCCCATGGACATCACCCAGACGCACTCATTGTAGGAACCTCCATCATCAGACATGTCCGTGTAAACAGGTGTAACACATTCTGCTACCCAGGTGCTCTCGTCAATGACATCTCACACTCCGCCCACGAACTTTCACAAGAGAATCCATCAGTTTCCACCATCATCATCCATGCAGGCATCAACGATCTCAAACTACAGCAGTCAGAGACTCTAAAAATGGACTTCATCTCACTCATCCAAACCATCATACGCTTAAAGAAACACTGCATCATCTCTGGTCCACTTCCATCACCCCGGTTTGGAGACGTCAAATTCAGCCGTGTACAACAACTCCACATCTGGCTTAAAGGTTACTGCACCACACACAATATTCCATTTGTAGACAATTTCACAACTTTTCACAATAGACCATATCTTTTCAAACGTGACGGCATTCATCCAAATCACACAGGTTCCAGACTCCTATCCACAAACATAAATCTGACTGTACATTCCCATAAACCATTCACAGATTGACAATATGCCAACCCCACATCCCCACGCAAACCCTCACCTCCAGTAAAATCCATTCCAGCACTCATCACTAGCAGAAATCACCAGCACCCCCATCCACATACCAGGTCCACAATCAGACATCTCCGCCCCATCCATCTGGTTTCTACAAATAATCCAAACACTACACAAAAAAACCTACCTACAGTATTTAACATGGCACTTTTAAATGTCAGATCTCTTTTAAATAAGACTTTTATCATCAATGACTTGATTTTAGACAACAAGATAGACTGTCTCTTTTTAACTGAAACGTGGCTTGGCACCGACGCCCCGGCTATTCTCACTGAGGTATCTCCCCCAAATTTTAACTTTTTATTTTCTACCAGGGGAGGCAAAAGAGGCGGGGGCACAGCATCGATCGCTCACAACTCAATTTTAACAAAGACAATCCTTTTATATAGTTACTCTTCTTTTGAGCATCATGCATTTGTTTTTAGCAACCCGTCCATTTTATGTGTTACAGTTTATCGACCACCAAAGCCTCCATCCTGTTTTATTCAAGAATTCTCTGACTTTTTAACATCTATACACTCAAGTCATGACAAAATTTTAATAACTGGTGATTTTAATCTACATATTTTTAACAGCTCTGATCCTTATGGAAGAGAGTTCTTAAACCTTTTAGACAGCATGGATTTCAAACAACTTGTCACACAGCCGACTCATAACAGAGGACGCACCCTGGACTTGGTCATTACGTATGGCCTGTCCACGGGTGTGTCCTCTGTTGTTGACCTGGCTGTGTCTGACCACTACTGTGTGTTTTTTAACATCACCAGTTTTAGGCAGCGGGAGGCCCCAGTGAGAACTGTGAGGAAGCGATATATTACTTCTGAGGTGGCTGCAAATTTTATTAACATTTTACATCATACCTCTGCTCAGTTTTTACCTGCATCCTGTGATCTTATTGTTGATCATTTTAACTGCAAACTTAAATCCGCTATTGATGCTGCTGCTCCACTAAAAACAAAATCTATAAAAGATAAAACCAAATCACCATGGATAAATGAGAGCATCAAAGAAATAAAAAGGAAATGCAGGAGAGCAGAACGAAAATGGAGAAAAACTAAATTAAACATCCACTTTGAGATTTTTCATGAACAACAGTACATCTATAATAATGCAGTAAAACAAGCAAGAACCCTCCATTTTTCAGACCTTATTGCACAAAATAAAAATAACCCCAGATTCCTTTTTAGAACAATAGATAATTTAATAAACACAGATTTTAATAAGTCCTCCATGCCAGCATCAGAGGCTGCATGTGAGGGCTTTTCAGACCACTTCACGGGTAAAATCAATGCTATCAGATTGAATCTTTTATCTCAACAACACGTTGATTTTAACATATCTGAAGCATTTTTACCAGAGGAAACACTGGAGAGTTTTGTCCTGGTTGATGCAAAGATGCTTGGTCGGGTTTTCTCCCAGCTAAAGCCAACTACCTGCCTTTTAGACCCAATTCCCACATCTCTTTTAAAAAGGTTTTATGGTTTCTTTGAGTCTGAGCTTTTAAACATAGTAAATTACTCTCTTCAGACGGGTGTCTTCCCATCTGCCTATAAAACAGCGGTGGTCAGGCCCCTTCTGAAGAAGAGTAATTTAGACCCTAACATTCTTGATAACTACAGACCTGTATCCAACTTACCGTTTTTAAGTAAAATGATTGAAAAAGTTGTTTTTAGCCAATTAAATGAGTTTTTAATTGAACAAAGTATTTCAGAAAGATATCAATCTGGTTTTAGGATGAACCACAGTACTGAGACGGCCCTCTTAAAGATTGTTAATGACCTTAGGTGTAACTTAGATGCACAGAAACTTTCTGTTCTGGTGCTGCTGGATCTTAGTGCCGCCTTCGACACAGTGGATCACCAGATTTTAATACACAGACTCAGAAGTATGGTGGGCCTCTCAGGCACTGTTCTTAAATGGTTTTACTCCTATCTCACGGATCGTAAATTTTTCGTAAGAATGGATACATGCTCCTCAAGAATCCATGAAATGCAGTGTGGGGTTCCCCAAGGATCAATTTTAGGCCCAATACTTTTTAACCTGTACATGTTGCCACTTGGGGACGTGATCAGGAGACATGGCGTTGCTTTTCACAGCTATGCTGATGATACGCAGCTTTACATCGCTGTGTCTCCTGATGACCTAGAACCAGTTAACACCCTTTTAAACTGTATTTTAGATATAAAGTCATGGATGGCAGAGAACTTCTTACAGCTCAACCAGGACAAGACTGAGGTTTTAATTATCGGTCCTGAAGACAAGAGAGGGAGCATCTCATGCAAACTACAAGACTTTAAACTTTCTCAGTGTGTGAGAAATCTGGGTGTTCTTTTCGACTCTGAGCTGAACTTTACTACACACATTAGAAATGTCACAAAGACAGGCTTTTATCATCTTAAAAACATCGCCAGAGTCCGCCCGTTTCTCTCTCTTGCCAGCACGGAGGTGCTGATGCATGCTTTTATTTTTAGTAAATTAGATTACTGTAATGCCCTGCTCTCTGGTCTTCCCAAAAAGAGTACTTCTAGCTTACAGTTACTCCAGAACTCAGCGGCACGAGTTCTGACGAGGACCAGGGGGCGGGAACACATTACACCAGTTTTAAAATCGCTGCATTGGCTCCCCGTGCGTTTCAGGATTGATTTTAAGGTTCTCTTACTTGTTTATAAATGTCTTAATGGTCTTGGGCCTTCTTATTTATCTGACCTGCTTTTAGACTACAAACCCTCGCGGACCCTGAGGTCCTCTGGTACCGGCCTTTTGGTCATTCCTAAGGCGAGGACCAAAACACATGGCGAGGCCACGTTCCAATATTGTGGTCCTCGCCTGTGGAACGGCCTGCCAGAGGGCCTCGGGTCTGCAGAGACTGTAGATGCTTTTAAAAAGAGGCTCAAGACACATCTTTTTAGCTTAGCTTTTAATTGAACTTCTTAATCATTTAGTTATTTGACTAACAATATTATTAGTTTATTTATTCAGTTATTTTAATTAATTTATTTATCTATTTTGTTTATTTTTATCACTCATTTGTATCTTGGTCTTAAATTGACTTTTTAATATATATTAATTTTCTTTTATTGTTCTTATTACGTTGATTTATTTATGCTCTTTTATGTATCTTATACTGTGTTTTATTTTCAACTTTTATCTTTTTTTTTTTTTTCTTTTTAATCTTTTATCCTCTAGCTCCGGTGTTCCCTCATGGGGATCCTCCACATCGTGGGCTGTCTCTCCGGCCTGCAGGGTTGTCGCTGCGGGGGTCGACCTGGACGGGATGGCTGACGGGCCCTGCATTGCAGTCCTGTGGCTGTGGTGGGGGCCCTCGCCTGACCCGATCTTGGCGGCTCCTGTGGCGATGGCCTCCGTGGTTGCTGGTGGGGCGCTCATGGTGTGGATGGGTCCCCAAGGTATTGCTTCCTCACAGTGGTGTCAAGCCAATCGTCTTTTATCTTGTCTTTTAGATCTCTCTCTCAAACTTTGTTCTTAAACCGTTTCAGTTAAAGAGACAGGAACTAGAAGGAATAGTTTTAATTCTATGAAAAGAAGAGTGGCATCATCTGTTTGTGTTGTGTGATGCGCGCTTGGGTGTGTGTGTGTGTGTGTGTGTGTGAATGTGTGTGATTTCAAATGTAAAGTAGATAGCATTTGCATTATTTTACTCTTAGATTTTTAATATATGTTTTTACACTGTAAAGCACTTTGTATTGCATGACAATGTATGAAAAGGGCTATACAAATAAAGTTTGAATTGAATTGAATATGCAACAATGACAAGCTCAAATAATACAAAGGTAGCATTTATAAACTGGAACTACAGACATTACTTTCCGCTCATTCAGTTAAAAGGCAAGAATGTTATGTGAAAAGTACATTATGCCAGAAACAAAGTGTTTCTTCACGTCAGTAAGCAATTCTAATCTCATGGAGCATCTGTCTGCCAAGAGGAGACAGAGCCAAACCAGCCAAGCAGCCCAAGCTTGATTTTTCTGTTTTACAAAACACTTGTGACACTCGGTGTCTTGTCACACTTTATCCCACAGCAACACTGAAATGGTGTAATTAGGGTACATTGCTCTTTACACTGTCCAACCACCACCTCATTTTTATTTTTTGTTCTTCGTTATGCCTACTGTGCTTTTTCCAACAGCAACATGTAAATTAAACCACACCTATAAAGAAAGCCAATGCATATGCATGCATCTTCAAATAGTGTTGAGGAGAAATGTAGTGCTAGACCAACCTGGGAAAAAACTGAAATGTTTTGCTTTATTCATTGTCTACAAAACTTATACCCATCTTTCATTCATACCCATCAAGGTAAATTCTAACCCACATTTATTAAATTCTAACCCATATTTATTGAATTGGATGGTGTCAATTCAGAGCCCTGCATTTAGCAGGTTGTTATATGTCCACAAAGTTTCTTTATTTTTTAATTACAAGTTAATCAATATTCTTTAAAGGCTCATTTTTGCATTGTCACTTTGTTTATTGCTAAAATTATAATCTCCTTCAACTGAATGCTTGGGTGATCATCAAGCATTAACTTTTTCTTGAATATCATGAGAAAGCAGCAAACATCTAACCTGTTTTTTATTTGCAGTAGCAAGCATCCCCCCCACCTCCTCTTCCATGTGTTTGATTTTCCTTCAGCAGAAATGGATTCTCAGTAGGATACTTCACACTGAAATCAGTTTAGTGGTTTCGTTCAAATTAAACTCGCCAAGATTAATACCGGCAGATATTTTCCTGCTGCAGGTCGGGAATTTTTAAGTAAGATGTCACTCTGTGCCTTTCAGAGTTAAGATAAAAATGTTGCTTTAGAGCATACCAATGCTTGGTTTGTTTATACTTGTTCCAAGTCACAATAACCTAATCCTTGTTTTGCACATTTACCATTTCAGGACAGCGAGCTGTTGGTACCAGCGTCTGGCCATGCTTCATATCAGCTGATCTTGCAGCTCCAGTGTTTTTGCTAAGCCTGCCCTGTGAGAATGATAAATTGAAGCGATACATGTGTGGTCTCACCTGTATGGCTCAGGAGTCTCATGGGTGAATAACTCTTCTCTGTTTGTGAACTGAACCTATCCTCTCTCCTGGGGGGAGTTGGGGTGCTGGGCTCTGTGGGGCCTCTGGGAGAACATTAACGCCCACCCACCTATCCCCACGGGTTGTAGCTCCCTATATCTCTGCCAGAGGGACTTGAATGTCATTTGTTACTGCTAGCATCTTACTGCATGTCATTCTGCAGGTGTGTTTCCTTTTCTTTTTGTAGTTGTTGCAAAATTTAAATGTGGGAAGTTGCTAAAAATTACATAATTAATTTTCCACAGTTGGTTCCCCTAAATTTCTTTAAAGATGACACCTAATGTGTATTGCTACAAAGGACTAAAGCTGCAAACAACCTCACCAAAATTTTGTCAGGATAAAGTGAAACACTCAGCTCCTTTCTCTTGCTCCACCATGGCAAGGACATTCAGGTTATCATTTGAAACAAAGAAACAAGCTGTTTGCTTTAAGTGATGCGGTGTCTTTGCTGATATACAGTTGCACATACTTTGCTCTCTTGTCTAAAACAGATGCAGTTACAAGGTAAGATGAGGAAAACTACAAAGGCAAAGAGAGAAAAAGGAGATGAAAGAGAATAAAAAGGTTTGACAAACTGCTTTGAAATGATGGACGTTTGGGCAATGACATGTAAATAGTATGTAAATATCTTGCAATGATGAGAGAATGACCATAATCAGAATTTATAGGGGGGGTGGGAATTGGGAAAATGTAGCAGACAAACTAATGTTTTGACAACTTGGGCTCTTGGAAACATTCCTGGTGGCAGTAATGCACCAATTTCTTTTTGTAAAGAAATATAAAGAAGAAGAATTGCAGAACAGAGCTCAGGGTTTACTGAACATATGAAAGGGAGAAAAGAAAGAGAAACAGGTGATTGGGATGAAAGAGGGCAAATATCTTGCTCAAGGTTTAACATGACATCACGTCTGTGATGTGCAGTGGACAGTAGAGGAAGAGCCACCCGCCACCACCAATTAAATTAAATAAATGAATAAACACAACACTGAGAAATTAATGCTATTCTTCTAAGCTCCTCTTAGCTCCCCCATAATTCAAACTGTGTTTGTGTGCAGTTTGTGGGATCTGGAACACCTTCCAGAAGGCAGCAGTTCAAACAACAAATGTCCAACACGGTCCAAAAGTCTACAACATCTTAGGAGGCAGCAGTAGTGGTTTATTTCTTCTTGGGAAGGCAGAGGACATCCAGGGACTTTCTGTGCAGACCTCACAGAGATGTCGTAGCTCAGCACACTCAATAGAAGATGGTAGAAGTAGAAGAGACGCTGTGGTGCCCTGGCAGCGCTGCATAAGCAAAGAGGCATGGCATCTGTTAAGGAGTGAATGGACAAAAAGGAAAAAAAAAATACACACAATGTGGTCATAATGTTAAACCACAAGCCATTTTCTATGTCTGGTCAACAATCCCAAACTGACGTTAAATATCTCCATCAAAGATCTTTGGAAATCCCAACTTAACAGAGCTGTTAGTGCTGGTGTGTTAAGAACATACCAGCACCTATTAATCCTCTTGAATCATTCATTGTCAGGTGGGAAAAAGAGGGAATTTTGCCCATAGCTGCAGAGGATTTAAATCAGAGCTTTGTTATTGAAGCCAGTTGATCCACTGTCATCATAATCTCACCTCAGCAGGGAGCTGAGCTGCTATTACAACACATTTGGAGTTGTTTGTTTACTCAATGATTAGCCCTCTGCACACAGAGTGGGAGCTTGAATGTTACTTAACATATCATGCATACTTTAGGTGAAAAGATGGGAGGTGAAGAGATATTGTAATATACTGATCCTCTCCAAGTGGGGTTGTGGTTGAATATTGTTTAATAACAGTAGGTGCCCTCATGGAAATGCACAAACTCTCCTATACAACCTACAATGGTTCCCTGATCTCTGTATTAATGGCTGCTTTTACTGCCAGTAGTTTACATGATACCACATTTATGAATAGAGGGAATAAATGGCTCACTATGGTGCTTTTAATAATGCTCTCCTCAGTGATTTGAAGAATGCAAAAATTCATTTTGACTAATTTTATATATTCATATATGCTGACACAATAGCCTACTAGCTTTATGATGTAGAGCTATAGAAGATAAATCTGTGACTTTAATGCATGCTGTGTTATACAAGACTTGGTTAAAAATGAAATGCGAGTTATCTTACCTAAAGAAGGATTGCTTTGAAAAGGACGCCAGTGGAATGAAGCAATGCTTTGCTTAGTGAAACATAGCCTGTTAAACATCCCCCACCTATTTCATACTCACGTACACCTCCCCAGGTGCTGTGCATTTTCCTTAAGAATAGCTCCGTCCCATATGATGCATGTACTCCTCATTATTTTTTTCAGTCTTTTTATTCCCACAGTGTGGTTTAAGGTGTTTAAACACAATTTACATCTCTAACTTTTGTCTTTCTTCTTCCAAACCCACCACCCCGCACGTCCACTTCCCCCTTTTTATCCCATTGTCACATCATATCTTAGCCAACATGATGAGAGACAAGAATATCTCCAATGGTCCTGACCTCTCTTTGATTTAGGTCTTGTTCGGCATGGCGTGTAGGTGGAGAAGGACCTGATGGGTAGCAAGTGGCACTCAAGTGTTCAAGTATGCATCCTGAATGCATGAAGACAACACGCCTGCTCTATTACACTCTCTGTCACATTCAGTTTCATAAATCAAACTGATAGCGAGGCTCGTTTGGCTTTGAGACATGTAGGATTATGCACTCTGCAAAGATGGACAAATAGATCCGACAGATCTGTTATGCTCGGTTATCAGGGGGCTTGGGTCCTGTCAAAACATTGCCTCATCCACTTATGAACTCCTTTAGATGGCTGTTAGTTACCACTCTCACCCTGTGAAGGTTTCTATGATGGTTTTTGGTCTGCAATACAGCATTGCAGCAATAATCCTGTCTACAGTAATTCAGTCAATAAAATAGATAACCTGACCAGGTACAGTGTTTGCCTGTAATGCTAGTTGTAATAAAGAAACCATATACTAATAATATTTATATTCTTATTTACCATTAAAGTTATTGGGCTGGTCATAAGATGGTGTTTCAGAGTGAAATCCAGAGTCAAAAATTGAAAATTCTACAGAAATGCCACTAGTATATGCAATGTTTAGCTTTCAGGCACAGAATAATTGATAGAAAACTTTGTGTTTATACAGTATTAGTATTCCATGCAGTTATCACTGTTGTCCTGTATTGAGCCACAAGTGTTAATGATACATCATTCTTCCAAATCCTGGCCACTGAGAGAAAATACTTTTAACAACAATGTGTGCATATGTTCACAACATTAATCTTGGCTGCAGTATGATGGCATGCACTGACATGTACTCAGCTGTTGCCTTCAGTTTTCCAAGTCTGTGATTGGCTTAGTTCTATAGATTGAATTGCATTTCAGTCAAATCACATTTAAAAATCTGTCAGACTGCTGCAGTATAATGTGAAGTATACTGCATACTAAAGATACTTGTCCCACTTGAGCCTACTATAACTCAGTGCAAGCTTGTTATAAGACAGTTTACACACACACACACACACACACACACACACACACACACACACACACACACACACACACACACCCACACACACACACATATATATATATATATAAATATTTATGTATGTATATATATATATATATATATATATATATATATATATATATATATATATATATATATATATGTATGTATAATTAAAAAAACTGAGTGATTGAAGAGAAGGACTCACTGGAACTGGATGAGAATATGAGACGCCCAACTATCCCTTTAGCTTTGATCTACAGGGACTTTGAGAGTAGACATGTTGGTCTGCCAGTTAGACTGTTATGTATGTCACCAGAGAGGAATTTAAAAAAAAGACCTAAAAAGATGCAATAAGTGCCTGCATGGTTCCTTTGCATAAATTAATCTGACAGCAAATTATTCAAAAGATTGCTGAAGTGATTCAGAGCTTGTCTTTTCAGACCTTGAAAAAACAGGTGCAATTTCAAACAGAGACAAAACCTCTCAAAAGTTCCCTCTGCTGCAGAGAATGTCAGGTTTATCTACCATGAGATGAAAGAAAAGCAGCAGGGTTTTGATCCAGACTCAGCACGCCACCAGGAGTTAACCAGGCCATTCCTCCAAAGCTCATGTCACCAAAGAGATTAATTGGCTTGGGTCTCTTCTGAGTATTACTGATTGGCTTTCACAATTGCAGAGGCTTTTATCTCATTGGCTCAGGCACTGGCTTGGATTGAATGAAAGAGACCTTTCAGTAGCTCCAAAGTCTAAGTTAATATCTGTCAGTCCTGCCATGAGTCTGTCGTCCCTTCTGGTGGTGTCTGCTGCTTTGTTGAGTCTTTGAATAGAAAGTATCATAATGTTATAAACTGACTCTTTAATTTTTGCCACTGAAACATTCTATAAGCACAGTTTAGAATAGATGGATTGAGCTACTGTACAGGATAATGAGCAGGACATTGCATTTTCACTGCATTGCCCTATCTCTCAACCATATGGGGTGTTATGTAATGATATACAAAAGATTTTAAATGCAAATAATTGATACAGAATTATTTATATGCCATGACATGCTATAGAAAACTCATTAGGGGACATGATAATAGCTGTATTAGTAGTGAAAAGTAAATAAATATCTCAGAAGAAAACAACCATTTAAAAAAAACTGTTTTCAGAGCCACAGTGACCTCCTACCTAGCCTGCAAATACTTCAGAAGCAAGCAGTGGCGGTGGTGGGGTAGGAGGGTTGTAGGGGTTTGAAGGTGGGGCTGAGTAGGGTTCGGGGGATCATAGGAGAAGGTGTTTGGGGTGTGTTTAGGGGTGAGACTGAGAGGTTGTGTGTGTATGTGTTTGTGTGTGTACGGTGTGTGTGTGTGTAGGTATGTGTGTGTGTGTGTATGCATGTGTGTGTATGTGCCAGGATGAGTGGGAGTGGGCAAGGATAAGGGTGTGTATGTGCTCTGGGCCCTTAGGGCCCTGGGGCCTTCGCACTGGCCGCCCTGGATTGCTGGTGCCTGGCATGGCCTGTGACCCGTGACTGTGGGGGCGCTGGCCGTGGCCTTCCTCTGCCACCCTCTGGGCGGGTATGTGGTCATCTTCATGGTGGGGTGGCTTGGGTTTGTGCTCTGGGTGTGCTGCTGATGGCCCGAGTCTCTGGGCTGCCCTCTAGCCTCCGTAGAGATGAGGTTGCATTTGCGCGATCACTCATCTCTGCTCACTCCTCATTCCTCATACTCGTTGACACAGTCACTGAGTTGTACAATGGGTTTATACACTAAGAGCTACTATTGTTTAATTTTTCTTTTTTTTTTAGATCAAACAAAATTACATAATTTCTATAATTTAGGATTAATAAATAAGATAAAAATTAATTAATTAAATAAATAATACAGATTATCAAGTGGAACCTTACACACATAAAGCTTCCTTTTGGCAAAGCAAATTTCTTCAGCACAACACAGCAGCCAGACCATCATTCTGCCTGCTAATATGCTGAACAGGACAATTAAAAGAAAAGAAAAAAAAAAGAAAAAAACAAGCAGCATCCCAACAGAAAGAATTGCTAATAGCATGTATAAGTAAAGTTTCAAATATGAGTGTTAAATATACTCATGAGTCCTCAGATTGTCCACCTTAGGTCAGTTGTTACAATCTTTGAGAACTGTTATTAGCTCACTCAGCACTAAGAAGTTTAGCCTTTAGTATTGGCTAGTTATAGCTAGCAAAAGCGTTAGTTCCATGTGCATAATTGTCCATGTTAAATGGTGAACTGTGCATTTTTTGCATATTGTTATTGGAGTAGCACCTAACAAACTTTCTTGCATTAAAGTGAATTAAACCTTTTTGCTGAAACTTTAAAAAGGACATATGATGCATTTTTTTTATTATTATTATTTCTTTTACATGCTTGAAATCATCTGTTTTAGTGTTCTAGATCACTACCAGACCAAAAAATTCCCATAAAAAACAAGTCACCTGCAGGCACTTGTTTCCTGAGTTCAGCCCTTTTGGACTTTAGTGATTATTGGATGTCACAAACCAGAAGTAAACCCCACCTGCTGGTCTTCAACCCCACCCGTCTCTGGACCTGATCTCTTTGGGCCCTCCCAGCTTCTAGAAGCAGAAAACAGTAACAACAAGGAAGCCATCCTCAACCATGAAATGCTCTTTTGTTGGTTGTAATGAAAATAACATAACCCTCAATAAACTTTCAGCTTCAGAAGTAATGTAAGCCATCTGGATCAACGTAATATTCCAGGGTAATACTCCAGAAAAAGTCAGTAAAAAATTGCTGGTATGCAACAAACACTTTGAACTGGATTTTTTTATCAACTAAAATCACATCAGGAAAGCACACACACTAATATGCTCCAGAGAACAATATTCCTAACACCATATAGCTAATACGTGGGTACATTCTCTTGTTTTTTAGCCAGTTTTTCACATTCGTTATAAATGTTTTAATTTAATTTTGTAATGTTATTACTTTCACTCTCTGCAAGGATCATGTTTTTGTTGCTTCATGTCTTTGTTACTCAGTGATTTTTAGATAAAAAATCAAGTCTGTGAATCAGAAAACCTGCAGCAGAGCCGGATATGTGTTTGACATCCTCTCACTGCCAAAAGTCTACGTTAGCCGCCTGTTGCTGCAGGGTTGCTAACTTTAAATTCAGCCATCAGAACTGTTGGTTGTAGACAGTGTTTGACTAAAATGGTTTTAATGACCAGATATAAACATGAATCTTCTGAAATTTCCCCGGCAGGCTAACACAGAGATGGCCCATGGGCAGCAGTGATCATAGCAGCAGCAGTACATACAGTTCGTGTGTCCAGTTCACAAGAAGATCGCCAGAGACATCTCACATCCTGGCCACCACATGTTCAGTCTACTGCCCTCAGGAAGGCGGTACAGAAGCATCAAAAGCCAGAAAAGTAAACTAAAGAACAGTTTTTACCCCTGTGCATTCACAACATTTGACAATCACAGATCGTGACTTTCTGTCTCCCCGTGAAGGTTGGAGTTTGTGCAATATTTTGGTTTAAGTGCAATTTTAGTATCTGATCAATATGATTTATTCTCTATTTATTACACAACATTTCAACACATTTTAGTTTTTATTTGTCAGATGGTGGCAGATCTTTGTACTTTTCAAAGTACAAAGTGTTTTTACAACTTTTTTTTTAATGTACTTTAAGTTGTATTATTTAATTTCATTGCACAGCTGCCTTTTTCATGACAGTAAAACCTTATCTCATCTGATCTAATCTTATATCTTATCCTATGCTTTACTACAACATCAACCAGTATGTTAGCTAGTCAATAAGGCTGTGTGGTTAAAGTAGGATGCTTTTGTTGTTGTTTACTACTGTATCTTTTGGAATACATGGCTGTCCTGAACTCTAACAGATCTGTTGATCTCCAAGCAGCAACATCATCTGCTGACCTGAAGTGGAGCCAAACTTCAGTAAGTTTTACTAGTCTTTAGTTTGGCTCCACTACAAAGCCACAAGACATTAAACAGCTTGCTTTCATACAACATTAATATTGTATACAGATTGAAAAACATAGATGAATGTTTTAAAATATTTATTAAAACTACATTGGGACTATATATATATATATATATATATATATATATATATATATATATATATATATATATATGTGTCTTTTTTTTTTTTAAATGAGGGATATTTGGCTTTTTCTGTGATGTCAGAAAGAACCTTATATCCAATATACTCTTTACAGGTGAACTTTGACTTTCTCATAACTTTTAAAAGCACATGTACAGCTGGCATGGTTGTTGGTGCCAGATGGGCTGGTCTGAGTATTTCAAAAACTGCTTATTTACTGAGATATTCACACACAACCATTTCTAGTATTTACTGAGAGTGGTCTAGAATGAGTATTTATCCTGTGAGTAGCACTTGTCTGCAAGAAAATGCCATGTTGTTATCAGACGACAGAGGAAAATAGACAGAATAGTTGAAAATTATAGAAAGGCAATAGTAACTCAAATAACCAGTGGTTAAACAAATGAATGAAGAATATCATCATCAAACCTTGAAGCAAACGACCGCAATAGGAGCCACTCCTTTTAGCTACAAACAGAAAACTAAGACTACAATTCACACGGTCTCACTAAAATTGGAAAAAGAGAAGCATGGGAAAGCATTGGTGTGATGAGTCTTCTCACCTGTTATATTTCAGCTGCCCCCCTCATGAAGGGTCAGAATTTGAGGTAAACAACATAAAATCATGGACCCATCCTGCTTTGTATTAGTGGTTCAGGCTGGTCGTGTAATGGTGTGGGGAATATAATCTTGGAACAATTTAGGCCCTTTAGCACCAACTGAGCATAGTTTACTAGTTTCTACCTGAGTATTGTTGATGACCATGTTCATCCCTTTATGACCACAGTGCACCCATCCTCTGATGGCAACTTCCAGAAGATAATGCACATCTTCACAGTCATATCAGGAACATTGCCAACATCTTGTTAATCTATGCCAAGAAGAATTAAAGCAGTTCTAAAAGTACTAGCTGGTGCAATGTATTATGAACCTAATAAAGTGGCCAATGAATGGATACACTCTTACAAGGAAAAAGAAAATAAACAGATAAGGCATATAAGAAACAGACTAGTAAAACTAGTAAAAATATATTTGCATACCTAGAAATATACATTTATAAAGCTGACCAATAATCATCATATTCATGATAAATTAACTTCTTAAACAGTAGAACTGTTTAACAGGAGCTTCTTTCTTTTATACTTGTGTGGACAGTTTTGGATCAGGATGTCTGGGATGTTTATAGAGTAATTTGTTCTTATTTTTTTTTTTATTACTTTATGTTCGACTTGTGAAATTATTTTAGGCTGATCGTAATTTCAAGTTTATATCCTGGTCAGTTTATGGAATAAGCTATAAAAGATTCATAGTAGCTAATAATACAGCCAACTGGACTCATGAAAAACAACATCAAAATGCTCAAAATTCACTTGTGTGTGGTTGTCAGCCAAGTCCCTGCAGACAGAGCACACTCATGCAAATTCATTTAAAGCATTTTAGTTTAACTTAGAGTTGCATGAGGTATTCCATAGTGATGGTGTCCCCTTTTATCTTTTCAAATATAAGTAAGGCTCAAAATTCTGACAGAAGACTCTCAGCATATTTTCAAAATGCAGTAAAGGAAGGAGTGATTGCTTAGGAGGCGTGGGCTTGAGGCTACTTACTGGGTGACGCAGTTGTGCTGGGGACACAGTGTGAATGACTCACCACCGCTCAGTGTGCCATGAGCAGTTATGTAGAGCGAGTAGGCACAGCTATCCAGTCATGCATGAAAAGCTGCTGTCAGAGTCTCTGATTCTCTACTGGTTGGACAGGAAGTCTGGTGGAGCCCTGACAGCTGCCAGAAGCACATTTACATTTACCTCATGAAACATCACCACTTAGCATGTGCACACATCAGAGGCACAGACTTGGGCTGTAACAGAGGTCAGCAAATGTTCTATATAATCAAATGGTAAATTCAAACATGGAATAAAGCATCACCAGATGGCAGGTTAATTGGACAGAATGCTGTGAAAATGTATTTATCTTCTAATGATTGTTCAGTTTTTCAAGTTTATCAGGTTAAAAAAATAAAAACTTTCTAAAAGCTCCACGAACAAATAGTGACCACTTTAAAATGATCATTTTGTTGCATTAAAGTATTACTAGATTGGTTTCCAAACTCAAAACTCTGTGCTTCTGACTCATTTTCATAGTATACTGACATATATTACATTCCTGGTGCTGTTGCTGCATCCTAAGGCTGAGAAACCACGCTTCATTATGGCGCCACACCACACACCAGCAGCTGACTTAACTCACTAGACATTTGGTACATGGATCAAGGCTGACTCAGCAAATAAATGCCAAAGAACATTATAATGAAATTACGTTGATTTATTTATGCTCTTTTAAGTATCTTATACTGTGTTTTATTTTCAGCTTTTATCTTTTTTATCTTTTATCCTCTAGCTCCGGTGTTCCCTCATGGGGATCCTCCACATCGTGGGCTGTCTCTCCGGCCTGCAGGGTTGTCGTTGCGGGGGACGACCTGGACGGGATGGCTGACGGGCCCTGCATTGCAGTCCTGTGGCTGTGGTGGGGGCCCTCGCCTGACCCGATCTTGGCGGCTCCTGTGGCGATGGCCTCTGTGGTTGCTGGCGGGGCGCTCATGGTGTGGATGGGTCCCCAAGGTACTGCTTCCTCACAGTGGTGTCAAGCCAATCGTCTTTTATCTTGTCTTTTAGATCTCTCTCTCAAACTTTGTTCTTAAACCGTTTCAGTTAAAGAGACAGGAACTAGAAGGAATACTTTTAATTCTATGAAAAAAAGAGTGGCATCATCTGTTTGTGCTGTGTGTTGCGCGCTTGGGTGTGTGTGTGTGTGTGTGTGTGTGAATGTGTGTGATTTCAAATGTAAAGTAGATAGCATTTGCATTATTCTACTCTTAGATTTTTAATATATGTTTTTACACTGTAAAGCACTTTGTATTGCATGACAATGTATGAAAAGGGCTATACAAATAAAGTTTGAATTGAATTGAACTGAATATATAAAAAAAAAATAATAAAAAAATAAAAAAAAAACAAGAAAAAGAAAGATAGAAAGTGACAGTGTAAACGATAAGTTAACGTTGGGCTGGATTTCACTTGTTTGAGAGAACCCAAGATACATAATAATTTTGCTGTTGTTAGAGGTGCGAAAATGCTCAAATCTGCCAAGATTCAGTAGAAAGACTTTAAAACTAAAGTTAGCTGGTACAAAATAGTGGGTGGGTGGGTAGAATAAATGAAAAAGAGAAAAGACTACAGAGCATAGATAGATAGATAGATAGATAGATAGATAGATAGATAGATAGATAGATAGATAGATAGATAGATAGATAGTTTTTTTTTAATAATGAGCATGAGTTACTTCATTGGGAGCATGAAAGACAAATATAAATTTTTTTTAACTTCAGCATTTCCATAGAAAACACATTTCACTGTGTACCAACAATAATCTAGAAGCATTCATAACTAGTAATAGACACAGCCAGGTGTGCCCTTTGATAAATCCTGACATTCTGCTGCAGGGCACCATGCTGGGATTGTGATTTACACAATATCAACACATTTATATTGTTTATATTTCTAGAAAAGTATTAATATAAACAATGTTGCTTTCAGAGCAGTTTGAACTTTGCTTTCAAATATCACTTCTTTGTACTTTTTCCCTCTGACTACATTTAATGTGAACATCCTTGACATAAACAGACATTCTTCAGAGACATAAAGTTGGTCCGCAAAGCTTGGCTTCATATGAGCAACTACAAAATATTTTGGGGAAACATACAAGGAAGCTTGGGCCTCTTTCAAGCAAATAAAGGTCAGTGAGCATAACTCAGGATGAAAGATGCTGGTGATTACTGAGACGGAAACACCACAAACCACAAACAAAAGCAAGCCTGGTCCAGATTCAGCCCAGATTTTGAAAATTCTGTGGAAAATGTAACTTTAGAAGACAGGAGTGCCATGAAATCTGATTCTCAATAATCCACAAAAGATGATAATACCAACAGGAAAGTTCAGAAATGGTGTGATATGGAAATATTTGCTTTTACTGAGGGAAGCATCAGTTTTGCTCTCAGAAAATCATAAAAGTCTTTTGTTTGTAGATTAAAGCTTAGTAGGGTAATGTAGCAATGCAATTATCAAGACATAAGCCTGCTGTGGTGCTTCCATAGCTCACCTGTCAGAGTGCACCCATGATCAGACACTTAAGTCCTTATAGACACTTGTATCCTGTATTATGATAATAATAATAATAATTGTATATTTATATATATATATATATATATATATATATATTTAAATGCTGTATTATTCCGGGTAATAATCACAAGGAAACATCAACCAAATGTAACCCTATTTTTAAATACTTTGCCCATCTCTGAACTAAAAACTGTTATTTTAATATAATTGTGAAGGAATATTTCAGCCTAAAGTAATGATCCTAGACAATGGATGAAAAATAAAGTGCAGCAGGGGTTGACAAAAGCCTAGTGTTTTCACATCATTGTCTTTCTTATCTGGTAACAATAATGACAAAAGGATTCAAGCCTCTTTGGAAAAAGGCCAACTTACTTTCTGTAGCTCCTTGTCATTCACATCAAGTGCGGTGGAGCAGGAGCATATTCTCAGCTGGGAAAAGGTTATCATGAATGGAGGAAATCCTTGGAGAGGGTGTATTGATCTGGGCCACAATTTTATACAAAGCTCCACATTCACCATAAAAAACCATAATAATAATAATGATGGCAGGAGTACTGTCTTTGGCTCTCATTGGAGTTTAACACAGAATTCTCAGGAGAAGCATCTCAATGACTTTTCTTATTACTTATTCTGCCTCCCTTTAGGCCATATCATAAATGTCATCATATGCAAAGCAGGATTTCTGAAAACCTGGCTGAATACATTGAGCTGAAAGGGCTGAAGACTCAGTCCTTCACCACTCAAACTGACCTTACCACCTGGCACAGCACTGGCTTAACTCTTACATAGACAGTTGACATTGCATTTATTATGCAATCAACAGCACTTTATTATCTTGTTTTGTTGTTATGTAAAAATGCATTGGAAAAGTAAATTGTGAGGATGAAGCATCCATAAGTTAAAACATTTTCATCAACATCAGGACATAATATAAAACTAACTGGTACTAACCATATCTTAAAATCAAGTTAATTCATTGTCATTATTTAACAAACACTAAGAAAAACTGCAGTAATGTGTAAAAAAATAAAATGTTTGCCATAGAAATGAAGGTAGATAGCACCTAAGTGTTGCTAATAAAATATAAACCATGAAAAAGCAGAAAATTTGACACTTTGATGGTCTGGAGTATTCAGGTGTGTGTAAACACAAGAAGAATCTGAGTGAAGCAATTCTTGTTGCATATTAAAGTGACATATGTAATTTCCCACTCTTAAAACTCTGTGTTCCGGACTCGTTTGATGGCACAGTGACATCTATCACGCACATTTCTGGAGCCATTGCTGCCCAGTGGCATCCCAAAGCTGAGAAACCACTCTGCATAACTTTTTCATCTGCAACGTGATGTTGCAGCCAAGTTTCACTTCACATTAGCACTTGATATAAACACACCGGATGTTTTTTCAGTGACTGGTTAAGCACAGAAACGCAAGAAGACATTATTGGAGGAAGAAAGGAATAGGAAGAGAGAAAGGGACAGAACAAGAGTCAAGATAAGACTGTCTTTTGCTGGCTCGAGAGCTCACAGTACAGGTAGGATGCAAGATAGATGGCAAATTGGGCAAAGGTAGTGCTGCGTCGCTGGGAAATGTGCAAAAGTTCTGTAGTGTGTTTTTAATCTGGGGATTTCACGGTCAATGATTAAAGGCTGGCTAATGTCAAAAACAAAATACTTTATTATCTAAAGCAAACAAAAATTTCTATAGTAGCAGGGGATCTCTAAGTCTGAGCATAAACTAACAAAAACTGAACACAGAATCCTGTAAGTGGTGTTAATGAGGATGTGGTCTTGAACAAAGAAAAACCTGGACTATTTGTACTGAGGGAAAAATAACAAACAAGGAGCAGTGGTGGCAAACAGTAACTGAGACAATGGTGTTATTTAAGGACAATAAGCAAAACTAACTTGGTTAGATAATGGAGGCATTGGGTAGGGCTGGGCGATTAATCAAATTTTAATCTCAATTACGATCTGGGTTTTCAATGATCATAAAAATGAAATGATGCGATTTTTTGCTCCTTCTCAGTTTATTCTTGTGCTGTTTTCAGTTGCAAATCGAGCTCCACTGGCATTGCAGCGCTCTGCTGCAGACTCCTTCCACAGCCTCGACCGCTTTGCTTTTATTCAAGCCGAGTTGCCAACACCTCTCAAGTTAGACTGAAGAGTCGCGACTAAATAACCCACCAGCTCCTAGAGACACAAAGCGAGAGTCCCTCTCTGCCCTGTGTGATGAGTGTCATGAGGGTGTTGTGAAGGACGTGGCTACAGTCCAATATTTTGCCACCACTGTGGACCTGAGGTAAAGCCACACCATAGAGCCGTATATAATTGTCACGCTACATTTTATTGACGCGGATTTCAACATGAAAACTGAAATGTCTCCAGACTCACTTTTCCCAGATCACACCGGGCAGAACATAACTGCTGGTCTTAGACAAACATTAGCTATGTGGGACCTGGATCAAAAGAAACTAGTCTGTTTTACCACAGACAAGGCTTCAAATGCAACACTGGCTGGTTTCTAAGCAAAACATAGTTTCTGACCCATGAAATACAATATAAAACCGGAAGTAACATTAACAAGAGTACACCACTTAAAATAATTCTCACACCCACAGAACAGAATGCATACTTGAAAGTAACAAAATCCACAAACCATTAAAGACAGAATATAAGTAGAAATGTCCTCAAATAGTGTTTTTGCTTTAACTTTGATGACACCAACCTCCTTGATTATAAATTTGTTCCACTGACGCCTACATCAAAAACTATAAAGTCACCTTAGAGGAAACAGTGAAAAAAAATCTGTTATATTACTTTACAGTTCTCAGTCTCACTCAGCATCAGATAAACATTATGTTGTCGGACAAAATTGGCAACAAACAGGAAAACTAAAAAAGGTAAAGAGGTTAAATCAGCAGGGTTGAGGCAATATGATGGCATCTTATGTTTTCATGAATGCATTTTAAAATTCAACACCACAGACAAAGTCCTCACTTCTGTCTTGACAATAAATCAGACCAATCAGACTGACAGAGAATTTCATGCTATTTCAGGCCTCAGATGTGAACTCTATGCGACTTCTTGTTGCTTCAGCCTAGCTACAGATCCCCAGGTTATTTATCAGGGATTTCCCCACAGGGATGGGTGAATTTCATATGGGATGCTCTATTCCACCTGACCTTGAGAATCCCAGTAATTTATTCACTGCTTTCAAAGAAACTAGCACAAAGAATTATATTAACGTGTGCTGGGTCAGGAATCAAAGCTAAGGCCATAATTCTGCCTGTGATTCTCTGTTTTAGAGAAAAAAGTTGACAGTGTGTAAAGTTGAGCTCAGGATCAGAAATATAAGTTGTCACTACAAGTGACATGACTATTCATATTTTCTCCAATTCACATCCAAGACTATGAGAGCAGCAAAGAAACTTATCTTCTCATTTAAATCTATTTTATTGGTGTTGATATTAGTTGGATTTTATGTAATTATTTTTCTTTTTATTCATGAATGGATCAAGTTTGGATGCAAATATGTTTCCTCGGCTTTTAAGTGATTTCTCTAGTCATACATCATAATGTTTATCTTTTCTATAATTCTTCCTTTTTTAAATGCCCGTTTCCCATTAAACTTCATGACAAACAGTCTGATTTTGGCTTCTGTTTGCAACTCTTAGCTGTTTATGGAAAATCTGAACAAACTGCTCAAAGAGATGCTGATGCAAGTAAACATGGCCACTTTCATTAACAGCCCAGGAGATTTAACATTTAACAGTGGCTTTTAACAAAATAAACAAGCTAGCAAGCTCTGCATTGTCAAATTTTTAATTAAAAACACAAACTTTCTTTTTAAAAAAAAATTTTTTAGCATTTAGAAAGCTGGAAGCAGAAATTAAAAATATATTTTATCTGATTTAAAGATAAAACCCACGTCTTTTATGGCTATCGAATATACAGAATCAGGTCAGGATGCTGTACATGATTAAATGCTAGGATGCTTCAGATTTTAATTACAGCTAGCATTTGAATAATCAGCATCAGCTGCATGGCATCTTGATAAATTATGACCTCTATTCCTGAAAGACTCATACGAGCCAGGGTTACACTGAAAAACACGTGAGAAAATTAACACAATCACAACTTTTTTTCTAAAGACTAATTTTGTTCTTCATTCCTCCATCATCAGGTCATGGCTGTTTTTAACAGATAAGTGTAAGCATGACGTTGAAGCCGATGGAACTGCATCTCCAAAGAAGCCAGTAAGCTTTTCTAATCCTATTTTAAAGAGCTCAGCTGGGGCAAGCTGGTTAATATCCACTACAGCCAGAACTAAAGCCTGGAGGTGCTGGTGCTCCAGTACACCCTGCAGATCTGGACCAGAGAGACGGAGTGTATAGCCGGATGGCAAGATGCAGATGATCTCAAGGGTCCCTCAGCCCGTGCCACAGCGGAGCATCACTGGAGGCATCAACAGCCAAGTTGTAAATACATTATGTGTGGCCAACACCAGAGGCGAGGTTGGGATCATGGGAGGCATAGGAAAAATGAAAAACTACACTTCAGGCCTGTAAAAGAAAGAACAACCAGCCAAGGCCAATTTGTTGAAAACTATGTCTGAAAGGACGTTTAAGAGTAGCCATTTTATCTGTCATTTAGTCCACATTAGGATCCTTTGCTAAATGTCTTACTTGGCAACAATTTATTACAGATGACCAAAAGCAAACAAATTTTTGAAAAAGGGAGTGGTAGAACAACACAATGTTTTTAAACTTTCTTATATCAAAACATGAAATATCCATGTGAAACGTGAAGACAGTTTATCATAATAGTGGATTTTCAGTCCACTACAATATATCCTTTACAGTGCCCCAAAATGCATTTTCCCTTTATAAACCAGCCATGTTTCACCCATAAAGTTAAAAAGAAAAAAGTACAGTAAAAACTAAGCAAAACAGCATCAAAGCCACCGATTCAAAGGAATGGAACAAATTGATAAAGACTCTCTGTGCTTATTGATATCCCGCACCTTTTTCAGCATAACACTGCACACACTAAATGTCAACAAAAAAGTGTGTTCACTCAGACTGTGTTTGTAAGACATAGCCACAACATGTGATACTTTTCCTGTCTTGCCTCAAAACTTATATCCATCAGGATAAAACCACATTTAGTTAAAAAAATAAAAAAATAAAAAATAAAAAAATCTATGTTTCTCATAGTCTTTTGGGAGCAGTTTCCCATCCAAAAATCACACATTTTTGCCCATTTACATGGAGTTTGACAGACAAAGAGAAATGTAATTTCTTTTTCTTCAGACAGAAAACTTCTCTTCATTTTAATAAACCTGCTCTCTCCTGATTACATCATACGTACTGCTGCAGCAGGACAAGACATGGAGGAAGAGGCATGGACCGCAAGCCTCTGCATGTGGTTCCTCTGTGTTCAGAACCAGGGAGCAAGAACTTAAAAAAAAAATGTGTTAACGTGCAATCGAATAATTAACAATGTTAATTAATTAATGCATTAATGCGATAACATGCTCAGTCATAATAATTAAACATAACATGTTATGAAGATATATAAATTACCTTCATAACAAACAAAGCCTATCAGTATGTTTTTTAAATCATGAACATATTAAACAATGGGTGAAAATATTACAGAAAGTTAATAACAATACTTTTCTCTGGGTAATATAATCCCTGTCATATTACACTCCAACAAGTCTGACACAGCCTATTACTGGATTCTACCCCAAAGATGAAGTAAATCTGAAAAGGAGACACCTTTAAAAAGCCTACCACAGCTGCTCTAATTTAAAAATATATATATTTTGACGATCGTAACATATAAATCCTTTGACACATAAGTTGAAATGCACATAAAACAGCAGGGAGACCTCATATCTTGGCTCTAGAAATATTAGAAAGTCAATCAAATTAATGAAACAAATAATAGAGAATTGGTTAGAATCCAGGGTGAAGTAGCTTGGCTTTTGCATCAACAGCACACAATGTGGCATGTGATCTTTTAAGTTCAAATGCATGTTCACCTTATTGTATTAAACTGACACTCTCAAAGATTCCTCTTAAATTTGTAGGCCTAAATGTACCATATTTGTCAAATAGGCAAGACTTTGCAATTCCTTCAAAGATTCAATGACAGTAAATAAGTAAGAAGTATATTTGTGAGTTGGCAGAGAAAAAAAATACTGCATGTACAAGAATAAAAAGTGCTGCATGAATATGGGCTGACATGGATGAAAACATTCAAAAGTGTTTTGTAAAACTTCATCCAGGTTACAAAGATGCTATTTAAGTATGGAAACATAATAGGAGATGAGTGGTAATTATCTTGCTTACCACTCCTGAAACTGAGGAAAATGTTCAACTGGGCTGTTTTGCTCTGATCATAACGACTAAAAAAAACCCTTATGTCACATAAGTGGCACAAGACTCGAGTCATACATGTGATGTCCTACAGTTTCTTTGGTTTAGAGCAATGGGCAGCAAGAGCTTGTGGTTGTTCAGGAATTTTTACTACATTTTTTTTTTCTATAATGAAAGCCAGAAGGACAATGCTTGCCCTCATATTGTCAATAATTGAGCCTTTTATCACTCAGTGTGACCATGAAGGGAGAAGTTAATATGTGACACAGTCTAGTGTGGGAGCCCAGTCCTTGGCTTGTGTAAGAATAAATAAAATAAAGTTTAAGCAGAACTTAATCCCTATAAGGTTAAAGGAGATGACGAGCCCTGCAGAGCTGCTGTGTTATCTGCTGACACCTGCAGGACAAACTGCAGCTCATTTATTCTTGAACACTGCTCGAGCTTATTTGCAGTCATAAAATTAATGTTACTGCCATTAACATTTACTGTCTGGCTGATCTATTCCCTCAAATGGATTTATCTGAACACTTCTATGGCATCGGGACAGAAACAACAGGATTGTGTTTAAATTTCCTTTTTCTGGTTGCTGGGGTGACGGTTTATGTTGTTAAGGTTGGTTAGCAGCAATAATGGCACCAGGGCTTTTCTGCACAGTCAAAGAAACTTTTTTCTCAACACTACCTCAAGTGTTAAAAGAAAACATCTTGACCTTACCTTGTAGCCAACCATCAGTCCAACTATTTAATACGGACAAATCCCAGAACAGAAAAAAATGACAGGGTCACAGTAAAGCTGCAGAAACTGTGGAAGGATTGTTGAACTTTACCAGTTCTGGGTGGGGCATTTGGCCTGATATCAACCTTAAACCAACCAACCTTTAACATTTCTATTAAAAACTGTCAAACAGTTAAGCCAGGAGTGGTGGATATATATATATAATGATATAACTAATAATAATAGAACTGATTTAATGAGCCATTCACAGTTTCACTGAACTGGCCGTGTGTACTTAGACTTGCATGGGTTAATCTTTAAGACAAGCATATGCTACTGGCAGGATCAACCAGGCAGCTCTGCTCAAACCCGCCAGAGGAGAGGGTCCCCGGGAGAGAGAAAGAGAGATGTGTTTGTATATATATATATATATATATATATATATGTTTCGATAAATACCACAAGCTTCAGTAAAACACTGCATGTATTATATAAAATACTCTCCTGCCCATATTTCTGACTCTGGTAGGGATAGTTTAAAGAAGCACAGGGTTTGGTCCTTTCAGTCACTAACTTTTAAACCCATTCAGTAGTTTTATTAACCCAAAATCATTATATGCACATATTGACTGGGAGATTGGGAGTATGTACACTCTCATGTGATACTCTACACAGTATGTTGCTGTTTGGATCAGCTATATAAAGTGTTCCATGCATGGGTACATAATTTTCTTAAAGTAAGTAAGTAAGGATGAATATGATTGTCTACAAAGTCATCCATCCTCCCACTCTTTGTCTTCTGTACCCAGCACACCACTCACTGACTACAGTAGCCCTTTAACGCTGATTAAAATTAAAATTTTCTTTTCATTATTTTCAAAGTCAGGCTTCAAAGGGTTAAACCACCAAAATGAGCACCATTTCTCATTTCATTCCAATCCAATGTTTTGCTTTATAAACCCTGCATTCATTCTTGTTACTTTTGACACTTGACACTCACCTAAATATCATATGGATACGTTTTAGTATCCATATGATACTGTTTATCATTTACATATAGCTTATAAGTCTGTCAGTAGTCTAGCTTGTAAAGAACCCACAGTACAGTAGGCAATTCTAGCAATCGCTTCAAACTTACGGAGAAGACAATCATTTTATTTGTTGAATTATATCTAGAACTAAACAGTATGTCACATGCATATGCATAAGGGCTACAGGACTTCTATATTTTCTGCTTTCCTGTAGGGATAAAAAAAAAGGAACACTTGCTGTTTTTTTTTTTAACAAAATTAAGAATGAAGCTGAATAAACAACAAAAAATGCACTGACTTTGTCAGCATCCGAAACGGTTCCACTTCTTATACTGTCAGGACAGGAAATATCACTTTCTACAGAGCAGTCATCTCATAACACAATGCAAGGACAGCATTTGCATGTTTCAAGGGGTGACACTGTCATTTGCATATATTTAATGAGTCTTTCAGGGAAAAAAAAACAGACACACACACACACACATACACACACAAAGGATACCTGCAGAACAAGCTGACATTGTTCAAAGGCCTTTTTCCCCTTTATTACTCACAATATTGGCCTTGGCTTGCAGACAGAGCACTCTTACACAGATAATCAGCAGGTTTGACATCTTTGTCCCACAGAGGTTGTTTTCTTTGGAGGAAATATGTGCACAGGAGATGGAATTTCATCTTGTGCTAAATGGATGACATAGAAAGTTAAGATGATACTAGTATGAGGACTTGTTCTTTAGGATGAGCTGGCAATCACCAGCTACCAAGTGTGTTACTGCTGGCAACACATAGCACCTCAGTCTGTGGTATTTTGATGAAAGCAGTTCAACTGTCGGGAGCAAAATAGGCACACTAATTACCATTGTAAGCTGATTTCCTGGTTCAAGCCCTCCACAGCAGTGGCTCTCCCAAGCTCAGGCTATGATTGTTAAACTGAGGAAAAGGGTACATGTTCTGAGGAAGTACACTAGGGACTGTGTAAATGAATGGGATTGAGTGCATGGAAATGAAATAAGTGTGCTCCTCTTAGTGGGGACAGCTCTGTGAATTCCAATGAGGAGAGGATGGTCTCCGTGGCAATGGCAACAACGATTTACATCTCTGTACTTCCTCTCTGTCAGTCAGTATTTTAATGTGAATCTATGGCTATGTGCCACTCAGTCTAGCACAGGCCTTTTATCTTCATATTGTCAAAGTTGAGCTGCAAGCCCTTCAGAAATGACTTTTCTAAAAACCTGGGTGCATTTTTCCATAGTCATGTTTATGCAGCCACAATCAGCATCATATTGATGCCTTTCTCAAGGCACTTATTAGATACAGATGAAACAATGGTGACACATAAGCTCTCCTCTGCAAGACCTGGGCTAAGTCAATTAATTAGCAATCCATGCCACAGAGCCAGGAGGTTGTGATTGTATCATTCTAAGCCGTCATCCTGTGTAAATTGACCAAGATTGAGATCTAACAAGGCTTTGACCTGGATCCCTTCCTAATAATCAGATGTATGAAACACTGATGCAGGAATTTAGTTGAAGGAGGCTAGAGGACATGTTATCTTTAACCATGCCACCAACTTTATTATGCAGCAGTGGTCACTTTCTTCAATGAAACTGTGGTGCTGGCGTGTAACCTTGAAAGGTGCATACTTTTAGCCTCATTTTGATGCAATCACACATTATATCCAAACCTGAAAGTTTCCACTGTGCTAATTTAAACAAAAATAAAAGTACTTCTTTTAGATTTCAGTCATAAATGTCAATGTGTCCTTAAGTTTTTCATCTGGTTCCCATTGAGATAATCCCTTCTGAAATGATTTGAGCAGCATTGTAATGTTAATGAACTCTGATGAATTGTTATTCATTTGCTGTTTGTAATATGCAACTTGTGAGTTGTAACCTACTGATTATTTTAATAAAGAAACAGGCAAAAAAAACAAAAAAAAACAAGGTTATCTGCTGGATATCTTTGGGGGGAAAGTGTCATTGGTGGTTTGTGAATGCATGGCCGTCCCCATGGGCCATATGTAAGGCACAGTAACTGGAAATGAGCAGACCCCCGTGGGTGTCAGAGAGAGGTTAGAAGTCTATTCACTCTCATTTTGTGTGGCCAGAATGACAAGCAGCTCCATTCACACCCCAGTGCAGTCAAGTGAAAGACTGCATTCAAGAATTATGTGCGACTACATAAAGCATTCTGTCTGAAACCAGGTTTTGTTTAGATTATATATGTAGCTACTAACTATTCAAAACTCCATCAGAAATTTAAAGGCATTCATTGTCTAAACATTTATAATTTAATGTTATTTGTTCACAAAATTTAGAAACTTTTAAACAAATGAAGTCACTTTCTGTTTGGTTGACTATACATTAGTGTTAATTTTGTTAACGAAAACTAAACAAAAATCTTTTCGTCAACGCACATTTTTAACCGGAAGAAAACTAGACTAGACAAGACTAAAACCCCCATTAATGAACAATAACTGGGACTAAAACAGAATGCATTTTCATGGACTAATAAAGACGAGACAAAAATGTAGTTCACTAAATAAAAACTGGGCTGAAATCTATGGACATTTTAGTTCACGAACAACAACGAGACCGTAAAATTATATGATTATATGATATGATTTTGTCAAATCCTGTCTCCTCCTCCTCGGTTCTTCCGCCACTCACACACACACACTCTTTCAAACCTGCAGCGGGAAGGTTTACAAACACATGGGACAGACAGGAGGTGGATTCACGGAAAGGTTAAAAGTAAAACACTAATGGCCATGCTTTGCACTGGGCCCAGGAGAAAGAGAAGACGTGATATATAGACCCATTTTCGCTACACTGAAGTGGAGAAAAAGTACTTTATGCTTGATTTTAGTCGAAGGGAAGGAATGTGGTCTGAAAATGTAGCTGGGAAAAACACAACAAAGAGACATGTCGCAGTTCACCACAAAGACATCGTGGTAAATTAACAAAAAGTTTGGTGGTGGTTGTTTATAATGTAACATTAAACCATCGGCTGTAATGTTCCAACAATAATGCTAAACCGACCGCAAACTAATGCTGGCTACACATGGATGCAAACTAAAAACTAAAACGTACTAAAACAAATCATCTAGATAAAATAAAATAATATGCCACATTTAATTCAAAACAACTTTAACCTACATTTTTATACACGAAATAGCCTAAATGTGGTAGTAAAGTAAGTAAAATTGTGTTTTGAATGTCTGGGGTTAAACGGCTAAAAAGGGTTGGGAACCACTGCTCTAGGAGTTTGTATCCCAATGTATTTATTTGGTGACATAAAATGCTGTTCTGTTTGTCTTCGGGTTACCATCACAAGGATATTTGATTTGCATTGGCATCAGTATTAATATAAATAAATCATGTAAACATAAAAATGCCTGCAATTATTTCTGCATAAAATAGAATAGTTATGTTTTAAGTATGAGTTTTAAATGGATTGTTAAATGTAGTTTAACAATGTTCTACTAACTACTAACAATGTAATATACTACTAACAATGTTAAATTTTATCTGCAGACCAAAAAAGGGTAAAATGATTGTCCTGACTAAAACTAGATTAAAATATTGACAGTTTTTCTTGACTAAAACTAGACAAATAAAATGATGTTTTCTTGAACTAAAATAAAGACTAAAATGCTCAACTTATAGTCGACTAAAACTTGCGTAAATAAAAACGAGATGAGGTTGACTCAATGTGATAAAAACTAAAAAGTGTGATTGAAACTGGACTAAAACTGAGATTAAATTTAAAAATGGCTGATAAAATTAACACTACTATACATCACCATTGGAGATGACATGTTGGAAACTTCATTTACAGTTTTTTATGACAAGTGACATTATAGATGATGTTAACGTCCTCTATAACCACATAACAATAGTTCTTATTGTGATAACATGCCTGTAACAGCAGACACTGCCTTTGATTATATAGTTTTTTTGTGAAACATAATTAAGAAAACTATTGTTAACCTTGTCCCACCTACACCATCTTAACATAATTAAGTTAAACTAAAATCCTCAAGACATTGGAGTATTATTTAACAGGTAAATAAAAAAAGAATATGATGAGTTACAAATCCCATAATCCCACATCTTATAGAGCATAGAAAATTTATTAAATGTTAAAAGTGAGACATTTTACCTATCTATACATCTATTCACCTGATCCATGTCAATTTAGCTATTTCCTAAATTTGATGACACCAAAAAAGTTGGAAACAGGCAAAAGAAGTCCTGAAATGTAAGTGGCACTAAAAAGAAAGCTGGGGAAACATGTAACTATAGTATAATATAATAAAGGTAATTGATAACAGGTCAGAAACATGATTGGATATCAAAAGATCATCTTGCAGATATGCAGAGATTCAACAATAAAAAAAAAAAAAAAAACTTGCAGGCATTGTGGAGCAATTTCAGATTTTTTTCAATACCAGACTTAGAAAATTTTAAATATATTGTATAATCCATGGTAAATATTGTCAAAATATTCATATAGTCCGAAAACACCTCTATATACAAGGCACATTACCAAAGATCCACACAAGAAGCCTATGATCTTCATGCTCTTAAGCAGCACTGTATCAAACAAAGGCATGATGCTATTACTGAAATCACTGCGTGTGCTTGGCAACACATGCAGAAATTGTGTGTAAAGACAATTTTGCTGTACCTTCTTCAAGTCCAGGTTCAAGCTCTATCATTCTAAGAAGAAACCATTTGTGAATATAATCAACAATGCCAACATCTTCTATGGTCAAAGCTCAGTCAAAACAAATTGAAGCAAAGTGGAAAACTATTCTGCACTCATACTAACTAATATATAAAATTCCTTTTAGAAATAATGGATACTGCACTCATTAGCCCTCATTTCAAATGCCTGCATCTCAGATTGTATGGGAGTCTATTAGTGTCTGAAACTGGCAACTTGTATATCTAGAAAGGTATCATCATTATAACAACAGTATATACAGGTTTTAGAGTGTGCTCATTCACATTTGAAGGGAGGCCTTAAATATTTCAACAAAATGAAGTGTAGCCCGGGAAATGCTTTACTTCACAGGACAGAATTACTGGCGTTCTTTTGCAACAGTTTATTTCAATGACAGTGTTGGGAAAGTTCATTTTCCACATGAACTAGTTCAAGGTTCAGTTCACACATTTAAAAATGAACTAGTTTAGTTCATAGTTCATAATTCAAATTTTTCAACTAAGTTCACATTTCTAAAAATGATCTAGTTCATCATTCTTTTTTCCCACTGTTACAATCTGTCCTGCCACTCCCCTGATTCTACAGCACTCCCTGTTCTTCTGCTCCTCCATTCACTCCTCACCTCCCTCATCCTCCACACCTGTTCCTGATCCACTCATTATAATCCAGTCAACCTGCCACACCTGTGTTCCTCTGTTCCCCAGTCCTTTATAAACACCAGCCCTTCAGTCACTCATTGTCGGACCTTAACCTACACTTCAAGGACTCACTCCCACTCCATTCCTGGCTTCTGCACCCCCGGTACCACTTCCAGTATTGGTATCTGTATGTTCGTTCCTCTGAGTTCTGTTTCGCAATAAATCTGTTAACCTGCTCTTGTCTCCTGAGAGTCCTGTGTTACACCCAGTATGTTGCTGCAAGCTGTTACCCTCAGAATACTGTTTTTTTGTTTGTTTTTTTTTTGGTGTTGCCACCCAGTCCACCCTCAAACAGGCTGCAGCTTTCACTCCTACAGTATAAAAACATGAGGAAAAACTTGCTTGAATAGTCTTTTTTAAATGAGGAATTATTAAACTATCTGAGGTAGGAACCAGGCTGAAGTAGGAAACAAAGGATGTACCTGAAAGTGCAACATTCAAAGTGCAAAACATTTAAACATCAATCTTTTCATGAAGTCACTTTTCAAATTTTTGTGAATGTATTTTTTCTGACTTGTTTGTCCCAAGAAAAGTTGTAGAACTTGGGTCATATAAGTGCAACATTCAGCCCAAATAAATATGTAAAAAACAAAATTGCATTTATCAAGTTTATGAAAGCTGAGGGTTCCTCTTTCCTCAAAGGCTGCAGGTCTCTGACAAAATACCGCTAAAGGTTTTCCAGCTGCGTGTGGGACATGAAGACAACGGAGCTGCTGCTACCGTATGCCATTATTTAGTTTTGGGTGGTAGAGGATCTGCCTTAGCATGCCGTTGCCAAGTCATTAGATTGTTTTTAGTGACATTTAGTTCACATACTGGAAGGCTAGCCGTGTGCTTAATTTCAATGTGCTAGTTCAGGTTTGGTGTTGACGTTGTTGATGTCTGGAGTTGCTTCTTGACACCCGCCGGGGAAAGTTTACACAAAAGGCAAGATTTCTCCCTCCTGGATCATCACTGACCTTTTCAAACATTTTTTAATTGATCATACGAAGATGCTGTAGTGATCATTGAGGCAGAGGCTGTGCTGCTGCCTTCATTGGATTTTGTCTCCATGTTTCAAATTTGATGACGCATGCATGGTGCAGCGCTATGGTGGCTGGTGTTGCCAGACTTGGTGTTTTTTGTACCTATATATATTAAAGCCTGTTCACAATGTGTTTTAGCTGGAATTTTGCCATGGAAATCTGGCACTCTCTTGAACAAAGTTCAACTGTGAGAGAACGCCGTTCACAAACGCCAGAATGAGCGCGTTCACAAGAACGTTCATCAGGCAGAAATAGAGTATGTTCACCCAAAATATGAGCGAGTTCATGAATGATCATTCAAAGAGCTCGTTCAGGCAAAACACTGTACCTGTGTTCTGTCGAAACATGCTACAGCAGGCTGAATATATAGTTTTCTCTAACAATCTGTGCTACCCTATCACAAATAATAGAATACCATATGTTTTTTCATACAATACAGTTTTGTGTGATCAAAAATAGTTAAACATATTTTTGGAATAATGATCTTTAAATTTGTCACGGTTGTTCAAAAAAACTTCCAATAAATGAAGGTAGGATATCTCTGCAGTATTTTTTTTACCCTACAAAAGTATACTACATGCAGGTAGGATGATTCAACAGTATAAATTAGGCTACCCTATCAAAGTATGCTACCTTATATGTATGCAGGTAGGACGATTCCCCTTACTGTTGGGGCGGCAGTGGCTCAGATGATGTGTGAATGTTGATTAATGTTTGGTGGTGGTCAGAGAGGTGCAAAGTGGCTGCTACGTTTTCGTCAGTCAGCCCTCAGGGCAACTGTGGCTCCATATGTTGCTTACCATCACCAAGTATAAATGGGGAGTGAATGAATAATGGATACATTGTTATGCACTTTGTGTGCCTTGTTATATAAATCTAATTTATTATTATTAAAATAGTTAAAAAATTTATAATATACAATTTCAATGAACATGGTTATGAATAAATAAAGTCTGAGTTTACTTCACAATGGAACATCTCACAAAATGGAGGTACAACTGTGATGCCTTAACCTATTAAAGTACTTAATTACTGCACATTGAAATTATGTTTTCATGTTGAGCACATGCGCAGAAGGCATAGGTAGCGCGTCTCGTAGGATAACATGTTGGAACATCGGGAAGGGAAGGCAAAACAATAAAAGCAATAACAATGAAAAAATCAAGAAAATACAACAGTGGGCTCTGGACATTCACAGAAGGACATATAAAAGAAAACACAATTATTAACAATTGTTATGACCTAACTCTGCGAGGGAAAGAGGCGTAACTAAGAGAACTGCGGACAGGTGGAAGCTATTAGAATTTATTGTTTCAAGCAGTGATAAAGAACAAACAAATGGTGGTAAGGTACAAATGTTGGCATTAGCAAAGTTGCTTAAACCAAAGAAAGCAATATAACAGCTATATAAAAACTCAAAACCAGCCAGTACGAAAAGGAAAACCAAGAATAAGTAAATGAGTGAAACTAAGGACTGGCCTCCTAAGCTATACTACAAACAGAAAGTGAAGAAGCTCCAATAGCTATGCTTATAACCCAAAATACTGTATAAATTACAAACTTATTCTAGCCCAACACATGCTAACTTTAACTCAAAGCTAACTATGAATACAACAGAAAGAAGAAAGAGAGTACTTATTACCAAACAAAGAGAATAAAAAACAGTCAGCAAAAAGAAGAACACAAAGCCAAACAGTTCTAGCACTGTTGTGAAACACTGTTCGCACTAAATGCCACCAAAACAGTTGGCATGAGTCTACAGCTGCAGCCAGTTTATATTTTCCCAGAGTGTAGCTGCGTTGTCCAGGCAATTATCCAATCAGCTGGTAGGCGGCAAAGGTGTGGTGCATGGAGCCAATCCTCAGCAGGCAGGAAGAAAGGGTGTGGTGAGCAGAGCCAATCTCCAGTTATTTGCATGCAAAAAAAGAGACTCATTAGGCAAAAGGGCAGGCAGCCATAACAACAATCAATCAAAAGCCCATCAATTGGTAGAAATGCTGTGTATCACTTTGTATACACTCACATGTCACAACAGTTAACATGTCAGACACTGGAAGTTACACACACTCTTTCTATTTTTTCAGAGGACATGGTGGTCTCCACTCATGCAGGCTCTCTGTGTAGTCCATTTCACAATACATCATCTCAATAAAATGCAGACAGAAACATCTTAAGCCCGGACACTTACTGAACTACTTGGAAAGTCAAAATTTCAACCATACAGAAGAGTGTTCTTGTCATACTGGAGGATGTTACAAGACTTTAAAACTTGGTTATTTTTTCTTTAATAATAACAGTCAAACAGCAGTAAGTGGTCAGTAATAAAAGCTTTTTTATTTTTATGTTGAAAGGGAATCTCAATGAAATATCTGGGACGTAGCCTTATCTTTGATGATTGTGAGGAAACTTCATGTATCATAATATCGTGAGGAGGCATTTTGTATTTCCTATGAAGTGATCAAATATGGTTTTTTGCCCAATAAAGGGTTAAATGTAACTCCTAGTTTACATTCTTACAAGAGCTGTGTACCTTTTTCCAGAGATCAGTCTCTATTTCACCATAAAATGGTTTCTTAATTAGCACTCAGCACTCAGCAAGTGTCGGGGGACAGATATAAACACCTGTGACACTGTCATCTGGTGGCCAGAATTTACAACATATTTGGCATATTTTTATACATGCAAAAATAAACAAAATAACACAAACTATGGCAGAAATCCAATCACAAGCCACCAACATCAGAGAATAAAATACACAACACTAAAACAACCAGCTATTTGTAAAAAACCTCACTGGGGCATCACCTAAATAAAAGATTACCTGCCTAAGTAAAAGATTATATATTCTGGCTACAAAACCTACACCACATACTGTGTCAATCAAAATATTATATAATAATATTTATATAATATATATTATATAATATTTTACATAATAATTTGATTCAGATTTTATGCACTTTACACACCAAGGAACCAAAGGTATACATTGTTCTAACAAAGCAAGGAACCTGTGTCGTCATATCTATTTGTTCTTCACTTTTTCTGATCTGTGTAATACTTGATGAGTGTATCTCTTTGCACCAGAGTAAGTTCAGTATCAAGTTTGAGGACATCCTGGTTGATCTCTTTTCTGTTTTGTTGTTTGAGATTAAGGACGAGACTGTATCCCAGTTTTGTTTTTTGTTTTTTCTTAACCAATGTCTTTGTGAATAAAATGTAAAACGCTTTTGCTCGATTTATGAACTCACAGATAATAACACAATATAAAGAATGGTTTATTATTAAAAAATGTGTATTCTTCAAAAGAATTTGTGACTTTTAATTCCCCACACTAAAGTTGTTTATTAGTGTGGAGCAACTGCCATGGAGTTTGTGCTTATATCATTTCATTTAAGTCAGTTTATAATCAACTTTCCATGTGGTGTCTATCTGAACTACTTCCCACAGAGGGGCATCAAACTGAACTGGGCCGTATTACACAGCCAGCTCTAAACATCACAAAATCATAGTTTAACTTCACATGAAGGTTCAGTGGTGATTCATTTTAGCCCCATACATTATTGAAACTATTCACAACAGGGGGCATGGAGTTTGTCAGGGAAGTGCAGGGCACACTCATGGTCATGTTTGAATAAAAAAAAAAAAACAAAAAAAACAAAACAAAAACTGGGCAATTACCTATAATTACTCCTTCTCAGCATTTGTACAGCAGAATAATATAATATGTCTCTGCTTAGGTATGTTAGCTTAGAGAGACGTTATGTTGTCAAATCAATTTGTGTAAATTATTTGACTTAAATGTGTGACCCACTGTGTGTGTGTCTATTCCTGATGAAAGATAAAGAAATTAAGAAGTGTGTGTGTGTGTGTGTGTGTGTGTGTGTGTCTGTGCGTGTCATTGTAAGACTTGTATGGAACAGCAGTCATGAATTTAGGAGTGTGAGCAGGGATGACCTGCTAATGAAAGCCCCAGATGTCTTTAATCAGATCTATGCTGTTGTGCTAAAAGTCAGAGGAGTCCATGCTGCACTGGGAGACATAAGAAAGGGGTAAAACTAGGTTTGGCTTGAATAGAAAGAAAGCAAAGGTGATGCAAGCAGATTTGTGTGGGGCAGTTTGTATCACGTCGGATATGTACTTTGAGCTGCACAGTCAGATCCAAGGTATCATTTTCATCAATATCCAGACAGTTCTTGGTGCAATGCAATGGGAGAACTGCTTTCAAACATTATTCACCAACAGGATTGGAGAAATTCAAAGCAACATGGGGATCCAAGACTAGTGGCTGCCAAAACATTACATCAGTAATTTCCTCCTTAATCAGAAAATTTACAATAAATGTGTCAATATGCTTTGTGGAACAACTTAAGACATTTTACATTCTTCAGCCAGAATGTTAGAAAGACTGTGGTTAGCCTATTTAGTATAAAGGATAGGTTAACCACTAAAAAATAAAAAAAATATAATTAATAATAAGATTTTTTTTTCAAGAAAATAACAAATAAAGCAAAATGTACTAAACCAAATATGCATGAAAGTATAAGATATATATATATATTTTAAGAATTTCTTTTTATGGATTCTGTTTCATTTTCATTTCACCAGGAAAGTAATGGCAATACTTACATACCAGTATGACAGATAACACACACACACACACACACACACACACACACACATTCACAGATTTACACAAATTAAACACATAATGTGCATGTATGTGTTTAATGAGAAGCATACAACATCTTTTCATTGTGCACTGTAGAAATACTTAAAAAGTATATAACTGTATTGATTATAAATTTAATAAGTCTGCATCTAAAAAAGAAGGATGTATTCAGGTTAAAGCTGAGATAAAGGCTAATTTTGGTTCATACTTGCATGTAAATTTATCTAATTTTCTGCTTGAGCATATATACTGTTATTAATTGCACGTTAATTAAATTTCAAGCTGTGTGCTGATGCCATTAGCTAAGTGGTGAAATAAAAAAAAAAAAATATTACAATAAACAAGCTAGCTAGTGAGATTCAAGCATCATTATTTTCTGTTTATATTTTAAGCTAATTGATACCCATTAAAGTTTATATTAAACATGAATTCATATAAATATAAATTTGCCTTGTTGGTAGGCAAGCAAAAAATTTGTATTTAAGGCTGATGATAGTACATTTAAAGTGAGATTCTAAACATAAAATCTCCCAAATTCATAAGATATATTTAAAATATATATTTAATTCTAACTAAAAAATAAACTATTTCTAGAAATGTGGTCAGCTTAAATATATAAATGAAAAGGGTATCCCAGGTTTATTTGTTATTTCTTGCAGGTGGGCCAGAAAATGTGCATACACACTGCCTGGCCAAAAATTCACTACCTGGATTTAGGTAAGATAACTGAAAGAACAAGGTTGTGAATACAAGCGGCCAAAATGAGTTTTCTCCGCAGGGTGGCAAGGCTCTCCCTTATGGATATGTGAGAAGTTCGGTGATCCAGGAGGGGCTCAGAGTAGAGTCACTGCTCCTCCGCATCGAGAGGAGCCAGATGAAGTGGCTTGGTTATCTGGTCAGGATGCCTCCTGGACGCCTCCCTGGTGAGGTGTTCCGGGCACGTTCCACTGGAAAGAGGCCCCAGGGAAGACCCAGGACACGCTGGATGGACTTCATCTCATGGCTGGCCGGCGAAGGCCTCAGGATCTCCTAGGATGAGCTGGTGAATGTGGCCAGGGAGAGGGAAGTCTGGATAAGCGGCAGACAATGGATGGATGGATGGATACCTGGATTTAAATAAGCAAATAGGCATGAGCCTCCTAACTAATGCAAGGGCGATTATCTATAAGCTGGAAACAAGCTATTTAACCACAACTGATGCAATGAATAGCTTCTTATTTCTTAAACAACCATGTCAAAATACACATCCCGTGGTCATGGAAAAGATGTTGGTCTGTTTAAGAAGGGTCAAACGATTGGCATGCATCAAGCATTTGGAGATTGCATAAACTACTAAAATTGGGTTAAGAACTGTCCAAACCATTAATAAAAACTGAAAGGACCATAGGGAACCATCACCTTCCAAGAAGAAACGTGGTCAGAAACAAATCATTAATAATTATAATCGGCAATCACTTAAATTTTTGGTGGAATCAAATCGAAGCAAAACAACAGTAGAACTCAGGGCTATGTTCAGTAGCGAAAGTATGCATTTTCACACATACAATGCAACAGGGACTCAAGGGATTGGGACTAAAACAGCCGTGTAGCCATAAGAAAAGCATTAATTAATGGGTTTAATCAGAGAAAAAGGCTTTAATTTGCTAGGGAGCAATGGAAGAAGGTCATGTAGTCTGACGAATCTAGATTTAGAGTGTTCCAAAGTGATGTGTGCATCAAGATAAAAAGAGAGGCAGATGAAGTGATGCCATCATACCTAGTACCTCCTGTACACGCCTGTGGGGCCAGTGCTATGATCTGGGGTTGATGCAGTTGGTCATGTCTAGGTTCAGAAACGTTATGTGCCCAAATAATGAGGTCATCTTTATATACTAAAGAACCAAATTTTTCCATCAATGGATATTTTCTTCCCTGATGGCATGGCCATATTCCAAGATGACAATGCCAGAATTCATTGGGTTCAAATTGTGAAAGAGTGGTTTATGGAGCATTCATCATTTTCACACTTGGATTGGCCACCACAAAGTCCTGACCTGAACCACATTGAGAATCTTTGGGATGTGCTGAAGAAGGATTTGCCACTCTTCCATCATCAATACAAATAATTTCTTGGTGAAATCAATTTCCTGGTGAAAAAATAAATGCAACACTGGATGGTAATACATCTTGTGATATTGCTGAAGCTCATTAGAACGGCAATTCTCAACTGGTGGGTCCCGACCCAAAAGTGGGTCGCAGACCCGTTTTTAGCGGGTTGCGAGCCATCACTTGGGCAAAGTATATATTTACGAAAAAAAAATCATCCACTTTTATTTTGAAAGGGAAATTTTGTCCTGTAAGTGCTGCCAGTTTACACTCCTGAACAGTAGGTGGCGAGACTGTCATAATGCTTTCTACCTGCCATTTTACAGCACAGAATAAGACATTCATCATCAACCTAGCTCTAGCCATAGACAGGCTCTAGCTGTATTCAAGCATGGTGAAACGCAGGTACGACCCCGAATACATTAAACATGGATTTTCGTACACTGAGGACAAAGGGAAACAAAAACCTCAGTGTGTTCTGTGTGGCGAAGTATTGGCACATGAAAGTATGAAGCTGTGCAAAATGAAACAGCATTTGGAGACTAAACACCATTCTCTCAAACATCAACCTGCTGTGTACTTTGAAAGATGACTTCGGGACCTGAAGGCATCACAAAAGTGCCTCACTTCTTCGTGCTCAAAGCAAGAGCAAGCACTCCGGGCATCGTACCAAGTAGCATACCGTATTGCAAAGATGAAAAAGCCCCACATCATTGCTGAGGACCTTATCTTACCTGCAGCTATGGACATGGTCAGAGAGGTGTTAGACCAGTCAGCAGCAGATAAACTAAAAACTATACCTCTGTCAAATGACACAGTGAGTCGGCGAATAGAACACATGTCGGATGACATCAAACAGCAGACCACAACTCGCCTTAAGACGAGTGGTCACTTTGCATTACAAATGCATGAATCCACAGATATAACAAACAAAGCCGTTTTACTCATTTACGTGAGACATGTGTGAGACAGGGACATGCAAGAGCAATTTCTCTGCACAAGAGAGCTTCCTACAACTACAACGGCAGAGGACATCTTCAGCTCCGTGGACTTGTACTTAAGTTCAGTTGGCCTAAGCTGGGACATGTGTGTTGGCATCACAACGGATGGCGCTGCGTCGATGACGGGAAAAAACTCCGGCGTTGTGAGGAGAATGCTTGACAAAGCTCCGAATTCAACTTGGAACCACTGTTTTCTGCATCGGGAGGCCCTGGCAGCAAAGGGTATGGTACCGGTGCTTGATGGAACATTAAGAGATGTCATCCAAGTGGTAAACTACATTAAACGAAGTGCAAAAAACTCCCGGTGTTTCCAAAAACTGTGCGAGGATCTTGGTAGTGACCATGTACAAGTTTTCTATCATGCTGAAGTACGCTGGCTTTCAAGGGGTAAGGTGCTGTCCCCCTTTTATGAACTACGAGCTGAAATCACAGCCTTTCTTGCCCAAAACAACTCTCCCCTTGCTGGTCTGTTCAACAGCAGTGTGTGGCTCGCACATGTTGCTTACCTCGCCGATGTGTTTGAACAATTGAACACTTTAAATACATCTATGCAGGGAAGAGGGCATAATATTTTTGAACAATATGACAAAATTGATGCCTTTAAGAAAAAGATATCCGTGTGGGCAAGTCATGCAACTAAAAAACGACTGGACATGTTCCCCAATGCTTGTCATGAAGCACAGCAACTGGACATGGCAGAAAAAAACGTAATGAAGAAAACCATCACCGCACACCTGAATAAGCTTCTCGAGCTCTTTAATGACTACTTTCCCGAGAAACAGAGGGATGATGACTGGATACGTGACCCTTTTGGAACAGACATGGAAAGTGTCACGTTGCCAAGCAACGAAGAGAATCAGCTGGTGGAGCTGTCATGTGACCGCACGCTTAAAAAGAAATTTGCGGAGGTCAGCCTCTCCCAGTTCTGGTGCAGCGCCGTGATGAGTGAGTACCCTTTCCCTTGCCACACGAGCAGTGAAAACTTTCTTGCCATTCAGCACTACCTATCTCTGTGAGTGTGGCTTCTCAGCTCTTGTTCAGCTGAAAACAAAACAAAGAAACAGACTGGACATTGGGCATGATCTTAGAGTTGCCCTGTCAACTATCACTCCAGACTTTGAGGCTCTTGTCAGAAGCCAAAAACATCCCCAGTTGTCCCATTAATTCCTGCAAACTGAGGTAAATGTTGTTACACCTAAAGTTGGAGTAGGCCAACTATTACTACTATACTTAATTTCATGTACTTGAATAATTTTGAGTTTTACTTTTTATTTGATTTAGTTTGTTTTTGTTAAAAAATAGCTGTGCTGGTTGTTTCAAGATCACTTCTTGAACTTTTTTTTTTATTTAAGTTTTATGTAAAGACAGTTAAGAACAAATTCTCACTTACTTCTTAGTTGCACTTTTATGTGTGCCTTCAGAGCATGTTATTGGCTGTTTCAAAAAAGTGATTCTGATGGCAACCCCATATTCAAAATGTAGGAGTAAATCGTTTTTGTTAAACATTATGCTAATTGTTTTAAAATCAGTTCTTTACTTTTTTTATTTACATTTATGTAACGACTGTTCTTATTGACTTCTCAGTTGCAGTTTTTCATGTCATGTCCTCTGAGCCTCTTATAATGGCTGTTACAAAAAAAAGTGATTGTTATGGCAGCATGGTTACACATGCCAGAGTTTTATTGGAAGTCGTTGCACTTTGTTTTTCATGTTTATGCATGTAAGCACTATTATTTTCCCAATTTGAGGTTTAAATGGAACCACCTTTTTTTATTAAATAAATGTGACATATTGACTTGTTTTCTTTCTTTGGGTCGCAGCTTGTTGTTGAAGGGTGTAGGTGGGTCTCAAACCCAAACCACTTGAGAACCACTGCATTAGAACAATGCCAAAGCAAGTGTGTGCTGTAATCAAAGCTAAAGCTGGTCCAACAAAATATGAACTTTTTTTTGTTTGTTTGTTTTGTTTTGTTTTGTTTTTATGGTGATGACATTGTTTTTGACCAGGCAGTGAAATAAAGTAGCTCTGGTATTTATTTTGATATACAGTAAAAGTCTTGTTTGGTTTAGTTTCATGGCTAGTTTATTTTTACCTTCTGCATCGGTCATTCACTTTATCCTAGTTTTCCCTATGTTTCTCTCTGTCCCTTGTCCATAGCCTTTATATGGTGTCAGGCATTTGCTATCTTAGTTATAGTGTCCATAACTTTCCTTATGTCAGTTTTTAATCCTACTTTTGTTCCACTGTGCTGTATTTCTTTTTTTTTCTTGTTTTTTTAATACTACCTTCATTTGCAGCATCTTTTGCTTAGCTTAAAATAAGTTTATCTATTACTTTTGACTGTCTGCCTGCAGAAGAAGTCAGTTGGTTGGGTCCTATCTACTAAGCTACAATCATGATGGAAGCTGCACTTAATTACCATCTTAGGTTGTAGCTCTGCTATGGTGGAAACACATCTTCAATGAGCTTGTCTTTATCATAAGTGTGTTTTCATCGCTGTGCAAACTACAGTAGCACCTATGTCTTCACCTCCTCCTGAGTGTTCAGATTATACTATTGTATTTATTTAAAACAATACAGCATGTTGTTAAACATTGTTGCTTTTGATAACAGTCAAATAATTTCATTGGGCATTTTAAGATGTGTTAGTTCTGGCTGCCTGACACACTGTTTACCAACCTGGGCCAGTTCAGTACCTAAAATGCAACAAGCTAATAGCAAAATTAGCATGTTAAAAATTATACATTCTATATTTCAGCCAGCAAGCTCTGTAGTGTAGGTAACCTTTTCTTGTGTATGTGTCCACTTATGACCTTAACAAAAATAATACTGACAATAAATTAGATGTCTGGTAATGTAAGTTTAGTTGGATACACATTTTGTTAATATTATCTTTTTAGGTAGGTACTGATGCAGCTTCAGGTATTTCCCTTTTACTGTCAGTGTCTTGTTAGTAAATATGTTATGCACAGCATGTATGCACTGCAACAATGCAATGTTAAGCAAAAAATTCTTAAGTAAAAATCCAATTTCAAATTCATTGGTAACTAAAAAAAAAAAAATGAAATTATGAACAATTTTTAACATAATATTTTAGTGCTAAAAAGAATTATCCAATAATGCAAATGGCAGTCCTACAGGATTTGTAGAAATATTTAGAATTGTAATATAACAAATGTTTCCCAAGTTTCTTCCCTAATACATTATGCTTGAGGGAAGTCTATGTTGAGTCACATAGGTAGATTATATGAAACAGAACTGGATATTCTGGAGTTGCACTGGTCCCCTGGTTCAAAGATGATGCAGACTCTGGTCTGAAAAACTGAACCCTGCTTAACTGTAGAGTCCATCCCAAAGCAGCTATTTGGAAGGAATTTAAATGGTCAAGTGATGCCTTATGTTCATTAAATATTATCTAAAGATGATGGACTGCCACACTTGATAAAATGATGAAATCTGTCTTGCGCTGAAGATTGACATAATAATAATAATAATAATGGATTAGATTTATATAGCACTTTTCAAGGCACCCAAAGCGCTTTACATTGTGTGAATCCATTATTCATCCACTCCTCACTCATACCTGGTGATGGTAAGCTACATGTGTAGCCACAGCTGCCCTGGGGCAAGCTGACGGAAACGTGGCTGCCAGTCTGCGCCTACGGCCTCTCCGACCATCACCGAACATTCATCCACACATTCATACACCAGCGATGCCAACACTGGAGGCAAGGAGGGTTAAGTGTCTTGCCCAAGGACACAACGACAGATGACTGCGGGAGCGGGAATCGAACCGCCGACCTTCCGATCATTGGACGACCTGCTCTACCGCCTGAGCCACTGCCGTTCTACTTTCAGTAGTGAATGGATGGTATCAGTGAGGGAAAAAAAAAGTAAAGTCCTGATATAATCTTTAAAGCAACATTTGTAAGGATGTAACTGAAACAATTGAATGGCAGATGTCACAGAACTTTAGCAGAAATCTTAAAATTTTTATTGTTCTTCTTTGAAATGATTAAACCTTCCAAAATAACATTTAAGGCAGCATTAAACCTTTAAAAACATTATTGTCGAAAGGAAAATAAGTCTTAGTCTAATTTTTTATCTAAGTATTTTTATTTAGAGTTTTTATATTTTTAAATGAAGGGGTGTGGCCAGGGGCGTCTCCAGCTTTTGGGGACATCGTGGGCTTAGCCCGGACCAGATGTAAATTTAAAATTTAGGGGAGCTTGATTATATATATATATATATATATATATATATATATATATATATATATATATATATATATATATATGCGCTGGGCAACTATTAAAATTTTTATTCACAATTAATCGCATTGTTACGAGCAAAATGTCTCTTTCCTTTAAAAGAAGTCCTACAGCTGTATAAAGAAAATGCAGTAAGTTTTGGTTTACAAACACGACATCAGGGGTCTCCAACCTGCAACTCTGGACCTTCCACAATGCCTCTAAATACATGGCTAAAATATTTTTTTAAAATCTATCTTTCTTGTCATTAGGTTGGAAACCAGGGACTTTTTTTCTTTTACATCATTTTCCACAAATATCTACATCCCTTAGAAGAAAGTCTGTTTATCCTCTTTTTTCATAAAGGTTTCATGTTTTTCTTTATTTTAAAACCTAAAAATAAATATAAATATAAATACAAATGTGGTTCTTCTAAATAACAAATATCCTATGGTGGCTCTTCATTAAAAATATATATTATGTTGCCTTCTTGAAAAGGTCTCGTAACATTTGCAGCTCTAAAGGAGTTTTATTTATTGGGCAGAGGGAAAAATGGCTCTTTGGATTGGAAAGGCTGCAGACCCCTTGCACTAAACACATAAACGAGTTTAGCAGCAGTTTTCTCTTTAAACAGAAATAGTTAAATGTTTCTTCATATATATTTATAAAATCAAAAATGTATGAGAAAGAAGGATGAAATGCTCAGCATTTACTAACTAAAAGGTAAAAAGTCAGCAGGATGAATTTAAAGCTGTGAAGCTGCTTCCTTCTAAACACAGAAGGAACAATATGTGATGAATATCAGCATCAGGTGAACAGACAGAAAGCAGGATTAGAATCTCACAGCTTCTAGATGGTGAGGTGAGAGAAATATTCACAATATGCACAATAACTTCCATCCATGCACCTTCAGTGCTTCATTATCCAGATTTCTGGCCTATAAATTCTCTAACCTTTCATTCTTAGCTTGACTGTTTAGCTTCACCTCTGCACCTGCAGCCTCGCTACCGGGAGTTAAGGGGTTAACATCTCGTTTCCGGGTGTAGCGTCAGATGTGCAGCTATAAACATGTGTGGTATCCACAGAAGATCCAGAATCTCAGCTAACGGCTCAGGGAAACCATTTCTATCACCAACAAACACAGTTAAGACAACAAACAATTAAAAGACCTGGTACACTGTTACAAAATCCTTGGGGAAGGATTTTGTAACTTTAGGTTTATTGTGGAGGGAATAAAACAAAGGGGTAAAACAGGAAGTTAACTGAAATCCGAGTGTTGGGGTTAGCGGAACTGCTGAAAGAAACAAAGAAAACGTTAAAAGTAGCAAACCATATACAAAGAACCACCAAGTAAAACATCTCGAATGAAACAAACAAAAGGGTGCCCTTAACTTGGTGTGATAACTTACTAGCAAAAGGCAGCAGTCCCCTAAAACTAATTGTGAACAAAATCATACACATGATACACAGTGTTCTGGCTGTGCCACGGCCTCCAGAGAAAATCACAGCCGCTTCATTAAATGTTTTAGCTCACAATGGGCGTCACACTTCCGATGTAAGTTGATGTGTTGCAGAGGCCGGAATGAAACCACGCCGCAGCTAGAATGCACCGCAGCACGTTCCTCTGTCTCTGTTGTTCCACCTCCACGCGCTCTCGTGATGAAAATAAAACTTGACGACTGATGTTTTTAATCAATAGCTAGTTGGTGAAGGCGAAAACTGACGAACACAAATCATTTTATTGGTGGGTGCCATTTTCTGTAGATCAATGTAGTTTGCCTTGATTCTTTTCGAACAGTCCCCCTGCTCCCGACGGCCAGTCTGGGCCTGCCTTGGGGTCCTCTTGAACTGATATGGAGAATACATAAACTCGTCTGGATCCTTAGACATATTTTGCACAATACAAATAAACTGTTAACTTGAGGAATAATATTTTGTCTTGACTTTTTCTGTAGCAGCAAAGTTGAAGATACAGTTTCTAACAGTCCCGCTAAACACTTTGAGGAACCCAGATGATTCCTGATATGACACTGGATTGGACCCAGTAAGGCCTAGGAACACTTTGCTGTGATTGGTTAGTCAGATTAAGAATTCACATTTCATTTCTTGAAGTGCAGCATTGCAGCCAAACCCAAACAGATAACTACGCCCCTTCATTTGATTATAAAAACAAAACTTAAAGTTCTGCATTAAATGAAATGCCAATAAAAAGCAAATGATAAATAAATAAAGTATATAAGAATATAAAAAGCATTTATATATAGTTAAAAAAAAAAGAAATTAATAAATAAAAAATGAATAGAAAAATAAATTAATAACAAAACCTTAGTAAGGATTTGGGCTCCTTTAACCTTTCAACAGTGCTAAAATTGCTCCTGACGGTGGGTGCAGTGACACTGAAGGGATCTTCAGCGTGCATGACATTGGGAATGATGCTGATTCTGTCTGGAGCATTCTTTCTTAAAGGATTAATTATTTCAAATCAATACATTTGTATTGTATTGGTACACCAAAAATTGCATACCATTGTATACCAAAAAAAAAAAAAAAAAAAGAAAAGAAGTATTTTGGTACATCTTTTAGCCATTTATGTGCTAATTGTTTCCACACTGGAGGGATGCTTTATTCAGCAAATGTTCTATTATTCCCAGACTGGCAGAGGGCTAATGCACTACTTACAGCTGATCAATTTACCAATGATTCCTGCCTCCAAGAAGGGAAAAGCAGTTTGAACAGATTTGGCTCTTGAAGGGTCTGACCACAGTTAATTATTGAGTGTTTGTTTAAATGTTTACAAAAAGAGAAATTCCATAGGGTCCCTCAACACACTGGGAACAAAAATTGCACAAATTTCCTGTTAATTTAAATCCACCACTGATTTCACATGGGTCACATACCTAGCATTGGTGTGTAAACATACAAATTCATACTCTGCTGTTCTTACAATATAGGCTTTGGCAGCTTGAGAACTTTTTTTTTTGCCCTTTGGGCAGACTTGCTACCTGTCCAGGGTGTATCTTGCTCCTCACCTGGTTTTAGCTGGGACCTCTAACCCCCTGTGACCCTGAAAAGGATAACCAGAAAGTGGAACATACTGTATTACACCAGTTTTAAAATCGCTGCATTGGCTCCATGCATTTCAGGATTGATTTTAAGGTTCTTTTAATTGTTTATAAATGTCTCAATGGTTTTTGTCCATCTTATTTATCTGACTTGCTTTTAAATTATGAACCTTCACGGACCCTGAGGTCCTCTGGTATTGGTCTTTTAGTTGTTCCAAGAGTAAAGACCAAAACATATGGTGAGGCCTCTTTCCCTTATTATAGCCCTCATCTGTGAACCTCAGGGAACCTCAGGGCTGCAAAGACTCTTGATGTTTGTAAAAAGATGCTCAAGACCTACCTTTTTAGCTTAGCTTTTGACTGAATTTTATTTTATCTTTATGTAATTCATGTTTTATTTTTATGTCATTTCATTGTGTGACTGCATGTGATAGAGATAATAAAGAATTTTTTTTTGTTTGTTTTATTGCTATGTAACTTGTGTGTGAAAGGCTTGTTTTTAATATAACAAACATAATTTTTTTTAACCATGTAAAGCACTTTGTATTGCCTTTGAATTAAACAAAAATTGAAATTGAAATAATACAAATAAGAACAACTTTATTAATTCCAAATGAAATCGTGGGTATGTGACATGAATGGATAAAAGGATTTGAATTTAATGGCAGTTATACTGAAAAATTGTGCCACTCCAACAAAGTTGGTTGCAATTATTTACTCTCAATGATAGTTTTGGTATTTTTCAGTGTTTACCTTATTCTTTAAAAATAACGGCAACAGCAGCATAGGTTATGTTGATCTTTACACTAAAATTCAACATTTTGTGGCTAATAACATGCAATGGCAGCTACTGTTTTGAATTTCTTTATGTCATTAATTTAACCAATTAAATTCCTTACCATGAAATGCAAATAATTAAAGTGTTACTGTAATGAATGATTTGAGTAATTACCTGTCATTATCTACTCATTTCTGCAGGCACTCTGAAGGCCAGTGTGAATAGATTTGGAGCTCAACCTTGTTAAGTCTGGTCTCTGCAGTGCAATTGTCTGTAAATATATGTCAGAACTATGTCATATGTCAAGAAGTAATTATTTGTACAGGCATTTTAGGCTGCTATATGGCTGCAGTCCACATTTTATTTAGAAATAGTAGCTAATGGGGAATATTTTAAGGGTCTCAAAAAAAAGCTCAAATAAAATGCAAAAGAAATTTTAACTATGGAAAAGGAGCTTTTCTAGCCAACTCCAGTGGTGGCTAGCAATGCTTAGAAGGATAGAAAGAAAACCACCCTCAACTCAATGTGTTATTTTACACTAATTAGATATTTATTTCTACTTTTGCATGTTTAATGATACATGTTTCTTTCAATTCTTTATATGTATGTGCAGCAGTATGTCCTTGTATTTGTAGGCCTACATATCAACCCTGGATGTTTAATCACATACAACATCAAAACTGCCTGAACCATTTACAATAAATAATTCATTTCTGTGTACCTGTAAGTTTTTTTTGTTTGTTTTTTTTTTCTTGTTTTTTTTACTAAGAACAGAAAAATGGGCATGGGTGGCCTTACTCTCTCTCTCTCTCTCTCTCTCTCTCTCTCTCTCTCTCTCTCTCTCTCTACACAGCACAGCACTTAGTTGCTACATCTAACAACCACCATTTCCTCCTCACAGACAAATGTTGTGTTTTTAAACCGTAGCTGTATTTTGTATCCCAGAGGCAGGGTACACCCTGAACAGATCACCAGTCCATCGCAGGGCCAACACAGAAAGAGTCACACACACACTCACTCCTAGGGAGAATTTAGAGTGATCAATTAACCTAACATGCATGTCTTTGGATAGTGGGAGGAAGCCAGAGTACCCAGAGAGAACCCATGCATACACAGGAAGAACATGCAAACTCCACACAAAAAGGCCACAACCCCCCCCAGGTTTGAACCTCCCCCCAGCTGAGGCTCAAACCATGCAGTGACCTTCTTGCAGTGAGGCTGCGGTGCTGACCACCACACCACCATGCAGTCATTTTAACAAAAATACATAGTTAAAAATACAAAAACTCTTGTATTTTTTTATGTTTACCTATATTTTTTAATTGTCTAAACCCTGTCAAATTTGACAGAAAAGTAAAAGTAGCATAAATTTTTGACACAGATTCTTGTGCCCAGTCCTAACTTTGGTAAATATGACATTTGGCAAAACTGAAAGGGCATCTGTCTTCCAAGTGGGAGACCTGAGTTTTAATCCCACAGGGTCCAAGTTAGATCCTTAAGACCCTTAACACTAATACCTGCCCACCTTCAGATGTAAGTTGCTTTGGAAGAAAAGCATCAGTTAAGTGACTGTAGAATATGGAGTATGTAAAAAATCTGTTGCCTTGAAACTACAGCCAGCTTATTGAGTCTTCCTTGTTAACAGCAATATTTTGTGCAGTGAGCAAACCAAAAAAAGCAACATACTAACTTCACAGATATGTAAACACATATATTCATTAATACCTATAAGTTATATCAATAATTGGTATAAATGAATGAAGAATTAACAAGAAAGCTTTTGATTATAACGTGCATGACAATTTTAAATTAATTTAGACCAACACAAAAGCAGTAATATTGACATATGTCTTGAATTTATGCAAATAACTCAAAAAATTTACTTTGCTTTGTTTTAATTCTCTCCATCGGGACTGTAAACTCCAGCAAATATTCAAGGACATTGTACATTCTAAATTAGTTTGATGTTGGTTAAATGAAGTTAGCTACAAGCAATATGGCATTTGGGGACTTGATGTGGAGTTGAGAACACAGCATGATTGCTTTTTCTCCTTCACAGTCCTCTGGTAATGCTTAGAAGGGCATGTCAGGCAAAATGGTTTGAAACATTGGACTGTAACTAAATGACTGGCTAGCCAAGGAAAGTCAAATAAATATTTACAGTCCTTAAAGGGAATTACTGCCATCTAACGTTGGAATCATGTATTGCATGCTAACGTATATTGCATTCTAGCAACAGCCGCTATCTGTCAAAAAGTCTCGCCAACACCGATGAAAGCATGTCATCCAAAAGTTAATAGAGTGTTCACTCAGGTGAAGAAGTTCCCTCTAGATCATAATTGGTCAGGGGGTAAACATCTGTCAGATATCGTCAGATATCGTTCCTCTGTGTTTAAAAGACATAATGTTAATTAATATGCTCATATGGTGTTTCTATGTGTCCCATTAAGAAGCAAAACCAAAAATCAACACTATAGCTGAAAATTACTCCAGCGAATCTGCAGATAACCACCCTTAGCTCAAAAAGTCAGACCACCTGTCAGAAAGAAAGTCAGAGATGTAGTCGTTCCAGCACCCTAGGTCTTCCCTGGGGCCTCTTTCCAGTATGGCATACCCGGAACACCTCACCAGTGAGGCATCCTGACCAGCTGCTCAAGCCACCTCATCTGGCTTCTCTCAATGAGGAGGAGCAGCAAGTCTACTCTGAGCCTCTTCTGAATCACCGAGCTTCTCACCCTATGTGGCAGAGGCGTGTCAACCAAGGCAGCCCTACAGCATTCAGAGCCTTAAGGGACTCTGGGCGGACCTCATCCACCCCCGGGGCACTGCGACTGAGAAGCTTTTTAACCACCTCAGCGACCTCTGCCCCAGAGATGGGAGAGCGAACACCCATAGCATGCCCATACCTGTTCAGCACCTCTCACCAGGAGCAATTCCAGAATGGAAGAGGGTCCAGCCCCTCTTGAGGACAGTGGTTCCAGAGCCCAAGCCATACATAGAGGTGAGTCCAACTATATCTAGCCGGAACTGCTCAACTTTGCGCACCAACTTCCCTGCCAGAGAGGTGACATTCCACATCCCTAGAGCTAGCTTCTGCAGCTGAGGAGACCCGGGCCCTCAGCAGCAGCCCCAGAGCACCAACCCAAGTGACCCTACCCCGAAGACAACTCCAGCCTCACCTAATGGGCAGCAGAGGAGAGCCCCAGCAAGAGCCCCCCGAGGTCTCGGGGCACAGGTCCCAGTGGGCCAAGATCGGCAGCCACCGGCCCTGTCAGGGACCGGCCATCCAGGGCGGCCCGAGCAAAGGGCCCAGGGCCCCAGAGGCGGCCCCTCCACCCCCAAAGACAGAGGGCCCACACCATGCCTATGAGGACCACCGTAATTTTTTTCACTTGATATTTACATAATACATGTCCCACCTAAAAGAGACAAGGTTATAAGTCCGCAGTTTTCATTTTTCAGAAAGCCTTTTCATAAATTTACCCAGTAATAGATTTGTTTCGCTGCTAAACTTATTACTAAATGTAATGCTTTTGAAACTATTCTGAGATACACCACAAGTATGAGCATGTTTGTCCAATTAATCCATTTCTGTCCATGTGGTTTGTCTCAAGACGATGGCACTGGTGGCAGTCCACCAGCTGGGTTTACTGCTATGGTCAATGGGACTCTGCTGCCTGCCAAAATTGACGACAAGGTTCATAATATAACAACCAAGCAGTGATACAATGATAAGCATGCTAACTCTGGTATAATTGTACATTTTCCCATATAGTAGGCACCAATTTGTACTCATCATCTCTAGCAACACGCTGCCAGAGTTTCATGTCTGGCTACACAATGCTAACTGCAATTGGCTTTCTCACAGGGCAGACTCCTCTTTCCCCAAAATAGCTGTATTTGCAATTAAAGTTTGACATAAAAGTAAATAGTTCACCCTCAGGAGGAGAAAGAAGGATGGGTAGAGCCCCATTCTATCCTGCAAACCTCTTCACAGGATGCTTATAATCAGTTTTTCTGTTAACTATTCCTCTTAAAAATGGACCTTTACTGCTGTGTAAATGGCATTTTGTGCTGTCCGAGCGGATACGCCAATTCTCCTCTCCCTTACAGTCTAATTCATAATCTAGTCGGTAACTTCACCGAATTAATGAAGGGTGCTCCTGCAAACTGGAGGCTGATTTAGATTGATCAGGCACCTCGTTGCCAAATCCTTACTGGTCACTTGAGAGATCCAACTTCTAACACCATATTGTGAAAGAAAATATTTAACAAGAGTATGGATGAGTAGAGATCCAAAATAGTTTTATTACAATTTGTACAAGTGAGAGCTGTCATACGTCTCTTACAAAGTCTGAGTGAGGCTCTCCTGGGACAGAGCTTAGTAGGGTATTTAAAGGGTGGATCACATGTAAACAAAAAGGACCAGTTTTGAAAGCCATATTAATTTCTTGTCCTTAATGTTGTCAACCCCTTTCCCCTAGCAAAGGTGGGGTTGTAACAGAAAATTACAAAGTGCAAGAATCATTCACCCACATCCAGTGTGTTGATGGTTATCTTCTTGTTTTGCTAGTTGTCTTCTTTGTCGGGGTCCATCTGTCCTGAGGTTTAGGATGAGGTCAACCTACAGTTGTTTTGCAAACACTTCTGCATTCATATTCCTCCACTGGGTACAAGCAACTCTTAAAGGGTTACACAAGCATGACAATGCACAATGCAGCTGCACAAACATGTTTTACACTATTCTCTAGCACAGTGGTGAAACTTAGAACAGCATATATCCTACTGTGTGTTTGAGGGACAAAGCAAAGAGAAAGAATTGACATAAAAAAAAATGATGGATCAGAGGATAAGCTGTTTCCAGGCAAAGTGTGGAAAAAGCGTATATGTTCTTCTCTCCCTCACTGCCACTCTCCTCCTCTGGGGATGCTATCTCAACCAGCTTGGGGAGATAGCATGTGAATAGAGACTTTGGATGAGTTTTTCTTTTCTTTTTCTTCTAAGAAAATTATGAAGTCAGGTTCCAGAGTTTTTGGATTATCTGATAAAGAGCCAAACAACTTCATTGACAAAATGCATTCACACATAAATAGATAGTCTTAGAAAGTGTTGTATTTCTGTATAATGTCCATAAACACAAACACAAAAGCTGCCTTTGACACATTTTGGCCCACAAGTAGCTGACAACTCAGCCCAAAACCAATAATGAAGCTAAAATCAGAAGCCACCTGTTGATTTACTGCTAATAGTGATAAATGGAGGTTTAAAAAAAACAATGGTTTAATTTATAATAAAAGTATTCTGTTCACTGTTCATATACACAAAATAACTAACTTAATAAGAAAATAAAAAAAAATAAATAAATAAAATGACCAACTTAAAAACTTAATGCGGTTTTTCTCACCTCCACCTACAAACCCATTGTTCAGAATCAGAATCAGAAATACTTTTTAAATCCCGAAGGGAAATTGCCGCATTGCAGTGCTCCTTAAAACAATGACATACAGTGACAGAAAAGGAGATAGAAAATAGAAAAATAAGAGTCCAAGTGAAATTAGAATAATGTGCTGAAATTAAATAAAAATAGAAATTATAATTAAAATGAAAGATAATAAAATAAAAATTAAAAGAATATACAATATAAATAATACAATGAAGACATTAACAAATACATAACTATTTACAGTATTTACAATATTTACAAGTGGTTATGGCTCAGATTCAGAGCAGGGGTTAAACTTTTTTTTACTTCCTGCAATATCCCTCTGCATTCGATGCCAAGACTAAGATACAGGAGGAGTTATCTCACAGGGTAGACCAAACAAAACACAGTGGAAACCCAGAGCAAAAGCTACATCTGCCCTCACTCAGCCTCAAAAAGCAGGGACATCAGCAGAGGCAAGAGGAAGGATTTTTATTTGCCCCCCAACCTCCTCAACAGCACCAAGAACCAGGATGTATCACTACACTGCTCTTCAGGCGCAGTGTAGTGATACATACCGTACAGCCTCTTGGTAAATGCACTAAGGAGATTATTGACTGGATGTGCCTGAACCTTCTTCAGTTAAACTAAAACAAAACTGAGGTGATTGTCTTTGGAGCCAAAGAGAAATGATTAAAAGTCACCACAGAGCTCCAGTCCATAAACCTAAAAACAACCAACCAGGCTAGAAATCTGGGTGTATTGATGGATTAAAATCTAAACTTTGAAAAAACACATTAAGGGAATCACAAAGTCATCCTACCATCACCTTAAGAATATGATGTCTCAGCAAGACCTGGAAAAACTAGTCCATGCTTTCATCTTCGGCTTGATTATTGTAACAGTATTTTTACAGGTTCTCCCTAAAAAAATCAATTAGACACCTGCAGCTTATTCATAACTCTGCTGCTTGAGTCCTTACTAAAACCAAGAAAGTGGACCACATCAGTCCAGCTCTGAGGTCTTTACACTGGCTGCCGGCCCGTCAGAGGATAGACTTTAAATTTGTGCTGCTGGTCTATAAAGCTCTGAATGGTTTAGGACCAAAATGCATCAGTGACCCAGTGTGAACCTACCAGAACCCTGAGGTCATCTGGATCCAGTTTCTTATCAGTTCCCAGAGTCAGAACTAGACATGGAGAAACTGCATTCAGCTTCTATGCTCCACATGTCTGGAACAAACTCCCAGAGAGCCTCAGATCAGTGGAAACACTCAGTTTATTTAAATCCAAGTTAAAGACCCACCTGTTCTCTGCTGCATTTCACTAGTTTTTATTTAGAAGTCCATATCTGCATCTGTTTCTTTTAAGCTTGGATTTTTAAACTTGATCATGTTTTAATACTGTCTTTATCTAATGCCCTTTCTTTATACTTTTTCTTTTGTTTTTAATGTTAAAATATGCTTCTTGTATTCTGCAAAGCACTTTGAATAACCCTGTCATTGAAATGTGCTATACAAATAAACTTGCCTTGCCTATTAAGGACACAATGGGTGGACCACCTGCATCACTGTCATCTTCTCACCTAGTAGAGGTGGCATGATGGTACTGAACACGCTGGAGAAGTTAAAAAAAAACAAAAACATGACCTTTACAGAGCTGGCATGCTTGTCCAGGTGAGTGTAGAGACGGTTCGGCAGGGGATGGTGTCCTCAAGTCCAAGCTGGAGCATATAGGCAAACTGGAGTGGATCCATTTGTGGCTGTGTCATGGACTGGGCCACGGGTCTGTAGTCTTTAAGATTGCTGGGTTGCGGCATCTTTGGTACAAGCTCGAGGTATGACATCTTTCACATTACTACAACCCTTTGCAGATTGAGGCTCATCCTGAAGATGTGATGGAGTACACCACAAAGCTGAGTGGTATATATTTTAAGGAACCTGGGGCTTACACCGTCAGGCCCAGCAGATTTGCCAGTGCAGTCTTAGGGGCCCTCCCCACGATGCCAGATTGCAGCAAAACCACTAAAGTATTTTAGCAAACCACCCTTTCATCCCTACGAAGCCAGGGATTAGCCTCCATGAAACCGACCATGTCTGAAGCCAGGTACCAAAGTGGATAGGTTTGAGTCCTCTACCGTCTGTGGTACTGTGCGTACAGCGAAGCCGCACAACTCGAGGAAATGACGTCAATGTGATGAATACATGCCGATTCCCAATCCACCCTTCCTCGAGTTTTTTATGCTTTATAGTGAAGCATTTTTTTAAGAAGAAGCTCAACTTCTTTATTAGTCCAAAGAAATGTTTCTCTTTTGCTTCACAGTGAAATCTCAGCTATCTTCTCTTCTCTGCTTCCGATGTGAACTTCCTGCAACACGCAGTGAGCCTTTATGTACGCATGCGTTGTTTTGCTCTAGCTTTGGAGTGTTACTCTTTAGCAACCCCACATCCTGTAGTATGTACTACAGTGGTGTCGTGGGGATGTTAAAGCCTTTATACTAGTGTTTGCAAACATTTTCACACTGTAAGCCAACATGTTAACCAGCTGTTCTCCTGGTGGGAAAGCTGACATCAATAACTAATTTAATAAATAAAAATAGACCAACCAATATAGTCCTAAAACAGTTGTTTTATTGTCATGTTATCACCAATACTTTTCTGACAACTAGTTTGTTCACAACTATCTCATGTGGCTTTACCAGTTTTAATGAAATAGAATATAATACTTTTATTTTTATTGCACAGTACAATACAAAAATAAATAAATAAATAAATAAAACAGACACACACACACACACATCCGCACAAGCAGACATCTTTGAACATACAATAAAAATAGTGTACAAAACTTGGGTAAAAGTGCATATAAAAGTCGAAAGGCAGTTCAGGTCATAGAAGTGAGGGGCTATGGGATAGTGGGGCACAGGTTCAGCTCATGGACAGCTGAGGGTTAGAAGCTATTCCTCAGCCTTGCCATATGGCACTTCAGGGCCCTATAGCGCCTCCCAAAGGGCAGCAAAGAGAAGACATGGTGAACGGGGTGACTGATGTCTCTGATGATTCTTCAGGCTTTACTTTGGCAGCATGACCTGGAGATGTCTTTCAGGAAGGGGGGGGGGAGAGACCAATGATTGTCTGGGCCATGTTTACTGCCCTCTGGAGACCTGCTCTGCCTGCTTCTGTGCACTTGCCAAACCATGCTAAAAAGGAATATGGCAGTTTGCTCTCTAGAGAGCAGTGGTAGAAGGTTTTTTAGTAAACCAATGGGAGATATTGTTCTTCCTCAAAATCCTAAGGAAGTCCAGTCTCTGTTTAATGAAAATAGAAACTCAGTGTTGAGAAAACACTGTATCTTACCACTATTGTCTTCATCAGTCAGGGCATCTGATCAAGGTCTTGCTTTGCCATATATGTCAATCAGTTTTAGACATTTGTGCAGCTTCTCTCTGCCTCCTCCTCTGTTTTCTCTCCATCACGTTTCTGACCAAAAGCTGTATCCACTGGCACAAAGCCAAAAGTGGTTTAAAAGTCTGATTGGGTCAGCCCAGTTAAGAACAGTACCAGCAGGCAGCAGATCAACATGCTTCTTTGACCAGTTGTCAGAAAAGATAGTTCTGTGCTGATTTACGAATTATGCAAACACACTGACTACAATAAAAGGGGGTAGTTTTAAAAAATCTGATTATGCCCAGTTTCAGTTGGAATGTTGATCTACTGAGTTTTATGGACCAGTCGGACCAATAAATAAATAAACTATGTCAGCCAAAATATCATGTCTGCCTACTGGGAAAATGCCTGGTGTATTCAATACACAATCTGTCCCTGTCTAACACTATATACAGGCAACTGTCCTGCTGGACTAATTCTTTATTTTTAGCACATTACCTAGTTGTACACCAGTCCTTGTAATTTTAGAAATCCATGGTGATAATGGAGAAATCCAAATACTCCTTTTCAAAAGTGATCCAGAGCTGATGAATCCCACTAAATTTACTGAATAATGTTTAACTATGCAACTTGTATAATATTTGTGCCCAAGCTAATAATATTTAGCAACACAGTCTTGCAGTTTCTTTTTTTTTTTTTATTTTCCAGTTCAGGCTGTTTTTTAGGCTTTTTCAGATTTGACTGAAGGAATCCTCCACTGAGTGAAAAATGGACTTGTTTTCTACAGTTTAAAGGTTTAAATGTGAAAGTGCAGACTGCAGATTTCTTATTTCTCTCCGCTTCCAGCTGTGGACTAATCTACCAACAAACTTTAACCCTAAAACTTAGGCTTTTATTGTGTTAGGCAACTCCTCCTAACAATGTGGCTAAGCAGTCAACACTGATGGCATGCTAGCTGGAGTTGTAGAGGATTTAAAGATAACTTTGCCATCTGAACAGTTTCAGCTTCACTCTACAGAATAAAAAACAATTCAGTTATTCCTCTATATCATTACAGTCTTATCTTAAGTGCTTGAAAACATGGCACTGGTTTATTTTTCTTGCTTCTTGAAAACATTCACTTCACATCCAAAATACTTGGTGGGAAGTTTTGGCTCAAGATCTAAAAGAAAACATTCACAGGTTAAGGATCTTTAAGGTAACAGGACACAGACTCAAAGGAACAATGTGTGGGTTGGTCACATCAGTGTCTCCTGTGACTTGTTTATCTGTCTAAACAAAAGTGTATTTGGTCACGAGGTCAGACATGTAATTTGTGAAACCTCCAGGGAGGAGAGTCAGTGCCTCATTGTAGGTGCGAGGAAGGTGATACCTGAGACTACCTCCCCTGTTCAGAAATCTTCATTTGCAGAAAACAAAAAAAAAGTGAATAAAACTTTGCAATGTGCCAGTCACAAGTTCTTGAGCATGTTGTTAATATACAGTACAAAGTTGTCTTCTTCTACTAAATAAGCTCTTTGGCTGAAAAGTCTTTCTCTAAGAAAGGGATAAAATAGTCAGTGATGCTTTGTTTACCTAAAACAAAGAGATCAATCAGCCAAATCGGTGTTGCTACAAAGCAAAATCCTATTAATTTCTGATGTCATATACTGGATTATCAATGTAATTTCTGTATTTATATAAACCTGTAAATATTTTTGCTTGTTGGCATTATGAGTTTTTAAAAAAAAAAAAAAAATCCACTACAATCTCTTTATGTTGTGCTGACACTTTATCTTTCCCATGTTATCAAACCAATATGAACAAACAATTTCATGACATAGTAAAATACACACACCAGCTCACAGAGTGTGTGTTGCAACTTCATAATAACTGGAGCATTGTTATGTTTGCCGTTCCTTAGTTTATTAACGTAATACAGTCTAGTCCAAGTATGCAGATTCAAACCTCAACCTGTACGATATATTTCTCACTTCTTCTACTTTTCTGCTTCCATCATGATTTATTTACCTCCCATCTATGAATGTTAGGAGGTAAAAGCACCAGGTTAGGGATAGAATCCGTTTTTAAGCTTGGATTGTAAAACTACTATATATTGGACATGTAGACAAATGATTTCCCAACTTGTGAAATCAAAGAGATTGGATAAGATTGAGCTGCTCAAGTCAAATTATCTGTTGATCACTTGCTATCTCTATTATGATCTGTTAATCTGTGTTATTTGATACTGTAAGCCAAATTGATGTTTTTTTTTTTTGTTTGTTTGTTTGTTTTTTTAGTGGCCATTTTTGTCATTCTAAAAGGGAGTATTATTGTAGTTATCTGTTTTGATATGTGAAACAAAACTTAAAAATAATTACTGAATTGTACCATAGATGTCAGAAATAGGATTTTTTTTACTTGTATTCATTCCAGATATCTAATATGTATTTGTGAATTTGAGAAATTTGGAACAGCAATACACACAAGTGGCAAAAGTGACATCACTTGTCCTTGGATGAATGACATTTCAGTTATCTGAAATGATCATTGTGGATAGGAAGAATATCATTTTACTTATCTGAAAGGTTCAATTTGACTAGGAAGAATTGAATTATGGATATCAGTAATGCATCTCCAACCTAGCCATTAAATGTTATAACTTTCTGTATGACCTTATCCTGGTTGTCTGGGGCTTTTTAGTCTATAAACTCAACTCTACCATCACCAGCAGCTAGACTTCAGGGATCCTGTTCTATTTCCTACCTTTAATTGGGTCATTTCTCCCCTGTGAAATCTCCTCAGGGCCATCATTATTGTAATTCCCAACATCGTGTACATAACAATTATTGTTCTTTACTGCTCAATTATCTGTTCTTATAAGAATAAAATTAAGCATATATGTACATGTTTCTTATGCCATGTAAAAATATCCATGACATTTGTTGGAAGATCCAACATGTTTTTGTCACAATATTGCAAAAATCTTGTGGTATTTCTTTATACCAGCCTCAAACGTATAGGCCTTATCAAAGATAGGTTTCAGACAAGCTGTAATACTACCAGCATTGCAGATTTGTTATTAAATTTGCAATTTGACAAATGAACACATTGAAGGCCAAATTAAATGGAAAAAAAAATTATACTGTGAATAAAAATCTCTTGTTACTTTTACTTAGAGCTATTACTCCGTGCTGTGGCTGCTGCCTCAGTCTGCCTGATCCTGTTTGTGCTTGTATGTTTTTGCTGTCTAGTCATGGACGGGTTGTACTGGAAGTCATTTCATTGTGCCAATGTCCTGCACTTGTATAATGACAAATAAAGTCTTGAATCTGTTTCTTGATCCAGGGACTTTTTATTCAAAGTCTAATGGTGCTGAAGGCCTTCAGAGGAAAAGTAAAATGATAAGATATTCATATATAAGAAAATGGAGGACTAATAGTAAATCAGGTAGCCATTTATAAACAGCTCTCCTCTTCACTTGAAACTTTTCATCAAGCTCTTTTTATTTGGAAACTATGTCTAGTTTAGTAGTCTGTAATTCAGATTAATTAAACTCATTCAAAACTTCAATTAATGGAATTGATTATTTTAAACACTGCTTATTCTTTGTTTCTTGTTCATAATATAATAGTACACAAAGTTTTATTTTTTTCTCACTACCCTCTTTACCTTTTGGTGTTACTTTCTAATGACAAAACAATCTGAGAATGTCTTCTTTATGTACAAACTGTCCATACTATGCTACTTGGTGATTAAAATTACTGCATCTAATGGGGGAGTTTAAGTATCTCTGGGTCTTGTTGGCAGTAGAACAGTGCAGGAGACAGACTGATTGGGACAGCACCCAGTGATGTGGAAGCTGTTCTGCTCTGTTGTGGTGAAGAGAGAGCTAAACTGGAAAGTAAAGCTGTTAATTTACTAGTCAATCTATGTTCCAGTCCTCACCTATGGCCATGAACTGTGGGTACTGACCAAAAACCGTAGATTGCAAATAGCCTTATAGGGTCACCACCGGTGAGCTTACACTTAAGCTCTTTTTGCAGGCTTTATCAAGCTTGCATTGATGAAACTTCGTTTCAGATCGGTGTGGTTTGTGAAAGGAGCAAAGTGGAATGGGGAAGGAGTCAGGGTTGACCCACCTCTGATACCCGTTTGAGCCAGCACAGGAGGTAGTAAAAGATGCAAAATGAGCCAGCCTCGTGCTTTTGCACATGAGAGTGGGATGTTGTGAGTCATAATGTACGAGACTCGCATGTCGTGGGATTTAAAAGTGTAAACAGTCAGCACATAATCCTACATTTACTTGGTCTAAATATTTATTCATGTAGTCATCATGTGTAATACTATGTGCTACATTTGGGCTAACTGGGAAGATTGTACAAGAGATCTTACAGATGCACATTTTTATAAATTAATTTCACGCTTCCACTGACCCCACACTACCAAAATCATTTGTAAAAAAAAAAAAAAAACACATTGGAACAAGATTAGGCTGGCTTGTTTGGTTCATGTGTAAACTGGCAACGGTTTATTAGCGAGGGGCTCATCATTGTGGCCATATGGCAGTAATTGTGTAAAAGGGGCTAAAGGGATAGGGTCAGGAGCTGTGTCATCCAGGAGAGTAGGGATACTGCTGCACTGTATCAAAATGAGAAGGTTCATTTAGTCAGGATGGAGCTTACTGCCTCCCAGTGGATGTTGGACATGTCCCACCAGGAGGAGACCAAGGGCAATTTTTAGGGTTTGTTAGATGGTTTTTAATATATCTGTTAGTTTGGGGATGCCTTTGTGTCCCTCTAGAACATCCGGTCCTCATGAGCTACTGTCCTGCAGGTTTTGGATTCTACCTTGATGCAACAGACCTGACTCAAATCACTGGGTCATTAACAGGCTTGTGCAAAAGTGTGTTGTAGTAGGAGACATCTAAAACCTGCAGGACAGTAGCTCATGAGGACCGGAGTTGGATACCCCTGCTCTAGAAGAAGTGCTCTGAGTTAGGTTTTAACATGTATGAATGTTGGAGCTGCAAATCAGTTCTTGTTATGATTAATTAGGAAGTGAAAGGTTAAATTTAAATATTATTAAAGGTTAAAGTCCAACAGAAAACATCCTTACTGGGAAGGAGTCCCTTTGACCTTTAACAGATGCTTAGTTCCTGGATGAAAATGCTTAGACTGAAAAAGAAATTTCTTTTTTTATTATTATTTTAACCCCAATCAAATTACTCAAGTCTGGTATTTTAAAAGCTAATGATTAATGTACAATAAATAAATAAATAAAAAATTTGTTTGTAATTTTATTTTTTTTATTTGAATTTTTGCCAGAAATGTTTCTATGCGGTGGCCACCCAGTCCATCCAGTTTTTGGATGCAAAAGTTATACAGTAGTTGCAGTGTCCACTTTATTAGCTTGTTTATCAAGAAAAATGATACATTAATGTATGTTGTTATTGCAGCTCATGCAATAAAGATGGCAGAATATTGCCTTTCCTATCACAAACAACACAGAACGTTAGCCTGAGCAAAGCTCTTTTCAGATCATCACAGAGGAGTTCACTGCATGTACACCAGCAACACCACCATGCTCTGTGGAGGTTGCTGTAGCCAATCTTCTTTCACCTTAGAGGAATTTACACCAGGCCATGTTAGCGGATCCCCTGGAGGGATCAACAAAGACCCTGACTCACCTGAGTCTCAGAGGGCTACCGCACCATCAGTTGCTGGCTAGGCTGGCTTCTGGTGAGCATCTTTCATCCGTCCATCAGACTGCTGAAGCCGTATCAGCTGCTCAGAGGATTAGGTGATGGCATTTTTTCCTTCCACTTTCCTTTCCACAGCAAGCATCAACTTTTAATGCAGTGTACCAGTCATATACACATATCTGATTCTAATATTTGGAAATAGTCCATTTATTAACTTCAGATTTAAAAGTACAATTAAAATTTACTTAGTGTTTTACAATAAATGTTTTTTTTTTTTTTTTTTTTCCAATAGTATTTTCAGACATATTTCCAAAAGTAAAAATGTATACTCCTGTATTCTAGTGGAGTTCTTTAAGTTTTAACCCTTGATTAGCTTTTGGAATCCAGCAAATTTTAGTTTGGATGTTATATATACAGCTCGAAAATGTTTTAAAAATCCAGTGTTGTACAGTAAGATTAAGATACAGAGCACGTTTTCACTGTTTCTCCTTTGCATCCAAATCAGTAAATATCCTGTGAGTGAGAAGATTGGCATTTTAAGTTTATATATTTAACTAAATAAACTATTAGAAACATTTTAACGAGGCTACGCAGAATTACCAGTCTACTTTGAATGATTTTAGTAAACATCTATGCATTGTGTTTTAATCTCCACAATAATGCATTTTTGCCCCAAACTTCCAGCAATACCTTACACAGATGAGCCATAAAATTAAAACCACTGATGAATAAAATGCTGAATATCACATCCTACTGAAAATATCTGCACATGGATACTGCCTTGACAGTGATGGAGCTGTTTCTTTGAAATGTCATTTTTTTTGCTTTGTAACAAAGTTTGATTAACTTAAGTCTTTAAAGAATGTATTATTATTATTATTATTATTAATATTAATATTATTATTATTATTAACAACTACAATAATAATATTAATAATATTTTGTTGTCTCTTATTATAATATCCTAGCTCCATGTTTTATTCTCAGAATGCTTTCCTTATTAACTTGTCTTTTCCTATTTTATTTATAATCCAGAAAAAAAATAGAGAAAAAAAAAATAGCAAGGCCCTCCAGTACTCAAAAGTGAATATTCACAGGTAAAATTGTGGAAAAAAAAAATGTATATTTCAAACAGAATGAGCTCCACCAGAACAGCTAATACCATGAAATTCTGCAATACTGCAGCAGCAGCAGTGACAGAAAACATTATAAAACACACCAACTAGAATCTTGTTTCCTTTGTGATGTGTGTCTGTTTTTTTATTACGTTTTTGAATGTCAACATGCATGATAAATCAAATCAAACCTCATCGTACCAAAAGAAAAGCTCAGAATAGTCTCAGCTGTTTTCTGTCATCAAAGTCTGGTTTACGGAGGATAAAGTATAAAATTTAAAAAAACCTTAGAAAGTTAGAGGGATCCAGGAGCGTACAAAATTGGAAAAATAAGCTTTTTAAAAAGCAATTCTTCTTGTAGACTGAGGAAATAAATCAGAGGATTGTTGTGATGGATTTATCGTCAAAAACTGAAGTATTAAGTGAAATATATTATGTCCAAGGTGGATATTTCTTGTGCAGTTCAGAAGGAAACATCGTATATTTTTCTCAGCTATCTTCATCTAACAAACAAACTTAACACAAAATGTACAAAGAGGCTTTGTATTCTGCATTCCCTTTGTCAACGATTGATCTGCACACAGAAATACATCTGAATTGCTTCCAAAGGCAACTGACAAATCAGAAACTGACAGATGTGTGCAGACTTTGTGCACACACAGTATAACTACTGGTCCATTTTGGTGACTGAAAAATGCTGTTATTTTACAGTTTTGCTTTTTTAAATGCTAATTTACTGCTTTTCTTTCAGGATAATCCTGAGGTTGAGATTATACTGTTATTTGGCTAACTTGAAGTTTGACATTATTTTGTGAATTTTTACAAACGACACAACCAGGTACATATGAATTTAAATAATCATGAGTTGTACTTTGAAATGTACCTATGTTGAAATGTAGGATTGCGAGAGGTGAATGAGATTTTAGTTCCTGTTTATAATTTCTGATGGTTGGCCTCCTTCACATCTTCAGTAGATAAAAGGAAACCCCTCTTTTTTTTCTAAGCTTGCAGTCTTACCAATAAAGAAACTGACAGGAAGCCTCACAGTGGAACGCCCAGGTAAGACCAGCATAGCATAAACTCACAGACAGATCCCAAAATGATCAGAGGCAGAATAGAGCTTAACCTCTTAATTTAATACACTTGCACACACCAAGTTCTCTGAATTTGTGTAGACATGACCAGGAATCAGTGTCCACGCTTGGCCTCAAAATGGAAATAAACTTCCTTTGACCGTCACCCCTCATTCTTTTCACAGCGGAAAGGGTCAGGAGATCTGGCACTTCCGTCCATGCTGGGGGAGGGGAGCTCAAGTATCACAGAGTCTCCATTAAAGAAGAAGCAAACATATCATTTCCTCAACATCTGCTACCACAGCAGGTTTTTGCCTCCTGTAAGCTGGAAGGGTCTTGCACAACGGCCATAAAGTGGATTTAAACCAATAGGATGATTACTGCTCCAGCCTGACAGACTGGACTTGGCAGTTCTGGCACAGAGATCCGTGCTGCTGATCATTATCAGTCAGACACTTCAAATGCACAGTTACTTTAGGCCACCGTACAAGGTGCCCCAACGTGCCACAGACAGGCAGAGTCGGATGGTAAAAGGACAATTTGGCACAGAGAAATGGAGATAAGAGAGCAAGTCTTGAGTTACTTTTAAAATGTAGCATTTTTTTTCCTTTGCTTGGATGAATACATTTACAGAGAGTGGGCCACACCACACTTCACCCCACACTCATCCTAGTGTCCTACATATCCATTACACATAATGATCCGTGGAGGTGGTCAGTCTGTGACTAATAGGTCAGATGTGACCATTCTGTCTATGTTTTCCTCAGCACTGCATATCTGACTGTATCACAACAAATAAGGTACTCAGACACTTCAGTTCCAGTCCACCTCTTTCATTTCCCACTATATTGCTGAGGTAGGGAGCAGTTGCTCTGCTACATAACACCTCCTCCTCCCTCTCTGATTCAGTACACCTTAGAGGCAGTCTACAGGGAAGGCAAAGAGAGAGAGGCGAGGACAATGGGCATTTTCAAATGCTTACAGCAAATGGCTACAGCTAACATGTTACTAAGGTCAAGCTGGTTAAACACGCATTTACATCTCCATTGTATAAAAAAAAAATTATACAAATTATGTCAAAATAGATATGAAAGAGTGAGATGCTACCATGCTGGGGTGTGCAGTCACAGTGCCTTGTGATGTATTAGCACATCCAAATTCAGAGGGAGGGGCCAAAGTTCTTTGCTGTCATTTTTTTCTTTGCTGTCAATTCTTTGTATTGTTATACATTGTTATTTTAAAATGTTGCATGCGGATTTGATGTTGATTGCATTACTTGCACTCATCAACCACTTTATTAGATACATGTGTTCAGTTGCTTGTTGATAAAAATAGCTAATTAGCCAATCATATGGAAGCAACTCAATGCTTTTAGATATGTCGGCATAGTCAGAAGACTTGCTGAAGTTCATACCCAACATCAGAATAGGAAAGAACAGGGATTTGTGGGACTTTGAATGTGACATAGTTGCTGGTGCCAGACATGATGGTCTGAGTATTTCAGAAACTGCTGATCTACTGGGATGTTCATGCACCATAACACACCATGTCACAAAGTTCAAATAATCTCAAACTGGTTTTTTGAACATGACAATGAGTTCACTGGACTCCAATAACTTCCACAGTCACCAGATCTCAATCTGATAGAGCAGCCTTGGGATGTGCAGCCAACAAATTTGCATTTGTCTGATGCTGTCATGTTATTATGGCACACAATCTCACAAAAAATTGGAATATTTCTAACACTTTTTTGAATCTATGCTACCAAGAATTAAAGCAGTTCTGAAGAAAGAAGGGGGTCTAACCCAATACCTTAGGTGTACCTAATCAAGTAGCTGGTAAACGAATGTTTCTGGTCTGCCTTTAAGTATTTTTCTGTTAGTGCACAAATCAAAGTCCTTCCTTCAAAATGACCAAGGTTGTTTGCTTATATCCTTATCAACAAACAACCTGTTTTAACTTTGAATACATAATCTTTTCTGAATACTGCCCTTACAAACAGCATGAGGGAAATATGACTCATAGGGAACATTTCCACATCAGAACACACATTATTTTCAAGTGTTTTCTATGCCAACCCTCCCGCATTCATCCATCCTCTTCATCACCTTCTCTCTCCCTCATCTTTTCTCCCTTATTCTCTCTATCCAGCATTTGACCACCTTTCTCACTTATTCTCTTTTCCCTTTTCAGCCCCTCTACCTCTCCCTTTCTTCTCCATTTGTCCTTCTGATTATCGTTTTTCAGGTACCATCTGAGGGTGTCCTGTGAACCAGGGTTGCAGATAACTAAGACAGCACCCCCCATCCTGAGTTTCCTTCATCCAGCACATCATAATGCCAAACCAGGTGTCCCACCTCAGCCTAATCTACCACATTACACATGCTGTAATTCTTTATTAAATCACTAATAGCTCACATTGCTGTGGTGTGGCCCATGATGATGAAATACAGCTATAAATGTGGATAGCTGAATTAATTCTGCCTACGATACTGCAATGGTTGAAATTATGCTGATCTTGTTTAAAAAAACTTAATGCAAGAGTTGAAATTGGTCTGTTGAAAATCCTTAAGCACTGATTTACAAGAATTTAGGTAATAATAAGGATTAAGCAGCTTGACCTAAAAGTGGTCTAACTTCAAGATAACCAGGATTAAATGAGAGGAACAACTAGACACCACTCTGAAATCATATAGTGTTCAGTGGGCTTTTCTTTCATTTATCTCTAGACAGTTGGCTGACGAAGGTCTAAAGCCTCATTTTCACCACTGAGTGAGTCAGGATGGGACGGTTAGGGTGCAGATGTGGTGTCACGATTATGGACTTTATGCTGGTGTTTTTTGGGTTTCTGGTTATGTTTAGTTAGTTTTTTTCCCTTGTGTTCTGTGGTTTTCTGTTCCTGCCTCGTTAGTTCACCTGGTCTGATTAGTCATCCACTTCACCTGTGTCTTGTTATTCCCTCAGTGTATAAGTACCCCTGGTTTTCTGTTGTTCCTTGTCGGATCCGCATCATTATTTCATCACCATTCATGGATGCCTGTTCCCTCTGGTTTCTGTTTTGGAAATAAACCCTTTTTACCTGCACCAGTTCTGCCTCCTGCCTGCAATTGGGTCCTCACCTCCTCCGACGCCTGCCATTCATGACATATGGTTTGTAAACAGTAATCATGTTGTGTTCCTAAAACCAACTGTAACCTTATCTGAGAGGTAAAGTATCAGCCGGATAGCGATTGATGCCTGAGCTATGTAATGACATGATGCCAACGCAGCACCTTCCTTAAAGAAAAACACAACTCAGAAACTAAGGAGGAGAATGGCGGTTATCCAACAGTTTGTGTTCTGTCTTCCTGGTGGTGCTTCGTAACACCATTTTGGTTATGTCTTTCTTTTAGAGCATTCTGTAATTTTAGTCCAGTAATTTTCTTGTAATAATATTCTTATCTTAATGTTTTAATTTCTTAAGTGTTTTTCTTCTATCCTTTTAATTTATTTTATTGTATTACAGTGTGTCAAGTGCCACCTTTTTGGGGTTGGATTGGCTAGATTGTTCCCCAACAGAAGGGTCCCAACAAAGTAGGATGGGTTGGGTTGGATATTTGGGTACCCTTCCAGTTTTCATGTGTGGAAACGCAAAAAAATGTGTCACGACCTGCACCTCTTGGTGGAATCAAGGCATAAGCTAATCTGCTGACCCCCTGCACATTGAAATACCAGGTACAGCACGCTCTCGAATGTCTTCACTCCTGCTTCGTGCACCACAACAAAGCCCACCACTGTGTGTAAACTGAATGTCCGCTAGCATAAAATTATAACAGCAGAAAGAAAACAAGCCATTTACACTCTGAAAAGATTTTTTGTTAAGCTGATCTAAGTACATACTTATGGCTCATTTTGAGCCTTGAAATAGTCGGTTATAGCAATAAACTATGCTGAAGTGGAATGTTTTTATACATAGGCCTAAATATTTGTGTTAGTTGTGCTAGAAAGTCGGACTGAAAGGCGAGAATGAAAACATGGGGCATTGATAAACAGATTTGGTTGTTGGGACTTTAAATGGGAAACTGATTACAGCTCAAGTCCTCCTCCAGTCCAGACACAGTCCTAACAATTTCCATTAAAGTTGCTGAGGTAAGTCTTTTTTAGGCAAATTTTTCATTTCAAAATAACATTAAAGTAAATTCCATAAAACTGTAAATCAAATGTATATAATTATAATATTTACACTGACATATTGATAGTTGGAAGCATCTCTGTTAATAAAGTAGATTTGACCAGTTATCTTAAAATAAACGTTAAAACTGAATTAAAATTGTTCTGCATTAAAGATTTTCATGCTGAGTGTTTACAGCAGATTACTGCTACATCATTATAGATAAACCAAGCACAGTTATATTTATATTACGGCTCAAAGTCATTTAAAATATTTAATCGCCATTAATCACGAGAGTCCTGAGTTAGCTTGCAGTTATTCACATGTGAATCACAGATTTTTTTTATTTTTTTTTTTTATCAGTTTCTAAATTTAACATATGTAAACATAACCTCTTTACACACATACACTCTCTCATATTCAAACACTTCTGACAGCTTCACCTTCGTTTAGAAACAAACATAACTAGGACTAAATTGCTTTCATGCTCAAGCACTGTTATCAATTTCTTTAGTTTATCCAGATCAGAGTTTGAAAGGTTGTTGTTTGTAGAAGTATCAGGATGTCTCATCTGGAAGCTATCCATCACATTCTGTCTTTAGAGGCGGAGGAGGGCTCTCTGAACAGGCTGCTTTGTTGCACAGCAGGGGGTTTTTGAGATGCGACATACTAACGGTAAATACGTTCACATCAACAGTAGATAAAAATGATCTTAGTCTTGTCCAGAGAACCATCTTGCAGAGCTTTAAATATAAATTGTGTGTAAAAGACACATCATGTGTCCATTTCTGCTTCAGAACCACAACTTTATTTCTACCAATCTACCAAACTTTATCTCTCCAACAGTGTGGAGCATGGCACTCTGCAATCCATTGATTGGTTTAAAAGAAAGTCACTTCCCATGCAACCTGGCATAAAAACAATGGCTCCTTGTTATAGAGCAACAGATTTTCTTTTTGTTGATTAAATCACCATTTAAATTCAATCCACTTTATTTATGTAGCACATTTAATTTATATGTAATTATAATAAACTTGTGTCAAAATTTATAAAGTAAAAAAATACAGTAAACCCTCAACATGTAGTCTTTAATGCAGCACAGTGCTGTGAATAAGCCATGAGCAAAAGTTTGTGAAATCACAACAGATGTCAAAGGAAGGGTGGACCTCCCACAGATTTATTGGCTAAGCTTACTAAAAGTGCAGTTTTCACTTTTGGGATTATGATCCAGCTCCATTTCCCCCCTCAACTGCTGCATTAGTCAGAGGACAACAAATATCTTTCATTTAGGGCCATCTGCAGAGTGTAGGAACTGCTTACTGCTATATAAAGCTTTCTTTTTGTATACAGCCTTTTAAAAAGTATGATAATACAGCTTTTAAATGCATTTCAGAGTCCTTTTATGACAGAGCAGAGTTGATCAAAAACACTTTAAATAAAAGTCCTTCATGAGTACTCTGGTTTTATTTATTATATGTAATTTCCTATTCATGATCAACACATCTACATTTCAACTGCAGCCCCTTGAACTCAGCTAAGTGCTCACTGAATTTTTATGTCCATTTTGTTTCATTACGAGTGAGCATTATTAAAGATATAATGGCAACCTTTGTAGTCCAATAAAATACTCGAACTCATAGTGATAAACAGTTATTTTTAAATAAAACAATTACAGATAAGATATAATTTTAAAAACTATAAAAAGTTCACCTTCCCTATACTTCCTAACTTTACTCATCATGGTGATCACTCAAAGCATCTATCCTACTACCTGCATTCATCCATTCAAATGGCTCATTAATTCATACATGCAGCACTTTTCTCTGCATCATACCCTGACTCAGTGACATCAAAGAACATCAAGGGTAATTTGGGTTACAACAATGTGTCCCAATTCAGGGGCTGCATGCCTCAAAAGCTGCATTTGAAGGTTGATTACATGACAAAGGGTGCTATATCTGGAAGCCTCCTCTGAATGCAGCCAACAAATTCTTGTCCTGGACAGAGAAAGATGCACTGCTTGGATACTTTGTATATCCTAAGATTCACTGTAAGGCAGTCAAAGAAGGTAGCAGTTTTGTTGCCAAGGATAAGAAGCAACTAACACCAGTGGAGCTTCTCAAAATTCAGGGTAAAAATTTTTTTATGATTTTCTTTGGCTCTATGGTAAATATGCCAGGAGAAATTGTTTGGCTGGTGATGCCATTAGGAAGTCCTCCATCTCTTTTTAATAACGCCTCAGCGAGCTTATAAGGACATGCCTTTGTTGATTACGTTCTGAAGAACACGATCCCTGAATTGGGATGCTATATCTTGTCAGTGACACATGTGAACTAGTGACATCAGGAATTGACCAACCGACCAACTGGTTGGTAGATAACCGATCAACCTTTTCAGCCACGTGGCCTTAACAACAATAACTGTTTTAGCTGTAATTTTCCTACATATGTCCTAATATATCCACTTTTTTTTTTTTTTTTTTAGGATGTATCTTAATTAAAGTACAGAGTTGACATTTTGGAAATAGTTGGAAATAGCTGCAGTGCTAAAAGATATTATATAGTTTATATTAAATAATATTGGGTAGGGGCTGCATGTTGGTGGTGTTGGAACCCTGAATTGGAAGTGGTACAGAAAATGCATGGATAGTTGCTTCAAAAATAAATTCCTAATCAGTTTTCTCATTTTAGTTCCATGAAAAGTTTATTAATATGAACACAACCATATGTAATTATTTCAATTCACATAATCCCTGATTTTACACCGTTTACGTGTTTAGACATGTTTTTATTAAATTATCTTAAACATAGCAGATGGGTTGAACTGCTAAATATCTATAAACTGCAGGTACAAATGTTAAGGGGAAAAAAGGACAACAGAAAAGTTGATTTTAGTGGGACTTTTATTGGCAGTTTGGTTGCAACTTGCGATTTAATTGGATTTTTGAAGGGTTTAAAACAACTGATGAAGACACTACTTTTTTTCCCAAGCTCCATGTAGCAGGGGAAAGCTATATGCAGCTGGGGGGAAAACAAAAAGTAGTGGCTCTGTGGTTTTGCAGCAGGATAAGCGTGCACTTGTCTTTAAAAAAAACACATGATATAGTACTGCCTCAAAGCTAAAGAAGATAAATAACATACACAAATTAGATATTATTAATTTTCTTTAGTTTCATTATACCAAGTTTACTTTTTAAAGTTTAACTGTATAAACTGTATATATACTGTAAATATCCACTTAATTTCCTTGTTGTGTTGCCAGAATCCCAAATCTACTGAAGGTGAATACTTTCCCAAGGAGCTGTAAGTAATTCATTCAAATCAACAAAGTCTAAAAGTAAGTTAATTGGTAAACCACGTTTTTTTTTATTTAGATTTTTTAGTCTTCCGTTCTCTGACATAATCAATGTAAGGGATAGATTTAAAGCCGCTGAACTGAACTTTGGCAGATTTTCTTAGTGGGAGTGGGGCTGGCATGTGACGTGGTGCTGTCAAATAAGATGCTGCTGTCCTGGGGAAAAAACAAACAAAAAAACAATCATATGTGCCGTCACAATAAGTCAAAAAACATATTTTTAAGGTCAAAGTTACAAAGTGCTACTTTACAGCCTGGTGGTTGGATGTTTGTCATACTAAACATGATGTGTATATTTTATTTCTTCCATAGTAATGGTTTTACATTTACTTTTCAATAAAATTATAATTCCTTTAACGTATATGTGCATTTAATCTAAATTGGATATCTAACTGGAAAAGTGAAATATTCTAACCACAGCTGTGTTTCCATCTAGCTGTTTGTGTGTGATCTCTCAGTTTGAGCATAAACAACAACAAAATGGAGGAGAAAAAAAATGTGGATAATAAAGAAATATGTTCACCAAATCTAATTCCTGACTTTTTCTAGGTTTGTTTTCTATCAATTGATGTTTCTTTTTTTTTGTTTGTTTTTTTGTCACTCGCAGTCTGCTCTCTTCCTCTGTAATTCTGGCTGGAGCTGCCTGAGCTGGAGGGTTACTTTCACTGGGAAGTTTATCTTGATGAAGCAGCTTTAAATTGGATGCAAAACCTGCATTCATTTGCATATGATTTAACAAATTTTAAAGTTTTCACTTTTGTGACCAAGGGTGTTGGAAGTAGCTCTGTAACTGCATTCATGCTGTCAAATTGTTAGTAAATGAAATTAGTTTTCAACTCAAGTTGCAGTTATTTATGCTGCTTTACCAGCTGATAGCATGGCTCTAAAACTTTAGTCATTATATATTAATTCTACTTAAACTGGAAAAGACTTTGAACTAGAAGGTCTTACTCAAACCAGCAATATTATATTGATACATCATAAGCTAAAGTTAACAAATGGAAATTTGAGATCTTTCCATCAACCCACCCTTCCTAAATCAGTTTCAGTTATAGTTTTAGTCTGATCATTGTTAATTCCCCACCCGATTACCGCACATGGAGTGATAAGCAGCTTTCCTTGGTGCAGGCTGTAGCATAAGTATGCAGGACTTGTTTATAATGTGAATACGACTCCTGCTGTTATTGATTCTGTCCGAGAGATGAGCCCTCAGGGATTTTCTGATGTTTATGCAGGAGAATGGTGATGCTTGCTAAGTGGAAAAGAGACAAAAAAATCAATGAGCAAGGTGAGGGCAGGGAAATAGGAGATGCCAGGCATTTTTTTTAGTTCAGGACTTGTTTTCAAATTCCTTGTTTTTCTCCTCTTTTGAAGTACAAGGGGGTCCAGGTGAGAGGGATAGCTCCTCATTTCTATTACTGCTGAGTTAGAGGTCTTTGTCAGTTGGGAGGAGGCTGTTTTACAATAAATAGCCTCCATGACACAGAACACTTTTCCTCAATAATTTAGGCTTTTGCTCAAATTTTATGGTTCAAAATTACTTATACTTCTTAGCTTTTCCTGAGCTTTTATCTTCCAAAGAATGTATGAAATCATTTTCATTTATTTATTGTCTGAAAATTATTCATACAACTAAAAGCCTCTGTTCTTATTTTTAAGTATAGTGTGGTTGTTAGGAGATGACATCTATGAAACATGACTGCTGACTTTGTGAATGCACAGGCAGTACAAGGTCATATGGATGTGAAACAGTTTAAAAAAAACAACACAAAAACAAGACATATTACATATTACAACACAAACATTTGTGCACTATTTGCTGAACTGCTTTGAAGTACACCAGCCTTTGTTATGGACTATGCATATTCCTGTGGTTGAAACAACCCTGGAGTTCTGGTACTTAACGGTACCATATAACTCAATAGCAACCTAGATTTGCCATGATAAATTAAGTTAAAGCAAATAAAAATTGTGTTGCTGTTACAGACAGCATCATAAGAGAAAACAGTGAAAATGCATTAAAGTGTATTGAAAGGACAGGACAATAAATATTGTTACTGGAATCTAATCGTGGTCATTTCCTCTGCTCTGTATAGATGGTGAAACATGGCGACTGAAACTGATGTTGATTCCTATAATAAAGCCAACAAATGATATTTTTAAACTTCATACATTTATGTTAGTGCTATGTATTACCAGAAAATATACAATATTAAAAACGCACTGTGCTCATCCATTTATCAGAAATTGAAACTAAATATTATCCCCTCAGCATCACGGAAGAAGCTTCATCTTACCACCTTAGTTCTGTTTCTGGGAAACATCTTCCAGTGTGAAGCTTATACACTTTATACGTATAGTGTAAAAAACAAAACAGGGTTACCAGTATGCAGTACATATAGAGCATAAATGTACATATAGATACAGAAAGATATTCCACATACAGCCAGAGATACTGTACTCCAAAAGATATTCAAAAGGCTTGAAAAAAATACAAAAAAGGATAAGATTCAAATATAACTAAAAGGCATTAGAAGAAATTAAAAGACTAAAATACAAGCTATTCAAAGACTAATATGCACTAGATTTCCAAAAGTATTCAGTCATCTGCCTTCACACGCATGAACTTAAATGACATCCCATTCGTAATCCATAGGATTCAATAAGATGTTATGCTGGCTTTATAACGCTGGCCTCTATAACAGCTTCAACTCTTCTGGGATGCTACAGTCTTTTCAGCATGACAGCAAACTCAAGAATATGCACATACAGTTTTAGATGGATGTTTGTTATTATGACAGTACCATTACTTCCCTGCAGGGGGGGTCTGAGGGCATAAACTTGCTAGATTATTTAGTGATATTTGAAGGTCGCTAAGTCCTAATATTGCCAAAAACCACTTTTTTATGGATGTCCTGTGTTGCTCGTAACTGAAGATGGATCATTTATGTCCTGTGGGTTGTGGGATGAGCTTGTTGCAGCACAACTTGTGGACTGGACAAAGATCTCGGGAGTTTGGAGGCTGAAATCAAGCCCTGAGCTCTTTATCATTTTATTTAGCAATTATTTTAAAATATCTGTGAAAGTGAGTACTGTTGCTAGTAGCGGGTGTGTGCTTAGTCTGCTGCAGACTGTCTTCAGCAATGCTCTGGTGGGGGACAAGTGTCAAAGAAGCATTCACATGAATGCCAGGACCTGAGTTTTCCCAGCAAATTGCTGCATTTTTACAAGATGATCAAAACTATACTTGCTTAACTTATCATTAATTTAAATGTTGTTACAAATCAATGTAAATGTCTTAAAGCTTTCAACTCAACCACTTTGCATTGATTTTGTAAAACATATAACTCAGTTAAAGTACTATAATTAATCATCTAAAATAAGTGCCAAAAAGGTATCAGCATTAAAGCAAAAATGTAATGTCTGGGCAATTTACAGAAACTGGGCTGAAAAGCACAAATCCTCATCAAATGGGCCTTGAATGGCCATAGAAAAGTGGCTCATCAGCACCAGAATCTCTATGCCTCTGGGTATTCAGTGCAATTTTATATTCATTAGTTCACCATTCTATTTTGCTGATGCTCTTGCTGCTTGCGCAGAGATATTTCATTGTATGCAGGCATTCACTGATGGCATGTTTTAGCTGGCAAGGTAATGATGATGTCAGGGTTGCTCAACATTATTCATATATAAAGTTCAAGGTTTGGAAACACAAAGTTCTCTCAAATTCCCTTTTCAAATTAGTTTTAATGACAGCGGTAGATAAAACAAAGTAGATGAATAAATGCTGAATTGGCCTAAATTGACCCGGAGCCCAAAAGTGAAATAACAACTGACATTGTCATCCTATTTATGCAAAGTATATTAAGGTTCATTAAGACGTTAAGTATTGTTTGGCTTTAAAAAAAGCCTGATATTTGACTAAACTGTCCTCTTTCCCTTATGGTTGTATGGACAGAACTTGTGATTTTGCCCTTCTATCAAATAAAGAAGGCATCAAGGACCCCAAACATGACATGTTTTACTTAGCTCTGAACCTGTCTTAACAAAACAAGACTAAGGATGTCATCAACAGAACATTTAACGATCAGATAGCTATACTGAACTGCTTTAAACTAGGTTTTTAGAAGATTTTTTTTTATTTTTAAACAACCTAGCTCACACACATTATCCGACCAGCAGAAGAGCCTGTAATTAAACTAGCATATAAAAAGTCAATGACATCCATAGAAATTCCTTATTGCTGTTATTCCTCTGCATTTTCATCCCAAACAAGTCATGGCTGTAAAAAAAAATGACCATATATTTTGTAAATTACTGTCTAGTGATTTAAACATTTGGTGATTAAAGTGTGAGAAAATCAATCTTTTAACTTGTATCATTACTCTTAATTTCGCACTGTCCTGCATTATCGCATCAGATTTCGACTGATTCAGGGGTTTAGTGTGGAGGACAAATAAGAAAGCTGGAACTGTGGCATCTATTTGTACTACAGTCAAAATGAGGTTGCTTGCCTGTGCTGGCACATCCAACCGCTGGCACAGACAGATGGAGAAAGGGCAGGAGTGCTGCTTCCTCTTCTGGTTGCTATGGTGAGGAAGGAGGTGAAATGCATAGAGACAGTAAATGAAAGTAAAGTAAAAGGGGACTGAATTACCATTCAGCAGGTAGTATTGATGCCATGTCCCCACCTCCAGGTAATGAATAGCTCTGGCCTTCCTGAACACACAGGGAAGGCAATAATCCTCCATCAGCCATCTTCTTCTGCGCAACAGGAAAAAGACCTCACACTGGTGATAAACTTGTCAGGACAGTGGCTAAGTGTAACAGCTGTCTGGTTTCTGCAAAACTGCTCACTTGTGGCAACTTATACAGTCATTTAAAATGATCTAAACAACTTTATGAATGCTATGTCTAAAGATTTGGGTGTAAAGTCAAGAATGGGTGACATTGTGGAAATATGCTCCCTTTATTCAATATTGATTTACATTTTATATAAAAATTACTTACATTTATTACATGTCTTCAAAATACAAGCAGCCAAACGACATACAAATCAAATACAAAATTATAAAATTTCTTATATCTTCTTACTTTTCTGCAGAAACAGATGTGTTATAATAACTCTCAACCTTGTGGCTGTGATAAATTTTTTCCTCGTCTACCACTTTAATCCATCTGTTGGCATGTGAGCTCTAAAAAAATATGGTATTCGGTATCTGTCTTCTTAGCGTACAGTACAGGGTGTAGGAATCTGATGGGTGAACATTCAGCGTGGGCTTCAATCTCTTTCACCAGAGGATTAATTCGTTCACGTGGTATAGCTCTGTTGCAGCAGGACGAATAGAGGTTGAAATCCATAGAAACGAAGAAGACGCAACAACTGTGGAATTACATATCGTGAGAGAAAAGACCATTCATGTTATGGTCTTTAGTGAGTAGATCCACCTGGTGCAGAGCAGGAAAATAAAAAAAAAATAAAAAAAAAAAGACATTGCTTCCGAGATATCAAGCTTCACTGCTCAGAAGCTTTGTGGTCCATACAGCATAATTAAGGGGAAAAAAAGAAAGAAAAAAAAAAAAAAAACACTTTTTCTTCTATACATACATTTGCTCAGGAAAATTCAGTCAAATCTTCCTTTCTTTCCATGAAAAAGTAACATAATGTCGTTTTAAGCAAGAAACATCTGTGGGTATAAACTGTAGCACAGCATTTTAATCACTTGAACTGTGCATAAGAGTGGCTTATGGTGTTAATAAAGTTTTTGCAAATGAGCAGCTTTACTTCAGTACAGTATACAGTGTAGCGCTGTATAACTTATCTTTAACAAACATTAGAAAGTAAACTGTAAATGGAAAATAAAACTCTTGAACACACCAACAAAGACATTATGCTGATGCTAAACCAGTAAGACTTAAGAGCCTCAGAGGCAATAGAAAAATCTTGTTTGCTCCTTCTTATAATACATTTTACACTGTAGTAAAAAAAGAAGTATAAAGTGTAAAGTTAGGCTATGCGGCGGTTTCATGAATTGTCCCCTCGAGTTTCTTTGGGAGTAGCTCTCTCCTCTCGTCGATACTGATGACTGGCTTCCGGCAGTTTTGCCCATCGATATAGATCTTTGCATACACTGGGTTAGAGTAGTTCATGGGCTGTACAGGAAAGGAAAAAAGGTGATGGCAAGAATAAGAATAAATATTAATTAATAAAAATGACTGCACATAAGTAAAAATCCTAAAGTTGCGTTTAATTTTTTTAAAAAGAAGCTTAAGACCTACCTTTTTAGCTTAGCTTTAAACTAAATTTTATTTGAGCTTAATCTATTTTACATGATTTTATTTCATGTTATTTTATTTTCATTTTATTCAACTGTATGACTTAATTATTTATTCGTTTACTTATTTATTCGTTCATTCTGTTTAATTTTAATTGTAACTCCAGTGTTTTCCTCGTGGGGATCCTCCCTGCCGGGGGTTTTGCCTACTCTGTCTGGGGGCTACTGCCGCGGTGATTGCACCAATAGGGGTGGCCGGGGCCCTGCGCTGCAGCCTTTTGGCTGTGGTGTGGACCCCAGTCTGTCCTGATGGCGGTGGTTGCCGCTGTTAGACATGAGTGGACTGGCCCCTGGTGTGGATGGATCCCCATGACACTGATATTGTTTCCTCACAGCAGAATCAGACCGGATGTGAATCACTTTTAGTATTTTATAATAACATTCAGTTCAAGACAGAAATAAGAGAATCATGTTTGTATAGAATGGGGAGGGAGGGCTGCTTGGTGTGTGTGTGTGTTTGTGTGTGTGTGTGTGTGTGCGTGTGTGTGTGTGTGTGTGTGTGTGTATGTGTGCGTGCGTGCGTGCGGCTGTGTGAAATATTTTGGTGAATGTTTCTTATTTTAGTGAGTGTTTCTATTATTATGTATTTCCACTTTGTTTTGTTTTTAATATGCATACATGTTATTAATCATGTAAAGCACATTGTGTTGCCTGTGGCATGAAAGGTGCTTTATAAATAAAGTTTGATTTGATTTAATTAATAAAGCAGTTTTATTTTTGAATTTTTGTTTGGTGCCTTGGAAGGATTTGAGAGTGCAACATTTCTCATTTGCTGTTGGCAAACAGCAGATTTTTTTTTAACATTAGAAATCCATAATTAAAAGAAAAAAAGCTGTTAATCTGAAGTTATGTTTTGGCCCCTTGAGGAAGTCCAATTTCTATTCTACTCATAGTTCATTCCGGTCTACAGCACTTCCTGGATCTTTCTGGCCCTCCTCTTTGTTTACCGCCTAGCTGCTGCTTGGTGCTGAGGGAGTTGAATACAGAATGTTTATCATTTTGTTTGCTGAAAACAACTGCTTGCAACAGCTGCACCTTCAACAAACTGATAAGTTAAGATTTAGAAGCTGTTTGCCGATGCTAAACATTTGAGGCAAAATAGCTTAAAAAGCTCCAGAGAAGTAAAGGGACTGCGGAGTTAGATGCTAGTTCCCAAATGGACTTGAGAGAAAAAAAAGGTTAATTAATAGAAGGCTGATTAGTGCAGCCTTAAGCAAAGTTCTCCAAATGTGGAGTATTAAAAAACATCTTTGACCCAGGGAAAAGAAAGAAAACTCATGCATATTAGTGGTTTCTTACTCAGCAAGCGAGAAGAAGGAACTCAAGTTAAATATACAGTAAAAACATGCAATCACACAGGTTGTTTTGAATTCTATATGACTAACTTTGGGGCCACATTGAATGGAAATTAAACTCTGATTTCAAAACATTTTAATACTGATTTACTTCTGAGAAAAAGGGTTTTACTTTCTATAAAGAAATATTACATTATAATGCAGGTTGTTTAATGCATTTCAAATGTTAACTGTAAAAGACAGTTATTCCCAGCAGTCATTTTAATATAAAATATGTTTCATTTGCTCTAGAAAATGAAGTATGTAAAATTCACCTGTCCAGGGATTACTTCCTTGGGCACAGAATTGATGCCCAAGGTGTGAGGGTCGCTGGATTTTACACACCAGCCCTGCAACAAAACAAGCATTACCAATAATATAGGGGGAAAAAAAAGTCAAGTTCTCACAGTATGGTTGCTAATGTGTCCAAACGTCATCATCAGTCCCGATGTGATGTATAAAACTGATACTAAAATGAAAATAAAACTTCAGCACAAATAAGTGGAACACTAATGGTAGTTTAGATTCAAATAATCACATCTTAGAAAAAAAAAAAAAAAAAAAACAAACACAGCCAGGCAGGACTCAGAATGGCAGATGTTTAAGTTGGTTGCACAAGAAGTAGAAAAAGGCTTCCAGCTCTAGCAGGTGAGCTATAAATATCAGTGAAGGTGTTATAATTCATTTGATATGCTGAATGTTAGAACAGGGTTGAGAGTTTGAGCAGAGTAAATCACCAGCCAGATGGAGAGTCCTTTGGTTCATGGCATCTGTAAATTCATGCACACGAGCCAGCTTTTACACAATCTCAACAAAACCCATTGCAGCTTCCTACGATATGTCCAAGCCCCAGAAGTCATATTATAACATAACAGCTACTGGAATAGGAGCAAAGAATACTTAATCATTTTAGAAAATCTTGGAAAATTGCTTTGGATTGGTGGTTGGTGTCCTTGCTTTTTCTGCAGTTAAAGACAAAATAGCAAGGCCGCAAAAACAATGCTAATAACTGGCAAGTAAAAGAAGGATTGGCATCACACAAGGCCAAATAAATCACATTTATAATCAATTAAACGTTGCAGTATTTATCAATGATGTGTTTGAGGCAATAAAACACAAGGCAGCTTAGGTAACTATTAAAACATTGCATCATTTTAAGTATATAAGCTGCTTAATGTCATCATACCATCAAGCATGTCTTATTGCTTTTTCAATATAACAAGCTTTTCTAACATTTTTATTACTGCTAGCAAATGTTCCAGCTAAAATAATGTATAAGTTTATGTTGTTTGATCATTAAAATGCACAAATATCAGAAAACATTAAGTTCATCAAGCCCACCTTGTGAGGGTCCAGTGTGAAGTTGGGGCGCAGCAGGCTTCCTGCATCAGCATGGTTGTCATGGTCCACCTCATACATGTTGTATGATGGGTTGCCAATTTCCACGTTTATTCCTCCGTTCGTCATGGGCTGCCTCTGAACACGTTTTCCCCTGAGGTGTGTGGATGTGTGTGTTTGTGGAGCCAGCCATCATTAACATGACACACAACGTACAGGTCAGTATGCTGCACAGCACTGCACAGCTCCACATAACAAATCACTACCTGGCACACTTGGAGAATATATAACTTAGCTGAGCGGTTATAAACAGAGATAAGATATTCTGAACATGATGAAATAAGCAACAAAACTTTTATTTAAATTTACATATCAATTTATTACCAAAACTGTGCAGTGTTTGACCTCATCTGTTTTTTTTGCTCAGAAGACTCATTTTATTTCCCATACTTATATTCATTTTAATGGAGTTTATTTTCTTACCTTTGCCTTCGTCTGCAGATGTAAACACCTACCACCACCATAACAATCAAGATGACCAACAGGACCAGAGGCACAATGATAGCAATGCTTCCTGGAGGACAGACAGGGGAGAGATGGTGTGAAGGGATGAGAAATTACCTGAAGGAGGTGAAATGGATTCAGGCAGTGACCACAGCTCCAAAAGAGGCCAAAATTGGTTTATTTCTTTCTTTTCAGTTGGCACTGCCAGCATGCCTTACTTTTTTTTTTAAAGAATATAAAAGTAAAATACACGGTAATGCTGTGATTAGCAACTGATATAAAAGAAAAATAAAGCATTTTATTGAATACAGTCTAAAATCTTACTCTGACATAGAAGACGGGCAATGCATAGTGAAAAATATTAATACAGACAGGACATTTGTATTTATTTCATTATTCTATTACACTAAACCTCCAAAATTCCCAGTTCTTACCTCCACTGGTATTGTCTGATCTACTGCTTTTAGGTGCAGGTCTCTCACACTGTGTTCCTGCCCAATTGGCTAAACATCTAAAGGAGGTCAAAAGAAAATAAAAATAAACTGTTATTAGCAGTTTTCTTTTTTTCAGAGACTGCTGAGAACACCTTTGCAAAATGAACTTAAGTATGATGCAAGCGTGGCTCACATATACAACACATTATGATTCAGTGTCGCCATGAGGTGTTGTGATCCAACACAAACAACACATCACCTGAAGAGAAAGACCGCTACGTACACTGTGGTGTTCGTAAATAATGTGTGTGGACTTGTTGAATATTCAGTGTATTAAACACAAAAACGTCTCAAAAAAATGACAGCAGGACAGCAAATCTTCATCTTCCAATGGCACCCGATGGTAGTGATGTATGACCCTTGTTAGAAGAGGTGATGTTTAATTTCACACCACTGACGCAGATGGGTCTGTAAAGCATGAGTGATCTGGTGGGTGCGGCAGAGTGATGAAATTATTCTAAATTACATGCACTCAGAACATCAGGCTATCAAAAATAAGAATGCAGGCCCGTAGATGTGGGAAATAAATCACTTTTTTGGTAGGATGAAATGTCACATTGACGTGAATTTTAATGAGAAATTGGAGGTAACATGGAGTTCGATCTCCTTAGGAAGTCAAAAACAAAGAAAAGAAAAACTCCCTGGAATGAAGAAGCTCTTAACTTGCGTTAATGATATAGCACATTTACATCAACCAATCATGTTGAATGTGGTTACGGGCCTTTAGTGCACTTGTAGCTGGAAATCATGCACAGGTTGCAAACGGACAGACTGATGTCCACATCACATAGACAGTACCATGTTCTCATTTCCCCTTGGTTCATTATGCAGGGTGAGGACTGCATGAGATGGTTGAGAAGGTGGCAGTAAGGGGCAACAACGGTGCTGAGTCATGCAGCAACTGATCATGTAAGAAGTGCTACATTAGCTAGCACCTACTCAGGATAATGAATATAGCCATAGCTCTAAGTGCAGGATGTTTACATCATCTTTTTTTGCCTGATGGCGGCTTCTGTTAGTACCGTCATCACTGTATATTCTGGGAAATATACTCAACTGTGTTTTGTGTAAAAATGCTTACACCTTTGGCTAATAGCTTAGCACAGGACCATAAACAGGAAAACAGCTGCCCAGGTTTTGTCCAGAACTTAAATCTTACTTAATATTTTGATGGGAGAAATGTTCTTTGGTGGTTACTGCTAACTAGCAGCTTTTCCACATCAGTAATTAGTTCTCTCCAATCAAGCTCATGTATTTAATGAGAAATACAAAAATATTTTATGTGTTAACAGCTGTCAACTTTTTTCCTCAAAGTTTAAAGATTAGTTGAACCTTAGGAAAGTCATTAAACCGTTCAAATTTAAGATTGAAGTGCTTCAGATCCTAAAGTTTGCAGCCATTAACCCCTAATGTCTGACCACAGAAATAATGGACAGAAAAGTAATTTTATTTAACCAAAAGTCCTTATTTGCCTCTTTAATAAAATGTGAAAAAAATATTTTGCTTATATATATGATGTTAGAACTTTTATAGTGCAAAGCGTATCCAACTGGGGCAGAAGATACTGTAAGTATCAGATTTTAAACAACAGGGTTTTGAGCAAAGTTTTTACCATAAGGAAAGGCAAAAGTTTTTGAAAGTGAGTGGGCAAAGGCATCCTAAAATCCAGTAATTAGAAAATCTTAAAAGTGGAACTTGAAAACTACTAATTACTTTTAACTTGTGACTTGTGTAAGTTATGTAATTTACACCTTGTTTTTTCAACTCACAGCATTATTAGGAGGATAGATTTAGACTAATATGACAATAATAAAAAAGCTAACAATTCTTATTAAAACAGAGAATATTCACAAATTCTTTGTGGTTTCTTCATACAGTATTAATGGAATTATGCACATTCAAGAGCTCACTTTAGTTCATTTTAGTTTATGCTGTCAGCCAAATTATAGTCTCTGAATAATTTTAGCTATCATTACCTTTCTGTTTACTACTGACTAAATTTTGAGCCAAATCAATACCTTATCCAGCACTTATTACATGACAGGTTGCTACAAGGAGGCACCAGATCTTGATTCTGGACTGAGGCTGAAATGAAGCCAGATGGAGTGGAGGTGGGTAGGTGTGTGTACAAAGGGGGTGAGTGGGCTTTGAACACAGCTGGAGAGGTGAGAGGGACCTACTTGCAGCGAGGTTTGTTAAGAGCTGTTAATGTGCACATCCCCTCATTCTGACAGAAGTAATCGCAGGGGTTGGCCAGCTCATCACAACGTTGATTCTTGAACCCTGACGTGCAGCTGCAAAACATCGTGTTGGGAGTGATAAAAGGGCCCAGAGAATGTATGTTGTTGAACAGTTGGTAGCTTGATGAATGGAGACTGACACACTAAATCCTTTTAGCAGCTTCGGCTAGAAGATGGAGTAAGACAGTGTTGCGTCGTCATTGAGTGCATTAAAAAAATAAATCATAACACAAATCATCTTCACTTTTTACCAAGCTGAGCAGGGACATCTGCAGGGAAAGAATCGTTACAGTGGTAACACCTTTAAGATGTGCATGTTCTTCAATTAACGTATTTTCATTTATCAGTAATTTAATTTTTTTTTTTTGCCTTGCTATTATATCCCTTTTACAATAAAATGTCAAATGTTGAATAATATGCTCTTTTTTTCTTTTAATTTGAAGCCACCATGTGTCAAAGCCCAGTGTTCAAAACCAAATAGTCATAGATGCTGGGTTCAGAATCTCAAGTTTTCATGGGTCAGATGGCAGAACATTGTTCTACTTCCCATAAGTCCGTTTGAAAGATTAAGCTCAAGGACGTTAGTCTTTGGTGTCTATGTCCCAACTTTTCATTTTTCTGGCATCAAATGAAAAGTAAATAAAATTCTATTTTAGCTTTCCATCTGTGTAACTCAGGCCTTGTCTAACCACTGGCTATAACTAAAGGTATATCATACCATAAAATTAGTAATAATAATAAAAAAAAAAAACTCTTAAATTGAGGTCTTGGGTGCTCTTTCTCAGTCCTGCATACACATTATCAAATCCTCTCTTAGAATTTCAGTGTGTTTTGCAGAAAAAGCTTTGCAGAGAAAAATCAAAGTGATAAAAATGTTTTGCAACATCAAGAACACCTTTTGCTCTGAGGAAAAAAAAACTGCTTCTGATGCTAAAGGCTGAGGCTAAAGATAGCCTCTCAACCACTACTGCAGAGAAAACTGCAAAACACTGTGTTAGAGCTTAAATGTGACTAATGACAGGCATTTATTTAGCTGACAAACAGCTTTTGGCCAACTGAGGTTTTGTATATTGAAGCAGAAAAACAAATACATGACATAATTACTTTAAAAAGTATGTTTTTAATAGATAGATTTCTTTCTTTCTCCATCTTGCTGTAAGGACATTTAATGCAAAATTTATCATTACATTTGAAGCAACTCAACCCTGCAAGTTTTGCGCTTCTGGGTTGGCTCGATGAAATATACATTTACTCAGAGTATTAAGGTCAAACTTTATGATTTCTTGACACCAGCATATCCATCATCTCACATAATTTCTGGTCTTTGAAGCAAATAATAAACCACATTATCAGGATCCGCTAACCTCATCGAATAAGAAGTAATCATTTGCATAGAAATTGATTCTATCCCCTAGAATTTGAGAGTGGTGACCGCAAATTTCAATTTAACTACAGTGGACAATGGGCATTTGAAAAATAGACAGTTGGCTTTTCAAATGATTTTCCAATTTCCTCCTTGGACAGATTTTTAACACAGTGTGGCATGTGATTATAGCAGATGAGGTATTCATTTTTTAAGCAGCCCTGGGAGTAATCTTGATTTCCTCATGTATGCCACTCAAGCTTTTGTCTGATACACGTTTTTGAGGTTCATGCGACATTGAAACATTCATACATACTGTAACTCACAGACAGACAGACAGATAGAGGCCTGACATCGGCTCTAAACTACAATTCTGATGTGCTCAGAATAACAGGCTTTAAAGGAATTCAAAACCACTTTGATCTGTCTATACACCTTAAGCCACAGTGACGTGTTAGAGACACAGGATGGTGTACTAGAAGTTGGCCCCCAGCTGTTATATGGCCTCCGAACAGTGACATCAAACCTTCCCTCAACTTACGGGTTTCTTTTCCAGAAGGAGACACTATCTTGTAAGTTCTTCAAATGGAAAAAAAAGAATGCTATGATTTATTTCTACTTTTAAATCCAGCCTTTCAGGAACACAGAGCCAGTGTTTGAATGGAAACAATAAGTGTGACCTGATAATATTCAGTTTGTTTCCTCCTCTTTCACCCCTCTAAGCGGTAACTTACTGACAGAAAGGCAGGCTGGTGTCAGGGTCCAGGTGACAGGTACCTCCATTATAGCAATATCCATCACACAGCTGGCAGCTTGGTGCTATTCTTCCATTTGTGCAGCTAGAATGGGGAGGAGGGAGAAATAACTGATTCGTTTACAAGGGGGAAAAAAAACTAACACAAGTGGACAAAAAATGAGTCTTTGATGGTTTTGTCAAACATAATGCATTATTTATGTAAAGGAGAGTTCACCTGGTTTCTACTTCTCTGACATTATGCAGGGATGTGGCACAATACATTTTTCAGATTTAATCAAATTAATTCAGCCAGCCAGTAGCCTGTGGGTACAGCAACTGGGACTTGAATGTAGAATACACCGTGTTACCCATGTTTTTATAAATGCACAGGAAATATAAAGCCTATGGACCCAGCAAGAGGGATGATGGACAAGAACAAGGAGCACTCACTTGCAAACCACATCTCCTGTCTCCTCGTTAATGAGGCAGGGAGCTCCGTGGCAACGAAGACACTTGTCCAACTCGCACTTGTTTCCCTCAAACCTGGCGGGACACACACACTCCACGTAGCCACTGCTGGATAACGTGCAGGCCTTTGAATTCACACAGTAGTGATGACAGATGTCTGTCCCAGATTGTGAGAGATAAAGAGAGGTTAGGGTGTAACTGGAAACACAGTTTAAGCTGGTTAGATAAGAATTGAACAGAGTTTTAATGGGACTTAATTATCCACATCAAATGACATCTTAGCCACAGATGAAAACATATCACCCCTTGGGCAAACAACAGTAGGAAAATACTAATGATGTGCAGCTGAAATTGTTTTTCCCACAACCCATTATGTCAAAGCACTGCAAAGGAAAGCACATCGCTCTGATACAGAAACACCCAAATAGTTGTTTGATGGAATAATTTTGATTTTGTTTATTTGCAAATAATTGAAGCAAATGTGTTTGTGAGAGATATGTCTTTAGGCGTTTGCTTTTGTTTCAAAGTGTGTGCACTTTAAAAAAAAAGCTTTATTGATGGTAATAAGTATGTTTGTGTCCCCAAGTTACAGTGCAGAACTCACGGTACAGACAGCGGTCCCCGGTATATTCCGCCATACAGCGGCACACTGGCTGGTTCCCCTGAGTGACGTCGCATGTTCCCCCATTTAAACAGTAGTTGTCGCAAATCCTCTTCTCACAAAAAGGTCCTGAGAATCCAATGGGACAGCGGCATGTAGGCTTTCCTGAACAAAAGAAACAAATGTTGATTGAGAGTTTTTTTTTTTTTTTTTTTTTTCAAAGCTATTTTATAGGCTGCTGTCATTGGTGACATACTAAGGCTGAATCCCATTTCTACCCATTGGCCCTACCCCTCTGTTTTGTGCTTTCACGTTAGGGAAAAGATTATCCCAGTTCTCTTTTGGATGAAGGGGAAAGGGTAGGGGTGAGGGCCACACAACCCTCCAAACGAAGACAGCCCTGGACGCACTTCAAAAGAAGTGGTATAAAAAAATGACCTGACAGACGATGGATACATCGGCAAAGATGGGGACAGAAGGAAAACAGAAGGCAAAACACCCATAAATGTATATTCAGCATCACTAAGGATGGAAAAATTATTTTAAAATTGTGTTCCATCTTGAGGCCTTTTATTTATGATCTTGTTCATTATAGGGCTGTTATTAAAATAGCGATAAAATAGCGATAATAGCAAATCAATTACGTTCCTTAATGTTAACGTTAGCTAGTTTGCTAATGTCTCTAACAGTCATCAGTATAGTCCTCAGAGTGTGTATCATAACAATATATCATTACATAAAATAACTTCTGCTTTCATTTATTCGTCTTATTGAAGATAAATGTAAAAATATGCTCACAGCCCAGGCGACTGAAACTATATGACATCGTTGTTAATATCAGTTTGTTGCCATTCGGTTGTCATAGATACCTGTTGCTTTGTCTGACATAGCAACTTGCGACAGCTTATGATGATGTATGACGGTAAAGTAGGGGTATCTCATTTCCTAAGGGAATGTTTTCACCCCTTTCCCCTTACCACTTTGATTTAAGGGGTGAGGGGTAGGGAAAAGCAAGAGGAAGGGGTAAAAAGTAGAAATGGGATTGAGCCTTAACGACAAGCATAATTTTACTTTGAGTTTCTCTCACATACACTGACTGGCGTCAGTATTTGAGCTTATGTCTAAAAATATACCCCAACATCCATCTATTCTCTAAACATGCTTCATCAGGGTTTCAGTGAGATGGTTTTTTCATTCTTGCTGCCACTGTGCAAGACGAAGAGTAACAGACTGAGTACAACCAGGACAGGTTGCCAGTAGGGCTCAAATTTTACAGAAATTACACTTACATACAGGACTGTGAAGAACCCGCCAAACTTTGAACCAGAAACTTTTTTTGTTGTGAGCAGTTACTGCTAATAACAGTTGTTTCATCCCTCATCATTCAAGACCGGTGCTAAATGCGCAAGGAAATCCAAGGATTCATTCTTCAGCGTTTAATTCTTAAGCACATATTCATGTTAGGCACGCAGCAAGTTGGCTGATGTAGCTGAGGTACCCTTTTAGTCAGTTATGGCTTCCAGGTCCATCCAAACTGTTTCCAGGTTCAGTGCAACATGCATATAATTCCTACAATGTGTTCTTATTCTGCCTACAGTTTATTTTTCCTTGTCAGACATGGGCTGAGCATTTCTAACTAGGAGGTATCCTAATCAGTAGTTTGAATGATCTTTGTTTACTTCAACAGTCTGTTTTTATCTTACACATATTTTTTAGAAACACCTCTTAAATTATAACCCAAGAACCTCATTGATCCAAAAGCACAAGGATGTTTGTTGTTTACACATCTTGACAACTATTTTTCCAATCGTCTTCAAGTTTAGCAGATGCACACTGAATGCATCGCCAACCTTGAAGTCATATGCATGATGGGTGGTCTCATTTTAGGGGACTTTGGTTATCTTATTATTTAGCCTTACAGTGGAAGAAGTTGCCCTCTGTTGCTAGGTGACATTATCAAAAACAGTGTGACATCTTCACTGGCCTCATAATGATGTAGAAGTTCAGGCTGTTGGGTTTGATTTGGAATTCCACAGAAGATGATCAGTTTAGATAATTTGGCTGTGAAAGTGAACACAAAATCCTTCACTGTCTCATGTACTTACAGCATTTACTCATCCAAAAAAACAAAACACAACCTGGGAGTCACTGAAAGACAGAGTGGTGGAGAACCACAGACTTAGGTAATCTGTATTCATTACATACACATGGTTATAGATGTGCTGATAATAATAAATGTTTCAGTCAGGCTTGTCTGTTGGCTGGAGCTGAAACAGATGTAATACATACTGTGCCTCACACTTCCTTTTGCAATTTGAAATGTTTTAAATCAGCTCTGCTCACAGTGACATACTCCCCATTTCTTAATGGACAGGCATGAGCTGGAGACTGATTCAAAGGGTACTTGAAAGGGTAACAATTGGAAACTTTTTGCATGTTGCCATGGATACAAGTCTAACCATGTAGGTCACACTACATCACTTAGTTATTTCATATTCCACATTTACACTATGTGGCTATACACATTTATTTTCATTTACTGATAATATTTTCTGTCTTTGTTTGGTGTTAAATGAACTTACGTTATTTTCTCTACTTATTCTATGGTACTAAGTAGTGTTTTTTGTGGTTGTCATATAAACATGAAATATAGATAAAGTCTATACACTGTATAGATAAAAATGAGATGTCATGCATAAAATTTGCAGATATTTTTATTCTTCCATTTGAATTCGTTTTAAATAGTTCTGTGAAAATGTTATCAGAATACATAACATATAGTAAAGAAATAAAAAGAAAATCTATATTCATATTATTAATTACTTTACACGTAACCACAACATTGTTTATGAAATATTAACTTTGGAAAGATTCCAGTTGATTAAATAGGACTTATTACAAAAAAATATTTTAATTGGAAAAAGGAGTAAAAAAAGAAAAAAAACTATTAACAAAGGCAGCCACAAACCCCAGACCTCCTTTCTCAGCTAGACTGCCTGAAGTGCAAGAAAGTGTATCTTTTCTATGCTTTCTACACCCCCCATCCCCTCCTAGAATAAAGAGCCAGCTCGTCTCTCCCTCCACAGTTGTGATCACCATATGGCCTGACAGCACAGCCAGCAAACCTTTCTAATACAGCAGAAAGCCTGCATGAGATTTTCTTGTAACTTGACACACATCACTACTGATTTATCAGCTACACAGAAGCTAGAGTCAAATTAGTCTTATAATTTAAGACACAAGGTGATTGCACTTTACTACAAAGCAGTGGCACCAGGGTTGTGAATCACTTTTCTTCTTTCCCTTATTGTCGAAACACAGTTGATGTAATTTAAAAGCAGTTAAATGTTTTTTTTTTTTTGTCTTTTAATTAAATGGGATTTGTCTTTATTATCTTTTTTTCTACTTTTAACTTGTGTTTTTTCTAAATCAATTCTCTATTTTATGTACAATATTTGTATTGTTCTTTGTTCTTTTACATCCGCAAAATGTGCTTTTATCATTATTATGGATTAAAAACACACACACAAAAAAAAAACCATATTTTCTTTGAAATAAACTCCATATTTTTCTAGATTAGAAGGTAATCTGAATCATGAAGGCATATTCTAAATGCTGGTGGATTTGGTTAAGGACTTGTGGTTAATCAGGATATGTTTTGAGACTACAGAGATATAAGTGATGAAATAAATTTCAATAACCAATGACAATTTAAAAAGCAAGCAAGAAAGTAAAGAGTGACTGAGATGTATGACACTGATGTAGAATAGGAAAGATTTGAGAAAAAATCTACATATAATCCCACAAAGCAGAATGACCGTGCTGTACGGAGGGATCTTGCCCAGCTAGAAGAGACTGAAAGATATAATCAAGGCTCTAAATAAACTTCCACCAACACCTACATTTCCCTTCGACAATATTTCATGGTGCATCATACATCCATTGACTGCATGCTGCATGCATGCATGCTTAGTATGCCATCTGGGAGTAGCACATAAAGTCTCAGCAATTCGCAATGGTGACTTGTCAAGCTTATCATCATGGGAACCATGAGAAACACTTGTCAATCGATGCTAGCAGCTCAGCTGATTTACTGATTTGGCCCAGTTGTAAAGCTCAAACTATTATAGTAGTAGTGAAACTGAGGCTCTAAGAGCTAATTTCTGGTGGGCTGGATGCTCTGTTCTGTTGTTTAATGTCCAACTTCCCTCTAAACTAATTAGCTTTGCAAGCTTAAAAAAAAAAAAAAAAAAAAAAAAGAAACACGTTAATTATCAGACCATTTGCAAACCAACTGAAATTTTACTGAATTAATGGCAGAAGGTGACAACAAATGTTACTGAAGCAGCTGTTTAACAGAGAATACGTTAAGTATGTTGCTAACCAGTGTGTAAAATATGGGTGGACATGGGATGAGGGTTGTGAGGTTTGAGGGGTTTGAGAGTAACCCTCTGTTGGCTGAAATACAGTTACACTTCTAATGATCCCAGCAGCTTCAAAACAAAAACAGCTGTGCTGATTGGGTGGTCATGGGTCTGCAGGCCTGAACTGGCCCACATGAGGAGCAGGAAATTTCCCAGTGGCCTGAGTCAAGAGTTCCCTGACTGGCCTACTAGTAAAAAAAAAAAAAAGCTAAATAAATAAATAAAAAAAACATAGTGCATTATGCTGGTACAGCTGACTGGTCTAGACATCTGGATGTTACCCACTGACAAAACAATTCATGCTTGTCAGTTGTTACTAATAATAGCGACAGGTCAAAATGATGGTAAACTTCTTTTGTGTCTTTTTAAAAATCAACATGAGGAAAGCACTCAGAGGTGAAACAACTGAGAGGAGGAACATGGTGGCACAAATGGACTTGGAAGAAAGAGAAAAGGCAGAGCAAAGAGGGCCCTTATGAAAAAAAAAAAAAAGTAAAGACAAGAAAATGAACATTGAGAATCTTCAGCATTGGTCCCCTCCTCCAGCAGCAGCAGCAGCAGCAGCAGCAGCAGCAGCAGCAGCAGCCAGTGCAATCAGCCTCAACAGCAAGTGAGTTAGCACAGTTTAACATAATTAATAATAAATGATACAACTGAGACAGCTGGTGTGTTACAAGCTGCAAACTTATCTGGATAACACAATGTTCACTAGTTGAGATTCTCCTTGTCTTTTTTTTCTTTTTAACTATAACAATGACCCTGGTCCTATTGTAAATGTTGCTGTGGTCTATTGAAGTACTGTAATACATTTCCCATCAGCCCAAACATGAAAGCTACTGTAAATTTCATCCATGGATATACAGTGGGTCCTATATGGGATTTCCTGGTATAATTTAGATCAGTGGATCCCAACCTTTTTTCCTCGGGGACCCCCTCCGTGCATATATTAAAATGCCATGGACCCCCTGCTCCACCCTGTGCTGAAACCATGCTTCGTTTTTGGCTTTCAAAAGTAATAATAATAATAATAATAATAATAATAATATTATTATTAATAATAATAATAATAATACATTTTATTTGTATAACACTTTATATTATAGGGAATCTCAAAGTGCTTACAGAAAACAGGAATAATAATAATAATAAAAAAAATCAGTCAAGGCTCTTAAAAGTAACACAAGTAACACACAATATATATAAAAAAAATAATAAAAAAAATAATAATAAAAATAATAAAAGCGCAAATAGCTGTCAGCTATGAAAGAGCATAAAACATGGGCAGAGAAGTGGCAAACAAACAACGCCAGCGTCATCTCGTCCTATGGCGTGCTCCATGTTCCAATCTCAAAAGTGAGATTCTTGCCATAAATAATGTATTCTGGTTGAGTCCTGTCCTTTAATAAAGCCAAAGTTAAATGAACAACATACAGCCTGACTTTTATTCATTAAAATAGGAACAATTAATCACATAACAGAGACATTAATCACAATGGCTTTGATGTTGAAAGCCCCAGGGACCCTCTATGCTCTTTGGGGGAACCCCTTTGGGGGTCCTGGACCCCAGATTGGGAACCACTGATCTAGATAAAATATTGGTTCATATCATGTGCTTTGCTAAACTGACATGTGGCTACTTAGGCTGTTTGACTGCACTAGTTTATACAATCATACTGTCGACACAACTGTGCATGTTGAAAAAAATTTAGGAGCCCGTCTTAAGGAAGGACAGTCTCTTAACTGCCTAAACTAAGCTGACATAGTTATTTTCTAATGCTACTTACAACACATCAGGTGAAGTTGCTGTTGACCACTTCTTCTTTTTACTGCTGCAGTAAGTCGATGTTGGCATATTATATTTTCTATGGTGAACTAGGATCTAAATGATTTGGTCAGAAATGTGATATAATCTTGCTGTTTAGCTCAACATCACACTATTTCATTATTTTAGGAGTCATGTTGTGAAAGTTGCATTCAGTCTTTTGATGAGGGTGGGGGAGAGAAAAGAACTGTACTTGTGGTTTATAGTATTGTGTGAATGCTGGTTGACATAGAATAATGAGCTTTGGGGATTACTTAGGCCATGTGTGTGTGTGTATGATTGCACACAGAGACACACACCTTGGTGTTTACTCTTCAGTATAAGTCATATTTAAGCCTTTCTTTTCACGAGGATATAAAGGGCATATATGGTCATACTAATTAGCTTTTTTCTCCTAAATTAATATCTTTTATAATACTCTAAAAATGCAGTGAAAGGTTAAATTTAAACTAAGCAAGTGACGTGTACAACCCAGAAAAAAAAAAAAAAACGTGGCAGTAGTAGTAGTGTAACATTGAAAGCTGGTTACTAACTGGTTAATAAGTTGCTTTGTTTCTTGCTGGAAGAGAGAATACTGTTAAAACATTTATGATTAAATGCATTCAGTTGCACTTAAAGCCTGACTTACTTTCACCCAAAAAAACTTGGCTAGTGGATATTCTGGTCAGTGGATAACTTTAAAAATCTATCAGCCACATTAGTTGGTAACCAAAAGAGTTAATTCAAAGCCCTGGATGTAATGTCTGCAGTAAGGGTAGATTATATAAAGATGGGTTTTATTTTAACAGTAAAATAACCAATGGCAAAATGGTATTGCAGCACATTGTTCCTGTGTTGCATTAATTTGTTGTATGCTTTTTTTATTTTTATTTATTCCTTTTCAAATTTAATCAGGCATAAAGATCTATTGATTGCCATGAATGCAATAAACTCAGAGGAAATGAGACAACCCTTCTGAGGTTTATCTGTGAGGTTTCCAGCCAAAAGTTCCATTTAAGTACTGATAAACCAGTCAAAAGCATGAGAGCAGGAATTCAAACACACCTTGTGTATTTATAGATAAAACAGGAAATATTCCAGTCCTTAATTGATGGCGAGCTTGCTTTCAGTCCACTTTTTTATCATTAAGCAGGAGCTTTGAGGAAATCTATTTTACTTCAATCTCTCTCGTTTTGTCTCTCACATCTTTGGTCAATCATTTCAGCTCATTTTCTCTTGCTTCAGATGTGTGCTCGGTGCAGGAAAATCTCAGCAGTCCATCAGAAAACAGGCAAACAAATATCTTCTGGTGCTGCATTTTCAGCTCTGCATAAGGTAAGTCATACATGATGCAACATGACTGGTATGGTGTTTTGATAGACAGGCTCCATTTTTGTTAATGAGCTACCACAGATGTCCTGGCTTCTTTTTATGTCACAGTGACTGGCAAAATAAAACCACAGATTCTACAAAACACCAATTTACCTTCTGTTAGACTTGTTTTTCAAAAAGCCATAAAATAAAATAAAAAGAAAAACTAAGTTTTAGCCCGCCCCTTGGAGGAGAGTTGTACAGAGTAAAACCCACATTTTCCTGATTGTAACTGATGTGACTCATTCAAAGTGGAACATGGCATTATTACATTTAAAATGGCCAAAAATGATTAAATTATTGGTTGCTAAACTTCAGCCATGAGGAAAAAAAAAACTTACAATTACAGTGATGTATTTTCTTCTGGCCTCTTTTTTGAACAAGCAATAGAAATATGCTTGCTGTGATAGGAGGATGATATGCAAGAAGGGAAGTCAAGGTACGCATGTTTATAGCATTGCACATCACAACATTTAATATTTTCAAACAATTTTAGTAAGTTCTCGATAAACCTGTATTTTTCTACAACTCAAAAGAGCATAAAGGCAGGTCAGACTTAGATGAAATTAAATTTTAAAGCTTTTTTAAAATTTATTTTAAACAGAAGCACTATAGAGAAATTGTCAGGTGTAATTCAGCAAATGTTAACTAAGATTAATCTTTGGTACCTTTCGTTTAGCTCTGCTCACATCATAACACTAAATAGACTAATCATTTCAAAATGAAGGAGAGATTTTCCCTGGGGAAACCTCCTGAGAACAAGAAGATTTAGCTTAAGTGTCTTCTGAGTGGTTAAACTCCTGGAAGCTTGCCAGGGAGACAAGGGGAGAGGATGATGGTTATTCATCAACACACGCTACTCCAGTCACTGGTAGTGTAGCTATTTGACAAACATGCTGTTTTCAAACATGATGTTGCCTCAGATCCAGCTGCACATGTTAAAGTTAAAATCCAGAAAATGAAGGTGAACAGCATGACTTTTTTTTCCTGTATACTCCAATGTTAAAAGCAGAAGCAGAAAACAGGTGTTACCAGGATAAAAAATAAAAAAAAAATGTTAATGACGCTTGCAACTTCCACATTGTTATCAGAGGCTACGTTGCTAATGGCTTTTCTTTGTACACAGTCTGTGAAGTACGCGGGGGTTTATAACTGTAAACAATAGCTGATTGTGTGAGTAACAACATGTTTCTGAGTGGTTGATGAAGCAACAAATGAATATTTCAGGTTGCCCATTGAACAAATGCATTAACACAAAGCTGCTGTTAGCTCTCTTAGCCGCCTTTTCATTCAGTGTATGTATGATGTTTGTACTAAGATCCATTCATATGGTTAATGCCAACCCAACAGACATCTGAAAGAGTTTCAGTTAGTGCTTGAAGCTCAGACTCCTGCCCTTTTAGTGCTGCAATAGCCTTGGCTTTTAGCTTTAGTCTCCTTGCTAATCTAGAATAACACTGGGCCTAGTGTAGCAAACAAATGCCTTTACTTCTGTATTGCTTTATATGAAAAACAAATGCCTCTATTTGTCTCATTATCTAATCTTCGATTTCTGGACCTTTATGGAAAGTAAAAAAAGGGTCAGCTTGCCCTCACAGCCAAACACATTTTCTAGCAAAACATCTCTGCAACTAAAACAAAGTGCCATGCTCTAAGAAGAGGTGATGGATCAGTTGTTCCTTGTAGCACAAAAACTGTTGGTTCTGCTGGACCATACAAAGAAAGCCTGGAACCATGATGTGATAGCAGCCAGATTTCTAAAAGAAAGTCTTATGACTTGACTGGAAGGTGTTCCTTCTGTATTACAGTATTAAAACATGTGTATATATCTCTTGAACTTTGTGCGATGTTTAAAGCATTTTTTAACACTGCAGATAAGCCAGAAAACACATAAAAACATACCATGAGGCCTAGACGTGGAGGCTAATACCCTCATGAAATAGGTACACTTGCAGAATGAAAAAAGCTGGTAACTTTCAAATAAAACTGACTTGACTGCCCAGACTTGAGTATGAACAATTTCACTGCATGACTTAAACATCTGTTCATACATACTAGGATGCCTGAATTTAACAATGATAACATCATAAATACATAACAAATACATGTTTATATGAATACCAATGAACAGTTGGTGGGAACAGACGAATGTGAAATGTGCTGGAATGTCAGCAACCCTGCGGAGATGAACAGGAATATTTGAATAGAAATTGTGCATCAGATGGTTTTTGACGTCTGTGCATTTTTAAGCACACTTACCCAGTGGTGAGCCCATACAGGTGCCTCCATTTAGGCAGTAGTCTGTGCAGTGGTTAACCTCACAGCGCTCCCCTGAAAAGTCAGGCCAGCAGTAGCACCTCCAGTCTCCTTTCTCATTGGCTAAGCAGCGGCCTCCATTCTCACAGGGGGGGCGACACAGTTCACCTTCATGACAGCACAGCTCATTTTACTTACTGTGCTGCAGTGTGCAGCAGTCATGTCACATCTAAAAGACTTATGCAGCTTGTTGTTAATTCATACAAAGTAAGGCAGGCCTACCTGAGGTGTTGACATCACTACAGGTGCCATTGACCAGCACTTTTCCCTCTGGGCAGGTACATCTGGCCCCAGTTGGGTTGAGCAGACACATGAAGTCACAAGACATTCTCATGCACGGATTTGATGCTGTTAAAAAAAGGGAAAGAAAGAAAACAAGGAGCCAAGAAGATAATCTGAGAGTCTGGCCAGTGATCAGAAAGACTTGTTTGTGAAAAATGTGGTTGTTCTTTGTCAGATTAAAGCCATCTATTTCAAGTGCTTTAATTTCTGTTTTGAAGAGCGTTGTTTTCTTGTAGCAAGGAGAGGTGCAGGGCTAAAGCAGACTGAATAATCAACGACTATGGAATGTGGTAAACAACTCCCCTTTGTCTAATTGATTAGTAGCTTTTTCTAAGTGCTCCTCTTGATGCTGCCTACAGCAGATAAACAGAATAATCTTAACATTATAAAAGAACCTAATCTGAATTAATCAAAATTACCTTTCCTGGTGTGTTTTAATAGGCAGAATTTTTATTCAAAGCAAGTGCATACAATGAAAACAGCTCTGACAATAACAACTGTAATAAAATGAATAAATCTGAGGCAACATGAGCAATGCAATGAACAAGAGGGAAGTCAGCCATGTCCAAACTTTTTGTGTTACATAAGATATTTACTTTAACACCAAATTTGTATAGTTGATCAGCAGTTGTTACTAATGACCATTTTACTGTCATTCAGTTATTGTTATTAAGCAAATAACGCATTGTATTCCCTCTGGTTCTAACAATGAAAATAATGGTACATAACAGCTGGGAAGCCTAACACCAATAAATAAATAAATAAAAACAGACGAAAACTAGAATGAAAGAAAATTCCCATTTAAATGGTTGTTAGGGGGTTTTGCTGAGGACATCAAGCTTTTACTTCATAGCTTTGTGCACGCTGAGTGCATCCTCTGCCCACAGACTTACAGATTACACACTACACAGTCGGCCTAATGAGTCTCTGGGGAATGGAAGAGCTGCCCTGAAAGAGAAAAACTGACCAAGACTGGGCTGTCTTCTGCTCTTTAACCATTAACACCAGAGATGTAACAAACAGCAGACATGAGTTTACTACAGGAAGTAAGTGAGAGGACGGACAGTGTTTTATTGATTGGCTGCGTTTCACAACATAGGTGTTATTTCTTTAAATTATTCATTTTTATGCTCAACATAAGCATTATAATTTATTTTACTGAGTTCAGGTGAATTATTTTGAAATAAATACAATAAAATCTCTGGTGGTGCAGAGAGGACCCCTGCCATTATTACCTTGCTGCAAATATTTATATTACTTATTATTTTAACAGAGATTTTTAATGGTTTTCTGATGGATTCAGTAAATCTGTAACCTCAAGTGCTACCTAGACCAGAGTCTGAATGTAGTTTGTTACCTTTGCTCTTTAAATTTATAATTTCTTTAAATTAATAAAATTAAGTGTGTAATCATTTGTGTGATATAGAAAACTAACATTTTAATCAGGTTAAAAGGTTAAAAGGTTTTCCACATCAGAACACCTTAAATATAATTTGGTCCTCACTGGGTCTAAACATAAAATGAAAAACTCGGAAGAACAACACCACTCGATATTTCACACTGTCAGAGGACTGCTATGTATGGCTTATATGGGAGAGCTGCTACTCTCTAAAAACGGCATGGCAGCACAGCTTAGGCTTGCAAAGTTGCATCAGAATAAGCCACAAGGTTTCTGGGGTGCTCTTGTATTTATTGAGCCAAGCATGGACCTCTCTGTATATAAAAGTATTTTAGAGATAACTATAAGGCCATCTGCCCAACAGCTAAAACTTGGCTGAAGCTGGATCATGCATCAGGGAAATGATCCAGTGCACAGTAGCAAATCTACAATAAAATGGCAGGAGGAATAAAAAAAATGAAAAAAAAAGTCAAATTCCAGACCTCAACCCGATTGAAATGCTGTGGTGGGACCTGAACAGAGCTGTGCATAAATGAGTGCTGCAAACCTCAATGAGCTGAAGGAATGTTGTAAAGAGGAGTGGAGCAGCAGAGATCAATAACCTCATCCAGTAATGATTACTTCAAGTTGTAGCTGAAGATGGTTCTACATGTTATTGAATCATGCAGTATGCTTGGCTTTTTGGCACAGTTTTTTTTGTAGGATAAATAAGAGTACATTCTAGTATGTTATCCGTGCTGAGGTTGTATTTAATTCATCCTAAAACCTTTCAAAGACTGAATGATTTATTTATCATGTAATAGTACATACAGCAATAGGATTAAAAGGTGTTTGCTCTTATGGGTAGTCTGAGAAGAATGTAAATACTGACATTTTTTTCTATATATACTGTATAATCCAACAAGAAATCAAATGTGTTTTTTTCCAGGAAAAAAAAGTTAAATAAAACCACCAATACACACTGAAATAGAAAAAATATATAAATACATTATTCTGTTAGGGCATCCTGATTTCACACTTTTTCCTGGTGCCTGTTAAAAAAAAATAAATAAAATTACATGCACATACAAATGCAGATTATCATGACAGCTTACCATCTTGTTGTTTGTAACGGTGGGAGATGAAAACATTAGTCGCTCTTTCTACTCCCAAATTGAGAAATTCCACAGAATGTTTGCCAAACTTATGAATCTTGAAGACCTCATGTTTCAGTCCAGTTCCATAGATGTAGTCTTCAAATATATCAATTCTGTATGGCTGCGAGATTCCTGAGGGCCCAGCCAAAAAAGAAAGGAAGCACATAAATTCAAGTTAATATTTCAGCATACTCCCAATGCTGAAAGTTTGTTTTCTGTGGCTGATGGAAGCAGGGAGGAGTGTGCCGTGTGGGCAGACTGATCTTAACACAAGGTTTAGAGGCTTACCCTTCTGAGACACACAAGCAATACTGTTGCAATTATTTGATAAGAAGTTGGGAAAACCAAAGCGCATCATGAATATTGTGAGTTTAAAGGAAAAAAAGTTGCACTGTTTTCCATTTGGGGTTTACCGTGTCTGTCACTGATTGTCACCAGGGGGTCCGAGCCATCCAATCTCATGCTTCCTATATGCGAAAGCTCAGGATCAGCCCAGTAAATACGTTGGTTGAAGTAATCAATTGCCAGCCCTGTGGGAGGATGAAGGTAAGAGATTTATTTACCAGATAAATTAAACAGGAATCACCGTGGAACCCCTCAATGCAGTAGACATTAAGGTCAAGAGAACCACTATATGTAACTGAATCAACAAGATTAAGGAACAGTGCATCAGTTTCCATTGCTTTTTCACTGGTTACCTCCAACATCAGCATGTTTATATTGAATTTGTTGTATTTGTGCACTGTGGTTTTGAGTTTAGGCATTGCAGTTTCAAAACAGTGACTCACTTTACCTTTCCCTGACCAGAACACCGAGCACCTGGCTGAGGCATTTAAACAGATTGGTTTTTCCCTTCAGCACACTGATGATGAATTCCTCTCTTTGTGACTGAGACAGAATGCAGGGCCCCTCAAATTAAAGGAGGCCAAAGCTGCTCTTCAAAACTAGATCAGCACTAAGTGTCTCCCTATAGACATACCAACACAAACCAAGTGGCTGCACATTATTTATTCATGAATTCTCCTTGTGTCATTTTTGTTGATCTTTAGCAGACTTATTATGGTTAATACTTTATATCTTCAAATATACACTGACAGGTATGTATGTATGCATCTAGCATATATAACCATTTCACATTTTTACTACAGTTAAAATAGTCAATAGTTTCAGGGCTGTAATGCTTTATAATGTGAAACTTAATAAGACTTTTTCCTTTGAATTAGATGGAGCACTCTGTACAGGTCTTCTCATGCTATTTGATGATATATTTATTGCTTATTATGAATTATAAAGACATGAATGTTGTGTTTAAAATGGATTTACTTGATGTATCAGTGTTTGCTATGGAAAAAAAGCTTTCTGTGTCCTCATTATGTGCACAAATGCGTTGCCAACAGTGCTGCCAATTTTTTTAAATTTCAAATTGTCTATGCCTTACTGTAAGGCAATTAATTCCTAATATAAATTAGTAAATTATGAAAGAGCATTGCAAATATGTCAGAAACAAAATCTGTGTTTCAGTTTACTGTGTATTTACACTGTTTTGTTGCTATTTTGATACAATTTTTGTGCACAGTTTGGGACAAATGGATTGGATTAAAGTGAAAATTTGTTCTGATTTTTTACTTCCTTAGCCAAGTTACTTTTAATGAATGACCACTTTAAATACTATGAATTGAGTTATAATTGGATTATAATGACTTGAACTATAATTGGAATATAATGACTTAGATTATAATTTGAATATAATGAATTGGGTCAAATTGGATTTGCATAGATCTATCTACATGGAAAAAAACTTCACATGATTTCTGCTGAACATTGTTTACCTGGACTTACACAAGAGAACAAAAAGCCACTTCACATTCCCAACACTGCACATACAAAAGCAGCATAGACTGTCTGTTATTTACGCAAGGTGGTCATTTCAAGGCATGCCAATTATTTATCTCACAAAGAGAAATGCATACACCCAGCTGCATGGTTGGACTTGAAACACATTCAACTTTTTTTTCTCTTTGTATTGGTTTGTGTAAATCACTTTGTAGGCTTAGGCTGTATAAATGTGCTACACAAATAAACCTGACATCAACATTGACTTAAGATTACTTTCATTGTCCAAAAGCAAGTTCGACAAAGCTTATCTTAGGTACTAGCGGTGCCAAAGAAAAAAAAAAGCATACTGTATACAAACATATAAAATATGTACATACATCAAAAACAATGTCTTTAATATGAAAATATTTGAGACACATATACCTACCAGTGGGCCTCCTAAGATTTTTCTCCAAGAGTACTCTACGTAATGATCCATCCATGGCTGATTCCTCTATGTGAGAATGATCCCCTATAACAGTCCAATACATCAATCTGTAACAGACAGCGAGAGCTATTGTCCCTGCTTGCAGAATGATCCATAGATAGACAAAAAAAAAGAAAAAACAGCATGCACACAAATATGCATATATAGCCTAATAAATGTATGTGCAGATTATCATGCATGCGGCCTAATGAGTTCTAATTGTGTCACAGTTACTGCAACAGCGTGTTTCTCAGTGTATAATCATATGAATCACTCGGTCCTTTGTGACGCATTATCCATAAACCTAATGTGAATTGTAAGAAGTAATTAACACTTGGGGGAAAATACGGTTCTCACATTGTTTCGAATGTATTAATAAATAACAGATACGAACATTTGAAAATCTGGAGATTAATTGTCGTGGATGTGGTGGCATTGTTGTTGTAAGGAAGCTTTAATAAAGCCGGTTTAGTCCTTTTCAGCGATGCAAAAGGTAACTGATTAACTGTTGCTTAATAATAAGCTTACATTTTCAGTGTGTAGATCCAACAAATATTGTTTCTCTTGAGCTTTAAAAATTATGGGGTTTGTTTTGAAGGCTTCCAAGTATGGAACTTGTAAGCCTTAGAAAAAAAAAATCCCACTTCTGCAATCCTAGATCATGCAAGTTAAACATTGTCAGCAGGAAAAAATAAAAGCTAAGTACACATTTTACCCTCTGGCTGGGTTAACAGCAATGGCATATGGCTCTCCTGCTATGTCAGTAATCAGGCGGGTGCAATTTGGTCCCTTAAGTTGGCCCACATTTATGGAATATCGTAATTTAGTCCAGTGGGCTGTGTAATAGCTGAACCAGTGCATCCGAGAGTGATCAGTCCAATAAATGTTGCCTGTGATCCAGTCAGCAGAAATATCTCTGGGTCGACGGAAATCAGAACACTGCAACAGATGAAAGTCAAAATCTTAGAGTCTCTGCTCAACGTCTGTGGATGCATTTAGTTAAATTAATATCTTGTGGAAAAGAGAAGTGAACCAATATGGAAAAAAAAGACAAAAAAACATACATCTCATTTTAAACTCACAACACAAGCAGTTACTGGATCTTTGGACAGGTAAGAAATACTTACGATGTTTCGGATGTTGGATTTAGTCTGGCTTCTTTCAAGAGAGTCTTTGTAAAAAATTCCTCCAGGGTTAAACTGTGTGGCCCAGATAAACTTTTGGTGATGAAACAGAACATCCATTCCGATTATGCGGGCATTGTCCTCGATGTGAGTGAGCAGTTTGTGTCCATGGCTCTGGTTATAGGGGTGAACAAAGCTTCGGATCTCAGTGTCATTGGCTATGTAGAGCATTCGATCCTCTGGCCCTGCACGATGCATCAAAAGCAAAAGTAAATTGGTAACGTCCTACTTCGTGTTATAGTTTCAACATAGTACACACAAATGCATGTGTCCCTAATTTTGCAATCTGGCTGTAAATTAGCAAGCAGAAAACACACACAATGTTTTATACCCAACTTTGGGGTCATACCTCTTGCGATACAGTTGCCATTCACCTCCTTATAATTCCGATCACACGTGCATTTAAAAGATCCTTTAGTGTTCATGCAGTAATGAGGGCATGTGTCAAATTGCAGACACTCATTTACCTCTGGAAGAAAGAGGAACAAATTATGATCACATTGATGTGTCTATAGTGACTGCAACAGTTTGCATCATTACTGAAACATTTTAAATAAGAAATAAAACCTGACAAAGACGTTCCATCAGCCATTACTGTGAAGCTGAAGAACTTGTGACACATTAAGTACAACTAAGATGGTCTTTATTTGCGTTCTACCTTTATTTGAGAGAATCATCTTGTCTCGACCAGACAGTTGCATTTAGTGCAGTAACTAATTTCAAGGATTTAAACTCTTGATAGCTTTTAGAAATCATCATTTTTAAATTATGCTAATAATGCAGTGGTGCTGTTTCTACATAAATGTGGTCAAAAACATCATCAGGTTTTCTTGTGTTGATTGAAAGATATTAGATAACAGTATCAGGAGCAATAATTTAGTTATTTAGAGAAATGAACAAACAATAATGGTCCGGGCAACAGCATATGAACCTTTTCTTTCTGGAACTACAACTGGTTACTTAATATTTCCAGTGACTGTTTATAAGTCCTGAATGTCACCTTGTAGCAATTTAAGTCCATCGTTCATGCAGACTTTGGTCTTTTAAAAACATTACCAAATCCAGATTACCAGAACTTAAAACAATGTGGGCTACCAGCCATGTAAAGAACAGGTAGAACAGCCAATATGGGGTTACTTTAAGTGTTTTTCATTTTGAGACAATATTGTGAATATTTTGGAAACATCTTAAATAAAAAAGGCTTGATGTCCCTCTCTGTGACAATGTTAATTGTGCACCGGAGCCCCATGTTGAGGAACCAGACCATCCATTGGTCTTCTGTCAGAATGAGTGACTGGCTGGACGAGTAGTAAGAGATGCAATTGTTAGACATTATTTTTGACAGGTTCTTCTCTGATTATGCAGTGATGAATGACAGGAAAATAGATTATTTTATTTGCGTTTTTTTTTTTATTTCTTTGGGGGTTGGATTCATGGGGACAAGATTATGCTATGATTTTATTTCTGCTGTACTTTGCTAAAAGGCGTAATAGGTCGCCTATGCCTACTTTATGTACTTTATCACTTTACCACATTTTCTTCCTGAAATCCGCCTTGAAATCCTATCCTCTGTTGGGATTAGGATAATCCTGTTTTCTCGGATCAAAGTTATTCAGATCCTACTCAAAAGTTTTGAACACCACAAACTGAAGGCTTTATCCAGATCACAACTAGGATTTGATTTAGTAATCCAATCTGATTTCAGACTCCTTTCCCTTTTGACAAACCCCTTTTCAAGATTTGATCCAGTCCGATAACTGAAATCCGATCAGATTATGTTTGAACAACTGGCCCATTGTGTAAAGGCTGTTTAACTAAGGAGCGGGTGAGTCTTCAAAATATGTTTTCTCTGTGGTTCTCTGAGATTTCCTAAAGGTCCACATAATTTAGCTAAACAATGATGAACCTGTTTCCTTAGAAAATAAATTTTCATGGACACTACTTTGCTTTTAATTGAGTTCTTTTAAGATTTCTACTTCTAGTTTGTTATGTCCTCTTGTTGGTCTGATTTGATGTTCTTATTCAGTTTATACTTATCTTACTTCCTGTTTTGTTTTGTAAAGTTTATCCCGTTGTGTATTCAGTTAATTTACTTCCTAATTATGTCACACCTGAACTTCGGCTGCTGATTGCCACACCTGCTCCTTACTTGTAATTGTCTCCCTCTATAAATACTCTATTTTTCTCTTGGCCAAATCCTCATCAATCTTGTCTTGGTTCATTAATGTTTGTTCCCAACTTTTCTTTGTCAGTTGTCCTGAAAGTCAGTTGTTAGTTTCATTAGTTTTGGTTCCAGTTCCTGTCAATCCTTCTGTTGCAGCACCTTCCTCATTTCTACGTCTGTCTGTCTTCTGTATTTGGGTCCTACCTTGTCTCTCATCCATGGGTCTCGTCCATTGTATTCTTTATCTTCTTTAAGGATTGGTAATATTCAAGATCATATTTACAAAAATATTTAATATATATGAAGCGGTAAATGTTTAAAAAGACTTGGTTCACTATGGTAATACTTTAAGAAATTCTTACATGACAGCTAACAGTCTTGCTTAAATAGTAAATTATTACTATTTCTAAGTATTATTTGTGATGTTATAATTAGTGTAAGTAATATAGTTATAAGTAGTTATATTAGTGCTACGGCTTAATTTTGCTATTCTTATGAAAGCAAATTGCAAAGCAGATTTCCATGTTGATATACAAATGAAAATGTAACAAAGTGAGAATTAAAAAAAAAGAAAACATATTATTGATAGAGAAAAGGAGGTGAAACTCAGCAGAATCAGCCAAATGAATTCTGATGCAACTCAGTCTAGTTTCTCATCAGTTATGTTTAAATGATTTAGTAACATAAGTATGGGGACAAAACCAAAGAAAGAGAAAAAGATTGTGGAGACATTACCTTCACATTGACCTGTGTTTTGGCTCCTCTTGAAGCCAGGTTTGCACTGACAGATAGCATTAGCATTGGTGTGATTGCAATTCGCATCTTCCCCACACGGATTTGTTTTCTTTCCACATACATCTCCGCTGGAAACTACAAATAAAAGACAAGTCTTTGATTACACCTCCGCATCTTAGGCACCTGCTGGGTTTTTTCTTTTGATGTGCAGCAAACAAGAGGGCATCTTAATCATTAATACAGAACACAACACACCTCAAACCCAGGCATCCATATATTATCATAATCAACAAAACATTCCATCTAAAATGAGGAGATTGTTGAGCTTCCTGATAACATCACGGTGACATTTGGTACTTTTCATCTCTTGCGAGCGTCTCTTTCATCTGTTTGCTCATGCTAAGCATTGCAGCACTCACATGACTTGCAGTCCTGCTCGTCTGAACCACCGTCTCCGCAGTCGTTGAAGAGGTCACACTGGAGCTGCAGTGGGATGCAGCGTCGGTTACTACAGGTGAACTCCGTCTTCCCACAGGGCCGAGGCCTTCCAGCCACCACCTCTGCTTCAGCACACACACAGTCAATTAAAAAAAGAGATATTGTGCAACAGTATATTTGACAATCATTGTATTTGGTCTGTTGTTATCTTGTTTTATAGACTAACACCAAAAGCTCTCTGGCAGTTGCTTTTCTTTGTTTGTTACCATTACTTCAGTGCATTGTTAAAAATGAATAAGATATTATTTCTCCAACATAATGATACAAATTATCCGTCATTTGCTGCAAAACTAATCATTTTATAAATTATATCCCTTTTTATATTGCAAATCTCAAGTAAACAACCAATTTTATAATATCAGTCAGAAACAGCTGCTTCTAATAATCAAACCATAACATATTTTGCCACCATTTTCCATACCTATTTTCTTTTTTAAGTACCTAAATGAGTGTTTTTCACCTCTTTTTTCAGTATAGACGATTAAAGTCTTGTATAGAAAACATGTCAAAGCATGATGACAAAATAGGCAGTTTTTTAGGATGATGTAGTTTTGTACAGAGCACCATTCAGGTAACGTGATGCCAATATCTAACCCAAACCATATATTTATACCACATATATAATCAACCATGACTGTTAAGGTGGAGTTTGATAAATGTTTTGATCAACATTGTGATGGGGCTCTAACGTCACACGAGCACTTATTGATTATAAACACTTTTGAACTTGTAACAGATGTGGAATATTACTTTAGTGACATTTTTATTCCATGCAAAACACAGACGTGTTGCAGTTTTGACTTGTAAATGCAGTATGTAACATTTTGGAGCCCAGAGGGTGGACTAACAGACTGTCGCACTATCTGGACCAGGACTGTGTTGCATACATAGAAAAATAATGGAAGTTTGAAATCCTCTGACAGCATAACAATGAGAAGGAAAGGAGCATAATGAAGTGATGGGGAGGTGGATGATGGGATTACTGTGAGATTGAGGGAATGGATAGAGGGAAGAAGCATACAATGGTGAGAGGTAATGGACTGAGTTAAGAGATGGATGGGGGTATCAATGGAATCAGAGAGCAAGATGAATGGAGGACAGAAAGAACGAGAGAGTGATAGAAAAAAGGAGCTATTTGTCCCTCTCCTTCTTGTCTGCTTGGTGTGATCATTCAAAGGCAGCTTGTGATGAGGGAACATGTCAGGACAGAATAAAAAAAGGACAGCAGCAGTTATGCCTTTTGATGCATCAGGGAAAATCAAAAAGCCATTTTTACTTTCACGGAAAAACCATGTGAAGCAAATTGAATGTATCTGCAGAAACAGACCTGTCCTGCCTTCCACGCTGATCTGCTACATATGTGACAGTGTCCATATAAAAACAAATTTTAAATCCCAAATGTGGGAACAAGCAAAGGTTTTTGTTCCCCGAGTACTTTTTTTTCTTTTCATAATCAATCATAGTCAGGACCACAGAAGAAAATGAGCTGGTAGATATTGTTGTACAATAGGAGATTAAGCATTATTCTCAATAAACAAAAAGAAAAGAAAAGAAAAGAAAATATTACAGCCATTTATGAAAAAAACAACCCTCAGGGTACCTCTCTTCAGTTCTTTAAAACTGTTCAGTCCAAGAAAATAAATAAATAAAATTATCTTTAATAGCCTTACTTATAGACCAGCAAAACGTGAGATAAAGAATAATAATTACAGATCATTTTAAAAGGTTACTTTCAAACAGAAAAGGTTGTTCATCACATATTTTTCTGTCCCCGCCCCAATTAATGCTCTAGGTTGATCCGACAGCAGCGTTATTTTAATGGAATGAATGAATATCTGCTCCACTGTTTATTAAGGACAAATGCATCAGGGGAGTACTTAGCCTTCTGCACTTCAATAATACAGTATAATTTTGTCTTCAAGCAGAAAATAAAAAGTGCGTCTGATCTGTGCTGCCTGTGCTCACCACACTCCTCTTCATCTGAGTTGTCACCGCAGTCATCCACTTTGTTGCAGACCTGGTCGGAGCGCAGACACACGTGATCATTTCTGCAGCGGAACGGCCTCGTAGGAGGGCAAGGAAGTTTAGCTGGAGATCAAAAGAGACAGTAAGCCGAGAGATGTGTCTTCATTACAAGACAAAACAAACGCAAAGGCTTAAAAAATGTCAGTTTCAACCTACCACACATGTCTGCATCTTCGTCTGAGTTATCCCCACAATCGTCCTTGCCATCACACACCCATGTGTGGAGTTTGCATAGCGTGTTGTTGCAGACGAATTCATCAGCCCGGCAGAAAAAAGCTCCTGCAATTACAGCGATGATTCTGCATGACTTTTATCACCGCGACTCAGGTAGAAAAGTGTTTTCAAAGATAAGGTGCGACTCAAAACCTTCTATTACAAGCTTATAATGACAGACCGCTTCACACAATGATCCAGGCAGTCAGGATCATTTTGCCTCACAAAAACAGTTTTAATCAATTTCTGTCTCGCATATTTCATTTTTAATGTATTTTAAACCCTTCAACTGCCATATACACAATTTTCCACCCATCTATCACTTTGTCCTTTTTTTTCTTTTTTTCTCTTCCCTATTTAACAGCATAAAGAACTGAGGAGTTACGTGATAATCACGTTTCATCTTCAGAGATCAATACAACTCATTCTTACCTTGGCTGCAGTTTTCTTCATCACTGTGATCCATGCAGTCCAACACGTCGTCACAGCGCCAGCGCCGAGGGATGCAGTGAGCCCGATTCAGACACAGAAACTCATCTTCTCTGCACTCCTTCACACAGCCAATCTGTCCGAAGAGAGACACCACAAAGCATCAAACTGTAATCAAGGAAAATAAAACAGTTTCTTTGATTTTTTACACGTGCTGATTGTTGATCGATGAAGCATCTTCTCACACCTGAAATGATGTACACTGTAAAGCCACACTGTCATGTTGTAAATGTTTGAATCATCAAGATGTACTGACCTCATCTGAACCATCTAGACAGTTGTCATGTCCATCACATCGCAGGCTGGCTGACACACACCCCCCGCTGGCACACACATACTCATTCACAGAGCAGGAAGGAACAACTAAAAAAGAAGAAACAAATCAGCTGCAGTCCTGCCTTTCCTCACCAAGAGATCACAAATATTTCTTCTTTCATAAGCAAATAAAAATACTCCAAATCAAGATGATGCTGAGTGAAAATGTGGCTCATGGAATGGATTTGCTTGAACACGTCACTCCTTTAGCAAGTTTAATTTGTTTTAGTTGATGTGGTTTATGTTTTGCTTTCAGTCGCCTCAGATAAATTTTTGAATGAGATTTATTATTTTAAATAATAATTCCCTATTCTTTTAAGCAAATTACATGAATTTTAGGACAGATATGAAAAAAGAGTGACTGCATTTTTGTCAACTAATGAGTTCATACTCACTCATTAGTGAGATTGGATTGGAACAACTTAATTATCAATTTTCCACTAAATACATTATTAAAAATATGACAGTGTAGTTCAACATATATCAAAGGCTCATGTAACATATATATATATATATATATATATATCAAGGACAACATATTAACTAACAAATCAGAGGTAAAGTAGTACAAGTTTTATTACTTTTTAGTCTTAAAAATCATTAGAGCAATTTTGAAGTTATCAGTGATTTGGAGTTATAGCATAATTCAGTTAGTTAATTAGTTTTCACCTGTTTCCTGGCAGTTTTTTTCATCCTCCCCCATTTTGCAGTCTTCTTGACCGTCACACAGCCACTTCATTGAGATGCAGAGGTTGTTGTGACAGCGAAACTGGTCATCTGCACAGCGAGCCTCACAGCCTTTCTGTGAAGCCGTACAGCAAAGACACAAAATGATAAAAATGAAAGGTATAAAATGAAAACTATACCAAGTTTAATGTAGCTAAGTAGTTCAAATAATCATAGTGTTGCTGTCTAATGGCCAGTGGTTATTTAGGGTGAACACTGAAACATGATGTTTTCTGTTTCAAAGTCAATCCAGGAATAATAAGAAAGTTAGCAATTAGAACAAATTAAATCAAGTGTGCCCCTTAAAAAATTAAGTTTTCTTTAAATGTACATGATTTGTTCCCATCCCTCTAGCTAAACTCAACAGGAAGCAGCGGGGCTTGCGGGGCAAACCCTGCTGTGATTCATACAGTGATTCACAATTCCAACGTTGACATATTCAAAGTTTAGACTAAAACATCGACTCTGACACAGCTCCAAAATACAGCAGGTTACACAACCTTCTTTCATTCTCACTCCAACAAATTCTAAAATGAGCAGCTGCAGGTTACTGGACAGATTTTTTCTTTTTTTTGTACAAATAAAATCCAACTGAACATGACTTCCAGTTCACCCGATTTAATCCAACAGCGGGTGATGCTGGCTTGAGGCTCTCTGTGTGTTCCACCAGCATTAGTTTTAGCTGCCTCATCTACACTATGTGTAATTTTTTTTTAATTCAGCACAGGCTGATGGTGCTTTGAGTGTCTAACTACATTTGTGGCTTACAATATTCTCACGATTATTCCCGCACGGCTCATTCAGTCGTACAGGTATTAAACATCAGGAGCTTTAAGTTCTTTTCAATGATGAACTTCTATGCTAATGATGTGTTAGCATGTGTAGCTGCCATTACAGTGTGTGTAGATCTCAGCTAGGTTAGTTAAAACTGCAAGCAGTGCGTGTGTAAACACAAGCAGCACAGACTTAAATCCATGTGAGATTAGTCAGCCGGTCAAAAGCAGAAAACAGCATCAATAAAAGCCAATCTCAAGAGTAAACACTTAACTCTAAGATTGTAATTTTGTTGCACTTGTTGCAGCGACAATAAAGTTCTATTCTACATTTTCATGTATGATTCAGTCTAAGGTGCACCTCAACCACATAACTTAGTGACCACAAAAACACTTTTTTGACTATTGTTTTAACACTTTGCTGGACTCTGGAAACAAATTTCAGCTTTAACTCTTGATGCTATCCTCAAACCTCATTGTTCCTTGATCTTAGGATGGATCATTTGGGCTCTTTATTTTGAAGTTACTTTGAATTCCTGCAATAAATAAATAAAAAGCTAAATGCACGAGACTTTATAAGCTCAGCATGTGACCACTCAAGGAAAATGTCATTCATTACTTTTCTAAAAATGATGGAAAGGCCTTGGGGTTTTGTTCTTTTTGTCCATCCACTCACAAAACAAGGAGAACTTGAGGTTTGTTACATGCTGAAATCAGTATAAACTCATCCAAATGATGTGGTAATATAGTTATTGTATCATCTACGTCTATATTTACTTTTTTTGTTAAAAAAAAAAAAAAAAAAAGGCGGAGATTGTAATCCATTATTATTAGTGTGACTGACTGGATTGAATAAGCGCAGCTGATTGAAAGGCAGCTTTTCTTCTTAAAATTTGACTGTGTTGACCCAGAATTCTGGCGCTGAGGAGATGCATAGTGAAGGGTTAATAAGGGTTGCAGAATTTTGCATGGAGAAGGATTACTTGTATTAAATAATTTTCTGTGCAAATGTTGAACAGGGCAATAAATTAACAAGAATAATGATTTGTAATAAAAAAGCCCTCGTCCTTGAATTATGCATCATACTACATTATTACCACTAATATGGAATTTTCCTTTTTCTTTTCGTTTTTGTTACATGAATCCTGCAAATAAAATCTTGTTAGACCATGCAATGCTAAATTGATGCACATTTAAGTTCATTTCTTCACATATTACCAGCTTTAGAAATTAAGACATTTATGCATCTGTATGAACAAAACAATCCGTCTTTGTTTTGCTGAAATGCATGAAGGATTAGGATTTCCAAAAGCAAAATGAAAATGTGGTATTTTATGCACGAATGCATTTGAAGGCACAATAATTCACCACGGTGATATTTCCTGTCCAGCACGGTTTGGGAATGTGGCGACCATGACAAGCAGATTTGGATAAGCACAATGAGCTGCACCTACAATGGGATTAATTCTTTGCAAGCCGGAATATGTGCACCTAAATGCAGCTTTCTCTTTTTCATTTTGGATATTTTATCTTGTGCTGCAAGCTATACTAACAGACCATCCAGGTGATCAGTTACAGACTAAATTACACCATCCATATCCTATAATTTGGCTCACGTCCAATGTTATTTGTAATAGTTAAGTCTAAATGTGTCCTTTTGTATTGTCCACACAGTGTTTCAGGTTTGCTATAGCGACCTGTAATTTTTATACTAGCCATTACTGACCCCCTAATTAAACAATCTCAGTCAACACATGTTATACGATTTGCATTTTATTTGCACGAAATAACAAAAAGTGCTTGGCTTGATCTCTATCACATTGATTAATGGCAATACACCAGGCAGGGGTAAACGCTAGGTTGAGTTTATTCTTAATAAATATGAAAGACTTATTTCAAACACTGACCTCATCTGAATTATCCAAGCAGTCATAGTCTCCATCACAGCGGAATCGTGAGGAAATGCACTCTCCATTTGCACAGGCAAAGTCTTTGTGGTTACAGGTGACTGGCTCTGTGTAGAAAACAAAACACAAAAGATACCAAATTATGTCAAACAGATCCTTTTTTTTTTTTTTTGCATCATACACTCACACTAACACAAATCCCCCCAAATGAATAAATCAATACTTTTTTGTCTAATTAGTGTCTTTTTCTTTTAGAAGTAGATAAACTGGGTTAGCTGATCAAAATGTAAAAACATAAAATGCTCCCTCTGAAGCCAAAACACTTGTATCTGCCATTTAATGGAATTTTAGGAAACGGCTAAACAGCTGGATCAGATCCTGTCTGGACCCTCCCCCTTGTTATCATGGACTTCTTACCTAACCTAACTTGGGGTGTGTGTTATAAGCTGTGCTGGAATAGAGACTCCCATCAGGCAATGCAGGAAAATCTGATTTGCAGCCCCTCTGTTGTCTGCTGGTCCACCTGATTAATGTTTTTCTTTTTTTTTTTTTTTTTTGCCGTCCAACACTTGACTGGTTTTTATTTGCATTTTAAGTGACATTAATAGGTGGTGGGACTCAAGCAGCTAATAAATCATGTTAGATATGCAAACTCAGCAAAAGCACACAGAGGTATGTATATACTCCTATAATGTACAGGCAAACAATTCCACCCACACAAACATGGATTCTAGCACTTATATGCACAACAGGATGTGAGATTAACAAGGTGGGTTAGTGGTGTCATTTCACGAGGAGATAAAAAGTTGAACAGAAGCAGCAAGATTTAAAAAGGAAAGTTGAGTGTGTAAAAAGAAAAAAATAGGTGGTGGTTGTAATAGTGGGAGGGGCAGTGAGGTCTGCTTGGGAGTCAAATTCTTCAGAGCGTGTGCAGAGCGTCAATAGTTTACATAACCAAACAAACAGAGCTAATAGCAAGTGAAGCTGTCAGGTACTCACTGCAGTTCTCCTCGTCTGAGCCGTCTCCGCAGTCATTCTGGCTGTCACACCTCCAGTGGTCTGGGATGCAGTTGTTATTCTCACAGCGAAATTCATGAGGTCCGCAGGTCTTTTCATCTTTTTCATCAGGAGCAGAAAAACACAGAGATGAAAATGGCTTCAAAGAGCATGAATATTAATAGAGTGCTAGCTATCACATTTTCAACGTGTAATCATCATTTCCTCTGGGTTTCCCTGAGCAGGTTTGACACAGAGTTCAAAACACACTGCCGCACTCAAGAGGCTAACACACCATAAGATGAAATACCTGACTGTGCTGCTACCAGTCCTCAACAGATTTCTGACAGGAAGTTAGCTGAAGTAAATATTCTTGAAATAGTCCAATTTCTGTGCACAACAAATAATTTAGAGTATAGTCTGGGTGTCAGTCCCACAATCAGCTTTTGCTTTCCTTCCTGTCAGAGTAGCAGAAGAACAGTTTAGTGTTACAAGAAAAATTCAGATTACAATCTCTTTCAGATCTCTTAGCTAAAGTTGCTGTAAATCTCTCTTACATATAGACAAATCTCTGTATGACTGTTCTTTGCCCGTGTCAGCAGTCATCCATCTGATCTGCTTCAAACCAGGCACGCGTGTTGTCAGAGACCGAAGCAAAAGCATCAAACAATTGTCAACAATTGAGATCGTTGACCTCTGTTGAGGGGTGTTCTCCTGTTCTGTGGGTGGAGGTTAGGTGGAGCCCATGTGACTCCATAAGTTATCTGCAACATTATTGTTGACAGCACATTACAGCTCACTTTTATAAGGTTAATTAAGGCAAGATTCTTTACCGTTGTGGAGTGAATCATGAGTGTAATATGTTATGAATAAACAATGTTTTTTGTGTGTGTTTGTGTGTGCTTTTGGGCAAATAGTTTGGTGTCTGAAATCACTACCAACCCAAAACCTAACATAAATACATAAAACAAACTACTGATTCTTACTATTACTCCTGCTACTTCTACCTCTACTGTTCTGATTTGCAAGTCACATAGATTTGCAAGAACTATAGTTCAGTTCACAGAAGAAATAAATGAGATAATACTGCTCCACCACAACTGTGGTTAATATTTAACATACCTTAAGGAAATCTAATTAGTTATTTATTTTAATCAGTTGTAAGCTGGAAATTCCAATTTAACGAATGCCCCATTAGTACAGAAACCAATAACCAAATCAAGTCTGTGAAAATTTCAGCTATTTTTAATGTGAGTTGCTAAAATTTAGAACATTGATGGAGCAGCAAGGAAGTCTTATAGATCCAACTGCCAGAGCTCTCATGAACTACAATTTGAGTTTTCAGTGGAGTTACCAGCTGTAACTGCGGTCACGCCATCCCCATTTCGGATTGGCGCTGTTAAGATCTCCCTACTTGAAAATTGCATGCACATACCTTATGTAAGAATTACATTTCAAACCCTCAGTGTCACATTCAGTTCTATACTGAACACTGGTGACATTGCCTTAACATCAACAAATCACAATGTTATCAGCTGAAGTGACTGTGTTTGTATGTGACAGGTATTAAAGCACATATATTATCATTTCTGTGTCATTTTATTGCAGCATCACTGAAGAATGAAATCCATCCTGATATCAGCTCAGTGGCAAGGACAGAGGCACATCCAGAGCTCAGCACAGCAGTAGGTTGGGCTACAACTGCAGGTGGTTATCATAGCCAATAAGAATTCATGTTGCTGGGGGTCTGATCTGTCAGGGTACTGTTGGGATTGGGGTCCACTTAACTTGGGTTATGTTTTGTAATGAAATCTTGAACTTAGTGAATATTTGTCAGGAATTTATTGAGAATGCTGCACAGTGTCTGCTGCTCAGATGCACCCTTACCTATTGGTTTTGTGAGTTCCTGCAGATGCATCATAGAACTAAATTTACTTAGACTTCTTCAGTTTTTGGAAATTCACACACTGGCATCCCATTTTAAATTTCCTCATCTGATTTGCTTTAGATGAATTTTCAAAACCTCAAAAAAGTTGTTAATTATATAAATAATGTGTATTTCAATGATGGTATATCTTCTGTTTTTAATCATATTTATTATATCGACCAAGCTGTTAACAACACTCAGGTTTTTGCACCTGTCCACAAAGCATTATGAATTTAAAATTAATCTCTTTTTTCCAGTCATCTTCAGGTGATGAATTCATGAAACACAAACACCTCTGCTAGGAAAAATGATGCACTTGTGTACTTATCTGTGATAAAAAAAAACAGTCAAGAATGTCAACAAATGAACTTATGCATAAATAACATACCTAAAGTTTGATTGAGGCATGAGTAACCAAATATTAATTTCTGAGAAGATGTTGTCAGAGTGAAGGTTACTAGGAATCAGGGAGTAGACTGATTTTTGAAGTAACAACATGAATGAGAATTAGCTCACTTATGTCTAACTGGAATATCCTCACTTAAATCAATGCATATCTCATCAGGCACATGTTTTCAAATAGTAGTTCTAAAATTAAAATCTGTGCTTATTTATGACATTAAAACTGCTATAAGGTCATTTTAAGTCACTACTAAAATCCTTTATATTGACTAGATTACATTCACTTTAGTGAAGAGTCGCATATCTAACAGTTTGTCTTTGTTTCCGGTTTATTTTACTTTTTCACCACATCCATTGTGTACAATTCATCAGGATGTTGGTTATTTTGGGACACTTTTAAGTAAAAGTGTAATAAAGCATAAAATAAGGATCAAATAATTAGAAAGATGCCTCCAACATTTAGGCTTCCACCTATATATACTTAGGCCCGCCAACCTACTGTTTCTTTTAACATTAGTTTGAAAGAACTATGTTGTCTCAGTTGTGTCTAAAGAAAAATGTGAGGACACTGTTGTGCTGCTTGATGTTTTTATTATGCAAATTTAAATTAAATAATTTAGGGCTGTTTACATGTAAATGAGCAAAAACAGAAGACCTATAGCACATTGTGCATTTATACAGAAATGTACTGCTGAGTTCTGGATGTCCATGGTGCTGAGACTGATACCATAATGAATTTCATTCTCCAGCGATGCTGCAGTAAAACAGAGAATGTATCATTTTTGTGCTTTAATGCCTGTTACACACAAACACAGTGAATTTAGTTGACATTATTGTGATTTGTTGATGATATGACAACATGAACAGTGTCTAGTGTAGAACTGAATGTGACACTGAGGGTTTGGAATATCATTGTTACATAGTGTATGAGACAAAGAAACATGGAATTAATCACAAAATAGTGTGATTTTACAAGAAAATAAGAAGCAAATCTAATCTTTCCTCCATTATTTTTCCTTTTCGGCTATTACATTATGAATATTATAGTATAAATATATACATTGAGAGGTTCAGAGGTAAAAAGTAGGGTAGAAGCTCATCAGTCCAAAATAGGGATGGTGTGACAGCAGTCAGCTCTATGTGTGCATGCACAGTAATACTGAAATGATAAACTCATCAGTTATGTTAACAAGCAAGCTATGGTTCATCGCAGATCAAGGGATCAAGGGAATGTCAATATATGAGACTAAGATTGTCACAATTTCTACTTAAGCTAGTAAGTATCTTTATTTGTGGTTTGAGCTTCCTGGTTAGGTAACCACGCCTTAGAGGTCTGTGTTCTTAAAACAACTTTACTTAAAAATAAATAAATAAATGGAAAAAAGAAAATAATAGAGTGCTCCTGTTAACTTTGCTCAAACGAGCAGGTCTGAAACTTTTCCTCAGTTTTTGTTTGACATCAACAGACCACATAAAACATAGTCGTTTGAATCAGACTGTAAAAAATAATTTATTCTTGTGTTGAAGTGGGAGGTGATGCGATGGCCAGGCATTGCATTTCATCATTTTTGGTCATAAAAAAAAAAAAAAAAAGGAAAAAAAGTGGTGGAATCAGTGGATCTCAGTCTAGGTTAGTAATATACCAGAAGGGTCTGAAAGAATTGGGGGGAGATGCCAAAACCACCATAGTGTTAGTTAACAGCACAAGTTTCTTACTATGAGGAATAAAGTGTTGAGATGAGAAAAAGCCAGAAGAATGAGGTGTTCAAGGACCGTCCATCAAGACTGAATTGTTTAATGGAGCAGAAGATGCAGAAGGTGAGATCGCTTCTTCATCATCATCATCATCATCAGTTGTTCCTAGGTTACATACAACTAGGATGGGCTGAATGCAGAGAAAGATTTTCCCAGCTTGGGATTAATAAAGGATTAAAAAAATAAATAAAAATTCAGAGGACTGAGGTGCTAAGGATGATGATGAGTGACCCATCTGTTGTCATAGTAATGAGAAGACAAACTCATGAATATTTCTAACTCTTTTTTTTTTGCTGTATTATATATAGTATATTTAGTGCATATTGCAAACTTGTATAGTATAATTATCTCTGGATTTTACTTCTTAGGCTACATTTGGTGCGATGTGGGACTATGAATACAAAAATCTGCTGCAGTTTTCTGTCTAGTTTAGTAGTTTGTTTTGAAGAATTTAAGCTGACAAGGTAAAAAAAAAAAAAAAAAAAATGCCTGGAAATATACTTTTTCCATGGAAAATATTTTCAAATAAATCAGGAAATAAAAAATAATAATAAACACAATTATGGAAAATTATATTCTTCTAGTGAACATTAGCTAGAGTGTGATTTATTCTAAATACCACAAATAACAGCAAACAGCAAAAAGAAAACCATCGAATGCTATAACTTTTGCTCTACAGCAGCAGTACTTCATTAGGATAGTTTCTCAAAGTCAAAGTGAATGCTTCCTTTAAAAAGTCATTTCCATGCAGACATCAGCAGGGATAATGGCCAAGGTAACGCTGACATCAGTTAAGAAAAAGATGTGTCAAAGTAAATGGTGGCAGAATCTGCCTGGATGTCTTTCCAACATGACAGCAGGAGGAGAGAATCAGGAGGGAAGGATGAGAGCAGCAGAAGGGGCACAAATCAGCGATTTATTAAGAAGCAGCTAAGTCTCTAACAGCATTTTAAAGATATAACACAGCAATTAAAAATAGAGGAATATTTCCTGTTTAAGTCGGAGCTCATTATCGGGATGAGAAGCAAAAGTTTTTAAGACTGATTCAGGTGATTCAACTGAAAACAAAACAGCCGTAAAGCAGGATTGTGTGTTTAGCTGCAAATTGGTGGTTTTTACTTGACCTCCAGCAGATAACAGAGTTTGAGGGTCCATTTAGTGTTTATTCTACATTAGTGAAGAGGATTATTCAGAGAAGCAGGGAAACGTTCTGCAACAAACTCAAATTAGAACGGATTTACCTCTTCAAAACATGAGGGCCAGACAAAGTAGAAAATAAATTTTCATTGCTCTGAAACAGTTGTGACAGTCAAAGTGGCACGAAAACACGACGGCCCGACAAATGGAAGGAAGCTTCGACAGAAAATAATATCCCTGTCAAGATGGTGCAGAACAGCACGTCTAGAATAAATGCAAACCTCAGTTCTTCAGAGGCAGATGGCGTGGATTTGATCTGACTTGAGCAAATACGAACAAACATGATAAAAACTAATAATAAAATGTTGATGGACATTTGAAACAACAGCTTAAATCTCATTTATTTAAGTTTTAAGTTTTCTCAAACATTACCGTAAAACACAAGATATTTCATATTAATAAGCCACATTAATAAATGTAAATTACTTCATTGTGGGGTTAACCTGGAGGGATTTTATCATTACTCTCTATGTAGAAATAGGAGACATTATAAGTGTCATTAATTTGTTTTGTCTCTTCTTTTCTTCCTGGTTTAGAGTTATGGTGATTGTTGACCTATCTTTCCTGCCCTCTCCATCCCCAACCGTCCTTCCTGAGTCTGGATCTGTTGGAACTTAAAGGTTTTTCCTTTCCACTGTGTCCTGCTGCCTCATGCATAGTCAGGAGGGAGTCCAAATCTAAGAGATTTGATGCAATCCGTTGGTTTCCTTGGCTGTATTTATTTATTATTATTATTATTTAATTAGCTTAATTATTAAAAATTTGACAGATCATGTAATAGATTAAATTAATTGGATTATTACTGAAATACAAAGAATTGGATTCAAGTGGACTCTATTTAAAAGTGCCTTGAAATGACTTTGCCATGAATTGGGGCCGGAACAAAAAACGCTGAACTGAAATAAATTGGGTTTTAAATATTTTGCTGAAATTTCAATCAAGTTAAAATGACCAATGAGTTAAAGAAAACACTTTGTTAGTAATTTGACAGCAATATTATTTTATTTCTCAACACCTTGAAAAAAAATGTAATTATACCAGCTAATATGTGCTGTCTTACCTCATAGCAAACATGGGCATTTGGGAAGCTTCGAGGCCACACATGATTTAATCTGGCACAAATAGGCTGATATAGTTGCTCCAGAATGAAAATATCAGGTTCATATTTTTTTTATAAACAAAGAATCCTACCCAAGACAAGTAAAAAAATTAAAATAATTGTAAAATTTATCGAGAGAAATTATCTAAATAAAGTTTGACTTAGCACTTTACAATGCAAATATTGGTCTTCAATACTGAGGCATGGCACAGTATGCACAAATCTGCATGTGCAACTATAAGCATTGATTTTAGACATAAACTTGCTGATACTGAACAAATGTCAATAGTTCCTTCACTCAAGTCATTACAACATCTAAGTGAAAATAGTCACAGAGCATCAGAAATAGTGTAAAACAAAATAGATTTATACAGTAATGTAAAATAGAAATAATATAAATAAGAAAACAAAAAATTATTTACATACTTGTTGGGTGTGTTGGTGAATTTATCCATTTAGATCCTGAATTTAGAATTTGATTTGAAATGTGACACACCCTGTAAAAGCAGCTGCAACCTATAAATGATGCATGTTTCAATTTCCAGCATAAAAGAAAAAAAAAGTTGTTTCAGAGAAAACTGGGGCAACAGCAAACTCCTGCTGTAATCTGACCTCTTCTACATAAAGAACAGAAGTAATAACGTCTGATGTGAATTGGGTTATTATGCCAGAGAGCAGTGGCAACATGCAGCGCTCTGGCATGACAGTTCTCAAATCAAAGCGTCTATCATCAACATTTAACATGCATGTCCTGAATAACACAGGATAAAGCAGCTGTGATCATCAGACACTGTAATATTACTAACCCTAATGGAGTCTAATCTACTTATAGAAATCTACACCTCAGAAATATATGATTTTATACCAAATGTAAAGTTTTTGCTGGGTGATAAAGACATATTGAGATAGTGACATATTATATTTTTTTCTGCCTTCAATGGTCATTTATACATCAAGGCATTACAGTCAGTCAGCTTGAGTTTTAAAGCAGCTTGCTTGGAGCTGCCTCAATCTGATGAACCTCATATAGTAGCTCTTTTCACACCTCTGCACTCTGCACCAAAATGCCAAACACATACAGAAAACAGAGTTCATGGATAGGAAACTATCTCTGAACTGTCAAGAGTTAAGTTTATGTTCTTTACACCAGCATAAGGGCCAAATGGTGTGTTAAAACTAAAAAGGATTATACTCCCTAGTCAGCAGTTACTAATTAGACCAGTGAAAGGCTGAAAACATTAAAATATAATGACTTGATAAATTCACATTTAAATGTTTATTTAGACATTTTTGGCTTCTGGGCTGGACTTCTTGTGACTTATGGTTCTAGCAACTCACCACAGTTGGCCTCATCTGACCCATCTGCACAGTCAGGGTCCTCATCGCAAACCCACAGTTTGGAGATGCAGTGCATGGAAGCCTTACACTGGAACTGGTCTGGAGAGCAGGTGCTTTCAGCTATATTCAAAGACAATGACAGTGTATGGAGAGAAGAGGGGTAACATATTTTATATTTCTAGAAGAAGTCCTTAATTGTAGAAAGACCCAAGACATCATGCAAAGCTATTGTGATGCAAGAGCCTGTGAAGAAGCCGATGATGTCTCCCAAACACCTCCTTCGCCCTCATTATCAGTATTATAACAAGATAGCAGCAGCTTCCAGTTACATATTCAACAATGTTTCAAATATCCTTTTAATTTCAGTGGTGCAGTGTTCATTACAAAGGTGCATTCAAAACCACATCCAATCATGCTGGAAGTCTAAGCAGAGCCAAAGTAATTAGCTTTGCTTTAATTAAAGTCTATGTTTTCTCCTCCTGACTTTCCTGCTTTTTCTCTTCTCCTCACTCTTACCCCTTCTGAAATTATACGTAAGAAAAATGCATCAGTCTGAAAGATTTTAAATGGGTTTAATATTCTGATGAGTTACATCATTGCAGAGACAGATCTGTTCTTATCCTCTGTTTGAGTCAATATCTAATCCCTTTGTCACAGAAACAGGCCATCACAGGAGTCCTCTCTGGAATGCTTAATGAGAACTATGTACCGTCAGTGGAGCTCCATATAAGCTGTTCAGAAAAATGACTTAAATGAACTATAAGAAAGGTGATTCATTTGAATCTTTTAGATTTGATTCCTGCTGTTCAGACATTAAAATTTTTTAAATTGTGTCATCTCTTTCTGAAGATTTACCAGATTAAACTCTCCCTCGTTTCACACAATAATAAAGCAAGTCAAAACCATTAGTGTGAAAGTAATAATGCAAAGCCTTACGGCAGTCTGTCTCATCCTCTCCGTCACCACAGTCATCCTGACCGTTGCAGCGTAGGTTCAGAGGGATGCATTTCTGTTTCCTGGTGCACTTGAACTGGCCAGACAGGCAGATGTATGTCTCTAAAAAATGAGAAAAAAACAAAAACAGAAGTAGTTTAATTGATAAATAACAATTAGAAAGTTCAAATATCTTTATTTATTATATTGAATAGCCAGCCTATTTTGTTGTCTGATGTTTTGAATAGAGTAGATTCCGCCAGACACAATGCAAACCGCGTATTATGCTAAAAACAAATTATATAACATGAAATATATATATTAAATATTTAAAATATAAACCAATATCAAATGAAAAGATGTTAAATTAATCTACAGTATAAAACTGACAAAAACACCATTCCAAAACTTTTGGGGCTAAAATAACCACTAGATTGACGTTTCTATCCTCACTGATACATTTTATAATCAATTGATTACTCAGACGGTTTCCATTGTACAAAATGTATTCACAGAAAATCTCATAAACCTATATATAAATCTATAAAAATGCTGGTTAGGTAATAAGAAGGTTCAGGTATTTATGAAATGGATAAAAAAGCAGAAAACTAAGTTATTTTCCTCCTTACCACAGTTAGCCTCGTCTGTGTTGTCCCCACAGTCGTTCTCTCCATCACAGATGAAGGGAGGAAGCGCACAGAGGCCTGTCCCACACTGAAAACGGCCGGGCTGACATTTAAATTCCGCTGTTTATGAGGAAGAAGAGCGCGATCAGAAGAAAAAAAAAAACAAAACAAACCCAACAACAACCTACAGCAAAGAGTTTATAAAGCATATAAAAACATCGTAGAACAAAAGCACCTTTGGTTCCTCTTCAATTTTGTTATTACTTGGCTTGTTATGGTTTACAACCATGTCAAAGCCAACCTTGAAATAACAGAGCACTCACGGCAATCAGGGGGCTCATCTGAACCGTCCCCACAGTCATCCACGGTGTCACACTTCCACCAGAAAGGGATACACTCATCCGTACCGCAGCGAAACTGTGGTGAAAGGCACAAATAAAAAGCCCAAAAACATAAATACTCAGTGGTCTGTGTTGGCTTCAGCCTTCATCAAAGCCAGAGTTGAAATCAATAATTCACAGACATTTCCTATGCACTTAAGTACATGCCAGAAAATGAAAGTCTCTACACGTATGAGAGCAAAGTGGTTTGCTTTCAGGGGAACTTTGATGATGAGAATAGATCAGCAAACAGCATGATCACAGTGAATGTAGAAGAGGAGTTGAAGAAAAAAAAGGCTGACCTGACTGGAGGTGCAGTTGGAGAGGCAGGTTTTATTGTCAGCAGCCAAGTAAAAATTTGTGGGACAGGCACATTTGTGTTCCCCACCAGGGGAAAGAAGACATAAGTGGCTGCATCCACCATTTGCAATCTGGCACTGGTGCTTGGGCACTGGACAGAAGGAAAGAAATACATGACTGAGCTCCAACTGTACGACAGACCATTTCATTCTTAGAACATAAAAGATAAAAAAAGATGTCTCAAAACCAATGGTCAGCATGGGAGGACGGAGCAAACTTGTACGCCAGATGGACTTTGTACCTTCAGGCTGACGCAGGGAGTGGTAGACCTTAATGGATTTGATGGCTTGCCAGGAGTTGAGGAGCTCAATCCCTTGAGCGCCAGTGGTCTTGTGAGCGCGTCGCAGTGATTTGGACTTCCCGTCCGTCCAATAAACAAAGTCTTCAAACAAAGTCAGTGCCATTACTCCTTGGATATGATCATAGGATACTGGAATAAGACAAATGACCGTATTAAATGTAGTTATGACCAGCAGCATCATATTAAAAACTTCCTTTGACAATGATACGATTAAAAGTCCCCATTATGACAATCAGCAATAGATTAAGTGATATATGAAACACCAAAATTACTTTCTTTACTCAAAATTATATTAGCACTTATTTAAGAGCTCCATTAAGTGCTGAAGAATTCATGTTAAATTCAGTTTTACTCATCGATATAGTAACTATCTGTTAACGCGTGAAACACATTCTTGTCTCACCTCTCCGTCTTTGGGTGCCATCCATGTTGGCAAACAGGATGTGGTTGTCGTCGGCCCAGTAGAGTCTCTTGTTGGTATAATCAATAGTGAGAGCAGTGGGGTTATAGATCTCTGTGTCAATGATAACCGTTTGCCCTCGGCCATCCATGCCTATCCGCCCAATGTGAGGAGGTTCACAGCAGTCTACCCAGAACACATACCTAGTTGGAAATATTGCAAAGTTCAAAAAGTAATATTTTACAAGACATATGGGGAGCATTTTTCATAATAAAAGGTGGTAGAAATAAAAAAAAAAGAATTTAGACTGCAGATTAGAGAAACAGAGTGAAAGTAGTTAAAAGGAACATTGCAAGAAAACATGCACGAATACCTTTAAAAATAAAATCATGTGAAAGATAGAATATAAAAACAAACCAAGGCAGCCAAAGCAGGAGAGTTATCAGGGTAGCTCCACTTTTATTAAAGGTATAAAATGGTCCCAAATCTGGTGTAAGCAAAGGACTTGAGTCAAGTAAAGAGCAGAGGTGCTGCTTCTCAAAGTGAACAAGGTTCCTTCACAGCGACGTAACTAGTACTTCAAGTCATCAAATCCCACTGAAGGCTTACTCTGATCCTTTTGAAGGACTCAGTTCTATATTCTGTGAAATTTCAAGGATACTTTGTGTATCCTCAGTGTTCTTAAAGCACCCATAATTCTTTGCATACACCCCGACGGCACACAGAAGATGGATCATTGTGAACAAATATAGATGTATGTGTAAATAAATGTGTTTTAATCACATTTTTTGTTTGTAAACTGTTACCATCATGTGGTTCATCAAGGGATCAGGACAGTATAATTTGACAATATCAGTTCATGATGACTTGGAGTGATGAAAGGTTAGTTTTACCCATTGAGCCTGGATGCACACATGGCATCAACATTTTAAAGACTTCTGTACTGTACATTAAAAGCTCCAGGTTTTAATTTAATTTAATCTATATTATGTCTTTAGTTTCTTTAGAGGCTGAAAATTAAACTGTTGTGGACAGCTGTGTTAAACAAAGCGTTAAATCTAAATTAGTTGTTGGCTGCTTGGTAGCATGCTAGCAGCTACTAGCCAGCTCACAGCCATAACAATTTCAAAACTCTTTAGATTCTAGTGTATAAATTAAGTAGGACTGTTCCTTTGATACTTTCTCACTTGTTATGACTGTCCTAATTTTTTTCCTTGTCTTCCCTTGCCTTTTTTTTATCTAAACACAAAACTGAATTAATTGAGCAAGAGCTGGACACTAAACCATTTGATGGTGAACTTTACAGTAATGATAATACTTACCCTGTCTGAGGATCCAGAGCTAAATCTGTGGGGTTCTTAAGGCCAGAACTGATCAGGATTGTAGGGTAGAGGCCATTGGCTTTTGACACTTCGAGTGTTTTCCTTTCTGCATCACACCAGTAGAGATTCTTTCCTATCCAATCCACTGCTAGCGCGCTGGGCACGGCTGTCCTGTGGACTATCTTTAAGTGCAGATGGGGGGAAGAATCACCAACATATCTTATGGATGAATGTAAAGAAATAAAAGGCATTTGATGAAAAATATGAGTACTATGATCAAATTATCCTGGAAACAAAAACAACAAAATGATTCACTATGAAAGCAAAACAAAGTAAAAATTAAACCTACTGATTTTTTTTTTTTTGCCCAACAACTCCGACACTGTCTCAACATCCTCAACTAAAATGGATGCGCTTCTGGTGAGTTGGACAGATTTAGTTTTGAGATCCTGACTTTCTCTGTTGCCATAGTAATAACACATTCACCTGCTGTGTGACAAAAGGCTGTCCAGAATACTGCAGGGTGACCATTAATGACCTACAACTACACAGCAGAAACTGGCTGTTATTTTTACTGAAATGTCACGATATGGTATCTTAATTCTTGTGTGGTATTTTTATACTACTACAAAGTTGTGGGAATGCTCTTTTGAAATTATATTAGACCATTATTGGCACTCAGGAGCCTGCTTTTATCTGGTCAAAACCAAATGATTTCACAAGAGACCCGTGTATATTACCTGACTAGTCTGGTGTGATAAGACGAAAAGTAGATTCGCACTTGTTTTAAAAGGTCAAGTAACTTTGTCTAATGACTTCCAAATTAGATTCTACAGCTGAAAAATCCTCCCTGGTGCCATATCATGACTATAGTTGAGGAATAGTTGAATAAAAGGTGATTTGACCAGAGCAACATGCAGATGTAATTTCACAGAAACATGATTACCAGAATTGCACCACTCTGCCTGATTAGGATAAGTTTATCGTGGGCTACAACACCAATTGTTATGTCATTTTAAAGACATGGAAGAAAAAAATATATATCTTTAATCTGCAGAAGATTTACAAAATGAATATTTATTAGATCCACAATTGCACTTACTACCAACCATCTTAAAACAATTAGTAACATGTTGAAAGGCATCAGAATTATGACCTCTGTTTCAGATATATTGCATTATTCTCGGTAAGAAATCTGGCACAACATCAGTAAAGTAGTTTAGCTGTTGAAAACTAAATTTAGGAAATCCTTAGGTGCTATCAGTATCCTTAATTGTTATCTAACTCTTGAGTCCCCCATAATCATTGTGCCAGCTGGCAGCCAGAGTCACAGTCTCTAAAGCAGGTTTTATTTTTCAAGCTCTCAGCACCCATGCAATCTGCCATTAAGGCGCATAAAGAAATGTGGAAACATAATTGATATACATCATCATCTTGGCTGAAGTTTCCATCTGTCTCTTTAGACAAAAGAAGATGTCACTCGTATAGTCCTTCTGGTAGTTTAATCTACAGCATTTTATTGTATTGCATAGAACATGCTTGATGTCAAATTAACTTGCAAGAAATGTCCACATTTAAATAGGCTTTTTCATAAGTGTTGTTTCGTCCTGGGTAGATCCAGTCTTTCTGCTTTGAGCCATTAGATGTTATATATTAATATAAACCCACATATTCCTCTGAGAACTATGATTTTCACAAGGTTTGCCTGTACTACTACTGCATTTTGCAGTAATTCCATTAATCTAAAACGTTTCTAAGTAAAAGAAGACTTCCCAGTGGTTTGTAACCATAGCAACCAGGGACAGTGATTCTTTCAACAATGGGAACTAAGGATGGACACAGGAAACATGAATCTAGATTATTGGAGGTAAACTTGATTATGTATGCTGGAGATCTGTCCAATGACAAATGGCTGCTGCCGCCTAATTCGTCAAATACAGAGGAGTGCAAATTTTTAACAAGCAGTGCAACACCAACTTGAAAAGAAAAAAATGCAACTTTTTTCTTTCATTTTTTTAATAAACAGCACAGATCAGTCCAATTATCTTGGTGTAGAGAAAATCCACAGAAACGCTCGCTGATCTTCAATCTTGTCTTTCTCATGTAGCAAACCTGTGAGAATTGCGGCAGACATCAGTGACTCTTTTAATTAGCCGATATGAGAGGCTCCTGGATCTGTGTTTTAGACAGTTTGTCCTCTTGCTAAGCTGTGGCAAAGGCTCAAGCATAGACTGTAGAAGTAATTGAGCTGAATAAGCCCAATGCCCCCCACACACCAATGCTAATAAGAAGTGGCATGGAGGCCCAGCAGGTGTTATGCTGATGTCCCAGCATCCCCTATGTCTGGGCTCCTATCCCACGACCTTGACGAACCTGCCGATTACACCAGAGAGCATACCTTTGTATCTCGAGGCATGTATCTCTATGGCTATTTTCACATGAACACACTGATCGCTTTTACACAAGTGTGTCATTAGCTACTGGCAATTTCAGAAAAAGAAAAAAATGATCATGTTTACCACATAAAGAATAAAAGACTGCTGAGCACTTACAATGAGTCCCTTGGTTTGCAAGTCATCTTAAATATAGGAAAAGTTAAACTGCAGAGCCTGATTATTAAATTGAGCTGAACTGAGCTCAGTAAAACAAGTGCAAGTTAAAGTGAGAACAAGTAAAGTAAAGCTATTAAATCCCCTGTAAATTGCTGCGAGGCACCATTTGGCAAACAGTAGCGGCAGCTTAGTTCTTCAGTACCTTGAGGTCGCTCCCATTGAGACGCATTCTGTTGATCTTTCGTCCACTTGGCCTGGTTGAGTCCACCCAATAAATAAACTCCTTCTTGTAGTCAAAATCAAGGTGGATGATGTTGTAGAGACCCTGAGAATCACAGAGAAGGCACAAATACATATCAGCTTAATCATTTAGAAATCAGTAAAGTTGAATGCCTTGTTAAAAGGTAAAAATATTAAGCTGTCACTCTCTCTGCCAACAAATGTATGCAACATTTAACAATGAGTATAAATCTGATGATTAAGTTCCATGCACTATTATCCCTTAAAGTAGATTAAAATGTGTCTATTAAATAGAGACATATTGCCTGCTGTGCTAATTTACTCCTTAAAGAAATCCATTAGACTTAAAGGATGACAAGAATATTTTACTGCACTTAAAAAGAAAATGTAGTTTATTTAAACATACACAAGCCAAACATCAAATTAATGTTTTGTCAACAAGTTAAATGTGATTATATGAAAAAATGAGATCAATGCTTTTAGCAACACAAGTCATTTGAAAGATGAGTGAAGCACAAGCTGAAGCCCTATCAAAGCAGGGGACTGAGATACTTTCTTCTCTTTCACAGGACCCCACTGTCAGTCAGTGCTGCACACCAAACATATGCCCTCACCCTGCTGTCTCACACTGTGGGTGCTGAGAAAACATGTCAGATAATCTGACGGGCCAAATGAGACGTCTTCATCAGATCATCAACACCTTTACAGACAGGCGCCAAAGTGTCCTGGGGGAACCTTTCTGCTCTCAGCTACAGAGATAAAGCCTGTGTGACCCTTTTACCTGCACTTCTATTATTTTCCTCTGTCAACACTTTAGATGAGAGTATCCTCCTCCTAAAAATGAACAAATGGGTTGTTTACCCATGCAGGCTAAAAGGATCTATAATTGCATTGGAAGAGATTGCACCTTTAGTGGTAATGAGAGCAACTGTGTGTATAAAATGTGATGTTTAAAGACAACATCCATGAGCGTGATGGTGCCAGTGTAAAGCAAAATGTATTTTTGCCCTGTTTTATTTTAAACCATTATCTAGTACTTTAGATTTCTATTACAAAGTCCAAAACTCAAACAAGAAGTGACAAAGTGTCATTATATTGTGTTCCATTTATTTAAGGCAACTAGCAAAATGTCTATTTAGGCACAGACTGTCATCTGCAACCCTGCAGGTTTTAGGTTTTTCCCTGCTTCAACATACCTGATTTAAATTAATGGGTCATTATTAGGTTTAAACATGACTTAAACTATTGAATAAATCTATCTCATCTAAATCTGGTGTGCTGATGCAGGAAAACATCAAAAACTGTAGGGCAGTGGCCCTAGGGGACCAGAATTTGACATCCCACGCATTAAGTGGCAGTAATGATGTAAAGGAGATTGTATTTTAGTCCTATTAATGATTGATTTTAGCTCTATGTTAGAGTCTGCAGGTTTAGTTGTACTGGGGTTTCACATTCACATGTTTTGTCCTGTTAGCGTCTTCTAGTTATACTAGGAATGGTTATATTATCTTTTTTTTCTTATCTAATTCAGTTAACCCTTTGCTTTGCTCTGTATTGGGTATTTTATTGTGATGTATTTTGGTTTTTGTTCTTGGACACATATCCCACACACCGCCGACCCCCTTCCTCACTGTGAGGATTTTGTGGCCCAGCATTGCCCAAACATTTGCTCCATTTAAGTGTGGAAACCATTATGAGTTGTTGCTTGTATGGGTGGTACTTTACATGATGTCATTAGGGTGTGTATTTAAATAATCAAAAGTTGAAAGAATCTGAAAAAAATGAACAGAAAAAGTTATGTGAAATAGTATAGGAAAGGGAGATTTTTGCCCACTATCCATATGACACTAATTTGTTAATCCATGATCAACTTCTTTTTCTTCCTTACACAAGACAAGTCAGTGTGACAACCCTAAGGCTGTAGCTGCGGTTGGATGTTCAGCTGGTTTTAGCTCTTCACCGTGTTCAGTAATCCAAACAGAACTTTTGAAGGGAAATAGTTTCTATAGTAACAGGTGACACTTTGATGGCCGCTTGCTTTAGCATTGACTTTATACTTCATTTATAACTTCAGCACTGAAAAATTCTGCAACAATATAGTTATGTGATCTAAATTCACAGACGTAGCCCCATTAACTTTGTTTTTCTCTGAAATCTGATAAAAGGTAATTTACTTTGTCCAGCCAAGATTTCTCCTTTTGAAAGCAAGAGTCCATTCAGCTCTAATTAACCACAAAACAACACAGTTTCTGTGTTGAAGGCAAACAGTAGCGGTATGATTGTTAAGTGCATTAGTGGTAGGTGGACATATTTATGCCAAGACCTGCAACAAGACATGAAGACAATGACCAGATATGAATGTTATGTTGTGTCAAAGTAACATAATATCAGCTGTAACAAGAGGTGATTAAATGAGTGGTAGCTGCATAAAGTAAATGAATTGGAGAGGTTAATATGACATCTAACCTTTTGTAGTAATTAACAGTTAAATTCAAGTAGTACCGTGAGCAGCAGTAATAAGAGTTAACAGCTTTATCTGAGGGTTCCTCAGTAGAGTGAATTCAATTCTCTACCCTCCACCACTCTGAATGGTCAATTGTCTATCGACCATATGGTGGTAGCTGGAAAATCATGAAGTGCTTTTGAAATAAAGATTCTTTTTCCAGCATATTTAAAACCAACCTCAAGACTCGCTGCACTGCAATGAATGTTAACTGGACTAAACATGTCAATGATGAACTACTACAGGGCCATCTAAAACCTCCCATTTTTAAGTAAACTTACTGAAAAAGCTGTTTATCAAGAATTTTACATATTTTTAGAGCTTAATAATTGTTTTGATTTCTCTCGGTCAGGATTTTGACCACACCGCAGCAATGAAACTGCTCTCGTCAAAGTCTTAAATGATATTTATGTAAACACAGATAGTGGCAGAAGTTCGGTTTTGGTTCTATTGGATCTCAGTGCGTCTTTTGTTGACCAAAACATCCTACTGGGTTGATTGAAAAGTTGGGTGAAAACCTCTGGTCCAATTCTGAACTGGCTTAAATCATACATCAAAGATGGAGACTTCATTGCAATCACTAACTATAGGTCTGTTCAAACAAAGATAATGTGGGGAGTTCCCCAAGGTTCCATCTTGGGCCCCTATTGTTTAGCATCTAAATGGTCCCACTAGCTGGAATCTTGAAAATCAAACTGAAAATCTGACTATTATTATGCTAAAGACACTCAGCTCTATATTACTGTCTCAGCAGGAGACTCTAGTCCCATACAAAGTTTGTGCCTTGGTCAAATCAAAATCTGGATGTGTCAGAATTTTGTTCAGGTAAATAAAAAGCATCCAAAAAATAGTGCATAACTTCAGTGAGCAATGTTGAAATCAGCAGATCAAACCAGAAATCTTGGTGTCATTTTGGTCATATTAAAGCAACAGTAAAATCATCTTTTTACCACCTGAAGAATATATGTAGAATACAGGGACTAAAGGCTTAATATGACTTGGAAAAACTTGTCCATGTATTTGTTTTAAGTAGGCTTGACCATTGTAATGAAGATTTTAGAGGCCTCTCTCAAAAATCATTGAGAGAATAACTAAACCAGAATGCTGCTACTCATGTCCTCACAATGACCAACAAGTGAACATATCACTTGGTTTCTTAGATCTCTTCACTAGCTTCATGTGCACCAAAGAATTGATTTTAAAAGTCCTCTGCTGGTCTGCAAGGTTCTGGTCCAAATTATATATTGGATCTGCTCATGCCCTATGAGCCACTGAGACTTCTAGGAGCATCTAGGTCAAGTTTGCATTCCATTTTTATTTAACCTTTATTTAACCTGGGAGGTGAATTGAGAACAAGTTCTCGTCTACAAACACGACCTGGGCCAGAGGCAACAGTTCAACATACAGTGGTATACATATAGCATAAAATATTCAGTCTGATATGGGTGTAATGTTTCAGGTCTCTTCACACATTTAGCATGTGAATTTACAGGAATAACAATAACTTAAACACATTCTCCTTCAAAAAATTGCTGAAAAAGGTTAAAAGAGGCATAGAAAGATTGAAAAGAGTGAAACAATAGACAAAATGAAGAACATTGATACCCAGTTCAGGAAATATTCTACTACAACAAAGAGGTGATGCAACAATCACTTACTTGCTTTAAGATGGTGTAATTCGAACCATCAACACTTAGTTTGCGGATCTCGTGATGGTCTGCCATAATAAGAAAGGGCTCTTCAGCTGAAATGAAAAACAAGCAGCATTAGAGGACTTCCACTTTGGTGCTGAAATAATGCCATTTGAAAAATCCAAAATCAGGCTGACCTGAAAGAGCCTTGCACGTGTTGGGGTTTCGATCCACAGCTTCATAACCATCCACACAAAGGCACCTGTAGGACCCGTATGTGTTGATGCAGCGCTGGCTACAGGGAAGGGTAGTGGAGCATTCATCAACATCCACACAAGTCTTCCCATCATCTTTCAGGTGGAAACCAGGCCAGCATTTACACTAATTATTTAAGGGGTAGGGCAAAAGAATAAAAAAAGCAAAATTATTTATTTCATCATACCTATAACAAAAAAAAGGCCAAATAAAAGACTATTTTTTGTCTCCAGCTTTGCAGAAAATGTTTATAGGAATAAACATCAATATTTGTTGTTCTGACTTCTTCTGATACGTTTAAACTATTTACCGCAGCCACGTCTTCCACATTTGTGGAAATGTCTGTTGTAAAAGTTACTAATTCATTCAATGCATATTATAAGACTCAAATGCAGAAATTCATTCAAAAAAGTTGCTACTGAAAGCAGTTCTTCACCAGTGTGCCATTTTAAATAACCCTGGGGATTGGTCTCTGCTCTAATGCTGTGTGCAGTGTGACAATGAGGTTTTTGTAGTTAAAACAAAGTTATTCATTCTTTTTATTTCATCGTTTTCATGATTATGAAGAATGTGTTAGAGGTTGCAGAAACTGCTGTCTTTCAGGACACATGAACACTATTTTCTGACCTAAAGGAATAAACATTTAACTTTCCTGCCTGGATGAAATTTGTGCAGGTGAGGAGATGGGAAGTCATTAACAACAAAATGTTAAGGGGAAGAAAATATCATTCTAAACAGGATGTTTAAGTCTTAAAATGCATTAGACTGATAGAGAGCAATGCTACTGTAAGTCTCCATAGATCTGCTAGGACATCAGTCTACAAAACTGAGGAAATGAGTGCTGAGATGGAACCAACAAGGATTTGATCTGCACATTGAGACTCTTGTTCTCTAATTAACACAACATTTCTCTGGTTATTCTTGATTTACTTTCACTGTGTCATCTCAACATCTTTATAAGCAAAATGTGTTTTACTGTGACAGGGGATGTAATATGGCTAATATCACATCAAATGATCCTTGGGCATTAGGTTCTGTTAGTATTTTGTGGTTTGTTTCACATTCAAACAATAAATGACCACCTATAGTTTTGTAAAACTTTCACGTGGTGGTAAATTGTAAATTATTGTTAAAAAAATGTAATTAAATTTACAAACATTAGCCAAGTCATTAACTCACAGAATACCTGCTGTCCCCCTTCTGCTTTCTTCAAACTACAAATTTCATTTTCCAGAAAAACAATAAATGTAAATGGACTGTTCTTATATAGTGCTTTTCTAGTCATCCTCACCACTAAGGCTTTAAGCTCCCTGATATAAAGAGTGACGTCTGTTTCAAACGTTTTTATACGTTGCTGTCATCATAAGGCCCATTTATACTCAACGCAGAAGACGAATACACAGACTGATGGACAGTTTCATCCATTTTCTGCGTCAGTTACACGTGTAATTTGATCTGTTTTCAGATAGCATAGCTATCCATCACTTGACGAAGAAGACAGAGCGATACCACCGGAAATCTCAGGGGCAGTGTTGAGCTAAAACACAACCAGCAAAAGTAACAAAACCAGAAAAGAAGAAGAGGAACATGAAGATGATTCAGCAGAACTGCTAAATAAAAAGCACCCAAAGAAGTTGAGAGCAACAACATTCGCATTTGCAAGCAAAACTGTAGACATGGCTGGGAGATTTGAAGAGAGGCTGTGTGAGTATGTCCGAAACTACAGCCATATTTATGATGTCACCTTGTCAGGGCCCAGAGACAGGCATATATGTGGACATGGACAAGCACAGGTCAATAAACTTGCACGAGGTTCAGAGAGTAATGCTACCCTATCTTCTTTTTTGTACAGAGTTGCTTTCCCTAATCTGTTTGCTGTAGATTTTTTTTATTTTTTTAAACAGTTTGCAGTTTAATATATTTGTATTTATTTTTTTTTCGTGATTCTTTTTTTGTTTGCCTAACATACTTTGATTTGCTTTGCATTAAAAAAAAAAATCAAGAAACCTTATGCACCTTTTAATTACTTGCTAGACCCTAGAATTACAATATCTGACACAAGAACACCCTATAAAAAATCTTATATGGAATAGTACATCCAAATTTTCTAGGAAAATTAGGAAAAAGACAAAAGTCCCTAATTTCTTGCAATGATTATATGCTGTCTTTTGCAATGTGGATGAGCATAACAGAGGTTTTTTCATAATTGAATTTTATTACACCAAAATATTAACAGACAATAACTAATCTGTTTGGGGAATAATCAGAGAAGGCTGATATCTGTTGTGCAATGAGCAATTCTGTTCAGCTTTTTGTGGCAACTTCAGTGCAATCTACCTTGTTGGGTGATGGCATCCTGCCAAGAAACTCCTCCCTTGTTTGTCTGAAAAAAGTCTTTGAAGAGCTCCCGACCATAGATACCATCAGGGGTTAACCGAGCATTGGTGACATGCTGAGGGTCCAAAAGGTTGATGTCTCCATCCACTGCCTGTCCCTATTCTCCTAGTGCACCATCAGTGTCCATCAGCATGGGGTCAATATATCTGCCAGCTTCTGGTTGAAAAATATCTGAAGGTGATCTTGCATCACAGGCTGCCATTAAAATGAAGCCTTAGTTATTAAAACTGCTTCCACTGTTGGCTGGTGCTCTCACCCATACATGTTTCCCATCAATGGCCCCCACACAGTTGGCATAATTCCACCGTTCCCAAAAGTCTTTCCTGATTGTCTCAAACCGCTCTTTCTCTGAGAAAGCTACAAAGCCATCCTTAAGCCCAGTCCAAATAGCATGGCACACTTCTCTGATAATGCAACACACAGCTGCAGAACACAGCATATAGCTTGCTGCCATACATTGCTGGCTAATTCCCAATGCAAGATAGCATAGGGTCACAGCAAGCCGTTCTGCTTCGCTAAAGGGGGCAGCGTGTGAGTTTCTGTGTTAGATGTGAGTGGGAACACGGCAAAGCAAGTCATTGAAAGCCCCAAAGGACATCCGGAAATATTGGAAGTGCCGCTCATCATCAATTTCTCACATTGGTAAGACGAGCAAGAAGAAGTTGCCATCCATGTGCCGCAAAGTATTTAATGGTCGAACAGACAACCGCCACCTGTGTTGGTTCTTTTTATGTCTCCTTCTAAGAGCGTCAATTATTATGATTCCCTCCACCATCGCCATGTTTACCGCTATCTGAAACTGTTTCTTCATGGTTTACTTCTTCTTCCACTTGATAAGTCAGTTCCCCCACTAGTGGGCAGTGCTACTTTCAGAGTTCATTCCCGCTAGGTGCCAGTTTCAAACACCGTTTGGCAGACGTAAAGTACAGGTATGAAGGTGTTCTCAACTTCCCAGCACGCCCTAAAACACTTGGATATCCTTTCTTCAAAAGCTTGCACAATTTCTACAGTTGTTGTCTTTGCCTTCTGCTTTTTTGATTCTTTCCTGGTCCCCTTCTTTTTCTCTGGTTTGTTTCTTTTGCTGGTCTCATGTCCGCTATTCTGCTCAGCACTGCCCCCGTGATTTCTGGTGGTATTGCTCCGTCTTCTGGGTCAAGCAACGGATAGCTAAGCTTCCTGAAAACGGACCAAGTTACGCAGAAGACCAAACTGCGTATCCGTCCATTCACACACACATTCATATAGCACTTCTGTTGGTATAATATGTGCTTTGCTCTGACATACACTTTCAAACCCCATAGACACAACACGGGGTTCAGTGTCTTTCCCAAGGACACTTCAGCATGTAGTCGGGGGAAGCCTGGAATCAAACCACCAGAAAACTGTGGTCCACTGAGTATTTGAGTATTTAACCTGAAATTTGAACTTAAAGCAAGTTGCAATTTGGCAGAAAATTCAGCAAATCCAGGCATTTACCGTATATGACAACCTCAAAGCCACAGTACAGATATACTGTTCCTCAAAATTCAATTGCACTTCACTGACCAAGTTCCCCTTCCCCAAAATAACTCAACACTTCTATTAGCTGCCTTGCACCAACTGCAAATCCCTTTTTTATCCAAAGTTATAACCTTGAGAGCTTTTCTGCTGATCTTCCTGTTCGGGCCACAAATGGATGAGCTAAGGCTCTGCTCCGATGTGCTCTCTGTCCAGATCTGCCCCCGTCGTGACAACGAGGAGCGGTTCGGGCACTCCTCTCGTGCAGTTAACACCATCATATGTAGGAGTGCGAGAGGAAAATCCAGGGATGAAAGCATAAAACTACCACAGTCTGACAGCAGTGATGGCCACTGAAACACTCAGCGGTCGTGGCCTTGACCTGGATTCAACCCTAATAACAAAATGCCACCATTGCCAGAAACAGCATAATAGCATGGTGCAGAGAGGGAGCTCAGACAGTTGTTGGCTAATCATTAAGTCCCCCTCCCCCTACAGCTTTCAAGGTTAAAAAGTGAGAGACAACATGTATATATCCTCCCACCTATCTTTATCTGTTTAATGATGTGCAAAGCCAGGCTTGATTTATTATCGGTCATTAATCATTCATGTCCACACTACTAATGATATGAGCGCAATGTTTCACCTGCTACTTATTCCAGAAATCCTGCTGGTGCTCAGAAGTTCAGGTCAGGAGTCTTTTAATAAAAATCTTACATTATCGTGATATGCTTGGATATTGTAAGTCACACTATCAGTAATAACACAGACAGTTTTATTAGAACTCACATATACAAATTAATCTTTGAGCTTGCTTCTGAAATGAACATGTACTTTTCATCTTTCATAAACTTCACTTTGTTTCACCCTAAGTTGAAATGAATGGATTCTGATGGAGAATCACTTTCAAGCCAAACTGTGATTAGTCCAGTGGTTGCTTACCTTGTACCCAACAGTGAGATCCTGACAATCCTGTGTGCACCCACTGACTCTGCGGTTCAAGCATTCATTCACATTGCAGTTCCTCTCATCTGACCCATCTCCGCAATCATCTTTCCCATCACACAGATTCCCCTCGGAAATGCAGCGGCCATTGGAGCACATGAAGAAGGAGCCGTTGCACAAGCTTCCTGAAAAGAACAAAAAAGATGACTGTCACTGGCACAACGCCCTGTGACTCCCTCAATGTTTTGGAGCTGACAGTGGAGCTTGACACATTAATTCTTTTCAGCAACTCTCTCCTTAGTTGCGACGCCTTTTTGTTTCGCACATTTGATCCCACCAGTTTCCTTGGCAAGTGGTGCTGCTGGTGACACTGATGAAGAGATTCCAGCTGTGAGCCAAACAGCAGTCTTACCTGCAGCAAGGCATTTAAGGTTCAGAGGCAGTTCGTCAGAGTGATCGGGACAGTCAGCGTAGCCATCACACTCCCACTGAGAGCTGAGAAGACAGCGACCGTCCCCACAGCGAAATTCCTCAGATCCACAAGAGCCATAGACTGAAGGAAGAAAAAAAGAGATTGCCACTTTCTCATCAAGTAAAACTTGGACTTGTCAGTGACTTTAGCTTTACATTAAGGTGGAACTTCAACAGACTTTAGTGTCAATTATGTAAAATAGCTGCACAAGCAAGATTTTCACAGCCTCTGTTGACACTATAATGAGGTGCTGTTGTAGTGTAAATAGAACCATTACTGATCAACAATTCAAGCCATCTGGATGTATAATGGTATTCACAGCTGCACTGGCCAATATTTCAAGTATAAATATGCATATTTCATCAGCTAGTCTTCATAAATCAAAGCTGCAATAAAGAAGTGCCTTTGACTGAGACACTGCAAATAGTAAATGCCCGAATAAAACCCCAGTGTAAGCATGTTAACAAGCATCTTAACAAATGTACATATTGTCTATGGACTGATCTATAAACCAGTTTTAATTTGGGGGTCATTTCATCTTCACAAGCTTTGAAATAAAAAGCTGATTTGATAAGTATTTATTTGTATAAAATGATTTATTAAACTAATACTGCCACAAAATGCTTCAATAAGTCAATAATTTTAATATACCCAAACAAAAGGTTGTTTGCTGGGTTCATTGGGTGTTATTATTCCTATATATCATGCATTTTTCAAACTGGGAATTTCTCCCCTATTGCTTTTGAGGCATATTGTAGAGTTCAGCTTGAGCATATTCATGCACCACTGGTGAATATTAAGAGAAAGAGATCAGGATAAATCTACTTGCCACATTCCACCGACTCATCAGATCCATCTCCGCAGTCGTTATCATGGTCACAGACGAATCGCTGGGGGATGCACGCTTTGTTGCGGCAGTGAAACGAGCTGTCATCGCATGTGTTGTTAGGTGCTGATGCACAAAAAGAAAATGGAATCAAGTGCTAATGAATGGATAGACATCTTTTTTCCATGTGATATGCAAAATGTCAAGAACAAAACATTCCACCTCAAGCTGGTACACCGGTCTGTGTTTTCTAATTGTTTTTCCACTGCTAAGTAGGCTTGACTGAAGGCAGAAACAACGTTGATTTGATTACAGCACTTAGTGATGGCTGCTTTTGTGCTAAAGCCTCAAATTATCTAATTATCAGCCACTTTTCACCATATGAATGTTTTTTTTTTTCTTGAGGACTGAAATTTGTTTGTTTTCTTGTACATATTTTACAAATAAAGTTGAGTCATACAAAGAAAATGATGTGGGGGAAAAAAAACATATTTTTAGCTAGAAGACAGTTTACCACAGCCAGCTGCAGCGAGTTCATCGCTCCCATCAGGGCAGTCCCTTTCACCATCACAGAGCCAGCGTTTCGGAACACAGGCGTACGACCCCGGGCAGCTGAACAGCCCCGGAGCACAAGTCACTGTCCCTGGGTGGAAAACAGAAACACATCGTATACTTTCAAAATTCCCTCAACACAGAAAATCAAGTGCACAAAAGAGAAAAGATGAGTTTAGCAACTGAGTCTGTTCTGCTAGATTCCTTTTTGTTGTTATTTCTAGGATGTTGCCTTCTGTTATCAGTAAATGCATCAGACCAACTCAGATAGAAACTATTTGGTTGAGTTAGACATGATATCCCTTTATGTCCTGCAAACAAACTTTAATTTTCATTGTGCAGCAGTTCTTTGTGCAGCTAAAACATAATGACTCTGCTTCTATGAATAATAATTATTTAGTTCAATGCTGTACGTCAGCACTACTTGGCCTTATCTTAGTACTGCCCTTTAAGGCAAAACCAACTAGGAGAAAAATTGGCTGCACAGAAAAACAAAGGTAAATAATAGTAGTTCAATTAGCCAAGTGCGGCTAAAATGTAATTTTTGCTTTTGACAAGAATTTTGCCTTTAGAAACCTGTAGACCATCTCATTAATATTACCTTGACACTCCATTACAGTCAAATTACACAACCAGTGTTCTCAGCAAATGTTCACTTCTCATTGTGGCTGGCTTCGTTTTGTTTTATTGTAAAATTCATTACCCATACATCTCATTTACCCCATTGAAATATCTATGCCTCTAGGGCCTTGGTGATGAAAAATCTATTTGCCTCAGCGCTCGCTCGAATTATCAGAAATGCCTGCGGTCTCATTTGTTGCCTCATTAAGGCTGTCTCATTTTCACTTCTGCTGGAGGAATGCATGAAGCTGTAAGACCTAATATAGCGGATGTGACCTTTTATATTAAAGGCAGATTCCTCGAGACATCTGAAAGGGCACTAACCGCAGATCTGTGCACTCTCGTCAAGACCGTCCTCGCAGTCATTCTCCCCGTCACACAGCCATTGTTTGGCGATGCATTTGTTCTTGGAGCAGGCGAACTGGTTCCACAAGCATGATGAGTCTGCGAAGGGCAGTGGAAGAGGGATCTCAATGCTATAAATCAAACAAAGTGAGGGGGAAACCACAGCTGCACCATAACCTGTAGAAAGGGCAAAGCATTTTTGATGAAAACACAACATTTGGGCTGGAGCTTATTTGGCCCTTGGCTTGCTTGTTTTTTCTCCAATGGTTTATTTTTTAGCAGCAGGCATGAATGGCTGCTACACAAAGCACTGCAAATATGAGTTTTTGTTTTATTTTCTTTTTAATAGAATAAAAAGAATTAGAGGGTGCTGTCAGTTACTGTTCAGGGAATTGAAAAAATAAATAAACTGTATAAAAAGAAATCACCAGATTAGATTCCAAATGCTTCATTTGATTTTAGTTTCTGAAAACACACAAACCTCATACGGAGGACAGGAAATAGCTGAATGTTGGCTAACACTGTTGATTGCTGTGTCAAACTCATTGTGTGAAATGAGGACATACAATATTCATAAGCTGCGTTGAATTTGTGTCACTGAGCCACCTTGTGTCCATGGGGAGTTGCTCTGTGGTCCCATTCCCTCAGATGTCAGGCCGACTAAGTCTGCCAAAGCTTTGATAAGATGTTGAGAGAAGGAAGGGGGATGTGTGCTCCAGGTCAGACCACAGTATGGGAAATTATGGATCTGAGTAGGGTGGGAGGGGTGACCATTGAGAGAGGGGGCCCCCCACACTGTGTTGCTTCCTTTCCTGTCAGACTTTGTTCATCACTACTAGGGTGTAAGATAAGGACCATGAGATGGTTAAATCTGGATTATCCAGACTTTCTGTGCATGATACCACATTTGCACTTCAAATATGATTGAATGCTTCAAGTATGCAACAAAATAGCAGGTCTGCTGCACACTAAATGTATCAAAGCAAGTCTTTCATGTCTCATTTTCACAGCAGAAGGTGCCCTGTGCATTGTGACGTGATAAGTGACTATTTCTTCTAATCAGATGTGGAATTTGGAATTTCTGAAATGCAATGACATTTTCCTCAAACCACATTTCTTTTGCAGTCAGGTTATCAGTGACTGGAGCTTTTTATATGGTAATTAACCAAGAGGAATGGGGGCATTGTCTATTTGTCCTGGAAAAGCTATTCAGAACTTCTCAAAGATTTATGGCATAATTCACATTGGTCCTGATTTAAGTACCTATGGAAGCACAGAATGTTACCGGCTAAACTGACATTTTAAAGATAAAGGAATGTAAAATTTGTTCATGTCTTTTGTTTCTCTCTAACAACATGCATGGGCAAATGACAAAGTAAATCAGATAACTAAAAAAAGAATCACAGATGAAAAGTGGATTGCACTGAGCTGCTTTCTTCCATTGTTTGTAGCTAAATGTAGACTTGCTAATTATACAGGAAGAGGAAACTACAGTCGAAATAGCAGGATACAGTGTAACGGTTTTGTAGTCCTATTCTCCTTTCTTTTTAAATGATAACTGATCCAGGCAAAAGTACATTAAATGAAGATATTAGGATGTTGATATTAAGGCATAGGGCAGCATGTTAACATGCTAAAATTTACTTATACACATTTAACCACAAAGGGTAGATCCTCTTGGAGCCAGTACCAAGCAGCTGTTAGTGGTTTTGCACTTTGAGGCACTTCCTGAGTAGCTTTACATCCAGCAGCAGGTGCTTCATCAGGTGAAATATATATGTGTTGAATGTTTGTCTGCGGTGTTACTCATTTTCCTTTGGAGAAGGCAGTAGCACACAAACAGCAGCACAACACATCACTGCTTCATGACTTCTAACATTTTAACTATGCTAAAAACAAACAGTCAAAGGGGAAAAAGAACACAATAAACTGACTAATCAAATACAGGTAGCGAGTGTTTTTACACTGTGTGCATGACTAATTCATCAGATCCAATTACCATGTATGCACATGATGCTGATAAAGTTTAACAGCAATGTTGAGCACCTACATAAGAGCACCCAGCCTGTTTTGTTTTGATGCCAAAAGCACTGAACATATGAACGGGTATGTGCACACGCTGTTGGTTTTGAGGTTAAATTACCTTAATCAATACCATGACTTAATTATGGTCCTCCTGTTTAATTGGAGAGATCTTAACTTTGTCATAGCAGGTTCTGCATGTATTAGCATTCATTAAAGCATAAGTAAGAATGCTTTGCCTCGGGTAAAGGAAGTGGAGGAGTGGCATTGTAATGTGTAATCCGCTCATATGTCATCCCTTTCCAGCTGAACCCACATTTCCATACTCAGTATAACCTCCCCGGTGACTGATGGCTCATTAATTACTTGTTGCAGTGGAAGTTGCGTATATTATAATTCAAAGAGATAATTGGAAAAACATGTGTCCTCAACAGACTCACTCTAAATTCAGGGTCAGAATTAGACTTTTAAACAAGCATCAAAAACCACTTGAGAAATTTCAAATACACAATAAGGGGAAGCAAAGCAAACTTAAAAGAATTTGCGTGATGCAAAAATGAACAGTTATTTTTATTTTTGGTATTTTTTTCCTCAGCTTAAATTTTCAAATCTCATTTCCACAAAAGCTGGGAATTGTTATATGACATGCAATTAAAACTTAATTTGCTCAAAATAACTAAAACCTCTGTGTAAAAGACTCACAGAGGAATAATTTTCAGTGTTTTCAGTGACCAAAGTCATTGCCTATACAAAACATTAGCACAATCAGACAAAGTTGGAAAAGAAGCAAAGAAAACCTAAGTAATTTTAAATTTAAAAAAAAGTGATCTGAAAAAGTCTGCAAACAGCAAATTAACTGGAAGTAGGTGAGGGTGCCAAGATTGGACATAAAATAATAATCCACTTAGAGATTCATTTAAAGCAAGCTGGGTCCAGGCTCACCACTTTATACTAAAGCCAATCAGAAAATCATTAATTGTGGTTAAATTAAATCTCAATTCAACCATAAATCAACCACCATTATCATGACAGACTTTAACAGAAATTAACCATTAACAGCATTAACAGATACATAGACCTGAAAATATCTTGGAAAACCATTTTATATCATTTCCTTCTTCTGCATTCAGATATTTAACCTTAAACTGTGTTACACAAGATTCAAACTGTGTACCCATTCTGAAAATCTAAGGGTTGTCATATGCAGAGAGTGCAAAACTCAGCATATCAAATGGTATAAAGGTGGATCAATGTTCATGGATGACCTATGTAACGTGAGAATATTGTTGATGTAGAGGAATTTATTGGGATTTTGGAGAAACATACTCTACCATCAAGGTGACATTTAGACTAGGAGATCAGTAGTTATTTCAATAAGACAGAACCAGGTCCATGCTGCATGACTTACAACAGTGTGACTTGGCGGACACAGTGTGTGTGATTGACTGGCCTGTCACTAGTAAATATCCATCTCCTAATGAAAATATATGGAGCATCATAGAGATGAGAAACACACAACAAATATGATGGACTGCAGAGTAGCTAAAATCTTATATTCAGCAAGAATGGGCACATACACTTTTGGTACAACAAAACAAAAGAAAAAAAATGTCCTCAGTTTAGTCGCTCTTCAAAACCTTTTCACAATTTTCTGGAAATGTGGGTTTGTTTAACACTCAAGTGATTTTATGAAATAATGAAGTTTTGAGTTAGTGCTTACTAATCACCCTGTACAATGTATCATTTAACTTCAACAGAAACCAAAAGAGATCCATTAATTTGGCTGAAGTAAGAGGTGATATTAAAGGTCAGTTTTGTAATTACCCAGGATTAACTGGCATCATCCATGAGAAGTAAAATATGTTATCTTACCACACTGGAATTCATCTGCTCCGTCTTCACAGTCTTTTTGGCCATCACACAGCCAAACACTAGAAATACAGTTCCCACTTGGACAGGCAAAATGGCCCTCCTCACACTTTTGGCCATAGGAAACTGGGACATACAACAAAACCAAGTCAGTCCTCTTGGCATTAGCAGTGATTGAGGTCATTATCTTCTCCTAAGCTCTGTATGAATCTCTTGTTCCACTGCCATAATCATCACTGAAAATTAGATCTGTCTTAAGTCTTTTCTAATTGAAGCTGGCTTTTTTAATCTGCCTCTGAATACACAAGCAAGATGCAAGTCTTTGTGTGTGCTTGAGTCGCTGCTCACCCTGGCAGTTGGTCTCATCAGCATAGTCTCCGCAATCATTTGCACCATCACAGATCCATGACGGGTGGATGCACAGTGAAGTGGAGTTGCAGCTGATAAAATCTTTTTCTTTCACCCCCAGCTTGTAAAAGTGAGAGCATTCAGTGTGGCCTGAACAGAAAATACACCACCACAATAACTGCATTTTCACAATGCTACTAGTGGTGGAGGTAACTAAGAAAGATGCAGTATTCAGTTTGATCCAAGCTTTGATCAAGTGAACGGATATAGTTGATCTGCTGAGGATGCAGCTGTAAGTGCATTTTTATTTTGGTTGCAATGCAAAACAAAGGCAGAAGGACTTACTGCAGTTCTTTTCATCCGAGGCATCGGTACAGTCGATGACCTGGTTGCACCAAGCTGAGCTAGGTACACAGCTCCCGTCCTTGCAAGAGGATTCTGATAAGCCACATGTGACATCTGTTGGAAACAATTAGCATTTCAAAAAGGTTTACTTAAACAGAAAGAGGACAGTTACAGGTAAAGCTAGCAAAATTAATCATAGCTTCTTTCAAGGAGGACTAAAAATTAGCTCTTGGTTGCAGCTGCCACCACATAAACATGCCCCCTTTTAGTGCTATACAATGGCAAATTACAATTAATATGCAAAAGGTGTGTCTTGGCTCAGTTGTTGAAAACTATGGGGTGCAGTCATTAAGCTATATGCATTTTGTTATCAGTATGCAAATTATTAATGCTATCATCAAGTGATCTAATGGTAATAGAATATTTTACTGTTTCTTTCCCTTTAAACACACACATACACACACACACAGGAAAAAAAAAAAAAAAACTTAAGGAGCTGATAATGGCACACCATACTGAGATAAACTCCTTCTTGAAAACTCAGACTGCTGGGTTAGAAAAGTCCTCATTAATTACCAACCTACTGCTGTCTCCTTGTGGGTTCAGTCAGCCTGGTCAGAATACACACACACGCCCACCCACACACACATACACTCACACAAACACACACACACACATATATATATATATAATTTGCCATGGGATTCAATAGGGAAGTGACCCCAAACTTTTGAACGGTAGTGTATATATATATATATATATATTTGTCTCCCTCCCTTACCAACACCAATAACAGCATGGAATTAACCAAAACTGAAAAATCACATCACAAATCAAAGATTAAATCCCCCTAGTGATATTTAAATAACACCAAATGCTGTATAGGCCCCTAAAAGCAGTTTCCAGGGGTAGTGGTTGGGCGTCTCTTTTAATTTGAGCTCTCCTTATGATCTTGGGGCTCATTAGATAGAGAAGGCTTAACGCAGCATGTGGCCCTGTGTGCTGTATTAACAGACGATACGTGTTAACGTGAGTGGATTGCGCCCTCAGAAGCAGGACCGATAGAACAGGAGATCAAACGGCTGCAACTCACTGCTACAGAGAGCTTCATCAGAGTTATCCCCACAGTCATCGATTCCGTCACAGAAGCGACTATTGGCCAAACATCGCTGGTTGTAGCAGGCTCTGAAACCCCTCCGACAGATCCTGTTGTCTGAACAGATTGTGCTGTATGAGTATGTCAGAAATGATTAAAATAACTTTCAAATACCAGTATTCTTTAGGAGCTGTTAGCCTCAAGTTAAACCAACATTCTTCTCTCTGTTTACATAGATCTGTTAAGTTTGCCTTACCACAGTACTGCATCTTCTCATCTGATTTATCTTTGCAGTGGGCTATTCCATCACAGGTCAGCTGGTAGTTTATGCACTCTCCGTTTCCACACTCAAATTCAGTGTAGATGTTGCACGAGGAGTTCTCTGCTGCAGAAGGAGAAAGGGGGGCTGATGACTGTCAAAACATACTTTATTCATAGTAGTGAACTAAGACACTTCATTTCTACATATATAACACTTTACATCCATCAAATCAGCTTCAGATTTAAAATATGTAAATGTCAAAGGCATTCAGTAAGATGAACTTAGAAATTCCTGTTTGGGCAAATTGTACTCTGATCTACAAAAGAAATGCCAAAAAGGACTTTTTTTTCAAAATTCACTCAAGTATACCTACAGTTTTATCAATGGAAATCTACCAGTTATCCTATCTGATTGCAACATGCAGCTTCACAAGTTAGAAAGTTACAAAACTTCTTACTGCTTTAGTAATGAGTCAAATCTGGTTGTTAAAAAGCCTGCGATCCTCTGCCATGACACCAAAGCTGCCATCCAGCTCTGAGTTGCTTGCCATGTTCAGTCTGGCCAAACTTTCCTCATTTGAACACCTCCTCCCACCATATGGTCTGTTAGCAACACTGTGTTTCAAATTCAACCAGTGATGTCAAATTGGACAGCAAAGCACAGCTGCAACTTTTTATACTTTAGACTGGTATATGTGGCAGGAAATCTTATTTCAGCATTTTCTTCTTCCTTTGTCTGCATAAATTCAAAGTCAAACTAAAGCTTTGTTTGTTTATATTCATCTACTGACTTTGACTAGTGAATTAAATTTAACTGCTTTGTCAAAGATACAGAACCAACAGCTGGTCATGTTTGTTTGTGTGTGTTACTCACAAAGTCATCAACTCAAAGATGTCACAGGATTTTTTTTTCTTTCTTTGTAAACATCACAGAAAAAAAAGATAAAGAGAAGCCAGCTGGTTATGCACTGGGTATAGAAAAGCAGCCTGACACACACACACACACGCGCGCACGCACACACACACACACACACACACACATATATATATATATATATATATACATATATATATATATACACATATACATTCACCCCCCTCAGAGTTAATAATCCTAAAATGGATTTTTTAAACATTTAAACATGTGGCATTTACTGACCATTGGACATCTGAGGTCAGTTACCAGTAAATATTTGTAAGCATTGGTTCTTTCTGTTGATACAATGCAGTAAAAACGGGCAAATTTCATGTATAGTTGTGAATAGTGATTAATAGTGATTAATTCATTTGAAAACTGTAATTAATCTGAATAAATTTTTTAATCATTTGACAACCCTAATATATATTATATATAAACACTGTTATTGAGAGCATAAAGTTAGATTTCTAAATTCACTATTGACTCAAAAGCTCTGAAAAACCCTTCTCTAGCACTTTGTATGGAGGTCTGAAATAATTAACTAATTTCTGTTTCACACTTAAAGTTTAGCCTCCTCATCGTTATCGCTATCCAGTTCATATCATGCATTTATTGCACCTAAATGTGATGTTTAAAGTCTTTTGCTGTTTGTTTTTGCTTGGCCAATAACAACAAATCGTCATTAGTTGTTAAAAATAAATAGATAAACAAAAGCTAATAAAGATCGACCATTATTTAGTTTACTGTTTTTTAGTCTGAGTGTGAAATCTTTCAAATTATCTTTTTTTTTTTTTTTTTTGTCATAAGTTTGAACTGAAATCCAAATCATCATTCCACAAAACTGTCAGTAGAAGCAGAATCAATACCAGCTGTTCGTGGCCAAACTACAGATGGGGAAATGCAAGTATTTGAGAACCAAGTCAAGCATTTTTTTTTATCAGTTTGATGGATCAGAGTTTGGTTTGCTTTAATGTGATACTGGCACATTGTTTAATAGATTTACTCTTTTTTAAATAAAATAACTACAGATATATAGACAGTTTTTAGTGTTTAGCCTTAGCTTACATGAACATTGTGATTCAAAATAGAGACATTTGTTGACTATATTATTATTATTATTATTATTATTATTATTATTATTATTATTATTATTATTATCATTATTATTATTATTATTATTATTATTATTATTATTATTATTATTGTTATTATTATGTTATAAAGTATGTAGGCCAGCAAATAAAACTATGGATATGCTAGTTATATTACTTGGCCTATATACGAGTCAGCGGGAGCAAGCGGGTTTGGACGCAAATTGTGCGAGAGCAGGACTGAAAAAATAGTCCCGCACAGGGCTCCCACTACTCCCAGGCCAATGATCTTCTACAAGTTAGACATGCATGGAAAACCTCTGGAGACCTCAGCTCAAACCACCTCAGCTGACTCCTTTCGATATGGAGAAGCAATCACTCCAAGCTCCCTCAAGATGTGTGAGCTCCTCACCTGATCGCTCAGGTTGAGGCTGGCCAGCTTCAGAAGGAAGCTCATGTATATCCAAATCTTGTGACCGTAGGTGAGGGTAGATGGAGTAAATCGAGTGCTTTGCCTTTCAACTCAACTCTCTCTTTACCACATACCGCTGACCTTTTCCGCATTGAGAACCATGGCCTTGGACTAAGATGTAAGTTTGATTTATTGCTATGAAAAGATCTAAAAAAAATGATGGTATAGAACACAGTATTTATGGTATATATCACAGAGATTTCAGGAACACCTCAAGAAATCATGTCAACTTGTAAAAATAAGAGCATGAAATGTCTCTTTTGAAGTAACTTCTCTGTAAGGGATACTGAGAATCAATGTCATTCTGTGAATCGTTAAAAGGTTAGCTAGCCATGGCCTCGGCCTGATTAAATCTGAAGCTTCTTAACTTACAGACACATCTGTTGTCATCTAACAGCACACGTTCTCCACGGCAAGAGCAGTTGACCCTCCCATGCGGGGTCAAGAGGCAGAGGTCACCGCAGCCTCCGTTCATGTGTCGACAGGGGGACAGCTCACCTTCAACAACAAAAAGCATTAGTTAGACATTCGGAAGTGGGGACAGGAACAATTTGAAAGGAAGCACAGAGTCTTTTAGGTATGTATGAGTCTTTCAATATTTTCCTGAAGTTATCTTCTGAAGAGAAAAAAAAAAGTGACTCATTATTCAGCTTGACAGGCTTAGCCTCAGCCGTTTTCATCTATTAGAGAAGTTATATGCCTGAATGATATTCAAAATGAATTTCATCCCCTTTATCGTATGTAGTAAAAATAGCTTAGATAACTAACAGAATTTAGATTAAGTGAATATCATTGGAAAGATTTTTTGTTTTCCCTAAATCACTGCAAAATAGTCTTAGAACCTGACAGCAAACTTGACTTGTGCTGTCAATAAATGAAACAGCCTGCCGGCCTGATCCTAACAGGAGAAAAAAGGAAATAAAGCTTTAAAACATAAAATGTCTAGGATAAAATATTGAGTTTTGAGAGCCTGTTCCTGCCCTACAGCCATGAGGATTGTATTCACAAGAAACTAAAAACATTAATCTGTCCTGCAGCTCAGGTAACCTAATTGTGTGATTATTTATAGTCAGGATATTCATGACAAGGAAATGCAATTAGAAAGTAACAAAGTAAAGACTAAAATGGATAAACTAATATTCATGTCCTTCATTTCTGATCATTGCACATGATATTGCAGACCTGCAGCTGTGCCCATTCAGGTCGCAGGATGCAATTATTTCCCATAACAAGACAAACAAGGAAACAAGTTGCTCTTGGCATCTGAGTCTGACCGGTGGGATGCGCTTAAGCCCACATCCCTTTGTCCTACTTGGAAATTAAACTTTATGCGACACTTAAGAGACTCCCTCTACAACATAAGCTTTTTTTTTTTTTTTATTATTATTAATTACCTCTGAGGCTAAAATTTCTGGCCATTCTAAATACGACCACTTTCATTTATCAACCTGCAAAGATGTTCTCTTAAACATGGTACTTTAAGTTTGTAAAAAGCAGCAATATCTGTGCAAACTATTTAATTTTTTAAAATAACATAAAATATTAACGCATATTAACTCAGTATTTCTTTTTATCTCTGTGACAATTAATTCTATTGTTACATTTTTAATTTTTATATTCAAAATCTTCTTTAAACATTGATCCACACTCACTTTTATAAGTTTCTCCTCTTTCATTTAATACTATATCAGTTTTTTACATTCTTACAACAACATAAAACATAATTTACTTTGCCATTGTTTAGTTGACAAAGAATGAGCCAAAATGCACAAGCAGTTAATCTATGAACATATTTAAGCAGCCAGGTGCTGCTAGTCAAATGCATTTGATAAATTAATCACCATCAAGTTGAGCACTTTTATAAAAACACAAGCTTAGACTGAAGCGTTCAGGTGTGTGTTAACACAATATAAAAGAGGAAAGACATCAGCGATTATCTTAGAGAAACACTTGTCCTTGCCCATCAATCTGGGAAGGCGGTCTGTGTGCCGTATTTTTGCCAGACAGATTCGCTCTACCAATCCAAACATGTTATATAAAAGGCTGCCCTGTTTGGAATATTTTTATTATTTTTATTAGTCTTATTTTCCTAACTAACCATTAACTAACTAACCACTAACTAACCAACTAAACCATTTTCATAACTATTTGGAATGCATCATTTTACAGTGAGAAAGACTTTTTACAAGAGCAAAACCTTCAAAACATTTGCTAATCATCCTGTGAATGGATGTCCCAAGAAAATAACCCATATTTCAGACTGCAAAATGCTCAGACAAACTACTGCATAAAGGAAACCGCCGCTTCTTTCTAAATAAGTTATAAGTTCTCAGAAAGAATGTTCTTTAGGAGACAAAAATGGGAGGCCATTTTTTATTTTTTTTTTAATGTTACAGGACCTGGACACCTTGCAGCCAATGAGTCCACCACAAACTGCGTCATGCAACAGGACACTGATCTCAAGCATAACAGTAAATCTGCAACAAATGATCTAAAAGTAAAATAATCAAGGTGTTGAAATCGCCCAAAACTCCAAATTAACCCAAATCAAAATGCTGTCGTGAGACCTTAGGAAAGCACAAATACATGCCAGCATTAAAGAAATGTTGCAAAGGAGAAACGGATTCAGATTCTACACACTGCGACTGGTATTGCCACCCACAAAACAAATACTTCAAGATACTCCTCCAAAGGTTGTAAACAGATGTACTTAGTTTAAAACACTAATTCACTGATTTGCTTCATCTTTTGTGAAATAAATGATGTCATGGTCTATTATAGGTGTTCATATGAGGCTGTTTTTACCTCATTTAATGACTTTCTGAGACAACCAGATGGTTGTTTACCAACTCCAGATACATAAAACCAAAGAATTAACTTCCTGTTTTGAACGTCTGTAAATACAATTGTGCATACTTGCGTCATATTTCTTTTTTTTCTTTTTGCACATATCCACCTGTTAATATACTCACAGTTATTGGTGTCCTTGGCAACAGCTATAATTCCCATTGGCTGATGGGGTATATCTGCCCGAAGCACCTTAGTGTCACCACCTGTGTACTTGTTTGATCGTAGCACAGCTCTGCGGGTCCAATCTGACCAGTAGATGAAATCTGCATAGATGGCAAGTCCATAGAAGTTTCCAGGTCCTGATTTTACTATGATCTAAAAATTGGAGAACAGAGAGCTGCAGTCAGGTCATAAGTAAAGTGATATATAAGGGACGTCAAACCATTTCCTGTATTTATTTTTATAACGTAATTGTTTTTAGCATAATCTATTTTTACATCCATTTATGAACCACTCATGAGGATCTTTTCATGATTATACTGGAAAGCATCCTGACATCATTCTGAACTAATCCTCAAGAATAAATGAGGAGAATAATGTTTCTACTCATTAATCAACAAATCACCCCTGCCGCCAACTTGACTGCTTAACCCAGATGTTGGGGGAGTAAATGACAGTGCCATTGCCAGTGAGGCAAAAATTCATCAGATGCCTCCTTCTGGGACTCTCTGGGCTTGTGTGGAGGATCAGGGACACCAACAGCTCTGTAGTCTCAGCCATTAGTGCGACAGGCTTGTAAGCGACATCACATTAGCCCTGTGCCATACTGGAATTAATAGGACAGGTGTTGATTAAAGGCGCCCAGCATGTAGAAGCAACAACTGGCCATCATGCAAGTGAGAGACAGAGAAAGGAGGAAAGGTGAGCACCAGATGGGGTGGGACAGAACATATTGATAGGAAATTAGATCTGGGAAAAATCTGTTTTACAGCCTGCAACACATTAGTTTCATCTTTCAGAACTCGTGTTTTTTTTCTGAATGGGAAAATTTTTCAGTAAGTCACTGGTCTCCGTTTACCAAGGCTTAAATATGATATTTTGATTAAGAAACATATCTTATTACTTTAAAGAGCTTTTATTTACAAGACAACAGACACATTCCCAAAAGAAGAGCTATTGACTCAAATGATGCTAACCTTTTACAGCCACATCTCAGTTTATGCTCATTCCTGATTGCTGGGAAAGGATCTGTTATTTCTTAGCCAAAGCTGCTGAAATCCACCCTTATCATTTATTATACTGCTGTCTGTGGTGCACAGGCTTTATAAATGACAGGGGTCTTCACTCTCAAAATGGCATGGAGGCAAGAGTCATGCAACAGCTCTTCCTCCTAAGCATACTGTCAGCATATAATGGTGCTGCTGCAGTGACGAGGGGGAAGTGGTGCACTAAAAGATCATACTGCCACAGAAGTCTACAGTCATTTGACTCATTACAAAACTGCTGCTTTATCACATTTTTTAAATATTTTTTGTTCTTTTAAGTCAGCCTGTTCTACATCTAAAATAAAATCCAGCAGCCACTGTATGTTTTTTTTGTAAATTAAACACATCACTGTCAAAAGAGCTTAAACAATATTCTTCCGTGACTATGTGTCTCAAGCTTCTCTCTCCATGTTAAGATCATTGCCCTCAATGGATGCATTTGTGTAAGACTTCCACAACTGCGGTTTGGATGCAGGTTGAAGTTGATGGTCAGCTATCTGTTTAATTTACACATTTTAATTGGAATGGAGATTCTGCACCCACAGCAGTCTCACTGCAAAGCCTTCGTTAGCAGCACTACACAGTAGCAAGGGCAGGTGAGGGCTCAGAGGTGAAGACATTTTGAGCCTAGTGACCTAGCTCATCAAACATATGGGTAACTAATTGAGATGGGCCAAGGTGCTGAGCTCCACAGGTCATGTCAAGCAAAGACTAGAACCCATAGCAAAAGAAGTCCACCTTGTACTGTAATCCTCTCCCTGGACACAACTGCTTGGGATGTAATGCATTATGCATGAAACTTTTATGGACATACGTGAACTCCCCTCACTGCCTTTTATTTACTTTAGTGAGAATGGACTTTAGTGCATAAGTAAACTATCTGTGGCATCAGAGATGAAATAACAAAACTTTCAGGATAGAAGATTTAATGGGATGAAAAAAAGAAAAAAATACACATTCTGCCCACGAATATTGGCCTTGAGCAAAGTGTAGTTTTGCATATCATGGACAGATGAATCTAGCACACCTTCAGTGCTCTTCAAACCAGAAAGAATAAAAGATCATATGGGTGCAACCAATGAAGGCAAATCTATTGTGACGCATGGAACGTGTTTATACTTTGTGAGACATACATTATAAATAAAAGTATATGAGTGGAAGTTTCCAAAACTCTAGGTGTTTCTGTATAAATTTGACATTAACCATCATGACAATTACACAAGCTATGCATTGAAAAGAATAGAAATTGAACGAATGTGAATCATAAACTTAAACCTGCTCTTCCTAAATTATGTTATTAATTTGACTGTTGTTACCCTCTCCAGATGTAACTGATCATCAAAGATCACTTCTGCGGTTACAAAGGAAACCATAGTAAAATGTTAACACCTTTTACATTTTTTTACATTTTCTTATGTTAAATAGTCCTTCATTAGGCACAAAAACTGTGCACATAAATGGGCTGAAGAAAGCTGGAAAGCTAAGAATGTTATGTGGATAGATGACGCCAAAGGAGACTGGATTTCATCATGTGAACCATATTCTATGATGGTGGTTTTGTTTTTCTTTGTATGAATTTGAATCAAGACACACTGTTATCATTGATAGAATATCAGCTATAATTCCCATTGGCTAGTAACATTAGGGACTTCTATAAGAAAATAGTTTCAGTCAACAAATAAGTAAAATATAGATATTTTTAGTCTCGTCTGTTGAAAGTAGACATTGCATGATAATTTCCAGTCATTTAATTCCTAATCTTGAGTAGCTCTAGATAAACTTTGCACTCATCATCCAAACAAGCTGTAATTATTTCAGAACAAAGGACAGTTTCTCCTGGGGGAAGCATTCTCCTGAGAGCAAGAGGATTAGTGGGAAGTGTCCTCTGTTTGGTTGAACTCCTGAGGTTTGTTGAGAAGTGGGGGAGTGGATGATGGTGGCTTCTGAACACACACTGCTTCAGTTTCCAAACTACTGCAACCCTGAGTAAAGGAAACACTTTCATATGCTATATTTTCAAGAAGGGGATCATCGTCTCCAATACATCCGTTCAAAGAAAAAAAAGAAGAAAAACTGCAAAGAAAAACCAAAACATGAGTCCAAGACTGCTGGGTTAAGAAAATCTCTCCTGAAAAGTAATACTAGAACTTGGCAAAAAAAAAAAAAAAAAAATATATATATATATATATATATATATATATATATATATATATATATATATATATATATATATATATATATAAATAATGTGTGATGTTGAGAGTAAGGATACTGTACTAAAAGTGTACAGATATTTCAGAAAACATGAAAAAGCATTGATCATTCGCAAAATTGTAAACACCAAGAGCAAAATATCCTGTTTACTTCCAAAATGTGTTATACAATCTTGTTTATATTAAAACTGAACTACATCCATGTGCAGGAAAATATTGATGAATAGCCATGATATAATTTTATTATTATTAATTTTATGATCTTTTCATTACCCTAATAGTTTTAAAACTGATCCAATATGCATGTTTTTTTTTTTTTTTTGTTTTTTTTTGTTTTTTACTTTTTACATGGCATATATTAATTTCCAAGAGCCTAGTGAAGAAATGTCTCCTGTTTCATTACAATATAATTACTTTTGATCCCGTTAATCCCTTGCAAATGTTACTGATCCACATTAGGGATCTTAAATTAAAATCTCTTCATTAGGCGATCTGTACACTGTGGGGAACAAAGAGTCAAAAAGATACTAAACTAGCATGGCTGAAGAAATAACCTCATCATGCTTCAGCGAACGAGAAGCGTTCAGAGTTACTTACAAAACATTGCTTTAGCACAGCAGCCAATACCTTTTATGTGGAGGTCATTATTTTCATACTTACATATCTGCTGGAACCGTCGTAGTCACATCGCTCAATCTTTCCCAGGGTTCCGTCTGAAAAGTAGAGCTTCTCTGCTTTGTGATCAATTGTCAGTCCATTGGGCGTCAAGATGTCAGAACTGATGACAATCTTCATGTTCTTGCCAGCTAAGGTGGACCTCATGATGCACGGCCTCTGCTCATTCCAATTTGTCCAAAACATCAGGCTTCATATGCAACAAAAATAGACAGTCAAAGCAGACATTTGAATTCTAGCAAGCACATTGCAGCGCCTCCTTTCACAGTTTATAAACAGCACCGGCCTCAGGTTACTGTGAGCTCTCTTCAGACAATTCCCCATCTCAATAGAGGTGCTACCATACCTCAGTAATTCTACAGTCACACCACGTCAGCATAGCAAAGACAGAACAAATATGTGTCATCTGCAACTGAATCAGTGATCACAAATAATGGCTTTTTATATGAGCAGCAGTACTAAAGTAGTAAAAGCAACATATCCTAACCCTAGGCTCACATTTCATAACGTAATGAAGTGGAAGTCTACTTTAGTACAATGATAAAGATTCAGGTCAGAAGTCACGACCAGGAGCTACTAATTAATCACTTGAGTTTGAATTCTAATTATTAGACTGTGATTCTGGAGTGGGATGGATATGGTGCCAAGCTGCCAACCAAGTATAGTGTGAGGTCAAGAAATTAATTGAGCTAGTGTAGCAAGAGAAGCAGGACACCCACCTTTTAAAGACTGCTAGAAAAATTTCAGTTCATAAAACATAACTTAACAGACATAAAGATGTATTAATACAACACAGCATACTCTTGTAAAATGTCTAACTAATGTTACTTTTTATGTTAGATTACATGTTGTGTTACACAGGTTATGCAGGATCATCTCCAACTTTGTTGTCTTGATTTACTCATACAGACTAAAAGTAAGGACACGTCAGAATCTAGGATACGTTTCTGCACACATGCCTTGATAAAACATATTACTTCATTTTCTGTATTCCTTCCGTGTCCTTGTTAGCGCTTCAGGCTTGTCCATTTTCATATCTAGTGACCTCACATTTCCCATCAGAGCAGTTGAGAGAAATGCTTTGAAATTCCTCAGCTTGTCTCTTTGTCTTGCTCCTATCCTGCATGCTGCTCATTTCTTTGTCAACCCGTATGGGATTTGGTTTGTTATTTGATCAGTTGACTCCACTGGTAAACAACTTTTATGTTGCCCTATGCCCAGTGTTAAGACCAAGTGGAGAAACCATTTGAGCAATGCAGCCCTTCAAACCAGCATTTAAAAAAGATGAAATCTTGACACTGGATTGTCTAAGAAAAAAAAAATTTACCAATTAGAAAATTAACACATTTAATTTAATCACTAAATTTAGTAATCACTAAATACGTCTATAATAATCACTGTATGACATGATTAATAACGATGTCATCTGCTGCATAAATCTCAAAACAGAAAAATTTATTCATGATAAAATGGAGAGTGAATTAGGATTAAACTTTAAATAGAAAGAGGTTAAAAGCAAAGTCAGCACACACTTAATGTCTCAATTATTTATCTTTCACTGTCTGAAATATAGTAAGCAGACAATGTGAGGATTCTCTGAGAGCTTTACCTTGGCAGCATATCAACAATACAGTCCATGAATAGATTTACAGACAAGTATGATTATCTTAAAATTTGTCCTGTAACTAATAGTTGGCCACAGGATGGATTTTGGAACAGCAGTAATGTAATATTTTTATAATATCTCCACAAGATTGTGAAAATGGCACCATACGCTCATAATGCCCTGCATGCTTTTGAAACCAAAATTAGCTTCATGTGTTTTTGTTGCTATTTAGAAAAATGACTGTGGTATTTTAGGTTGTTATTTACTGTATTCACTTGAAGCATGAAATGGAAGTGCAAAACCTTTTTTTCTAAATGTTGACTCACAGTGCCAAAGGCCAAACCTAATCCAGCAGTTTTGGGGTTAAGTGATCTGATTTGCTGAAAGGTTATGATCTGCAATTTGAGACAGGAAGTGCCCCTGCACAAAGACCACAACAAAGAGATACTTACTTTTGACACTCATCCAGGGCCAGAACATGTGGGTGGTCTTCTTCTGAAAGAGTGACCACAGCCTGCCTGGGAAAGGCACTGACTCGTTTCTGGTCCACAGTTTGTCTGGTGATAGTAGATGTGGTGGAACTAGTCCAGTACAAGGTGTCCCAAGCCCGGTGGTAAGCCAATCCCTCCACTGAACCCACATCTAAAAGAACAGATATAATAAACAACTCTAATTAAGAGTCTTAATTCTGGCACCTCAAGGACATTTGTCATATGGCAGTTTGTGAGGCTGGGACAGCATATTGCAGACTCCTGGTCTATCAGTACCAGATTTCCTTTAGGGATGAGTCCTTTCTTCTCTGTTATTCTCCTTGTACACCTACAGCTGCACATCTGGACTCCCGGCTGTCAAAGTACTGAAGTTTGTTGATGACACCGATCTCTTTGCCCTCATCTCTGATGGGGAAAAGTCAGTCTATGGGAGTAAGATAGACTGTCTGGTGTCTTGGAGCTGCATGAATAACCTGGAGCTCAACGCTCTCAAGACAGTTGAGATGATCATGGACTTCAGGAAGGACCCAGACCCTTTCTTCAACTGACATCATCTGTGACAATCTGGTGACCTCTGTTGAGTCCTTCCACTTCCTGGGCACCCCCATCACCCAGGAGTTTAAGTGGGAGCAAAACATCAACTCTCTCACCATGAAGGCTCAACAGAGACAGGACTTTCTTAGCAGCTTTAGAGGTTTCACCTCCCAGTTAAGCTAATGGTGAATTTCTACATGGCCATCACTGAATCCATCCTCACATTCTCACTAACAGTCCAGCCAAGCTGTAATGAGTCATGCACTCTGCACAAAGGCGCCTCAATGTTTTTTTTTTTTTTTTTTTGCTTGTTTTTTTCCATTTTCTTTACCTCTCGATCCAATTCAGGGTGGAAGAGAAGCTGGAGCCTACTCGAACAATTAGCAGGTGAGATGAAGGGCACACCCAGGGCAGGTCACCAGTCCATTGCAGGGCCAACACAGAGAGACCAACAACCACTCATGCTCACATTTACTCCTAGGGAGGATTTAGTGACTAAGTGATCTAACATACATGTTTTTGGAGGTGGGAGGAAGCCAGAGTACCCAAAGAAAAGCCATACATACACGGTGAGAACATGCAAACAGAAAGGCCACTGTTCAAACCTCGGCTCAAACCAGCGAGCCTTGATGCCAACCACCACACCACTGTGCAGCCTGTGTCCCAATGTTTTCTTTGTTATATCCTTTAGTAAAGTATATAAATGAAGTAGATGAGGAGAAGCTAACTAATTAATAAAGATAAATATGATGACATGAGAGCAATTATTGTCAATGTGACAGTTAATATAGAATTGAATTTTTCTGTCCAGTTTTTCTTTACTGTTTTTGTTAAACAACCATGGGGATATTGAGACAGCAGCAATCTGTAACTTAGCCACTAGATGTCACCACACACTGCTCCTTTCATTTTGGTAATGTCTGCCATTTGCAAGAGAGAGAGACCCTCTGTTAGTTCAGCAATAGAAAAAACTTGGGAAATACAAATATATGAGCTTAGTAAGTAACAAAGAGGGTATTAGTAATTAAAGTATTTGGGGGGGCCATTTATCTGCAATGTGCTTTTGTAATATAGCTGTAATTTATATCTGCCACTGTCACGTTCATCTGGAGCTATTCAACTAAAACAAACGTCCTATTCATGAATCGAGCTAAAAAAATATTGACTTTACATGCAACAGATGGCAGGCACAAATTGTGCTAGAACTGCGACTGTGCATCATTGATGACTGACAGGGAAATTACTTCATGCCTCACTATGCTGGATGGACAGCTATTTGTTGATGCAACAGTCACTCAGGAACAGTGTGTGTTTTCGTGGCAAGCCAATTTCCTAAATACAGAAAAGATAAGGCTTTTGCGGCCTCCTATGAAATTACATGGATGTGACTGGCAGGGAAGAAGCCTCCAGAGAGATACGATCACTCACAGATAATTTGTCCAATTTCATGTTTGATTCCCCCATTTAGTCAAACTTTATCAAGCTATGGATTCAAAATTAGGTATTAAATATGACATTTATAGTTTCAGTTATACATGATTATAAATGTGGAGCAGAATGACATGAATAACTCCATTGCTGAGTTGCCATGGATATAGAAACATCTATGATGAAGCATCTGTGAATAGTTATGACTTGGGCATTGTTTCATCATAATGTTCTGGAAGAGGAATATGAGATTTGTGGTTGGAAAAAAAAGAAAACTTTGGTGCACAGAAAAATATTAAAATCTTGCAAAAACAAATGAATGCAATAGGACCGCTGGAAAGTTGAAGAGTCCACTAAACCTAATAAAGGAAAATACACTTTTCCTTAGAAAGAAGTAAACAAAGTTTAGTTCATTCCCTAAACACAGCTTACATATTAGATATCAAATAAAACCTCTCACTCAAGCGCTCTCTTGGCTGTCAGATAATCATATGTCAAATAAAAATTGGCTATGCTCAACCTTTAGAAAGAAGGCCTGCACAAACCATGTTTTTATGTGTGTGTCTATGTGTATGTAAAAAAAAATAGTTGATTGTTTAATAAAATTTGGGATTGTCTTTTACAAGAGAAACACATATGACAAGACCAGATAACTAGTTTCTAGATTCAGCTGAATAACCAACACTTTTAATGTCAAGAAAAAAAATGCAAATGATTAAACGTAATGTTTAACTGTGTCTTAATTTTCATGTGTCAAACATTTGGCAAATCAGATCCTGCCTGATCCCCAGTTTCAAACACGTGTTCTTCTATCAATGCAGTTTCCAATTTGTCTAAATAGTGAACATGTGGCTGGTGTCAGATAATTTGGCTGTAACCCCGTATCTAAAAACTCATAAACCACACTCTAGAATACTTAAGACTGCCTGAGTCAGCCCACAACTAATTAATAGTTTGCAATAAAAGGCGTCTGGCAGCTTGGAGTTACTCACAAATTGTTGGTCACGCAAGGGAGTAATTAATGGGGGACACAGAGTTTAATTAGGGAAATATGGATGATTAACATCTTCACCTTTCCTCAATGACGGGATACCAGGAGAAACTTTTAGAAGAAACAAGAGGCCTGTTTAGATTTTCTATACAATGTAAGGCTAGAAACTTCCTAAAGGGGTTCTTCCCATCGAAAGCAGCATGGACCAGATGAATGCACCACTTGGAATGAACACCAACGACTCTTTTCCTCTTATACTACTGTATATCCTACCATAATTATATACAAGGTGTTCAAACAAATGAGGCAGGTTGTCTCTTTAAAAAATATTTTGGAATTAAAATATGATATAGACTTGAATATGAAATCTTTGGATCATTTTCACTTTACATTTCACAAGTGTTGAGGCGTGAAGGACACTTACGCTCCTGACAGATGGTTCTAGATAACGCCTGTTCATTTCTGAAGATAAATAAATAAGCAGAAAGCTCCCTCCGTGGGAATGTGGAGGATGGGATGGGGGTTGGGTGAGAGCAGATCAGTAACACTCTGCCAGCCTCCCAGCATGTGTGGGGGGTGGGGGGATGGAAAGGTGCTGGTGTCTGCTCCCTGTGGTAACTTCCTAGAATGGCAGAGGATACTAGCTGTGTTTGCTGTTCTTCTGACTCCAGTCATGCTTATCGGGACAGGACTGACTGAGCTTTGGTGAGTAATAGAGAGGGATTGGTCCACGTTCAATTTGTGGCAGTCAGTAAGCAGGAAGCTTTCCAACTTGGGTACTATACGTTTCAGACTCGGAATTAAATGGTCTTTGAAAGAAGTGAAACGATAGGAAAATGGAGTAGCAGAAGAAGCATTGCTCTTCACTTTAACCAAGACAGACACAATTAATGCTATGTGAATAGCAATAAGGTTACACTTTCAGTAAAAGTGAAGTAAAACTCACACTGCTCATGCAGGACAAAGAACATGTCAGCAACAGCAGCTGCAGCCTTGGACCACACCTTGTCAGCTACAACACCACTGGGCAAACTCACACTTCACAACAATTGCGCATAAGTTAGATCAATTTAATTTTAGGGATTTGTGTTTAAATATGCAGCTGCCTGCACACAGTAATAGTGAAACCTGAATGTTTCAGCTTTATTCAGATCAGTAGTTCCCCAGCTCAAAGTCCGTGTCCTGATTACAGAAAAGGATCATAGAGGTTGTGCGACATCTCTCAACATAGGAAGTCAAAAATTAAATTAGCTGATGTGCAAATCTGATTTCATCTAATCTATCAACACAGTTACTGGATCATTAAAAGTCTGTGCGGATGAAGTGCATCAAACACTGCACAGTCTCTAACCAATCATTCAATGCCAAGAAGTTCTTAATATACAAACTGAAGTACAAAGTTTTAAAAATGTCAAATTCTGCTAATGTAAAAGTTAAGTGGCATTTATCGTGTCTTTACACACATTTTCTCAGCATATCAACATGTTTCATGAGGGATTAAAACTTGTTTAATGGGTGTTCAAATGAACTATGTAACAATAGAGAGTAATTCCTCTGTATTTGCAGTCTCAAGGATGTGGACTACCTGGGCTGTGAAGATAAACCAGCTCAACTATAATCTGATACTGTGTCGAAGAACTTTCAAGAACACCCCCAAAAAGTTCTGGATGATCAGAGGACTCGTTGCACCAAGGATGCTGTTTGAAGTTATTCTCACATTTAGAACTGTGTGCACAAATAGCACAAACTAGCTAGCCATTAGCTAATTAGCTAACCATAACTGCTTGGTGTCTACAGCAACAGGTTGTAAATAAATAAATAAATAATCATTTTCTTGATCCATGTGTGAAATTAAGGAAATTTTGCATCATTTAAGTGTTTATCATGACAATTAAATGAGTTTATAACACAGCTTTGGATACCTAGTTAACACAGCCTACAAGGAGTGGAGAAAATGCCAGGGTCATGTGACTTCTCTCAAATGTAAAAAACATAACAGAACCTAAGTGGTTGTAACCGGTTCTTCCATTTTTGTTCAGAGCACAAAATTGGAAAATAGATAAGAGCTCCTTGTTTGAAGTAGGAAATAAAAGGATGAACAAAAACTTTTTTTTTCCTTTGAAAACAAGGAATAATACATGGATTTCAGTTTTTGGTTTAAAGTGAAAAATCAAATACATATTCCAATTTTTCTCTTTTGTTTGTTTTAAATGAAAAAACAAGCTGCATGAATGCACATGAACAAAATTTGGCACATTGCAACAGTAGTCCCTGAACAATAATGACAGCCCATGACAGACTGTCACAAACATCACATCTGACTTCTCTTCCCTGGTTAGAGGTTGGTAAGTTAGAAGTAAGTTGTTTGTTTTGTTTCTTTTCCTTGTTTTTTTATAGAGAAGTCTGACTGATTATTCTGGGAAAGAAGGCAAAAAATTTTGGGATCATTTTTCAAATTGAAGATACAATTCAAAGGGGAAGGAAGGGCTTCCAGAAAAAAAAAGAAAAAAAAAAGAAGATTGCAAACCACTGATTGAGACAAGTGTATGTACAAAATTAAAGCATGTCTTGTAAAAGAAGTCACATAATATAGATAGCTGAAAACACCCTTGTAACACTTGAAAAAGTGTCAACAACACTTCACCATTTTGTGCCAAACATGGGGACAACAACATGCTAAACACATAAAACTCCTGAAATTGAATTAAGAAACCTACATGGGTCTAAATAATGTTTTTAAACAGTTTTTTAGACATAAAAAAACAATGTAAGAATATTTTAGCAATATTAAATGTACTTACTTTCTGCAATAACAGATCTTCCTGTCCAGTCATCATTAATAATCTGGATATTTCCAAAATGGACATCACTAAAAAAGATGCGATTGGTCCCAGCTGTGTTCTGACTGTAGTCAAAGGCCAGCGCTATGACATTCTTGAAAAAAGCAGGGTTTTCAAAAGGCTGGACGGGTGAGTTAAGGTCGCTCTCATCTGAGAGGTGGATGCTTTTCAGTATAGTCCTTTCAGAGTAGAGAAGATAACCTTCGTAGCGCTCGCAAGCAAAGCCGTCATCTGCCAAGCGGCCGTGGGCGCAGGAGCAGGTCCGGCGACCGCTGCCCAGGTGAAAGCACAGCTGCTGGCAGCCTCCGTTACTCCTGGCACAGGGGTTGGTACCTTCAAAACACAACACATGTTCAGTTACCCATTTGCCCCAGCTCCTGCTTTCTGCAGTCAGGTTTCATTTGTCCTGACTATACATGACAGGTGAAAACAAGCCATGCAACCACATCTAGACGGAGTTTTTATTAAAGAATGAAAATTTTACAACATGCATAACTGAAATGATTAAAGTCAGAAAAGGAATGGATTAAGCTGTGAAGATGAAACCAACCTTTTTCTCTGCCTCTATTGAAGACAGTCACATCCTTTAAATTAACCCCTAAGCCACTCCTCATGGTTACAGCCTCACTGGTGTCAGTTTTAAAACCTCGTCGGATTGAACCATTGGAGTGGGCCCTGAATTACCCCCAGGAGAGAAAAGGAACAATTATCTGATCTAAGTTTCAGAGAAAAGAGGAAGCTGTATTCTAATTTTTGACTCAGAGTAAAGATAAAAAGTTTTACATATTGGAAAGAATAATCATTCTGTTTTTTACCATACTATTTCAAAATCGAAGACTACAATAATTATTTGTGACAACTTGTGTGACAGTTTAAATAAAGCTTTGTTTCCCATTGTTATGCTTATCTGAAGAGAAAGATGATTGATCGTCAAGTCATGCACAACAAGTTAAATGTGAAAAAACAAAATGAAGACACATGCAATCAATTATTAATTACCATATTTTACAAATATTTTAAAACCAGTAACTTCATAAAAAAGAAAAAAATGCTTTTATTGGAGGGTTGAGAAGAGATCCGCATTGCTGATGACAAAGACTTTTGTATGTATTTACAAAAATAGGTGGTGACTATAATATTTTTCACATGGGACCTTTGTCGGGAAAGGTTAATGTGAAGTTTTTCTACAGGCTTCGCAGGCAACTGCATGTGTGTGCATGGAAGAAAATAATAAATTACCTGTCAGACCAGTAGATGTAAGGCCCAAACACAGCTACTGAGAACAAGTCTACGTTGGCCGCTGACAGTACAATCTCCCGGCTCTCACCTGTTTCAAGGTTGATCCTTTCGATCTTATCTGTGCGAGCGTCGCACCAATATAATGCATTTTCCTGCAAAGTAATTTCAAAATGAATATAAAAAAATTGAGCCTCTGCGGAGTGGTTATATTGCAGCCACAAAAGAAAAGAGAGAGAGGAGGTAGGATGTATAAAATACAGAAGCTGAAGTGGTTGAGGCTGAAAGTGATGTTTGTGCATCTCTGTGCATCTGTACCTCATAATCTATGGAAATTCCATTAGGCCACATGATGCCCGAGTTAACAAGGGTAACTTGGTCTGATCCATCCAAGCGAGAGCGGCCAATGCAGGGGTTCTGGCCCCACTCAGTCCAGAAGAGATACCTGGCCATGATAATAAGACACAAATGAAGGTGAACGCTGTGATCCTGATATTGCTGGCCTACATTATTTTATACAAAAAGAAGAAGAAGAAGAGCAAAAACAAGAATCATTCCTTTTCTTAGCTTTGCAGCATTCCTTCAACGTTTGTTTTGAGCTAAAATGTAAGAAAGCCTCCACATGGGGTAAATTATTCTATCTAATTATGCCAATTATTAAATCTAAAATCCCACAGTTAATTTTAAAAGGCATTAAGTAATATAAAACTTATTGATAATTTTCTCTAAACCCTTTTCCCTTTTTACACAAGTTTTGCTTTTGCATTTTCATTCAGTAAGTAGCAAAGAAAGTTGTAAATTGCACCCATAAGGGACGCAAACTGTCAACTATGATTTTAGGCCTGGGAATTGTATTCAAATGAGGATGACATGTACCGATAGTCCCTATGTGTGCCAAGAAAACATCTGAGTATGAATACCCCAACACCAGATTGTTGGGAGATGCTGGGAGCATGTTGAGTCCATATATTCATGCTATCGATGCAGAATCAACATGTACCATCTGTGTGGCTCAGCGGGATGAATCATCAGAGCAAGCGAAACATTTTGGTGAAACCTTGTACACTACCGCTTCCGATTCCTGTTCCTGTCATATCAGAAACTGGACTGAGATCACTTTCTGCTTGTTGTAGTTATCCCACCATGGGATCATTGTCTGATTCATCAGAACCCTTTAGCCAGCTCTAACTTGCCATTACCTTCTGATCTCTTCTACTTAGTACTTGTTATGATATGAGACATTTATTTTACAATTATTGCAGGAGGAGCAATAGAGATAATAATATAGATTTAAATCACACCATGTGATGATAAAATGATGGTATCATGTGTGTATTTTCAACCTGTTACTGATAGATCAACTTTTGTTTGTAGGACAATATAGACAGACAGACAGACAGACAGACAGACAGACAGACAGACAGACAGACAGATAGATAGATAGATAGATAGATAGATAGATAGATAGATAGATAGATAGATAGATAGATAGATAGATAGATAGATAGAGTTTCAGCAAGTTTCAGTAAAATGCAAAAGCTACAGTAAAATATAAAAATACAATACAGAGGTGCAGTTTGTGCAAAATGACAGTGTGATGTGTAGTTGTGCGACAGTCAGTTTGTACACACTTGAGTCCAACATATAGATGCGTGTGTGTGTGTGTGTAATAAAGTGTAAGGTGTGTGGTGTGAGTGTGAAGTGAGTCCGGAGCTCTGTTTTATGTTATTGCTGTCCCTGAGAGGTGTTGAAGAGCCGTATGGCGTGGGTGAGGAACAACCTCCTCAGTCTGTCCGTGAAGCTGGACAGTGCCAACAGTCTGTCACTGAAGCTGCTCCTCAGCCTGGAGATGGTGCTGTGCAGGGGATGATTTGAATTTTCAAAGATGGACAGCGTCCCCTGATCTGCCACAGATGTCAGGCTGTCCAGCTTTGTACTGACAGAGCCTAGCCTTTGTCCAGGCGTGTGGTGTACTTCTTGAGGCCGCCCCCCCAGCACACTACAGCATACAGGAGGGCACTTCCTGCCACAGACTGGTGGAAGATCTGTAGGAGCTTCTTGCAGATGTTGAAGGGTGCCAACCGTCTGAGGAAGTATAGACGGCTCTGAACTGCTCCTTCACCTCCCTGAGCTAGACTCTGAGTTCTTTCAGCGTGTGCTTCTTGGTAGTCTCCTCACTCTTAGTGTGTAGTTAGTTTTGAGAGGGACCAAATTGGCCGTGTTTTTTTAATTCAAACTAAATATTCAGAATTAAATAATTCAGAATTAAAGCATTGTCCTTCGCATTTACATGGACATAGTAATTCCGAATTGAGGTTTACATGGAAGACATGATGAAATTATGAAAAATTGTTTTTCATATTCATATTTGAAATAAAATATTTAATCATAAATGGAAAACACGTTTAATTGCCTTTATTCAGTTCCGCTTTAGATCTGGGGGTTGGGAAGCGTTCTGATTAGACAGAGGGCAGATTTGAAAGAAAAACTTCAGCTCCTGCTTCTTTTATTTTCGGTTACAACATGGAAGACCACATAATAAGAACTATTTTCGCTCTACTTTTGATTAAAGTTTTGAAGTTTTGATTAGAATAAACCAGCCGCTTACTTCGGATTTAGGTTTAATTCGAAATGGCCATTTTCATTCACAAGGTCATTTTAAAGAGGATTTAATTTTTATTCTGAATTAAAGGGGAATTAAAACTCATGTAATCGTGGCCATTGTGATCTGCTTTCCCCAGTGCAGGCGTGTGTGGCTCTGTATGCATTCATGTTTGCATACATCAGGTCCACAGTCCTCTTTCTTCTAGTGTTGAAGTCCAAGTACTGGTGAAAATCAGCCAGTGTGTTGTCCAGAGTTACATGATTTTCACATGCCAGCAACTGGATATCAACACAGCAGCCGATGTGAACGTGCACCCTGGCTCATTCATCAAAGCAATGCTAGAGGAAGGAAGGAAGGAAGGAAGGAAGAAAGAAAGAAAGAAAGAAAGAAAGAAAGAAAGAAAGAAAGAAAGAAAGAAAGAAAGAAAGAAAGAAAGAAAGAAAGAAAGAAAGAAGACGGGATACAACATCGGACTAACTAGCTGGAAAGAGCTCAGAGAAGAGACAGGATGACAAATAAGGTGACGTTAGGTGGCACCTTACTGAGAAAAGCTGTTAAAGTTCTGTTGTGCAGCTTTAAAATCACAATAATTGTCAATAAGTTTATATGACAGCATCCCTGATTTAACTATTGGATGGGAACGTTCCTAGAGATAATATCCTAAAAGTTTAATAAAAACCCATGCTGCCACTCTCTAATATGACATTTTGCCCATTTTATTGATTGATGAGAAAAAAGGGGAAATTTTATCTGTCTGCTGGTACACAATTTGTTGACTGGATAACTACATGAATAAAAAAGTGTTTCCACAGAAGTGCTTCATAGATGTATGTGTTATAAACCAGTATTGGTAAATACTGCATCTACAATATTAGATAGTTGTGTGACAAATTTTATTTGCTCTCATTGCTTTACGACTAAGGAATGCCACTGATTGTAGCAAACAGTTACCTGATAAGAGGGAAGTACAAACAATGAAAAGACAAAGAAAATGTCCTACCCCTTCTGTGGATGTACAGCGATGGCTCTGGGCTGATCGAGTCCTTCAGATATGACCACTGAGCGATATGCACCATTCAGACGGGAGATTTCTATCAGATTAAAACCATGGTCTGTCCAATACAGGTTCCCTGTGTAGGGAGAATGGATAAAGTTCAGCAAAGGTTCACTGATATTCACAGAAAGAATATAAATACAAAGTTCCTATCATAAACTATTGCATATGTTTGTGCTATGAATGATTTTACAGTCTGAATAGGATACGCAGCTAGGTCTCTAAAGCTTATTGTTTACTGTCACTCCAGATCAAAACAACACCTCCAATCACTGGCATACCAAGAACTATTGCACCTAAAGTGAGAATTTCCAACAATCAATAGCAACTTGACAGCCTCCAGGGCTGGGGGAGCTACAATACCAACCAGCGATCCAGTCGACAGCGATGCCTTCCACTCGACTGATGCCGGTAGTAATGATGTCTTCCCTCCAGGTCTGATCGCGTTTAGCACGGGATATTTTGTTCAGCCCCATGTCTGTCCAGTACACTGTGTCATTTCCTGGAAATTACACCATAGAATTAATGACAGGGGAAAATTGGATGATGAATTCTGATGCCACAGAAGTATTTATGCGCTCAAACAAAGTAGCTCGTGAAACCACATTTTACTGCAGCACGGTCCATTTCACCAGATGTTGTGTGGCACTATAAAAGCACAAGAGTTCAGAAACAGCCCTTTGTTGATGTACAGTACATGGACAGGAAAGAGGATTCTTCGCTATATTTTACAGGGCAGTATATTGCTTTATGCAAAACATTGTGTTGGTTAAACTGTTATAAACCCTTTATGATTTTATATCCCAATAACAAAAGTATATTAAATACTTTTTTTTTTCCTTTTTATTGAGTGCATTCTCCAAGTGCATCTTCCTGCATGACTCACTAAGTCTTTTAGACTTTCTGTAGGTTGTTAAAAGGTTAGATAGCGTTATACATTTAATTGTACTATCTTGTTCCTGCTGCCTTCACACCCTGTTAACACAAAGATGACATATGACAGAGTACAGCTGCAAGGCTTTCATCTGTTCTGCTCTGGCAACCTGGCTTCTATAACAATATGCAAATGAAATGTGCATGCTATCAGGTGCTGCTCTTGGATGGGTTTAGCAGTACATTTGCATCTTCACCTGCCCAAAGTCTTAAAAGCCAGGACAACCATCAATCCTGTCATGTGCTTGTTTAATTCTGGATTTAGCTTATTCCTTCTCTTCCAAAAGCTGCCGTCACACTTCAACATAGCTATCAACCCTTCATTTAATTCACAATCAGATTTCAGGACTTTTAGATAGCTGTTGGATAAGATCCAGCCATCAACCACTGACCGCTCTTATTTTGTAATTTCATTTAAAAAAAAAAAGGTTAATTTAATTAAAGTTAGGTTTAGTTTATTTAATTAACAAGACATATTTCAAGTAGGACTAGGGATGCTAGGATTGATTCCATTGTAACTTGTGAATTTCTACAAGAATTAGTCTGTCTCACTTATGGTATTTTACCTTTAAAACTAGGCCAAATGGTGGTTGCAGAGTAGGCTAAAAGATCACCAAAGTCATTATTATCCATTCTTTGGGAACCACATATAGGCCTTTTTGTACCAAAAACCAATATCCATCCAGTATTACTAAATCTATAGTTTGGCTTTCTTTGTTAAGATAATGAATGTTCTGATGTCAAGTTAAAGTTTTAGCTATTTCATTTGTAAGTTGACCCATCTCTTAACATATTAAAAAAGAAAAAAGAAATCTGTTAATTATATTTCCATTACTAAATCCTGACTTTTTGGCATCTTTTTTTTTCAGATGAGTACTCTGAGATACTGTTGGCAGCCGGGTGTGAATGGAGGTCACACCGTACAAGAAAGAGACTCCAGAGCAATATGCATTACTGAAAGCTACAACAGTTTTTCACAACCATTCTAACCCTGAAAAAACAAACAAACAAAGTAGAGTCAGCATAGCAGCAAAAGGTAATAAGTAAGATCAGCACTGGGTCAACTAGCAAACAAAGAATTACTAATTAAAACAAGGAAAATCCAAAGCTCTTATGGGGGTTCATTTAGCTGTGATGACATTTATTGGTGTCAGCTTGGTGGGAAAACTACTTTTTTGTTTTTTTTTTGTTTAATCTTATCTAAATTTTTTCATCCAGTGAAATCATTAGTATAACAGAGACTTCTGTACATCACAGTAATGCTAATTCTGCAAGTTGCTACAAAAATGTAGTTTGTGAGATATTTAGTAGCGACATCTACAGAATCATTGTTTACAGATTTAAGTGGCGGTCTAACATCATTGCTTTTTTTTTTGTTAATAATGTTGAAATGGCTTTTATTGTTATTTAATCACATTCTGTACTTTTTGGAATCCCTTTAATATACATGTAACACATTGGTATAGTTCCGTATTGAGTCATTACCTAATTATTGGATAACATAGCAAGCAACCATCAGGGCTATGTTTAAAGTATCTGCCCTGAGATTCTTATTGTATGTTTGCTCTACAGGCAGTTTGTAACCTGGCAAATTATAAGTAGCAATCTTGTATTTAGGGTACTAAGATTATTGGTAGATATGTTTAACAATCGAAGAAAAGTTTCACAAATCAGAAGCTATATATTAGACTACATGCTCTGTAGAATAATTCAGTCACATCCTTTGTGTTCATATATATATATATATATATATATATATATATTTAGCAGGCCCTGGTCTAATGTGGTCCCCATAAACTTGTGTAATGAGCCTTTGTGTATCACAAATCAGACGCTAACTTCAGGAACATAGGACTGTCGTCTGTGAACATATCTCCATCCACACTCACTGCCAGTGTTTAAAAAGTAAATAGTCTGGTGTGTCCTATTTAAACGACAGCATATCATTCTATGAAGTTGTGCGTTTACAGTGCTCCTCCACCCGGATGCACAAACACACAAACACGTTAGCATGCACACCCAGGGGAGCACACTCCCTCCAGTCTCTGTCTGCTCCCCCAGCAGACAGAGAGCATGTGTTGGAAAATATGTGGTGTCAAGGAAATGAAAAATTATCTGTAAAAATTCCTTAAAGGTTTTGGAAAAGTATCTGTTCATCCTACTAACAAAATTGACATATGTACTAGCTTACGTTTACAGATATTCATCAATATCTCTACTCTGTAGTATGTGCTGTCTAGCATAGGGCTAGGGTGCAGCTGGATCGCTCAACCGATCATGCTTAACTTCTGATAAGTTAGTAATGTTTTTTAAATGGAGAGTGTTTGTTTCAGACCATTGGTAGATTAAATCAGCGCGATTGCCTAAATTAGCACACACATCAAGTGACTGTCTTTTTTTTGCCACAAAAACTTTGCATGCTGGCGAGTCGACATGGTGGCGGAATACTTTAAGCCCTGCCTCAATTGCCACTTCCACCAGGTGAGGACAAAAGGCCAGTTTCTCATAACTCAGTCAGTGATATATTTATTTATTTATTTATTTTTTCACAACTGTGTGTTATGTTTTCGTTTGTGTTAATCAGAGTGACCTGAAGTGGGAGGATAGACCAACCACTGATTTGCAACATGATTAGCTGTGGCGTGATATTTTATTTTTTCCATGACTTGAACAAATACCTTTTCAGACACCAGTACTGTTACATTGCTGGTATCATCAGTGTGTTATTGTACCCACACACTAAATGTGATAGTGCCCCCAAAACTGTGCCGGAATCTCCTGCAGTATTTTCTTGTTGGTGTTCAATGTTGTTTGAGTTGCTTGGTGAATTGGATGATTGCACTCTCCCACAGTAATAAGGAAAACAACAACAGATATTTGCCTTTTTTTTTTTTTCTTCACACTTCATTCATTTTCCACCCCCAGGTACCTCAGTAGCAAGTGGAAGATCCATATGCAGCTGTAACAGCTTGGCATCTCCTTCCCATGCTGGTCACATTTTGCATTCATTAAACCAGGACTTGTTGAAGGTCAACCAGTGTGGTTGTGTGGGTCAGTTTAGCACCTACAGCGCAACAAAGCTGATCCTACTAGAGTTCTGTTGAGTTGAGTTCTGGATCATTTCTTCCTCTACACAACCAAATTCTGAAGGTACTATGTGATGATCCTGGCTCTGTGGGGCAGAGTGTTGTCATCCTAGAGCAGGGATAACCGCTACTCGAGGGCCGGTGAACTGCAGGTATTGATTGTTTCCCTACTGCAACACATCTGATTCAAATAAAATGGATCTTCAACAGCTTTTTGTCAAGATTTGCACAAGTCTGTTAGTGACCCATTCATTTGAATCAGGTGTGTCACTGCAGGTATCACCTGTTCATTCCACAGAAACACAATTCTTACAAGTTGGAGCTCATTGCAAAGGTGAGCAATCAGGAGAAATGACCAACCAAATACAAATTTCCTTACTTTTGTGCAGAGTCGGGAATAGTATCTGAATTGTCATTCTAAATAGTTATGTGCTAGTCACCATACGAAAAAGAAATAGAAGTCAAGTTCTTTTATTCTTTTAAAGATGTTATCAAATTAAAAACATGGTCATAAGGACCAACAGTGGGGTGAAACAGGATTTCAGAGACTCGTTCTACAATTTGAGCATAGAAACAACACTGCCCTGAAGTTAGAATTCAGTACATATAAATTCCTTCAAAACAAGCAAGAATACGAAATGTCATCTAAACCCGGGATCCCCAGCTCCGGTCTTCAAGGCCCACTGTCCTACAGACTTTCTGTGTTTCCCTGCAGCAACACATTTGACTCAAATTAATGAATCAGTAGCAGACTTGTGCAGATCTTGTCAGAGATCCATTTAATTTGAATCAGCTGTGGGTCTTGAGGACCATGGTTGGGGATCACTTATCTAAACAAACTGACAGATGTTTTCTAATGCCAGCTTGGCATTCTCTATTGAACACTACTGTCACAGTTGACGCAAAACAGAAATGGGAAGAAAAAAAAAAAAAAAAGCTGATCCATTCATTTAGATTGGACCTGGGTACCGGGTGCTGGTTCTGATCAAAGCAGATAAAAAAATTGACTTGTGCATAGTCATTTAATACAGGACTGAATATTGATTGAACATTTCCTATTCCACTTATAGATGTTAACAGGTGGTAGTAGCATCTGCTATGCTAAGACATGGCTTTTAGAGAACAAGTATAACTGTTACATAAATATTTTGAACATTAATGATTTGAAGATACTTTATTAAACTATACAACTATACAACATAGACTATGGGTAAAACCCAAAGGTGCAATTTGGGGCCTGTAGATATTTGATGGAATTTGTATAAAAACATTATTACTGATCAGACAAAAACAATTTCTCAAACTTTAGCTGCTCAAGATTCCTGATCAAAAATTGAGGAAATTAATTTCCTCTCTCTTGTACCTGCATGAAAGTCAACTCCCACAGCAAACAGGGTTCCCGTGATGGGCATGAGGGCTTCACTGTTGTCATTTGGATCAAGAGCAATTCCCCGGATTCCCTCGTGAATGGAATACATCAGGAATGAGTCAACACCTACAGAACAAATACCATTGGAGCGCAAATGCAGCTGTACTGGGATTAAACGTAAACACCCTGTGATGCATGTATATTATTGATGCACTTCACATTCATAAGTGATTTGTGCCTTATTATAAAATCAGTGAATGACTCAAAGGAAGCAGGAGTTCTTACCCTCACAAGATGTGCGATCGCTTCGTAAGTTATACCCAACGGTGCAGGAGCAGCTACGGGTGCTCTCCGAGGTGGGAAAACAGAGTTGTGAGCATCCTCCATTGTTTACCTGGCACAGGTTTCTTCCTGAATATAAAGCACAACCAACAAAGGAAAAACAGTAAGATGCCATGAGTAGGAAGTGTCCTCTTAACTGTATGCTTTAGGAGTGCCTGCTTACCTTTCTGACCCTCCCTGTCGTATACTTTCATATGAACCACCCCATTAGTTTTGTTTCTCAGAACCACGAAATTCCGTCCATCTCTCTTGGTGACGGTTCCCAGCTGTGCCAGGTCATCATCAGCCCACCAGAGTTTGCCACCTGCAAACATCATTGTAATCTTCATAAAACCCAACCCCTGATGTAGATGATGATACATTTTGTCTTCCTTAATCAGACAGGTTTGAATATCACATAAGGATTAAAAGAAGCTTTTCAAAACACATACAGAACAATCAAAAACCTGTGTGCAAACAGTACGCTTCAGCACTCAAATCGCCCAAAGATGGCAATCTTATGTCAGAAAACCCCTTAGTAATTGAGCTGATTTGACTTTAAAGAGAGGAATAGCCTGTCATTTGCCCTGCTCACTTGCTGTTGACAATGTGTGCATCTCAGAATCCTGAATCACATTTTATTTGATGTTTTGGAAAGGTTTTCTGTCTCCTAAAGCCATATCATGAACCTTAACAAAAAATAAGATTTTCAATTATGAAGTGCTATGTGCTTGCCTGTGATTTTCAAGCACATGTCTACAAATAGACACCTCTGGTCTCAAGTCAAGTGAGAACATGTATTGCAGTTGTTTTGTGTCATAATGTTTTAATGTCTACTCTCATGCAGTCTGCCTCTGTGTGACAGCAGATAAAGCCCTCCAGGCTTCTGTAGTGCTGCCATCAGGAGCATAAGTCATGAGAGTGTCTCATCTAACACGCACATGCACAACAGGCTTCTGACCCAAGTACACTAACCCCACAGCAACCACACTGTCCATGAAGTACTGGATTTTATCTCAGGAAAAAATCTGATGTGACAGGAATACTCAATGTGAAGTTCAAAGTGGAGAGGAGTCAGGCAGCTTCTCTCATTATAGTATAAATATTATATATAGGAAGAAGGAGATCAGCTTAGTCCTTCTACATGTGACCAGACTCTAAATGATAGAACATCACTCTGTCAAAACATGGTTTGCTATGAGGAATTTAGTGGAAAGGCAAATTTAGCATTTGACATGTATGTGTGACAGGTGTTCATAAGAAAAAGAGGAGAATGAGCCAAAACCGAAAATGAACAAAGAAAAAATGGAAAATTTACTATCCTCACAGTTAAAAATAGAACAAAATTTAAATAGTTACATTAAATGTGAAAAATAAGAATTGTTCACAGTATTAAATTTTTTGGCACTGTTTGATTTTTATGCTGATATATGGGCACTCAGAAGAGTTACAGAAGAAACGAAGCAATTGTCACAGCCATTCTGTAAATGATTTCTTTTAATGCGCTGTCATTTACAAGTACATTTCTTTTTATCTTTTTTGCTCCAATTCATTCATTCTGAGCAGCATTGCTCCAGCACACAACCTGCTGCAGAGTAATATCCTCTTGAATTATGTGAGCTACCCAATTTAAATGAGGCAGACTTCATTTAGTAGTGAAGACATTAATGTGTAAAATAATTTAACTTGTTCTCTCTTTGCTTAGATTACACTGATTTTGAAGGGTAAACGCTATTGTTTTTCTTAAGTAATTAATTGTGTTTCTTTATTTAGTACTTGTAGCATCATAGGTATGCATGGTTTGCTTAAAACATGAAATATGATCACAGATCTTTATTGTTGGAAAACATTTTTCTGTGATCTTACATGCTGAAATAAAAATGAATAAACAAACATATTGTAACAGCACTCTTCTTCTTGGATCGATTTAAATTTAATACAAAAATAATAACAAATCCCCAAGAACATCATTTATCACATGTGACATGTGGCTTTATGATACCGCGCATTAAACTCAAAGTTAGAAAAATAAATGGAACTTTCTTCAGTGCAAATGAAAAAAACAGTTCATTCTAAGGATGAGATATATTTTTATATCTGTATATATTAAATGCAAGCATAGAATTGATAATGCTTTTGTTTGTTTTAGTTGCTCTCGTCCTTACAACATCAATAAACCTGCATATGAGGATCAAGTTCCTTCAGTGTGTTATTAGAAAGAATGTCAAGATATATAAAGCATGGATATTGAGGAGAGCATATATTAGTTCTGTCATTGCATTTATTAAAAAACAAACATATGCATACTCAAACAGATAAAAAAACAACTCCTACATTTAGTTTTCCATCCTTAAAAAGGAATGTAAAATGCATTTCTACAAATCAGACAAATGCGCATGAGTGAGAGAGACAGCCTGCACGCAGTTTACCAAACACTGCAACCCGAAGGGCATGCTAGCTGAGATTAGCTTTGTACCTTGTGCTAATTTGATGCCATAGGGGACCACTGACTAGATGTGATTGCTCGCTTGTGGCGCATCATATTCAATTTCCACTTCAGTTAGTTTGATTTAAGACAAGTCAAGGCTGATGGATCACTCACACCTTCCAAATAGAAGCCCTAAAGCCAATCCAATTACTACAGAGCCCTAAGACCTGCATGGGTTGACCTTCCGTGATTGTGACCAAAAGCTTTCATTACACTGTTTCACAAACCAGCATGACCTGTGAGATAAATATGCAAAATTTAATGAAAATGAAACAAAAGCACCCTAACAAAACCACTACTGTTACGTTTTAATCCATGTCAGAGACATGGTTTCATGGCAAAACCTTATTTTAAAGTGTTGTTTCTGCTCAAGTGTCTACATTACATCAACTTCTGTGTGGACAGTTACATCTTGGAGGCAAAGCTGCGTGTTTCCCAAACAAAAACTGTGTTTGACTCACAAGGTCAGACTTGTAATCTTGGTCACAAGGTCAGACTACTGATCAAAGCTAGGGATGCAGCATTTAGGTCTGGAGATAGCTCAGTGTCTGCCATTTCTGCTCTGGGGAAGGAAATTCAGTCTGCCAAAATGGACCACAAAAGCTGGGTTGAGGCCCACTATGAGACATCCACAAACTCCTAGCAGGTCTGGGAATGGATCAGAGCCATAGCAAACTACAAGTAGCCAATATCTCCCCTCCTCCATAGCTGAGCCACATTGGCTGAGAAGCCAAACTACTTTTACGCCAATTTTGACAGGGACAACAAGGGCCTGGTGCTGGCACCCTTCCCTTCCACTGACACTGCACTAGTCCTGAGCATACATGAGGTGAGACCTCGCCTATGTAACATCAACCTAGGAAAGCAACTGGATCTGATGGGGTAATGGGACAGGTGCCGCAGGACTGTAAGGAAGACCTAGCAGAGGCTTTTTACTGAAATCTACAAAACATTGCTCCATCTAGACCAGCCACTGTCTGAGAAGAGTGCACATCTGTGTTACCCCGGACATCCTGCACATTACTTGTTTCACCTTTTGCCCTTAGGGAAAAGGTTCAGGTCCATCCGGGCCACAACCAGTAGACTGAGCCACCCATAAGCAGTTCGGTACTTTGCATCACCTCTCTCCCCTCCAGCCAAACTTGTTTTTTAGTGACATTAAGCATAGAACTGAACTAGTTGAACTGAATTGTCTCCACATGTGTAAACAAGCTTTCTTAGCTTACTCATGATGGTCATTTGGAGAAACCTTAACAGCTTTAAATGGGTCTCCTTGATCAATGAATCTTTCTTTGACCAAAAGAAACAACATTAAACCACTGATCAATTTATTGATCAATTGTGTTACCACTGAGGACACAACAGCCCTTAATTACCCACAGTCATGTGATCATGCAATTCAATTTTATGCCAGAGCAGCATGCTTATCTATTTACTTGTAAAGCCAATTTGTCATCTTAGCACTCATTACAAAACATATCTGCTCAAATTCCAATTAGTATTCACCCTGAGCATGCTTAGTCTGAAAGACAAAGCCCACAGTGATATAAAACTTTTTGGTGAACATAGTAAATAGTTGGTTCATTGCATCTTACAGCATGCAGACAAAATTAAATTTGAACATTAGACATTTTTCTATAATGGCCATCACCAATCGTAGAAAAGAAGCCAGGAGTTAAAAATGACCTGTCTGGCTGCTGTCTTCCTCCACTCTCATTTTCAGCTGACCCTTTCACAGGTGAATGCTAAATGATCTCTAGTTAAGGAGGAATGCATGTTGAATTCAGAAAGTGATTGTAAATGTGCATAACCAAATGCAAAACAGTGAACAGTAGTATGCAGCTGGAATTTGTTGGGGATACATGTACATATGTATGCTGAGTGAATTGTGCTGCTTTAACACTCATTAAGGTATATTAACTCTTAACATACTTTGAGAACTTTCTTCTCATTTCTTAAATTACCTGAGAAAAGGTGAAACTGAAATGTTTGATAGTGTAATGTCCTCCCTGTCTGGTCGAAGCCAATTATCCCATGCCAAGTCGATTAAAAAAGACAGTAAATGTGGTTACATGAGTATAAAATACCATTTCTCCTGTATATAGCTGTGCTGCTAATATTACAAGACTGAAAATCTCATATTTTACAAAGAGCAATAAAATCTTTAATACAGTGCTGTTCATTCCACTTTATATTTTCCTCAACATAACTAAAAATTTTCATTAATTGTGAATGATGGAGTCCCGCAGACATCATTTCACTGTTTTGCTGTACCTGCTCCTGTGCAGAAACCAAGTCATTAGTCTATGTCACTTTATATTCTAGTTCCCATTTGTGAAATGAAAAAACATGAAGTCTCAAAGGTCCATCCCTCTAAAGTCTTAGCTGTAAGAAACGCTTATAAAAAAGTGCCTAAAAAATGTGGGTTTCAGCTGTGAAATGCTACGAGCTAACAAATCAGTGGGATTCACATCTCACCACTGTTGTTATTCAGTAACACTGTAATTAAAGTGCTTTGCGTGTTCTGACTGTACCCACCACACAGGAAGCAAAGGCATGCTATGCTTAATGACATTCATCAAGAACAGAGTCTGACAGTACTCTTTGAGTTTGTATTTTACAGTTTTTTTCTTTGCTTTTGCAATGGTAGAAAATATAGGAAAGAAAAATAAATAAAGTAACAACGGACAACTCCGTTTGTTGTACCAGTCTCTATATTTGCCATGGGGCTTGACTCAAGGCCTGGCAGCTTGAATGTTCTGCACAGTAGTCTCAGCTATCCCAAGGATTGCATTCTTCTGGACAATGATGCTCACCCTATTTGGGAGTCAAGGCCTTTGTGGGCTTTGATTACAACTGGCACCACTCTTGCCTTCAAATAGACTGATTACTGAATCTATTACATATATTGAAATAACAGATATCTGGAGAGAATCTACCTTCAGATTCTTGAAGGCAGAGAGGAATGGTGCTGATCTGATAATGTTTAACTAATTGCTTCACATGAATAGGATTGAGACAACCTTGTGGGTAGAGATGACAGTCCCAGAAGAAATGCAAGAGAAGAACGTTATGGTCAGAAATGGGCAGAGGCCGGTATTATTCAGCCATTCAGCCAATGGTGTTTAATAAGTAATAGTCTTATTTTTGACTGATCGGTACCAGTTTTACTTTGTATGCTGGGAGACCAGTTAAAGCAGCACTGGAGACAGGAGATAAGTGTGTCCTGTTTCAGAGGCTGAGTGGCATACAGAGTCAGACAAGGTCTGATTTTTACCATGTTGTAAATAGTGCAAGGCGACATGACTGAGAAACAAATACAGAATGATCAGAGACAAACAACTGATCCCTGATGATGTCAGCCAGGTTTCTTTGTTGATGCGGCACATTGGTTAAATGCTAACAGGAGGGGTTGACAGGACAGAAGACAATTTCATAACAAAGAGGACAGTTCATCAAAAATGACAAAGCAGCATGGGTAAAAACCTCAGACAGCAGCTACACTGGACAACCTTCTGGACAAAGAAGCACCAGTGCCACCAACACAACCCAGACCAGCCCACAACTCAGATTGTACCACGTTTCTGCTACTGCCCCCAAGGAGCAACAAAATGTTGCTGCCTTCTTGGCTAGGTCACTCTTGGAAAGGAGATTTCTAATCTTAATGAATTTATTAAATAAAGGAGAAATATAAAAGAAAAGCTACAACATGCAGAAGTACTGTGTAAAACATGTTTTAGACTTCATTACTCATTTTAAAATATGTTGATGTAATCCTAAGGTTCAAAATAAGTGTTCTTACATCACTGCGTCTGGCTTTTAAGAGCTTAATTTAGGAAGCATTTTCTAAATGTTAGAAATCAATATATGGAAAGACAAGAGGGAGAGTACACAAAGACATGTCAGGTTAAGTAAATTGGTTGTAATTTATGGCAGCAATGTACTTGTATGAATAAGAAGAATTGTGGCTGTAGAGCCAGGTAATACACATTGAGTCTAGAACAGACTTAGATTTGCCATGGTTTTTAATGAACTATGAGTTGATGGATGGTGTGACACAATGGATTCAGCACTGATAGCAAGAATCAACATGTAATTAACATCCTCCACCCTTTTCATTATGAAAGGAGTAAGAAAATCAATCATCAATCATTGCTGTGTTGTGTTTTAATTATCTATTGCTTCTGCAACTTCACACAAAGTGAAGCACAACTGTTGCAAAGACTGCTTAACTGACTCAACTATGGAGCCACTTAACTAGTAAACACATAATCTCTTCACACCCTTTGAGTAATCCCCAGAGGCAATCAGATGCACTTGCGACAAGCTCCACTCACCCATCACGGCCATAGCAGTGCCTTTGGCTAACACCCTCTTTAGAGTTTCCAGTACTTCAAGTCCACTGCCATCCAGATTGCACCTGTTGATTGTGCTATTGGTCGAGCTTATCCAGTAAAGCTTGTTGGCAGTGTAGTCTATTGTGACACCTGGGAAAGAGACAAGTGAAGAGAAGACATTTGGTTAGCACTGAGTATGCTAATTTAGTGCACTACAGAACTTGACATAAAAAACAAAAAAAAAAAAAAAAAAAAATCAATATTACTAGAGCAAATGCCATCATACAGAAAAAATAATCATAAAATAGATTATCAGTAAACCAGAGCAGAATTAAAATTTTGCTAATCACACTTGTAACGTGTAAAATATTGTTCATCCATCCATCCATTTTCTGTCGCTTAAACAGGGTTGGGTCGCAGGGGGAGCTGCCTAAGCAGGGAAACCAAGACTTCCCTCTCTCCAGCCACATTCACCAGCTCATCCGGGGGCATGTCAAGGCGTTCCCAGACAAGCTGTGAGATGTAGTCATTCCAGCTTGTCCTGGTTTTTCCCCGGGGCCTCCTTCCCTTGGGACGTGCCCAAAACACCTCACCAGTGAGGCGCCCAGGAGGCATCCTTACCAGATGCCCGAGCCACCTCATCAGACTCCTCTCAATGCGGCGGAGCAGTAAGTCTACACTCAAAAAAATGAACAAGGGGGGTTGTGCACTTTATATTATATTTTTATTTTCAGTTTACTTAAAATACATGTATTTAATGAGTTAAAACATTTTTTTCTAATAAATCCAATGTAATTTTGTCTGTTGTTATCTTTAAAAATTATTAATGTGTCATTTCAACATAAAATATTTATGTCAAGTGAATTAGGACTGAAATTCTTCTTCCATCCAGAAGGTGGCAGTAGTAAAATGTCTGCTGCCATAAATTATATAGAGAAACTGCGCATGCGTAATTCCAGTTGAAGGACAACGTCTTTGTGCATTTTCTGGCGGAAAGTTTGATCTTTTGGTTGAGTTTAAAAAAGGTAAGCTAATATTTATTTTCTCCTATACGTATTTCGTAATATTTTAATGTTAAGCGTGATTGTATTTTGGTTTGTGATACAAGATGTGCTCTTTATTTTGAGGTGCTAATGAGAAAGCAGAAAACTGCTTACTCATGTTGGTCTGCTTTCCTCCCGCTTAGCCCCACCGATTCTCAGGCACATTTCATATTTTGTAGGTGAGTGAATATCCAAAGACGGCAAGAAAAGGCAGACAAAATGTATTAATATCCTAGCGGGTGTGCTTTTGACTCGGTTACGCCGGTCAAACCGTTTCATATTTAAGTTAGCTAAAATGTTAACGTTAGCTTTCGTGCTACAGTTAGCGTTCGAACAGACGCGCGCGCCACACAGCAGTAAACGGGCAAACGAAGTGGGTTTGCCCGCGTGCTGTACTGTCTCAATATTATAATAGTCTTTTATTCAGCCAATGCATTGTTTTTATTGTTTATTGAGTTTAATTAACTGTTGTTAAACCTGAAATTGTGTAAGCTAGATTCTAAATGTGCTGCCTCATAGAGCAAACATGCGATTTTCCTTCAATTTAATGTTAATTTTGAAAGCTAAGCCTGCCTCGTCCTTTGTTTCTTTATATATATACTCAGTTGATCCCTTAGAGGGAAATTTAAGTCACTCCTATACATTTTCAGTTTATTCAGGCTGTGAAAGGTATGGATTGTCCACAAGCCCATTCACTATTTTTTATTTTACTTTTTTTAAATGAAATATTATGTTTTATTTGAGTTGGATGAGTGAATGTTTGGTAGAGAATGATATTAAAGCAGAAGTTAAATCATTAATCTGTCAACATTTTTACATATGTCATCATGTTGCAATTTTTCAGGTCCTGAAGGATTGCTTTAACCTGTGCTGCCTGCTGGCTGGTTAAGGCACTGTACTCACTCAACAGGTATGATCACAGCTCACCAATTAATGACTGCGTTTTGTTGGCAGTATTTTTGTTTTAGAAACATTTAAATTAAGTGACAGCCTTATATTCTTTTGTTCCACTTGGAGCACATAATAAACCCCATTCATTGATTTAATTTTCTCATTTCAATTTTTTTATCAACTAACAATTAACATTTTGAATTTCAGATCTGGCTATAGCCTATATGTGCTCCCTCCTTCATTGATGTGGCGTAGGTGGCATTGCTGACTCTGCAAACGGTATATTATCAGTAAGATTTTTCTTCAGGAAATTGTCACAAGTTAAATTTCCTTGACTGATATATGTTGCTGTCTTTTCCAGACTTAAATGTGGCAGTGTAAGGGTTGCAGTTCAAAAACCTCAACTAGGGTCCAGTTACTTAAACATTATAGGTTAAATCATCCACATTATGGGCGCAGGCACCCATATCCTTGCCCATATATTAGCTGTCCGTGTACATTTAAGTCATGGAATGCTCTCAGGTCGCATATATGCCGAGTCCATAAGAGAGAGACATCACAGCATACATTGTCTTTGGCCACATTCACCTGTCATGTTTGTGGATTCTCTGAAGTTAGCTCTGAAAAGGAGTATTTTACTCATATCAATTTGCATCTCAAAGCCAATGAAACAGTTTCCTGCACATTCAAGGGTTGTACATTTAGGACAAACATCTATGGGACATTTAAATCGCATAAAAACAGAAAGCACCTTGGTTATTCTTACAGTGACTTTAAAGATGGAATAGTTGCAGTACAAAACAGTTTTGAAACCCCAAGTCTTTCAGTTGAACATGGAGGCAGTGAACTATTAGAAGAAGCCCAGCTCGAGGAACAGTCTAGTTTTCAGTCAGACAGGTCAGAAAATGTTGAAAAGATGATAGAAGAGAAATTTGCAGCTATGTTGCTTAAACTGGAAAACATGTTGCATGTTCCCAGTAGTGCAGTTGATGAACTTTTACAGGACTTGCACTTTCTGATGAGTTCTGCGTCTCTCACTACATTAAATTCAACTGTTTCAGATTTTTGTACTAAACATAATCTTGGTCTTAATGCAACAGAAATCCGGGAATTGGCTTCTGTGGTCTGCCTTTCAAATCCCTTGACAAAACCAATTGGAGACCAGGGCCCACTTAGCACTGCTTTCAAACGGAAACAGTACTTCAAAGACAAGTTCCAAGTAGTTGAACCAGTGGAATATGTTTTGGATAAGGAATGTAACCATACCTACCAATACATACCATTATTGCAGTCATTGCAGCAGGTACTGAGCAAAGATGGTATAGTCGATGATGTAGTGGAAACCTACATTGCTCACTCAAATGAAAGTGCACAAGAATACAGGTCATTTCAGGATGGAGATTTTTTCAAGCAAAATCAGTTCCTGTCTGCAGGGGATTTGAGAATAAGGCTGACCCTTTATATTGATGAGTTTGAAGTGTGCAACCCTCTGGGTACTTCCAGAAAGAAGCACAAACTTTGTGCAATTTACTGGATTTTGAGCAACTTGCCCCCAGGCCAACACTCATCTTTGTCCTCCATCTACTTGGCACTACTGTGTAAAAGTAGCTACATCAAGCAGTATGGGTATGGAAAAGTTCTTGAACCTCTTTTGCATGATCTGGTTGTCTTAGAAGAGCAAGGGGTATTTGTCCCACATTTTGGAAAAAATATCAAAGGCACAGTACAATGTGTAGCTGCAGATAATCTGGGTGCCCATGGGATTGCAGGTTTTGTGGAGAGTTTTTCAGGAGAGTATGTTTGTCGATTTTGCACCGGACGTTTCAGTGACTTTCAGACCAAGCAGGTTCTGTCGGGTGAGTTTAGCCTTCGATCCAAAGATGGACACAAAGAACATGTCAAACGTGCAGTGGAGAGTGGAAAGCCATGTGTTGGTGTGAAAAGGAATTGTGTACTGACAGAAAATCTTTCTCATTTTGATGTAACAGCTGGATATCCCCCAGACATTCTTCATGATCTGTTAGAGGGTATTGTTCCAGTGGAACTTGCACAGTGTCTGGGTGTGTTGATATCCAAAAAATACCTCTCTTTGGACACTCTAAATAAAGTGATTCTTAAGTTTCCCTACAAGGGAGATGATAAAACAAATCGTCCCCATATTGTGCCACAGACATTTTTGAGCAAAAACACAATAGGTGGCAATGCGGCTGAAAACTGGACTCTCTTAAGATTGCTGCCATTCATGATTGGAGATGTTATACCCGATGGTGAACCAGTGTGGCAGATAATTTTGGATTTAAAAGAGATTGTTGAACTTGCTGTTGCTCAGATCCATACTGAAGAATCTGTTGGTTATCTTCAGTTCAAGATTTCTGATCACAGACAAAAATATAAAGAAGCATTTCCTGACCGGAAACTTTTGCCAAAGCATCACTACTTGGAGCATTACCCTCACATGATCCAATGTTTTGGTCCCCTGGTTGGAGTATGGACCATGCGTTTTGAGGCTAAACACCATTTTTTTAAGGAAGTTGCTCATCATACCAAGTGTTTCAAGAATGTTGCTCTGACACTATCAAGGAAACACCAGTTGATGATTGCCTATCACTTACACTTATTACATCCAGAGAAACCTGGAGTTGAAGTGTCAAGTCTATCAAGAGTTCCTCTTGAGGTGCTGAAAGATGATGTATCTTTTCCTATACAGCAGATGTACCCAAACATGGCAGAAGTGAACATGGTCAAAAGTGCAGATTTCAAGGGAATCAACTATAAAAAGGGAATGATAGTCATCTGTGGATTTACTGATGGGCTACCTGAATTTGGAGAGATTATAAGGATTTGTGTAATTCAGGATACACTGAATTTCATTGTCAGAATGTTCTCAGCTTGGTTTAGAGAGCACTACCGGGCTTTTGAACTGCAACCATGTACAACTGGCAAAATGTCCCTGAGAACACATGATGAACTGGCAGACAAGTACCCATTACATGACTACTTCGTTGGGTGCCTTCGACTGGTCACATTTAAACGATACCCCTATATTAAAAGCACGTGTTGAATATGTAAGTAAACACCTGGGATTGAGTTTACTAAATGTGCACTTTCTTCTTAGTAGCATGAGCAGCTAATACTATCTTGACACCCATCACCCATGTCTACTTTGCTGTATAACAGTTTCTATGCATGCACTAAGGCCTTCTCACCTTTGTCAAAAGTCTGAAAAGGATAATTAGGAACTACTAACACATTTAAGAAGGCCCTAGTGGTAAGATAAGGTTTGATGAACATGGCCCTTGTCTGCTTCAGGGTTTTTGTGTTTTTTGTTTTTATCAAAGCTACTTAATTTGTATGTGTATAATGAATTTATGCTTACATTTTTGTCTCTTGTAGACTGAAGCTGGGATGATGGCTACACCAGTAAGGCTGCGGATTATCCTTGGTGCCAACAATGCTGAAAAACTGACCATTGAATCGGGCATGCCAAAGTCTGTTGAGGATCTTTCACATGTGATCAAGTGCCAGTTTGATATAGAGGGGGACATTAGACTCCAGTACATGGATACTGACTTTGATAACGAGTTTATTAATCTTAACCAGATTAGTGGTATTCAAGACAAAAGCACAGTGAAAGTCATTCACATTTCAGATGCTCCAGACCTCAGCCAAAGCAGGATGAGTGAGAGTACAGATGAAGCATCTTTTTCATCTGCCGACACCATTTTACTCTCCTCCTCTGATTCCGAATCTACTCGATCACAGTGGCCCACTGAATTCCCAATACCAAAGTTTCCATTTGATGTGGAGATGCAACTTAACACTGCAAACCAGGACTTCAAATCAAACGGAGTTCTTCTGAACCCTGGTCACAAACTTAAATCAGACATCTTGGAAAGTCTGGCTGAGCAGATCATGAAGTTCAAGGCGTACCCTTCAAACTCGGAGATGCAGTCTGTAGCTGAAGCTTTAATCAAGGAGCATCCATGTTTGAGAGAAAGGGGATCTTTCTGTGGTTTCTATGGATGGAAAACAAGCCTCAAATACAAGATGGCGAACTATAGAACAAAGCTTAGAAACCTTGGCTTCCCAGAACTGAGCATCAATTCCCTCAAGCACAAGCCTGCAGATAGACGTCAGCCTGCCTATGATGTGAAAAAACCCAGAAAGGCGGAGGTAAATTTTTGTCCTCCTTATCCTGCTGGAGAAACTGAAGACAGCCTCGAGGAAGAAAGACTGACATTGTTATCTGAGGTCAAGAAGAGACATAATGATAAAGTAGTCAGAGAGAAGATGGCCATGACCTTTGCATACAGGAGGCAGGAGGTAGTCAGAGACAAGCCCATGGTTGCCGAGTTCAAGATCAGATGGCCTGGATTGTTCACTGTGGAAGAGGTGTGAAATGCTTCTTAAATTGGCTATAATGTTGTTGATGTTCTTGTATGAAGTCATTTTTTAATATCTTCCAAAAATATGTTGTTTTTGTTTGTTTGTTTTGTTTTTTTCAGTTGCAGGCAGAATTTGTGAGGATCACTACTACTCCCCTCATCTCAAAGTTCTTTGAACAACTTGACCAACACACTGCCCAGCTCATCAAACTGGTCAAGAATAAAGGGGGCTCTGCAGGGCGGGAAATTAGCCTAATTTTGGCACCGATCTCACAGGTATGTATTGCTGTAAAACATTGAATTATATGGTGATCTTGACTAACAAGCACATCTGTGAATGTGCCCTAATTAGTAAAAAATAGTATTTGATTTTTGCTTACAAAGCCTGAGCAGCAACTCGTGTGTATTTCATACAAATTGCTGTGCAGTCACGTCACAATTAAAGGTACACCAAGTAACATTTTCATATTAATTAATCATCTTCGTAAGTTGGTCGATGCTAAAATGACACATTACCGGATGAATTGAGACCCCCCTGCCCCCCCTGCTGTCTGTAGCAAGAATACCATACTTGCAACTTCAGGGAGACTCCCAGCGTGAGAGAAGGAACGCTTTACGGCAAACAGATGATGAAGAAACACATCAGAGTAACGCGTACCAGTGAATACAAAGCTATGTGTCTGTGTTATCATACTTTACAGGAAAAGATGGAAGAGAAACAAATAATTACTGCTTTATTATTTATTATTGCTACCGGCTTTGTGATAACATTACAGGAATCAGCGTCAGCCGTGTCTCAGTTCACTGATCAAACTTCAAAGCTGAGATAAATCAGCGCTTGTGCAAATATCACACAAATACCATAATAATATCATAATAATGTCTGTTACTCTTTGAAAGCAGGAACGTGAGGTCTGCATCCAGCCTGCAGCTTCTTCTTCTTTCTGCTCTCCTCATTCTGTAATGTCTTGATCAACGCTGACTCGTGTCGAGTCCTCTCTCACTCGCTCTGAAGCTCTTTTCTTCTTCTTCGCTTCATCTGATCATATCCGACAAGAGTTTTCTGTGTATCTCTGTGTTCTCTGTCATGAATTCATGTTAGCAACAACCGCTAGCTGCTCTACAGCTCTCTGTCTCTCTCTGCTGGAAGCGGAAACACTGTTTGCCGTAAAGCGTTCCCTCTCGCGCGCTGGGAGTCTCCTGGTTGGTGTCCCTGAAGTTACAAGTGGGATATTCTCGCTACAGACAGCCGGGGGGGAGGCCGAGAGGGTCTTCATTCATCCTGTAATGCGTCATTTTAACATTGACCAACTTACGAAGATGATTAACATGAAAATGTTACTTGGTGTGCCTTTTAAAAGTGATCAGAACTGTGTTTAGGGATCAGATGTTGACATTTGGAATGAGTAACTGAAAGTTTCTCACCATAAAGCACAATGACAATTTCCTGATTCCCACCAAACCAAGGCCTCTTTTTTTTCAGGTGTATCGATAAGTGAACATTATGAAATGTTCAGTTTTTGATTTGAAAGAGATTTCACAACAAGACGGAAGATGCTTCAATGTTTTCTTTTTTTTTTTTTTTTTCTTCAGAGTGAAACGGTTGAAAAGAGAAGGGAGTGCATCCTGAGGGCACTTTGTCTCTACCTCAATGAAGACCCCAGCATCCTCTTCAAAGAATATCAGGTTTGAGATTTTAGTTTCTACCTTTTTATTCAATCAAATCTTAAATAATTAGTCTTGTTACTTAGTTATAATTTGCATGGAATCAGTTTTATATACCTTTTTTTTATATGTATTTTATTAGGTACACCTGTGCAAGCTATTGAAATCCTATACAACAACTTTATTATGCATTCTACTTTTAAGTTTGTACATTTGGAATTAAAAAATATGCTTGATTTCATTCTTGGGTTTTGTCCTTTCTTACTCTCCTATGTAAAGGACTGCGATGGTGAAGCTGTTCAAAGGGAGCTGGAGCAGATTACCTTTGCCATCTACACCATCAAAGTTGAGGGAGGTGATGCTACTACTCCTCCAGCTGATGTTGGCATTGTAATCGAGGGCGTTGAAGTTCTCTGTGACTTGGGCGACGTCGCCTCTGCATGTACACTCTTAATGGGCGTCATATATGCACTGAACCTCAGTTATCCTAAGCAGCTGAAAGCCTTCTTTGAAGTGCTTCAGAAGATCTTCCTTCAACTCGATGCTCACAGACTCTCAACCAAGGTACAAATGCTCAAAAACAAGCTGTGTGAGTAATCCAGCTGTTGATTTTGATGCTGACTTTTTGTGGATTTTAAGATGTTTTATGTTTTTAGTGTTGAAGGTTTTCAAGCCCTCTTAAGTTTAGCAAAACCAGTTCTGTTTTTTTTTTACCTATTACACCTACACTACACATTTCACAAGGAAAACTAAGAGCATTTGTAGCAAGTTGTTTGTTATGAAAATTTAAAAGCTGAAAATGTTTTGTTCTTGCATTGAGGCAGTTGTGCCAGTCTACACCAATGTCACCACCTTAAAGTATGGTCAATAATTGTTTTATCAACAGTGTTTATATAATCACTCCCATGTTAAGGTTGTGAATAAAAGAAATATGAAAAATGCATTGGGTGTACTAAATTCATTTGTGTGGAACCTGTTGACAAACTAGAATTATGTAGCCTGTACACATATTGTTTAAGTCTGCATAACATAATTGACCTTGGGTGAGCTTAAATATCTCTTGTTGATCCGAAGTAATTTTTTTAAGTTGGCTTAACTCAAAATCATTGTTTTACTCTAACACAAGTTTATTATGTTAGATGGACTCAAAAATTTAATTTTTAAGTAACCCAATTCAATTTCGTGGAACCTGTTGACACAATATATTTAATTAAACTCAACGTTTCAGTTTTTTGAGTGTACTCTGAGCCCCTCCCGGATCACCGACGTTCTCACCTTATCTCCACCTTATGTCGATGGGATTGAGGAGGTCTTCGAAGTACTGACCTCCACTGACCCACAACGTCGGGAGTTGATCAGCAGCCCCAAATCCCCACTGTAAACAGTGTTGATGGAGCACTGCTTCCCCCTCCTGAGCTGATGGATGGTGGACCAGAATCTTCTCGAAGCTGTCCAAAAGTCATTCTCTGTGGCAGGGGTAGCCAATGTTGGTCCTCGAGGGCCCCAATCCGGCAGGTTTTCCAGATTTCCCTGCTCCAGCACACCTGACTCAAATTAAATGGATCCAACGGCCTATAAGGATCTCCACAATGACTCGTTAGTTTAAGTCAGGTGTGTTGGAGCATGGAAATCTGGAAAGCCTGCCTCTCCAAACTCCTTCCATACCTGAGTTTTTGCCTTAGCGACCGCCGATGCCGTGTTTCGCTTAGACAGCCGAGACCATCAGCTGCCTCTGGAGTCCCACAGGCCAAAAAGGCCTGATAGGACTCTTTCTTCAGCTTGACAGCAACCATTACTGCTGGTATCCACCAACGAGTTTGTGGATTACCGCCACGACAGGCAGTTGAAGCCCTGCCGGAAATGGGAGTAGAAACTCTTTCTGACAGGGGACTCTGCCAGATGTTCCCAGCAGACACTCACAACATGCTTGGATCTGGCAGCCATGACCAGCATCCTCCCCCACCATTTGAGCCAACTCACCACCAGGTGGTGATCAGTTGACAGCTCCGCCCCTCTTGACGAGCACAGAAGTCAAATAACAAAACACCACTGGGATTCAGATCAGGGGGGGCCGTTCCTTCCAATCATGCCCCTTTAAGTCTCACTGTCTCACTTGCCCACATGGGCACTGAAGTACCCCAGCAGAACAAAGGAGTGCTGTCCAACACCCCTTCCAAGGACTCCAAGAAGGCTGGGTACAGTGAACTGCTGTTTGGCGCAGAAGCACAGGACCCATCAGTCAGGACCCGTCCCCCCACCTGAAGGTAGAGGGAGGCTACACTCTCATCCACCAGGGTAAACCCCCATATATAGGCACCAAGTCAGGGGGCAATGAGTCTGCCCACACCTGCTCGCCGCCTCTCACTGAGGACAGTGGTCCCAGAGCCCAAGCGATGTATCGAGGTGAGTATAACTATATCTAACCAGAACCGCTCAACCTTGGGTACCAGCTCAGGCCTTGCAAGGGAAACCTGGAACCACTGATCTGACTCATCATAGGGATCTTTTGAGCCGCGCTTTGTCTAAAATTTAGTTGATTACTAAAATAATCTCAGACATTGTGGTCAATTACCAAGGATTGTTATTTCATTATAATTCTGTTTTCAATAGGTATGAAAAAGGGCCAAGAGACAATATATTTACTTTTGACTTTACTTTAAATAGCACTGCAACATCATACTTCAGTGGAGGAAGTGAAAAAAGGAAGAGTGGTCATCTGCCAATTGTGGTGCAATCCCAGCATCCACAGATCACATGTCTAACTGCACTTGGAGAAGATATTGAGCTCTGAGTTGCCTCTGATGTGTTCATGTAGGAATGTGTGTATTTGTGACAGGTAAAACGCACTGCATACTTAAACTAAAAAGGGTGTATGAGTGTGTGTACAAATGGGTATGACGTGCAGTGTAAAAGTTCTTTGAGTGGTCAATAAGACTGTATAAATACAGTTCATTTACTGCATTAAGTTTACATGCTGTAGTTCTAATACATTTGGTTGAGTGAGGGCTAATAAAAATGTTTCGGCATCTGCTCATACATCTTTCTGGGGAATCTCTTCAAAAGAGCTCCAGCTGGCATGAAAAATGAACAAAAATGAGAGCCGACTGCTTTTGATTCCATTTCCTGGCTTGCAAGAAGTTTTTTTTTGTTTTTTTTTTTTTGTTTTTTTGTTTTTTTTTTTGTCATTTCATTTTTCTTTTTTTTTTTTTTTCAAAGAATATGCCCATTAATGGCTGGAGCTGAAAGCAATTTTAGTTGTGTACCTCTGGACATCTCACTGTCTTTCACCATGTGTTGGATTTATGTCTGGCAGATTCACAGTCACAATGCATCATTAATTTACACTTGTCCCCAGGTCTATGCCATAATCATAAATGAAACCAGTGAAATACGGTGCACCCTGCTATCTGTGCTGCTGACAGGCCGAGGAAAATGAAGAAATGCAGTGGAGACGAAGCGGCTGTGTGTGACTAATAGGATGTTTGACCTTGAGCTATAGTGTGAAACAACAGCTTCTGGAGATGAAGCCCTGCTGATTGTTTTAGTTACAAGGAGGTTCAATTGCTTATTTAAGATGAATTTTGTGTGTCAGTGTGTGTGGTAAATGGCGGGATTTTACAGTGCAAAAGTGATACTTGGCTAAAATAAAAGAAAATGAACACCAGTGGTCAACATGAAATAAACTGAATACCACAACTGTAGGTTTGTGTTGTGGCTCGAGTGCCTACTGTAGTTCATCATTATATCATTATACCAGCAAGAACAAAGCATCAAATAGTCATATTTCAATTAATTTAAATGAATAATGTACTTCATTCTCTCTTTTCCCTTTAGAAATGAAGTAGTACAGGAAAACTTTTTTGTGGATGGATAAACATGCTAGCTATTGTTGTCCTAGTAATTTTTAACATTGATTACTTTCTTGTCCCTTAATTTCTTCATTGCGTCTTAAGGAAAAAAGTGTTTTGACTGTTGAAGTTTTGATTCCCTGCAGGTTAAACTGCTGATATAGTGAGAATTAATCCCACCTCAGAGAGTCAGCATGGGCTTTAGTCTCTATTTTGGCCTTGTGATGGACTGGGTGAACCCTAGCTCTTGTTCAGTGACAGCTGGAACAGGGTCAAGTCCCTCCTTAATGGGATAAAGCGGATGTAAAGAAAGGAACGATCATTCATAGGAAATTTTTACAACAACTGTCCCATACCATACAAAGTATGTATCTATGTGTGTGGACAGCATATGTACTGTAATAGCTCTCATATTCCCATGTTTTTAATTGTGATATTTTGCACTGAATAACACCCCGGAAATTGATGTCTTCCACTTTTACAAAGCAAAAATACACCTTTAAAGTGGTTTTGGGGATGAGAAGTTTGTCAGAAGATCCAACACGCACTTTTGACATTTGCATTGATAAATATTTTATAAATAGGATTGATGTTTCTGTCACATAGAACTATATGAAACACCCAAAATGACTTATCTCAATAGGTAAAGCCAGCAGATCTACGTTCATTCCTGGTTTTCTAAACATCTCACATGACTGCAGAATAAATCAAACCTTGCCAAGAAAAATCTTTTTCTCTTTGGTCATCACCCAAAGTTCATGGTTTTGAAGATAGGGATGAAGACAGACTCAGAAATTCAGCATTGCTTTCACTTTTAGTTATTCTTTTCCAATGTTGTTTTATGTAGTATTTCAAGGGGAGAAAAACATCTGTTCTGGTGTCAACAGGGGGAGGGGGCATGCCATTTAAAAGAAATTAATCCCAAATTTCCATATGTATGTATCATGACAGCTTACAAGAGCATAAAAAGGCAACACCTGCACATCTATGAATGCGTATACCTTAAAGAAAAGCCGAAAGTGAGTTAGAAAGATGCAAGCACTGGAGTCAGCAGGGTGGGTTAGCATTGCTGCTTAGTTTTTAAAGCTTCTTAAAGGGACAAAGGTGAAAAACAATGAAAGATCAAGCATACCAGATGCATGTGAAACAGACTAAGCTGAAACAATACTCTGCCCAGTGTGAAGCTATTGCTTCATGCATTTCGAAAGTACAAAATAAAAATGTGGTTGTGGCACATGTTGGCTGATGTTTTTATATGAATACAGTAGCAGCACAGGAAAACTGAAAATAATATTTTGAGATTTACATTACTTTATTGAACTTTTAAAAATAAATTTCAAATATATTTAAGGGTGAACACAGATAAAACATGATTGCAGCTGCAAAGCTGAGTCAATTTGTTGTTGTGTCTTTGAGATACTGTAACATTTTCAGTGGACTACCACCACACCTTTTTACAAATAGACTGTAGCCCTTTCATTTAATTCTACCAGACAGTAGTAGTCACATCATTAAACACATCAAGTGCACTTGAGTTATTGGGAAAATTGAGCTGCAGCAAATCATCTAAGTGCTTTTAATGTAGTGATTCATGTTAAATGAGTTAAAGCTAAATTGGGTGGTCTTGGGCATGATGATTTGCAAAACTTATATACTGACCTACAGGATCCCTTTGATTCTGGTGGAGGACTTTGCTGTTACTTCCATCCATGTTGGCCATGTTAATGGTGTTGCCATCTGTCCAATAGATTTTCCTTTGTGGGAAAGCATGGAGAGAAAAGTAGTATTTCAATTAGGCATAGGAAATCAGGATTATTACACAAAAATCAATGAATGTTATGTTCTTTTGAAAGTGCAAATTGAAAGTAAGTCCGCCAATTTATTTTCCTCTAACACACTTGTAAAAATCTGTACCAACAATTTAAGCTTGTATAACATTGTTTCTTTACAACACTTTGATCTCCCCTTATGCACAGGTCAAGGTTTCCTAATACTATAACTGGAAGGTGATGCACTCATGAGGTGTAGAGACTTCTCTAATCTACTTACCCCTTGGCAGGGTGCACTACAAGGCACCTTGGCTTATCAATGCCGTGGATGATGGACGTCTTCAGGGACCCATCGAAGCGAGCTACATTGATTTGTGACTCGTCATTTTCAGAGCTGAGCCAGTATAAGTTCTTGGAAAGCCAGTCTAAAGCCAGACCCCGACAGTTCACTATGTCTGAAAGGAAGTGCATGAGAAAGCTGTTAAGCTGCTACGCTATACTGAGAGGAGGAAGAAAAAAAAATGATTGTGGATAAATGATCCATACTTTGACTCAATGTTTACATTCATTTAGCAGACGCTTTTATCCAAAGCAACTTACAGTTGTAAGGCTGTAACGTTAAGGGTCTTGCCTTAGGACCCAACTGGAAGGTGTTAATATATGCCCCCTGGGGGAAATCAAACTCTGGTTTCCAGCATGGGAGACGAATGATCTGCCAACTGAGCTATTCAGCCATTTGTTGCATGTTTCACCTTGAATGACATGTGCTACTCATTTAATAATTAAGGATAACTCCATCATCTAATAGAGTTCACCCACCTGAAGAAATGATTGTCTCAAGCTGGGTGCCATTGATGAATGCCCTTTTGATGGTTTGAGTTTTGATATCAGCCCAGTAGATCCGCTCTTCCTGAGCATCATAATCCACCACAGTGACGTCATCGATGTCTGGCACTGTCAGAGCCGTCATGACGTTCATGTAAGGGTTGTCAATGTCCACACCACGGATTTCAGACCGCCGCACATATAGGAGGAACCTTTTCAGTGCTGGTGGGATAATTAAGCGATCAATCATGTGAAATGAGGCAGTCTTGCTGATGTCTACTGTCAGATCCAGGTGAAGGTGTGATAATAGAAGTCTAAAGTAAATGTTGTTGTCAATGAAAAGGGAAGACAGTCATATGTGAAAGAAAATGCCTCCCCTGTGGCTTACATAGTATCTTATGTTTTCACTCTGATACCATAATGAGAGGACGTGAAAAAAGAGGAAGGTGCTTCCACTCACCAAAGCAGGATTGTTTGTTGGCCGAAAGCTTCATGAGGTGTGGACAGGTGCAGGATGCAGTGCGGTTGTAATTGATGAGACACAGATGCGAACACGGACCACGTCCATCATTCTCTTCACATGGGTTAGAGGCTGATGGGAAAAAAGGAAAGCTTTACGTAAAAATGACAAGGAAGGAGATTGGCTGAGATAATTACTGGACTTGAAGTGGTCTGAAAGACTTTACAGCATGACATTTATGGGCCCGTCTGACATCACTGCATAGACACAGAAAGCACAGCTGAAAACAACTAATTACAATTTTCTTCTTGTTCGTACAAGAAAAAAGAAAGTGCATTAAGGCATGAAAGGATCTCAGCTGCCAAAAGAAATCTAAAAATATTTGCATCCATTTACAAAAATCATATAGTGTTTGTTAGATAAATTACTTGAAAGGTGCTCTTTCCAGAAAAACATGTTGAAAGTATCCTAAATTCAACAAAAAGAACTGTGAAACACAATACCAATGACATTATGTAAAACATGCAAATGTATTTTGCAGCTGAGATATTAAACTCTGAGACTTTCAAGTTGGGCTGAACTTTTCTAGAATACCATTTTAAACCACTAGATGAAAAGTGAGTCACTGTTATGTTTAGTCTGCCCAGGAGCCAATAGTAGAGGAAGAGACACTAGCCCGGTGTTACCACTAATTAACCAAACTAAATGCCAGTTAACATATGAGAAGAACCACTAGAATTTAGTGAAAGGCACAGTAATTATAACAATGACTGAATTTCCTGGCAGGCAAATCATACCTTCTCCTTCACCACCTCTGAAGAGGAAACAAGGTTCAGCAGCAAGATACAAAATGACAAAAAGAAAGGGAAAAAAATAGAAAGGAAAAAAAAATGTTGTAAATACTGTTGCTTTTCTTTCCTAGAGGCAGAATTAAATTAACTGAAATCTGAGGTAGAACTGGCAATTTTTCTGTTGAACTGGTAAATAAAATGCTTGGATCTAACAGTGTTCATGCAGCTTATGTTGCACCGTCTCATGTTTTAGTGACGTCACTCTGATGTGAATCACTAAAGAGCAGCGGGAGGTTATAGAGGATGTATTTTCCTTGTGCCGATGAATCACACCAACTGAGCTAAGCATATAAAGGAAACTACACATATGAAGATAATTGTTACCAGTGCCATGGTTTAACGTGTCTATATGAAAGGTACAAAATTCATCTGAAAGCATCAGTAGTTGCTGGCAGCTGCAATACAAATGAAAATGAATATTTCTTGTATGCTACAGTTCACTGTAATAAACATACTCTACCTTACAATCAGAGCCTGACACCTTCATATCTGAACAAGACACTCAACAATTCAGTGATGATGAGGACAGCTACACAACCTCTTCTCATCTTCCACCTACACCGAAAGCTACAAGCAGTCACCGGCGCTTTCATCTGAAGGTTACTAGCTGATCGAAAACAAGCTGACCTGTAACACCAGGCTCCTAAGATCAAAATTAGCATATGCTTGTCTTACTCTTAAATTCTCTTTTCATTTATATTTGTCAATTAAAATTAAACGAGCTAAGCAATATCCAGTGACAAATTAGGTTGAATCACCATTTGTTGTAACCCAACTTGTAAATAAATAAAATAATCTTATAAAGAAATGGGAATATACAAGCTCCACTTTTTGCTGATCATTGTCAACTCAAGTTACTAAATATGCATTTAACAGGGATTTATAAAGGGGGTAAAATAAATAAATAAAAATAGAACAGTGTTTTTATGATGTTCTCTCCTTAAACCTTTTCTAAAGACGATAACACATCTGGACAAGTGACAAATTGTAAAACAAATGTTATTCTACTTCTTGTAGTATGACATTATCGCTCATCTTGCTGCTGTTTCTGCGAGAGATACACAACAGACTAAACTGAGCAGTGCCCTTACAGCCATTTATTTCAGGGTTTAGAATTATTTCTATTTCCTCCTATTTCCTACAGCACTCTGTTCAAAATAAATCACCTCAGCCAGACTAGAGAAAGTCATCCACACTTCAATCATTTCTCATCATGCTGCAGTCATATTTTATGCATCAGAAACAACATTTTCTCCTTCTGCTCTGAATGACTCATTTCAAACAAGCTCATTCAAAGTTCATTTCCCAAGCTTCTTCGGTAACAACCCCACTGCATGGCAAATGTGGCTCACTTAAGACAAAAAAAAAAAAAAAAAAAAGAAACTATCTACATATCTGCACGCAGAAAACAACACATGGCTGATTCAGTATGCTAATAGGAAGACATCTGAGCTGCACTTCTTTCACTTGAATCATGCTCTTAAAGGATGACAGGCAGCAACAACAGGGCCAAGGTGTTTGTTTGCTTTGATCTGTCAGATTAAAAATCACCTAATTTCAGTCTGAGTGGTATAAATCTTACAATGTTTATGTAAAGCACACATTCACATTACCAGCTACAGAAGTAAAAACAACAAAAAAACAACATCTTTGACCTCATCTGTCTTTCAGTGTCATGCTTGCTCCAGCAGTTTTCAATATGCTAATATGCTAATCTGTCCTTGCATCTCCACATTGTGGCTGATGACACGGCCAGCCCAGTCATCTCCAACCCTACCTACGCTATTCACTGATCAGTTCTGATATTGGGAAAATTTAGATTTTTAAAGAAGATTAAGTTAAATTATAAAATGTGAGTGGAAGTATTGATATAAGCCACTGACTTGACAACATTATCAGCTGATGTTCAGCTGCTAACTTGCACCAACTGAGCTTGAGACTCATTAACTTTTTATATGATAAGCTGCTCATGCTCAATTCAGTTTCCAAGAGAGGTGGGTTCCAGGCAGGCAAAGTTAGGCTTATTAGCAGTGCAGCCTGGAGCTCGGTGGGAGCTCAAAGCTTGCAGCCGCAGGTCTATGTACCAAGAAGGTCGGTACTTGAATACAAGATCTTTTATTTTTCATTTTCTCTAATAAGAGAGTTGCAAAGAGAAAACACATTAACTCTTTCCAACCAGTCGGTGGACATGCCTTCCCTGTACTGGAAATGTTGTGTAGGATATATGGTTAGATTTAGGTAAAACATCTTGATAACAGTCACACACTCAATACTTGTGCAACTTTTTTTCATTTCTGCTGTCTTCTCCACCTAGCTTGAGCTAACATCTCACATAGCTTACGCCATCTTCTCATTTTAGGACTTGCACATAGATTTGTTCTTTTAATTTGTACAAGCAGTGTAAAAACAACCCAACCTCTTTATTTTGTTGGTCTTTTCCCTGTCACATAACTTAATGAGCAAGTTGAGAGTCAAGAACTTGAGGACAGGGAGAGGGCATGTCATGCAGCCCTTGGCCTTGTCCCTCAGGGCTACAGCACTTCAACTGCAGGTGGGCCAAATATTAAAACTACAGAAGGCCTGTGAGCCAAAAGCAATTATTTCTTAATTAAGGAATTAGGAAATAATATATTACCATTTGTTAATAGCAAGATCCTTACAAAAAATACCAACCAGTTAGAGTCACTTTAATGGCAACATTACATAAATTCCTGTTAAGTTAATGTTTTAAAGGTTGCAGCATTAAGTGTGGATGTAAAAAAGAAAATGCATCTAAAAGTAAGTCTAATACATATCTGTTAAATGTTTTATTCCGCAAATGTAGAAAACAAGATGACAACCTACAGTATAGGCAGAACTCTGAATACAAAGTATAAATTCTCAGTTACAGTGTTGATAACTGATTTTGCTGGTGATGTGTTCTGTTAACATCTTCTAGGCAAGTTAACAGGATAAAAAACATCAGAAGAAGACTTAAGAAAAAAAGGTTTAAATAAAAGACACTGGTGAAACTAAAGGAAAAAAATAGTGCTGAAAACTAAACACTGATTTCATGCCGCTCGATAGATAATATGAAGAAAGAACTGAAAAGGAAAATGGTGAAGCAATTAATTACTATGACAGTCCAATGAGTATGGCTGAAATGAATGCACCACTGTGTCCCAAGAGTACACACATATACTGTATATGTATATATATATATATATATATATATATATATATATACATATATATATATATACTACTTTTCAAAAGTTTAGGGTCACTTTGCCATGGGATTCAATAGGGAAGTGACCCCAAACTTTTGAATGGTAGTGTATGTGTGTGTGTGTGTGTGTGTGTGTGTGTGTGTGTGTATAGTGTATATATATTGTCTCATTTAATTGGTAAAAAGGTTCTGAAAAAGCCAATTTTTTTTACCACATACTGATTTCTTTTTGATGCTACGTCTATCCTTTTATCACTGATAGCTGCTGAGGCTCAGATCTACCAATCTGCCTAAATCCTAAAACATTTCACCCTTTCATTTCATAAAAAATTGTCTGTCGTTGCCAGCGATGTAGTTACAGGCTGTTTATGCCCCCAGTAAAGATAAAATGTGGCATCTGCTGAATAGCTCCTATGACAAGCTCAATGTTGGTTTTTCTTTTCTTCAATCTTCATGACATCCCCTGTCTTTTTCTCTGAAGCAGCTGTTCAGGATCTAGTGGAGCATCATATCTCGTGGCACTGGTTATGGCTAGAGTGGATAATAGCCAACTCCTCCCCCATTTGAGCTCTTTTTAAAAAAAGGACTGGGCACATTTACCAACTTCTTTGGAGAAGCAGTCTAATTTACTCATATTAAGCTATGGTGAGCGCTTGTGGGAATGGGTATGCAGAAGGAAAACAAGCAAATTAACTTGTGACGCAGTGGTGAAGCAGCAGAATCACTGAACAGATGTAAACCTGATTACCACTAATGCTCATTTATGAATGTGGCTTTTGTATGAAGAAAGCCGAGGGGGATAACTGAAACTTGGCAAGACAGAAATAAGGCGATTGGAATACAGATACATCAATCAGGTGGTCTTGGCAGAGATAGCCAAACTATTTCATAACTGAATGTTTTATTTTGATGGATCTGTTTTACAAATTAATAAAAAGAAATCAATTTCAAACAACCTATTTCGGGAAAACATAATAAAGTTAATTGAAAAGAAATGACATGCGTTCTGGCAGTGTATTTTGCAGCTTATCTGCATATCAAATAAAAAATTGGCTAACATATATGGGCATCCTGTCAGATAGCACATCAGCAATGTATCTTTTGTAGTCAGTCCTGGCTTATTGAGCGTGGAATTAGTTATCCATTCCACTGTGACAAGTTAAGTATTCAGGGCCTAATATTAATATTAATGAAGCTTTGGTATCACCTTAAATATATTCTATAATTGCAACACATTCTTCTCATTACTGCTCTATTTGCATAATGACTATACTGTAGTTTTTCACCGTCAGATGGGTTCTTTATTCTCCAGTTTTCTTTATTCACATTCAGCTCATGAGAGAAAACTGAAAAGCTTTAAAGCTTTCAGATTTTTGCATTTTGGAGCCACCTAACAATGGCTAAATCAGCATCCATGTTGCATTCTGTGTCTGTGAAATCTTTGATTTCTCTCAAGTCAGTTAAAGTCAGCCCAATTTTGAGTCTTGTCTTATCTCTTTCTGTCACTTTCTTTCTTTTCCTCACTTCCAACGATATGGTCCTCCTGCATTTCTTTGCTAAATCAGCCATTGTGCACATTCAAAGCTGCAAGTATGTACAGTATATCCAGTTGCTGGTGTGTGATGCGGTGCTGTAAAGCAGCTGTCACATGATGCTGCAGAAGTACGGTTTCTCAGATCCAGGACACTGCAAGGCAATAAATCTCACTGTGCAATCAAAACGAGTCAGAAACAGGGTTTTAAGGTCGGAAAGTTGTGTAGAATTGTTTTAATGATATTGTTTGAGGCAATTACACATTACCACCAACTTAAGTTGGCTTGATCTGTGTTTGTGCAACTTTCTCTTTCATAAACATGCTAACGGATGCTAACTGAGGCAAAAGCTGAATAGAATACCAACATCCAAAAGTACAAAGTTGTTCTCACCTTGTGGTTGCCTGCTGGGATGGAAGATCTGCAAGTCAAAAGGTTGAGCGCTTGTCTTCTGGATGACTGTGACATTTTGCCCTGTCCACTTATTGGCTCTTGCCAATGTGTTTGTCCTCCAGTCCGTCCAGTAGACATTGCCTCCAAAGAGAGACACAGCAAAGGGATGGGACAGGAATTCATGGCCTTTGAGGATCTCAATGACCCCGCTACCATCATAGAGTGCAGAGAAAATGGCATCTGACCTGTTCAAGAGAGACCAACACCATATCAAAGTTTAAACCACTCTACTAAGGCTGGGAGACAAGATGTAAGGAGATCAAAGTGACACTCCCTGCTCTAGTGGTGGAGCTATTAAATTGTTCATGACCCACTTAAAACTAAAGGTGCACTTTTTTTTTTAGATCTCTAAATATTAAATGTGTGCATGATTTTATGCCCACCAGGAGAATGAAGAGATCAACTTTTCTTTCGAGACAGCTGAATCCTTTGCAGGATTCAGTGTCATTCATGCACTGAACGTCTAAAAATATTAAACTTCTAACCGTGCATCTGTCCAAACAATCCTCTTTTCCAGATGATCCAGTGTCAGCCCATTAGGCCAGGCCCCAATCTCCATATCCTTAAACACAATGTGTCTGCCGCCTCCGCTCATAGATGCAGCCTCAATTCTTGGGAAAGTAGCATCCCAGTCAGTCCAAAAGAATATCCTTGGAACAGAAACCAACAGCAGAAATGAGCATATATCATTGTCTGTTTGCATTTAATTAGAAAAGAAACAATATATGCTGTGCAATTAGACCTGATAAGCATCTCGTTTGCCAAAGACACAATAGTGACAAGCAAAATAATTATGCTATGCAGTGTAGTGACCGTGTGTATTAACACAAACAGTGGCAATGGTGACCGTCCAAGAACAGCACCAGCGATCCAGTGAAACGAACAGCATCTGTGACAGGCCTAGAAATGGCAAGCCATCTGTTTTGTTATGACTTTTCACAGCTCACTGATGCCTGAAAATGAACGCCACCATTGATGAGACCATCAACCACAAGCCCTTGTGCAATGACGCAAATACATTGCTATCATTCAATTAGGGTTAGTAAACTTTGCTACCCCACTTTTTGTCTTCTTAAAATTTTGCTCATTACCATAACAATTCCACAACAAGATAATCATATTTTGGCAACATATATCAACTACAATTTTACTTTCTTTTTTTTTATTTTCTTTTACTTACCTAAAATGAAAAAAAAATGTTTTTTGAGTTTGTTTTGTCAAACTATTGCTGATTATTAGCATCAGGATAATTCACTGGCCCATCTGATGTTAGCTAGCCCCTTGTTGTAAGGGTTCAGCTATGGAGACAGGATATTTGCGAAAGAGCTAATGGAGAGTTGGCTTGTTTGTCTAATGTGGCTCTTAAGGACTATTAAGGCTCATGTACCATAATACTCAGTAATTCACCTGGGTCTCCTGCATAGGCCCCTATCCTCAGTTTCACTACAACAACCTTGTCTCTGTCCAGTGGTGGGCCACTAAAACACAGTACAAAATGGGTGCTCAAGTTTAAATCACACACGGACAACAACGAAACCGTGTTGGGAAGAAATATCCTTGTCAAGATCAATAGTCTTATTCACATGATAAGGCCTCTCTGATCAATGACTCTCTCCTTTGAGTGGATTCAAGTAATTAGATTAGAATTATTGCCCCGTAATGGAAATGCAGTTTAAGGACCAAAAGCACCCATTAATCCTACTCTTTAAAGGCATGAAATGTACTGTAGTCATCCTACCAAATGCATAAGACTACTGTGTGGAGAGTGCATGAGCAGATTACTCATTTCTTAAGGGTGTTAAATTGATTCTTGGAAAGCCTGAACTCTGCTGAAGTATTCAACCACCAGCTAGTCTACAGATACATTAAGCCAAAGTAAGCACCTCATGAAAAATTCCAGCTACACATCAACAGCAGGGATACAGCCAGTTTTCCTTTTAATTTTCACAGCCACATATGGTCTAATTCTGATGCTTTAGTTTACTGAATAATGAGGAATAGCAAAACCCCTCAGTCCTCACAGCAGTTGTATGAACTACTTGTTCATTTTTATTTTCTGATAGAAGTAAATCATTTATTCAGTTTTTAATCTCTGAGAAATACTAGATGTAAACTACAGCATTAATGTCACTCTTTCATATTGTCATAGTGACACATATGTTCTTTGGGAGGTAAAGGAATACTGGACCTCCAAAACACTGATGATAACCCTGATAAGAACATGTGTGTACTAGAGCTCAAGATCGGACTCGGGCTTGTGCTGTAAATGAGTGGTCAGGTGATGAGTTTTTATTATCGTAAGAAAGATACAGAGATGGATGCTGAAGAGGTGAAACGGAGGTTAGCCTCTGGGGATTATGTTTTGATTTCACCTACAACAAAAGCAAAGTCTGAAGTGTGAAAAGGTTTGACCATGTGCATGACAGCAGTGAGCCAGTGGGTTGTGTCTATTATCCTTTTGTTAAATTTCAGATGTTAACTCATTGAGGCCGAGTTGTGGCGAGAAAGGCCAAAGCAAATCCTGCGAAGTGTTAGTTGAGATGTAATGATGTTAATAGAGGACTTATGTCGATGGTAATTTCCACGTGGCATATAGTCTATGTTAGTCATGAATAAATAATGTTTAAAATGCATAAATGACTCATTATTGACAAAAGGCAAAAGAACTGTGTGCGTGTGTGCACATTTAAATAATGTCAGGTTATAAAAAGGTTCGGGTTTTTAAAAAAGATGCAAATCAAGATCTCGGGCTCGGGTGAATTCTGTTGGGCTCAGGCCTTGTGTTAAGAGAAGCTAAGTGTGGATTAGTCTGCACATCAGCTTGTAAAAGTTTTAGCCCACTGCTCTGTTCACAACACTCCTACTCTGGGATCTCGATGGATTCACATTAAATCTTGGCTTCAACTCTCTACAACATTTCTGCTGAATAAGGTCAAGACTTTGACTTAGCCATTCCAAACCACTGGCTTTTTTTTCTTTTTATTTCATAAGAAGACAAGGTTGTATTCTTGCTGTATGACCTACTTTCTGCTGACATTTGGCTTACAAGAGACTGACTATTGCTAGATCTGTGCAGATGATGCCCATATTTCCTGAGTATCAAATTCATAAGCTGTTAAACTTGTTCAGCATAACTACTTTTTGGATACATATAAAAATCTAATATCCTTCTTTAGAAGTAAGCACAATTATTATTATTATTATTATTATTATTATTATTATTATTATTATTATTATTATTATTATTATATCTTTAGCATTGACCATCGCGCTTTAATTTGATCTAATAACACCTTCTGGTGCATAAAAGATCACAAGCTCTACTCTAAATCTTTTCCAACCCCAGGTCGTGATGAACTAGGGGAGCCACAGTGCAGTGGTAATAATAACAGAGAATGTAGCCAAGGCTGAAGTACACAAAGGTGACACTGAGCTAGAGCAGTGACATGTAAGTGCTTTTCCTCTAAACCACTCACGCATCCCTAAATATTAAAAAAAAAAAAAAAATAGAAAATCTTTGTTCGTTTCTGACAGAACACATCCCTTTAAAAAATAGCTGTTGCTGGGTAATCATGCTTACTTGCAGGATATGTTAAAATAATATTGAAAAGGCGACAAAAGTAATATAACACAACAATAATATGACAAAAAAACTATAATGTAGTTGACTTTAGGTTGCACCAACTTGTCCTTTGCAAATAGGAAGTATAAACAGAAACTGTCTATATAGTCAAACCACACAAATACATCAAGCACATCGTGTACACCCAAATCTTGATTGAAATACTTTCCACTTTGCTCTCTTCTTATCCGTTGCCTGATTAAATAGTTTAGTTTCATTCCAAAATGGTGGATGACCTATACAAACTACAGAAACTACAAGGTAAGATCATTTAATTTTTTGTAACAAAATAAAAAGAAAGAAATCAAACAAGAAACAGCTATATTAATCAACCAATTCTTAGTGAGCATCAGATAAACACATTGGATTGACCCATAATGCAATGCAAAAACAGTGTTCTCACTCTCAAGCCGAACAACAAATCAGTTCTAGAAACATTTCTGATCCATCTTATCATCACCCTACATCCAGCGCACTGGACACAAGACATGTGACCGCGATTCCCCTGACGAGGCAGGGAAAGCTACAAGATCAATAGGAAAACATGAGCCCACCACCTTAGGCACAAAAGCCGGGTTGGGCCTCAAAATCATTCTCACACCGCCCGGGAAAAACTGGGCGCATGTCGGGTGCACCGAAAGCGCATGGATGTCGCTGACCCGCTTATAGTTGACGCCAGAGCAACAACACCGTCTTAAGGGAAACATGTTTTAAACCTGCCCCCTCCAGTGGCTCAAAGGGAGGGCCCTTATGCCCCTCCAGAACCACAGCCAGATCCCATGGTGGTACCAGCGGTCTGGACACAGGAAGAAGCCTGCGTGCACCCTTCATAAAGCGGCAGACCAAAGGGTGCTGACTCGCTGTTTGCTTTCCAAACCCCACATGACAGGCAGTAATAGCTGCCAAGTATACTTTTACCGTGGAGAAGGCTTTCTTCCTGTCAGTCAGGTCCTGCAAGAATGACAAAATCACCCCCACCAGGCACTGAAAAGGAAAGTGGCCGTGTCTATGACACCATTCCACGAAGACCCCCCCACTTAGAACCATACAGAGATCTAACGGAGGGGGCTCGGGCACTCTGTATAGTGGAAATCACCCGCTGACTGACTGACATTCAGGCCACTCAGGGGCCAAGCCCACAGTGCCAGGCGTTCTGGGTGTGGGTGGAAGACAGTCCCCCTCCCCTGAAGTAACAGGTCCCTGCACAGCGGGATCTGCCAAGGCTGAGCACACAGCAACCGATATATCTCCACCAGCCAATGCATGGCAAGCCAAAGCGGAGCTATCAATATCAGTTTGTGGCCGTGTTCCCTCACTCTGGCCAAAGTTGGGGGTGTCAACGCCAGAGAAGGGAACATGTAAAGAAGCCCGGGCGGCCAAGCGTGCGCTAGTGTGTCTACACCCAGGGGAGCCTCCATGTTGTGCACCCACTGTGGCCCGACCGTAACGGGTCCAAATCTGTCCCACAACCTCTGGATCCAGAGTCCATTCCCATATACAGGCACGCCTCTGGACAATAGGTCCGCGCCCATTTTCAGGACTCCCGGGACGTGTGTCGCCCTCAGAGAGAGGAGGCGATCGCTGCTCCAGAGGATCAGTCTGCGTGCCAGCATGTGTAACTGGCGGGAGCGCAACCCCCCTTGACGGATGATGTACGCCACCGTTGGTGTATTGTCCGTCCTTACCAGGACATGATGGCCCACGGGGGATGGGATGAAAAGCTTCAGGGAGAGGAATACTGCCGAAAGCTCCAGAAAGTTTATGTGGGACCGCTGGAGACCTATGCTCCATCGGCCCCTCACAGTTCGGCCTTCATGGGTCCCACCCCAGCCCGTCAGGCTGGCATCCGTAGTGGCCACCTTTCTGGACAGGATGGGGACCATTGGGACCCCCTGCATCAGAAAGGCCGGGATCTGCCAGTGACGCAGTGTCCTGGCACATGCAGCAGTGATCCGCACCCTGGGTGCGCCATGACGCATGGGGGCCAGTCCGCATCAGGCCAACCAAAGCTGAAAACCCTCATGTGGAGGCGACTGAGCCAGACAACGTCCGAGCAATCAAAGACACAGCCTGAATTGGACCGATTTCCCTGGACGAAAAAGCCCGAGACACGTCCTGAAAACCTTCACGCGTTCCGCCGAGAGGCGCGCTGTGAATGACCGCAAGTCCAGAGACAGGCCCAGAAAAATTTTGCTCTGCGCTGGGGACAGCACGCTCTTTTCCGTGTTTATCAGGAAACCCAGGTCGGACAGGTGCCCCACAAGAACATGCGTGTGCCTGGCCTCCTGCTCCGACTGTGCCAGCAGCAGCCAGTCGTCCAGGTATGTGGCCAAGCGGATGCCCTGGCGCCTCAGCGGAGCTATTGCCACTTCCATGCACTTATCAAAATTAACTCCTATTTGAACAATCCAGGTTTCACAGCTATGTTTAGATTTTATGTAAACATTGCAAGGCTTATGGTTTAATATTTATGACTGGAAATTAGCTACATCAATGATCAATCTGAGTGCACTCTCAAAAGTAAATAATTCGCCTGGAAAAACTCATCTGGATGTGCATATTCGTATTCCCTCTCCTTAAATCTAGAACTCACAAAATACATGCATTGACATACTCATTGAAGCAGCTGAACTGAGTTGTTTATACATGCATGTATAGATTTCCCCCCTCTTTTTTAAGTTAGTTTGATTGATAGTATGTTTCTGTTCTCCCTCACATCATGTTTATTAGAATGTAGGTTTTACTTTGAGTAATAGTTTGTCCTGTCATAGTCAATAAAAAGAAAAAAAAGGTGGATGGAAATTTCAGCCTGTTCAAAACATCACACTCTGACTCCCTCATATGTATTGTACTTGTTACAATGCTGGAGATCCTCAAAGAGCCCAATATATCAAATTAGAAATCTTGTCAATACACATACAACACCAAAAACAAAAAAAAGACAGAAAATAAAAAAAAAAATACGATCAGTACATTTGCACCAGGTACTTTTTGTCTGACTTGCTTGCTGATAGCTGGGATAAGAGAAACCTGCCACCTGAGATACAGAAATCACTCTTCAAACGCTCTCCATGCATCTCAGCAGACCAAACAACAACACGATTTTCAGACTCAGACCCAGAGGGGAAAGAATCAGAAATAGGAACAGAGAATATCTTGAATGTTATACTCAAAGGTGATACTGTTAAAAAAGAACATTCCTGGGGAGCAAGAGAGAGCAGGCAGCGAGACATACAAAGTACGAGAAAAAGCTGGGGGTGTTCTGTAGTAAAAAGAAAACACCAATATTAATGTATTTTTTGAACTGCTGCTTTAATGGGCCTTAACAACTCTTTTTAGTGAGAAACACAAGAAGGCTGTACTTGTACTTTCATTTTCAGATGGGGAGATCAGCTACCAGCAATGAAAAACATACCCCTGTCCTGGGTCAAGAGCGATGGCCCGTGGATGTTCCATGCCTCCTGCAATCAGTGTAGTGCGCATATCTCCGTTAAGCTTGGCTACCTCAATCTGGTCCAAATTGCTGTCAATCCAGTACAGTTTCCCAGTAATCCAGTCCACAGCCAGACCCTCTGGGGTGGCCAGGCCGTGCTGCACAACCACCTCAATTCCAGTCACCCCTGAAACAATATTGAAAAGACAATAGCATGGTTCTGTTGGACTGGCATACACTGCAATCTAGTGACAGACGCGGCTGTGTAGTTTTCTCAAGAAAATATTCAGAAGGCTAAGGGTAAAAAAAAATCTTGAGGTAAGCTGTTTAATATAAAAAAGTAGCTTTCTACAGGGTTCCATTAAGCATGGCAAATGGGTTTTTTCCCCACTATATTTATAATTCAACTGTTTACAATTGTTTTCAGATGCCTGGGCTTTCATGTGTGCTTCACACAGGGGTGGAGCAGGCACAGCTAAGAGCTCCAATGAGGGAAATAAAGGCAAGAGAACTGCCACCCACAAAAATACGGAGGCAACGAGAAGTTCTGATTCATGGTTTTATAAAGAGGAGATACTGAACTACAACAGCTGAAGACTTGTGGTCCTGCAGTATTTTCCAGCCTTGGTTACCCAGAGATAAATTTTCAGGGAGAGCTGGTATCAACCTGTTGTATCAGAGCTGAGTGTGTGTAAAGACGGCAGAATAAAACAGAGCAGTATCGCCATGAGCGTCTTAAACTTCCATTACAGTGGCTGTAGTAAAAATGAGCAAGATATGACTCGCTGTAACCATACATCACAGCTCAGCAGTCCTCAGCTACATAAGAAATCTTTCTGTACGTTTGTGTCCTTGCGTGTGACCCCTGTGTAAAAGCATACCACCAGACTCAGAAAGCCGTCCTCTGTAGATCTTATCTTCCACCACATCCGTCCAGTAAAGGAGGCTGTAGTTGAAGTGGAAGTCCAATGCGATAGTGTTTCTGAGTCCTGGCACCAGCAGGCTGTAGTCTCGCTTGTGAAGGTCTATTCGCCTTATCTCGTGCCGGATTGAGAAAATGATGAAAGCCTCAAAAGGATCTAGTCAAAGGAGACACACAATGAGCTGACAATGCACAACATCATTTAATGGACGTTGATAGAGAGTTTTGCACTGGCTAGAAAACTGCATGTCTTAATGATCTGATGTAAAAAAAAATGGATATACTATACAGAACACATGAAATTGCCCTCATCACCGCTCTGATATGTTGCATTCCCATGATATTTTTCAGTTTATGACATTATTACTTCCTTATTGAAGTAATAATACCTCAAAAAGAATTTAATATCATATTGTTTACTTATGGCCTAATAAATCCCAGCAAGCTTGCTACAGCAATAAACTTAAAAATAACAGATGGTAGTGACATATGCTTACATATTTAGTAGGTCTGTAACAGACATCAGACATAGTCGATTTTTGTAATCCACTGATACAAAAGCAGCTCATTACACAGACATCTTAGGCCAGGGGTGCCCAAGTTCGGTACTCGAGATCTACTATTCTGCAACTTTTAAACGCATCCGTTCTCCAAAACACCTTCCTTAATTCCCTCATCCGTATGTCAGTCAGCTCTGCCAAGGCCTGGTAACAAGCCAATCATTTGATCCAGGAGTGTCAGAGAAGGGACGCATCTAAAAGTTGGAGGATAGTAGATCGCAAGGACCAGATTTGGGCACCCTTGTCTTAGGCAATATAGAAAATCACTTCCATTAAACTGTTTCAATTGCCTATAATCTCAAAGTAGTTGGCAAAACCCACTCTGTTTTCTTAAACTGCAGAGTAATGGTTAAAACAAACTGAAATCTAGCAGCACCTCAAACCTACCAGCTTTCTTTTGATTTTGAGGCCTAGTTTCAACTACTTGATAGTTTTATGTGATGGTTTAATCATTCAAAATAAGTTAAGAGGCTAACGTATTTGCCTGTGGGACAACAAACTGGAACATAAATATATATTCTGCTCAGACCTCAAATTATTTTCAACTTCAATTTCTAAAATTATGATCTTGAGGACATGGCATGTCTTTTCTTGTATTTGTTTTCTGACTCATGTTTGGGTAACTTTGACTCAGCTAGATTTAAACAGCATAGCAACAAAATAACAGTCATTGGTATGTTTTACAAAAAAACAAGTGGTTAAACAGAAAAGGAATATCAGTGGCCATCATTTAGACGTTCACAAACCTGTACTTTTCACACCAAGTGTCAGAATGTGACCTGACAGCAGAAAAAAAAATTGTTTTTCTCTGGCTCAGAAATATTGAGATTTTATGTATCTTAAGAACAGGATGCTGTGACACATCCTTGGTTTCTAGATACAAGATGTCATTGCTTATCTATTGTGACTAAGCTAGTTTTGTCTTTGTTTTCCTGGAGCATATTCACACAATATAATTTTTAATCCCATCAGAAGCAACTGTTCTTTTAAAGATTAGTCAAATTTGCACTTAAGTTAAACAATTCCGTCCACCACCCCCAATTTTTTTCTAGCTTACTTCCTGTTTAACAGCTTGTTTAGAGGACATAGTTTCAAACATGGATTTTAATACCATGTGGTGCACATGATTATGCTTCACACGCAGCCAAACCAATTTTTTTGCCAAATACTTTGGGAATGAACACATTAAAATTTCCTATTTTTAAAGGCAGATACATTTGTACATGGTCTCTTATGAGGAATACATCTTGCAGGGTCTCTTAACAAGTTGCTAAATCTAATGGCAAGTCCTAATGCTGGTAAACAGTGCCTTCCTATTACACTTTTATGGCTTCACCCACTGAAGTTTAGCTTTTAAAAACTTAAACACACATTCAACACACAACCTACACAACATAGTATTGAAAAAAAGACTTATCTTCAAAAAGCTTTGTAATAAATCACTCTTAAATGAACAGAGCTGTTTTCACACAAATGTAATTAAAGCAATGTCCTTGCTTCAATGACATACTTCAGTGTTGTTACCAAACTAGCTGCAATGCTTCATGTGAAAAGATTTGTAACATATGTTCTTGCTGAGATGTGAAAGGAAACCATAGACGATTTGTGCTTTGGAGCTCACTAAGAATCTTATAACACCTTTTCAAAGATTTAACAGGATATTTGTCTGCATAGAAATCTTGATGTATGATGAATCTGTAGAGTTCCGGGGAAAACTGCATCTTTTTCTCTGTTAATATATGATTAGAGCTGCAACTGCCATCAATCCTGGAGTGAAATAAAGAAGCAAGTAATCAAAATGAGGTCCATAAATCTGAACCTGACAAGCCAACAGCATGCATGTTTACTATTGTATTTCAAGTGCTTCCAAGCAGCCTCATCAAATGGATTATCTTGTAACAGCAATCAGAAAAAAAAGAATTTGAATTTATGATGTGATACTAGTTTGGAAAAAATGTCTGTTATGGGACCAAGCCTGATGTAGATACCAGCACATGTGAATGAAGCATCAAAGCTCTCTGTTGTGGGAAGGAAGAGCATGTTTTCTTCACTGAGCATCAGTGCAGATGGAAATAGGCAGAACCTATCACAGAGCCTCTTCAGATTTTAACCTGATTAAATCTGATCTACTCTAAATCAAAATTTGTTATCATTCTTATGGCTACCTCTACATTTTTGCATCACTCAAAATCCTCTTATGCTACTGTGTGACCTAATGTTTTCTAACTCAGTTTCTGTGGAGGAAATCTGTCATTAGTCACTATACATAAAACAGAATTTTTATTAAAGTAACGACCCATGCAGCAATGATAACTCAGAACTGATGGCTGTCAAGGTACCTCGTGCCCCAAGATAAAATCCAGCCTTTTGCAGATAAGCTTCCAGCATCGCAGCTGCCAGCGGCCTCTAAAACATGCATTAAAAAGCAAGGCTCTGTTACCGGTGCTGTGACAGCTGTCTCCATCCGAGTCAAGTGTCCATCCGGGATAACATGAGCATTTCACTGTGGTCTTGTACTGCTCGCACACCTGGCTGCACTTCAGGTGACGGCTGCAATAGTCCACCACCTCACATGTCTTGTTGCTTGAGTCCAGGTGAAGCCCAGGGGGACAAGAACACACAACTCCTTTCCCGGGTGCCACAGTGCACTGGTGACTACAGCCCCCTCTGGCTACAAGACACATGTCTGGGGGGGAAGAAAGGGCAGAAATTCTTGGAATCAGCACAGGAGCAAAAGACAAGAGCAAGGAGCAAAAGAAACTACAGTCATGTGAAAATGAACGTGCACCCTGTTTTGATTTTAGGGTTTCACTTAACATAAAAAAAAAAAAAACTTCAGGTCCTTTATATAACCCAACAATTAGGTAACAATGAACATTATGTGGCATATTACATTGTGTCATCATTTTACAAAAAAAAAAAAAAATATGTTGAAGCAATGTAGGAAAAAAAAATACACCCCATTGTTTAATAGCTCATAGAACCATCTTTAGCAGCAATAACCTGAAGTTATTTTCTGTATGACCTTATTGGGTGATCAAAATTTTTGGACCATTTTTCATTATTATTTTTGTTTTGTTTTGTTCTTTGATTTTAAATTTTATATAGTGGATATTAATCTACACATAGTTATACAAGCTGAGCTCTTAACTTCCACTGGACCATTCCTGTGCCTTGTTTATTTTCTTTATTGCTCTGCTTGCGATCATTGGGCCTCATTCACCAACCGGTTTACCAGAAAATTTGTTCTTAAGTCCTACTTCCAAACATTTCACAAAGGTTGTGGCACTCGCGAAAATCTTTGTACCTTAGATTTGCTCTTCACTGCAATTAAAGCCTCCGAAAACTCTTAAAAACATTTGAGTGTAGACATGTTTGACATTAAAGTCAGCCTGCATGTTATTTTCTGCTGTTCAGTTCATTAAAATAAAAAAAATAAAAAACACAGTAGTGATTTGTTCACTTTTTTTAAAAATAATTTTAGAGAATTTGTAGAAATTGTGTCCCACTGTTACAAAATTAACAGTGGGACTCACTTATACTTTTCTTTATACAATCCTCACAATCACAACTTGAATTTTTCATTTCAAACTCATCCGTTTGGATGTTATTTAATCTTGAAATTCAGCAGAATAAGGGCCGTGTCCTTTTGAGTCACATGTATCCAGTATCCGCAGCAAGAAGGGAGAGTGTAGCACAACCACGGTTTTTAGCCGGTTTTGTATTTTCTGGGAGCGACGGCAGGCGTGGCGCTGCCAAGATGACAATGGTAGGAACTGCCCAACGAGCACTTTAATGCAGCAAACTTCCAAAACATCTTCTTTTATAGCAGGTGCTGACTTTAACTGGTATATATTCAAATGCATTTGATTACAATCACAAGACTGCTCCCTACCTACTTGATTCCTATGGCAACAGTAAGGATGAACTTAATTTGTCGCACATTTCTTCTGCATTTTGCTTAATTTGTTGGATAAAAAGTGACTCAATGTCAAATATCTTGATAGCTCATATGTTGCTTATCTAATGTGGTACAGCTGTATTCAAATAACTGAAAATGCAGCCAGGTCAGTATAAAAAAATACTAGTTAAGAGGAACAAGGACAGCTACCTTTTTTTCCTGCAGTGATTAAGACTACCTTTCAAGGTGGAACAGAGCAGATTTTCACATCTGTTGAAAGATAATGCACCATGTATTCATTGCCATTAATAACCGGGATGATTCTTGCTAAACTGGTGCAAATCAAGCAGACCCTTGAGGTCCATCTGAACACAAACTAATAGTCTGAAAGGAGCCATAAGCCCTCTTTCAAGCCACGATACCACTTGAGGGTCCCACAGGGCCCCACTGAGGCTTGGTTAGTGATGCTCTAGAAAATGAGCCTCGATGTTTACACTGCTCACTTTAACAGATTAAATGGCTAAAGCTAGTCACACGAGAGCCTTTTCTTTCCCTCTGAAGGGTTTAGACAAACAGAACCACATCTTTTATTATTAGGTAGGAAGATTTTCTTCTTCTGTTCTGTTGCTTTGGTCTCCTGGATGACAGATACCCATTATTTGCTGTGCTCTAAGCTCCAGAGGGTAAGAGAGAAGATGTAGAAATAATCCATGGGGACATTTTTTATTTTATTTTTTTTTTTTTTTTTTCTTTTCCAACATGCATTGATAAAGTAGTGGATAAAAAATTTACGTGAGAGCTCATACAGGTGTTCTGAGGTTCCACAGCAGGTAACATGTACTCACACTCATTTTTACCAGCTGTAATGCCATAGCTGCAGTTGTTTTCACCCTGTGTCTATCTGTGATCATGGAAAAAGTTGCAGACTTGGAGACACCTACTGTAGTAGGAGCTCCCACAATGGCAGGTGTTTACTCGCATTTTATGTCTTACTGTGAAAAGAGAAGCTAATTAATACACCCCTTAATGGGAATTACAGTCAGTTTGAACTCAGTTGTTGACAAGCTTGTGACCTACCAAGTCACCAAGAAATGACCAGTTTTATATAAACTACAAATGTCTACAATTGAGACATAAAATGTCAGTATCCTGTTGCCTGAATTCTATGTCACCATAAGAAACAAAAATGGTTTATCTGAGATTGAAAACTTTGCTACTCTGCTGTCAACAATTCCCTAGTGTGATCGCAAAGGTCTGCAAACATCAGATTGAACCACAAGTTGTCAGGCGTAGACACTGTCAGTCAGAACTGAAGAAGCCTTCTGGATGTGAGATTAAATGTCAGAACCAAGAAAAACAAAACAAATGGGGGAAAAAAAGCCAGTCCCTTTCTCTTCAGACACCTGTTTTACTTTTACTTGTACTTTTGGGACATATGTACCAACAACTTTAAATCATGCTCAAACAGCAGCTTTAACATGCAACAAAGGTGGCTTCATTAAGGGTAGGTTTCGATGGTAGAGGAGATGGATGGATTTAAAAAGCTGATCAGCTGACAGACTGATGTTAGACTCCAACACCAAAATGTTGGTCTGTTTCTTTTACCTTAGATCATTCTTTCAAACCATCATAGGTCCCATCACATCACCAATCCATCAAGCCTCTTAGTTAATGCTCTAAGATCAACACTGTCCTGCATGGTCAAAATAGCTACAGCAAATCTGCATCATCTACAGAACATCACTTAAGCTGCTGACACTGCTGACTTGTGTGCAAAGCCAAACCCATCAAACACCTTTGGTGTGAACTGTACTGCAGCCTGTGAGCCTTCTTTAACAGCCAACATTGAAAACCCGGTGAAGACCAACAATGGTTGTTACAGCTGCCAACAAACCCACTGTGGTGAAACAAGACTTTCATTTATCATCTGTGGGTTTGTAATGCTCCGAGTCTCTGTGCTTATAGAAATGTAGATGTTTGAGAATATAAATCATCTTGCAGGATGACAAACTAAAATGTAAAAGAAAAAAACAGGGCAAACGTTACCACAGATGGGTCCTTCATCCGATCGGTCTGCACAGTCTACTTTGCCATTGCAGATCTTGTCAGGAGTGAGGCAGACAGAGGTGTCGTTGGCGCAGTGGTACTTCGGGGGCTTGCAGACAGAAGACTCACACAACTCTTCGTCCGATCGGTCCTCACAGTCAATGTCTCCATCACACACCCAGCTCTTTGTGATACACTTGCCTGTGGAGTATATGACATTTAAGATGCACATGTAAACAATTTATCAATTTTAAATGTTTTTTTTTTTTCTTTAAGACATAGGAAGAATCAAGACACAGTAAAACAAAATCATCTTGGTCGTTACCAAGTCTTAAAAGTAGGATATTACAACTTCAAATGAACAACAACAAATAACATATTAGACTGGTTCATTATTTATTCATTAAAAACTAAAACTAAACTAAAAACTTACCCAAAATGCAGGTGTGCATTGACACAATATCAAAGAAAGACATCAGCAATGATTTTGAAAATGCAATTGTTGTTGCTCATCAATCAGGGAGGTGTTATAAGATTATTTTCAGTCCATCACTCTGCACACAGAAAGAAGACTCCACAATGGAAAATTGTTCCAGCAAGTTCACATCAAGGCCAGAGTATGATATCAGCAAAGATGTAAGAAAACCAAGAGCCACAGCCCAGACTTTACAGGTCTCAGTTATATTTTTAAATGTTAAAGTTCATGACAGTGCAAAGAAGAAAAAGAAAGAACAAAAAACAAAAAATGCTTATTGAAAGAGTTGCCAGGATACAACCTCAAAAAAAAAAAAAAAAAAAAAAAAAAAAAAAAAAAGTATAGCAGTACAAATTGGGTTTGGAAAGTTACATTTGAACAAAATAAAAGACTTGAGGAAAATGTGCCGTTAGGAAATCGAAGACCAAACTTCAGATATCTTGCCAAAACATTTTATGTGTCATAACAAACACTTTTTACCAATTGTCAAGCATGGTGTTGGAAGGCTGATGATTTATGTTTCTTTTATAGCTGTTTTGCACTGAGGTGTTTATGAACGTCTCTGTATATCAAAATATTCTAGTATCAAGTGTGAGGTCATCTGTCTGACGGTTGAAACTTGGCTGGTATTCGGTCGTACAACAAGACAATGATCACAAACATGGCAGCAAATCTGCAACAGAATGAATGAAAAACAAAGTCCAGGGGCCTCATTTATCAAGCGGGTGTAGGAACAAAAGCCGGCGTACGCCAAATATAGTCAACATTTGGGATTTATGAAAACCAAACTTGACAGGAAAATGTTCCTATCTCCATGGCAACTCTGACCCTCCCGTACGCACAAACTCTGGAAAAATGATAAATGGCGACACCAACGGCACAGAATAAAATCAAGGAAATGATGTGAAATGAGAGACATTTTTGCACAATCCACTATAACCTTTACACCACAAAGCTGTTTGCAGAAATTAATAAAGAGGCACTTTCAATATTAATACTCCTAAGAGCGCACGCTCGGAAAAATCAAAGTAAAAAAAAACAGGATTTTCAAGAAAAAGGGAGATGATATTAATTAGAACCTTAACACTGTTCTATCATTGTAAAACAAAACTTAACTGTTATAAAATTAATTCAGCTAAATAAGGTGGGCATTCTGCTGCCAGCATGTAGCAGTCAGTAAAAGAAAATGCAAGAAGCTTTGGTCATTCACTCCCAGACCCAGCAGAGCGGGACGCAGACTGGAGGCTGGAGGTCTAGAACTGATGCAACCCTAATGAAACACACAAAAGGTGGATTTCCTTTTATTTATTTATTCTTACACAATGCTTTTTTATTGTTGTCCTAATTTCTGTCCTGATGGTTTTTATTACCGCAACTCCTTGGTCACCTCTTTGATAGCGGTGATTGTGTCCCTCTGCACTGCCCACCCAGCTGGAGCACCGCCCACCCAGCTGGAGCACCCAGCAACTAGAAGGAAATATTATTTAACACTACCAATCTCAGATGTATCTGTACATATTTATTTTATACATTAAAACAAATGATTCAAATACCAGCATCAGTACTGTCATTTAGTAGACACTTTTCTCCAAAGCTGCTCACCCCTGTGGGATTCAAACTTTCGTCTCCCGCATGAGAGACTGATGCCCTACCGACTGAGATATCTAGCCACACCATCTGACGCCTCTGGCATGTCTTGCCTCCTGACATGGTGTTGACACTTGTAATGCCCAAGCCGATGCCCACCAAATAAAACATTTTTATGTTTGTCAACATGGCCCATCAGGATCTCAGTCTCACATTCAGAAAAATTACGCTTTTTCGTTCTTTTTCCCTCCTGAGCCATCATGGAAATAATATGATGAATATTTATTAAAGGCGTTCACCTGATGTTTAATGGTCACCACAAGGGCGTGGCAAGGTGCCCCCTGACGTGCGCCCACTTTAGAGTTAATTCTGATTTATGAACAGACACTGCGTGGGACGTGCTTGTGCACGCTTTTATAAATCTGAATTTTTTTTCCCTTTTTCCCTACACACGCCACCTGTAGTTTGCGTTGCTACAAACAGTTAAATATATATAAATATATATATATATATATATAATATATAAACAGATAAATAAGGCCCCAGACCTGAACCTGATTGATCTATTCCTGCTATTGGTGGTTCTATAAGCTACTGAATCATGGGCTATACAGTGTTTTTTCACACATTGCTTTTGAAACTTGCTTAGTTTACCCAACAGTTTGTTAGACAATGTATTGGATCAGTTGATATCATGCGCTAATAAAAGGGGGGGGGCAAACAAACAAAAAGCTAAAATATGAAGAGGGTTTTATTTCTTTTCTTTTATTACATTATTGTAGGTGTAACAACTGAGGGAGTTGAGGAAGAAGTCAGCACAGACAGTGGGATGACTCATCACTTTTTTCACATTTACAAAAGTGGCTTGTATTGCAGCATTACTAATTTAGATAGTTTCTTTTATTTCCTTTTCTTTCTTACTTCATTTTTTATGTAAACACATCATAGTTTGCTTTTTACATCCTGCTGTTGCCAGATTAGCACGCACTTACATTGAGGGTGTGTTTATCCTGTGTTTGCTCAAGCATGTTTGTGAGTGCCTTCACATCACCTCTAATTTCCAAATGTCCATGTGACAAAGCAGCCACACGCTACTTGTGGTTTTAACTCTTCATACTGTAGAACAGGGGTGCCTAAGTTCAGTCCTCGAGATCTACCATACTGCAACTTTTAGATGCAACCCTTCTCCAACACCCTTGAATCAGATATCATCTGCATGTCAGCTGGTCCCGAGCCAGTCATTTGATTCAGGTGTGTTGGAGAAGGGTTGCATCTAAAAGTTGCAGGATGGCGCAGTGGCACCCCTGCTGTAGAACTTCTAAATGTATGGATAAAACTAAGATGACAGAAGTGTTCACTGTCACGGTAAGACGAACGCTGCGTTTTGCTCATGTTAGTTCAGGGTGATGAGTCATTTGTGCAAGTGAATTAACCAGTCTAAATTATTGCAAGTTTTACTTGAATAATAAAGAAAAAGCCCACAGATTCGACAGTTAATTTTACAACAGAGGAAAGAAACAGAATTTTACTCAGTAACTGGAAATTTAAAAAAACAAAAAATAACCTCTTGGGTTAGTTCAGCCTAACTGTTGATTATTTTGGGTGGAAATGCATTTTTCATGTTCTTTCCAAACATAGAAAATTGTCCTTAAATATCTAAAGGCTCATCTTTAATGAATCAAAACTGAAGCATATCTGTAGATGACTCTCCAACAGAGCTGTTGCTGCTTTTTACTTCCCAGCACGGCTGACTTCATTTTGAATAATTCATGTATACACCATTACTGTTTAAACATTCAGGAGGATCTTACCATTTGTTGGCAACTTCTACATGATAGTGTTGCCCAGTTCAAAAGACTATACGTTAAAGCTATCTAATGGTTTACTCATAAAATGTCAGACATCAATGTGGATCATAAGTTTAGTTTATGGAATTTAATGCACACTTAAAACTTACTGATCCTACATTTTCTTTAAAGCCTAGTGTAGATTTTGCACTATAACCAAAATTAATCTAATTATTTAAGTAATATTTATTTAAGTGATGGTTATAATAAAGTTCTACATTAACCTGATGTTTTGTAACCCATTTAAATCTCTGTGCCCTTATCACCTTCTCAGTTCAGAACAATTCTAAACTGAGGTGTTGGAAAAATGTATGATTCTTGAATTAATTTATCTTCAGCTATTTTACATTTCAGATTTCATTTTGTTTTTCCCCACATGTTCTTTTCCAAATTGAAATGTGTTAATTGTTGTGTTCCCAGCTCTGGGTCTACATGTGGAAGCGTGCCCATCCCAAAATGGAACATCAGTCCAAATTTCCTGTAAACACACAAAGATTCACCATAAGTGCAAAAATGCCCACTTTAACAAACAGAGTTTTGAATATTGCCAGAGGGGGCACCATGCTCATCTGGGAAGGACTAGTGCATCAGTGCAGAGAAGTGTGACACAGCAAAATTAGAGTAATTAATAACTGTGTGGTCCAATCAACCCGTCACCATGCAGCGTGGCCTCAGTTCTTGATAAAACTGTCAAGGGAAAAGCGGCAAAGCTGGAGGGCTTAATGTGGAGAGCAAGGAAGTGTCTTTCAGACTCTCTTCCTACAATTTTTGAAAGGAAGGAGATGTTGAGTTTTGGGAAGATGGGCGGTTTATTCTGATTGGTTGAACAGCACAAGCCTACTCCACTGTGGAAAGTCATTAAACCTCAAGAGCTCGCCACAAAGCAAAACAGAACTGTTTCCTTCTCTCTACAGAGAAGAGCAAAAGAGTTAGTAAAAGGATATTTTATACATATCAACTGAGTGACAAATACTGTGCTGATAACCCCCTTTTTAAATTAAAAAAAACATTTTGTAACATGTTAATGGAATTAAAAGCTTTAGGCTCTTGTTTCAGACCATCATATTTAATTCAGAAGTTAAATTCATGATTGTGTTCATTTGTAACCCACACACACACAGCAGCAGAATTGTGATTTTGTTTGATGCATTTTTTTTCTGCATTTTTGCATTTCTACTGTTTGACACCTAATGAGCTGGAACAATTAAATGATTTTGCAATTCTTAACTTCCACGTAGATTTGATTTGTTTTCTTCTACTGTATCTGTTTATTTCTACAATCTAAAAATCAAAAGAAACCTTAAAATTTAAAGTTCTAAAACAAAATCTGGCTAAAATCACAAAATCGCTACCTGTGTCTTTGCAGGTAAACTTGGCCTTGGGGTCACACATCCTTTTGGTGCCCTCACAGTCCTTCTCATCACTCCCGTCCTCGCAGTCCTTGTCCCCATCACATCTCCACCGCTCTGGGATGCAGGTTCCGTCGGCGATGCAGTGGAATTCCTCCTCGCTGCATTCAATCACAGATGGCAGCACTGAAACAGAAGTAATTCGGTAATTAAAGCTTCACAGATCTACTGCGAACCGTAGCACCCAAAAGCACAAGAGTAATCAGTATTTTTACAAGACATCTTTTATTGTTTGGGAATATTTATCTCCAGGGCAGGACATCTGGCACTTGAAACAGGTCAGTTAGACTCAGCGAAGGAGTTTATTTCACAAGTGTTTAAGGTTTCTGTCTTATTTAATGGCTTTGGGTCAATATATCACCACATAAAAAATTGGTATCACTGCACTTCTATGTGATGTGTTATTGGTGCGTGATAAGGAAACTAAACGGCAGCGGGGGTCAGATGACATGTTTTCTGTCTTTTTAAGAATTAAGGCCTATTAACCATTTACTTCTCTTCATGAGGGAAATAAAAATAATAATAACTGTCTAAACATTCTAGTGACAAACAAGTGAGCTGCGACTTTGTTTTTTTTTTTTTTTTTTAACATATCTTTGGGGTAACTTTGCATCTACTGTGATAATTAGTTAAGATGATTGGACTCCTCAAGACAAAATTCCCCAGCTGAGAGATCAGGTAAAGTTTTAGTCACACATGAGTCTGAGAACAAAGAGAGTGGTTTAGTTATTAGAACTGCTGTTGCAAAACCTTCATTTTCAAACTTATTTGAATTGCAAATAAAAGTATTTGCATAGTGAAACAGATTAATGGGCAATCTGTGCACTTATAAAGGCTCTGTCTGACAGCTCCGCTGCAACAGCTAAATGAGCTGGCCTTTTAAACGCTAACACAAGCATCCTTACATGCAGATCCACCTCTGCAGGTTGTGTTCTCGTCACTGAAGTCGCCACAGTCGTTGTCGCCATCACAAGCCCAGTGGGCCGGGATACAGCGTCCACTGGTACACTGGAACTGACTATTAGAACAGGTCTGGATGCAGTCCACTTCATCACTGCTGTCGCCACAGTCATCATCTGCACAGAGGGAAAAATAAGCATAAAAGAAAAGTTACAGCTTATACAAAACTTGGCAATGACTCAAAAGTCAGTTTTCATTATTTTTGCTCCTTCTTTTTTTATGCTTTCATGGAACGGTCGAAGGCTACTTTTAAAATTTTGGTTTGAATGTTAATTTTATCACAGAATCTTCATTGTAATTTGGTCCTGACGTGAAGTTATCAGCCAACCACTTTTTCGTATTAGATTATCAGCACAGGGTAAATACAAGTCAACTAAAGTCCTTTGACCACTTTCAGTAATATTCACCCAAAAAACTGGATTGAAATTGACTTAATCTGTCAGCAACAGTGACTTCTAAAGAAACCTGTGCAGACTTAATGGTTTTGCATAAAATGACCTTATTGCAAGTAAATTGCTGCGAAAAGTATTGCAGCTGGAAAAACTGTGAACTGAATCATTAAAAACTTCAAGGTGAAAGACTCAGCTGCAATGAAAAAGTCTTCCAGGCATCCAAGACTGTCCACCAACTTATGTTATTGTCAGCTACAAAATCAGGTCACAAGCAGTGCAGAGCTTGCACAGGAGTATCAGCAGGTGGCTGTGCGTGCTCCTGCAAGCCTTGTTAGACAATGACTTTTGGACATTGGCCTATTGTCGAGAAGGGCAGCAAAAAATCCACTTCTCTTTAAGAAGAAGATCAAGAGCAGAGTCAGTTTCTGCAGAAAGTACAAGAATTGGACAGCAGAAGACTGGTGGAATGTTTATTCTCAGATGAGGCCCCCTTTTGTCTGTTTGAGACATCTAGAAAATGTATTTTTCCAAACTACCACAATCCCTGTGTTGCACTCAGACTGTACATGTGGAGCTGCTGCTCGTCCAAGGGAGTGGGGTCACAGAAAGTTCTGCCTAAAGAATTTTATGTTTTTTTTTTTGTTTGTTTGTTTTTTGTTTTTTCTAAAGTATATTAAAGGTTCTCCCGATGATCTTGGTGCAATTTAGTAAAAGCCAGTGCATTGTCCAGCATGACAGAGCACCATGTTATAAAGCAAAATATTGACGGCACATCATCTTATAGTAAGTTTGGAACCTTGAAACTTCACAGTTCTTAATCCAATCAAGAACTTGTGGGCAAGTTCTCAAAAGACAGATGTACAAACACAAACTCACAAACTGGGATCAACTTAAGGCATATGGCAAAAAAAAACCCAAAAAACAGATCTCCATCAGTCAGGACTTGGCTCAGAAGCTAATTTAGTACATCTTAGAGAATTGACAACATACTTCAGAAGAAGGGTCAACATCATAAACTTCTAATTTTCAAACATCAGAAATGTTTATTGTTGTTTTTCGGTATATAACTGAAAAAATGTGAAACAGATTCTTTAAAAATGCTGAAATGCTTGAAAATGCTATTTTACAAATAACATCCTTACCTGAATCACAGTGCCACTTGACACTGATGCATCGGCCGTTGGAGCAGCTGAACTGGGTGAGGGGCTCACAGGTGGGGAAGGCTGTAAAGATTTATACTCATTAAACTAAAAAACATAATCCCAACCCATCTCAAATGAGTTGCTGTAAAGGAATGATTCTACAATCTACCTGGTATGTAGTGTTGTCAAATCTATACTTTCATATTGTTTTTAATTTTTCTGTTTCATAGACTATAGTCTGTTTCTGTTTGAGCAATAACTGAATAATATTGAGAATTTTGATAGTTGACTCTTGTACTGTGACTGGATGAGTTACCTTACTGTTCAACACTTTCAGATGAAAATAAAATTTAAGCATTTGAAGTAGAAGATACAGCCTGTTGTTTAGAAAAATGAAATAAAGAAGTTATTAGCAATCACCTTCTGGACACCAAGGATAACTGTGTAAAATTTCAGTGCAATTCATCCAATACTTCTTGAGATATTTCAAATATTCTCCTGAAAATAACTGAAATTATAGCTATATTCTCCAAGCTAAATTGTATTTACACTGTTGAATACTTGCCACATTCTTTGATATAGGTGGCCCTGGTTACGGTTTTTAAATTAATGTGAAATTCCTCTTTTGATAAATGTTTTGTACACAGAAGCTCCTTGAACTGCCATGGTCTATTCACCACAAGCCCCATCATCACAACTCATCTCTTGATCAATGCCTCCAATCACACAACTAGATGTAAAAACATGCTTGACCCTGAAATGGAAAGCAATCTTCATACAAACAGCTTCTACCCATCATGGCTTAGAGCCTCCATTCAGAGGCAGAAAGTACAGAGTATATATGTGCAACCTTTCAATTTCCCACATTTTGTTCTCTTTCTGTTACATCTTATAATGCATCTGTTCAGCTTTACTGTAATCTATCTACATGTTAGAAGTTTTGGGAGAATATTGGTAATTTGTTTGAAAAACCTTAAATTTTACCCAATATCTAATCCAACATCCATCACTGTAGTCGGGGAACCTTTTGAATTATTCTAGCCTGCGTTATAGCATCAATATTTTTTACAAGTGCGGCAGCAAATATAGGAAACAGATTCAACTGTATTTTGTGGGCTGATGACATTGTCAGGATTGACATTTTGCATTCCCATCACATAACAGGCTAGTTTCGGTATACTGTACACTGGATGCCCGAAGCTTTATCGACTTCTGTATGAAATGCAAGTCTACATTTGAATTGATTTGTTGGCATCTGCTGCAGCTGTCTGGAATACCTCAGACTCTGTGGAGGAAATATAAGGTGTCTTTATCACACAAGTGTCGTCTACACTCGGCTATATTTCCCTCAAATGTTAGGCCTCGCTGACAGCCCATGAATGCCTGGAATTTAACATTTGCTGAGAACGAAGCACAGGCATGCATAAATAATGAGGATTTCAAGTACACAGTGAGCACTGCTAAAAATGAGATGCCGGCATCCATAAATAATGACGGCTTCAAGAGAACAGAGAGCCCAGCTCAAGACATTGTGTGACAACTACTAAACTACTGACAAACAAAATTCAAATTAGCATCAATCTCTAAGGCAGCCACCACAGAGCTTCAGGTGTTCCAAAACCTACAGAAGCTCCACTGAAGCTGCCAGAGCTGCACAGAAGAGTGCCTGCAGAGAAGTAATGCCTGAGGAAGCTCAGACAACAGTATGGGGAGAGAATATGTTTTGTTGCACAGCTTGATTATGATTGAATGAAGCCGAGCATGAACTTTAATTACTGCTTACACCCTGGTTGTTTGTGACTGCGTATTGAAGCAGCTTAAGACACACAAAGGGAGGCTGAGGAGATACAGCACAGAGCAGCGTTTGGCAAACATCAATCACTGTTAAAGGCTGATTTAATACAAACCATGATTAAAGGGAATCTTAAAACCTTTACCCTCCCGTACTTTAAGTGTATGCTGCTTATTCATCTAGTTCAACTTTACTGCTGAAAACATCCTTTACAGCCACAAACACTCTTTTCCCCTCACACAATAAAAGGTTAAACACATCTTCAAAGAACTTCAACATGCACAGGCCATCCTGGCTTCTGATGCACATATATATTTCATCCTTTTTGTTCCCTCTGTTTTCTTTTTTCTGTTTTCTAAGAATAATCCACAAGTCAGGCTGCAACTTTTAACTGACTGAAGCTTACAGATTGTATAATACCACAGAGGCACTGCTTAAGAACACTGAACCACTGTGCAAAATTATTCCGTTTACTCAGCATCAGCTCTTTAAGCTGTTGCCACCAGTGAGGACATGTCTGGTTCTTGATCCAAAGGACACAGCATCAATAATTTAGCTCTAAAATTCTTTCAGCTGAACGTGGCAAAAGCATGGGCAAATGACAATATATTAAAAATTAACCAGTGATTACCAGTGTGTGGACTTCTTTGCGTTAGCTTAAAGATACCCCAAATAACAGCTTTTGGAGGTGGTGGAGGAAATTTAAAATACCTGGGAGTATAGCTGGACTAAACTGTAGATGCAATACTGAGTAGGGGCAAAGCAGACCCTACTTTTTGAGTAAGCTGAGATCCTTTCACTGTCTGTTGCATTGTGTTGCACATTTTCTATCATTCTTATGTGGAAAGTGCAATCTGCTTTGTGGCCATCTGTTGGGGCAACAGCATCAGAGCTACAAGCTTAAAGAAGCTGAACAAACTGATCAAGAGGGCTGGCTCTGTGCTGAGGATAACTCTGGTGCCCCTGAATCTGAATTTACAGAAAAGGATCCTGAATAAGTTTCTGAACAGAATGGACAATTATTTGCACCCTCTACTCAAAATGACGAGGAAACAACAGAAACTGTTCAGTAAGAGGCAGCTTTGTGTCTGATGTAAGACAGAAAGGTTTGGGAGGTCATCCCTGCCAACAGTCATAACCCTCTGGAATAACAAAAAGAAAAAAGTAAAACTACTAAGGCATTATACACTGCCTGTCCAAAAGAACAGATAGGTAAGAGCCTCACATTGGATAATTACTGCATGGATGATTATGTTTCAGCTGGCAACAAGTTACTTTCTTAAACAACCTTGTTAAAAATATGTTAGTCTGTTTAAAAAGGGTTTAATCTCATGCACCAGCATGGGAATACATTTAAGGAGATGCAGAAACTACTAAAATTGGGTTAAGAATTGGAACGCATTATTAAAAAATGTAAGGATGGTGGAGAACCATAGTCTTCGAGGAAGAAATGTGGTAGGAAAACATCTGGAGTCATGATGATCAATGAGAACTTCAATGTTTTGTGAAATCAAATTTAAAAAGAATCCCACACGCACAAACGAAGGATACTCAAGGGATGGGGACTGAACAGTTGTGTAACTATAAGAAAACCACTAATCAGGGGGAAAAAAGCTGAGATTTGTTAGGGAGCATAAAGATCGGACTCTGGAGCAATGGAAGAAGGTCATTTGGTCTGATGAGTCTAGATTTATTCTGTTCCAGAGCGATGGGAGCATCAGGATAATAAGAGAGGCAGATGACGTGATACAGCCATCATGCCTATAGTGCCTACTGTATAAGTCTGTGGGGGCAGTGTCATGATCTGGGGTTGGTGCACAGGTCTAGGTTCAGCTAAAATATGTGTCCAAAGAATGAGGTCAGCTGACTACCTGAATATACAGAATGAGCAGGTTATTCTATCAATGGATTTTTCTTCCCTCTGATGACACAGGCACACCGGATCTCCAGACATTACCAATGATCAGGCACATGAAGAGGTGGATTAAACTTGAAGCTGATTTTCTTCAAACCACATTTATCTGGTTATGATAATGATGTCCTTGATTGCTGCTACATGCACAACTGAGTCCAGCTACAGTCATAGCTTGACCTGGCAGTCCAACTAGACCCAGTGTGCATGCATGGGAGAAAAGTTGTGATATTCAAAGTATGTCTGACACCACAGTACTGTGGACTGTGTGAGAAAAGATTGAAGACATTCTGTTTCTTCTAATTTCTCTGTTGGAAATCATCACATACAACTGAATTCATTAGACAGACGTTGTCTTTAAGTTACCTGAATAGTGTTTTGTTTTGTTTTTTCAGATGCTGCCATAACAAAAAAAAATAAAAAATCAGGATGTTATTAGAGCACAGCAGCAATTTGGAAATGATTTACTCAACCATGAGTTGGCATGTAGTCTTAATGAGCTGCTTTTACTCATAATTTTTAATCTGCTTAGCTGTCTGACAAAAGAAACAGAAAAGCTGTGAACGAAACCAGCTTTATGGGGAATTCAGCTGTATCACTATACACTTATATTTACATACTATCACAGTATCATACTGGAATTCACTGAGCTCCTGAGAGCGACCCATTCCTTCACAAATGTTTGTAGAGACAGTCTACAAGCCTTGGTGCTTGATTTTTATACATCTGTTGCCTGGTTATAGTAAGAATAAGCCATTTTTCTATATTGCTGAGTGCTGACTGAGCCTGGCGGTGCCATATGATGCAACACAGACACAAACCTACCTGTAAACCGTATTGATTTCTAAGAATCACCATGTTACATGATACTGCAAAAGCTATATTCTGAAACACAAAAAACACAACCACACTTCCTTTTTGTACTTATTGGTCTGATAATGTACTCCACCAGTATCTTTGTGCCTACAGCACTGAGGTAAGATTAAATTAAATGCTATTCCCAGGGTACTGTCAGTGATGCTAAAGCCCGTATTTTTAGTCCACATAACACTCCATTTATAATGTACAGTATGCCTGTATTTACAAACTGTTTCTAAGTACACCTGAGGCTGATGTGAATGCCATTAGATTTCTGCTATAAATAAAGATAAGGCATCACAAAGTTATTATAAATCACTCTGAGAGGGTATCAATGTCTGCACCAACTTTTACAGTAATCCATCCAATAGTTGGTAAAGTGCCCAACTCCTGAAGGCATGATTATAAACCTTTTTACAGAAAGTTAATAAATAGATATATATACATAATTTAACAGTATAGGTAAAAATAAATAAATAAATAAAATAAAATCTGATGTCCGTGCAAGAATATGGGAAAGTTAGTCATCCTGAATATCTGATTATAAGTGTTTGTACTGAATAAAAATGCAATATGTCCAAAACCCCTTGGGGAAATTTAAGCTAGCCATCCGTCAAAGCTCATTTCCAGTTGACTTAAACAAAATACCTGTATCTGCTTAGAAAAATGACCAGATGTTGTATGTGTTTATGGGTTTCATACATCACTATCTGGCGAGATGATTCTCCCACCACAGGCAGCCCCAGCTTTCCGTGGTAGAGCACTGCTTGTTGTGGCTCACATGGACTTTCACTTCAAACTCTCTTCTGATTATTATTTACACGTACAGCAGCTCAACAGGAAACATGGCTCACATCCACATAGTGTTTATATGTTTCTGACTTCCACACTGATGCTTTGTGTTGGATTTGTTTTTGATCAATTGTTTGTTTTACAATCATCTCTGACATTAACTAAGACATTCTTTAACAAATACATCTATGTAGAATAAAAAACTAAGGAGGTAAAAGATTAATTTATTTTCAGTCTGAAAACTGTAGTTGTGTTGTCCTTTTCCATGTTTTGTGCTTTTAAGGACATAACGTGATTGAAAAACAAAAAAAACAAAACTAACATCAAATTATCCAGTGTGGGTGGCACTCAGCAGATATGTTTTTGTCTTTGAGAGGTGAAACATGATGCAAGAACTGCAATATTGTCGACAGCATTCTGCCACAGTCATAAATTATACACTCACATTTTCACATTTTGAGAGCTGGATGTAAAGTAAGTTTTACCACATCAGCAGCTGATGACACCATCATTCCATCTGCAGTGTAAATCCACTGCGCTGTCACTTCTCTCCGCTTTGTTTTAGGTACAGTAAAAATAATCCCATAAGCTTTAAATATAACCATACTGGGTGTGAATGGCTAACTGAAGAGTAATCCATTCGAGGAAGCTATAAATAGTTGTGTTGACGTCCAGTCTGTGACATTTCAATGGGTGTGATAAATATCTCCGCGTGACTTACTGCATGATATTTCATCCGACATATCCCCGCAGTCATCCCCGCGGTCACAACGCCAGCCTTGAGGAATGCAGCGTCCGTTCTGACAGGAGAACTGGTCCGCTTGGCAGGGCCGAGCTGAGACAGAGGGGGAAAAAAAGGGGGCCAGTTAATTCAATCACACCTGAATACATCAAATCAAGATTGCACAACAGGATGTTCACTAGATCACCGAGATGTTGATGTCCGGCCGATGCAAACTGTTTATCACTCTATCACACAGCCGGGCACTGTGGGTCTGACGGCTTTGGGTAATGTACTGCTGTTTGATGGGCCGTCAGTCACTTGCTGGTGGTCATGCAACGTCTTGCTGATGTGGGATATGCATGTCAATCGGCTTGTGAGGGGACATTCATCATCCGCTGACTAATGCTCATTGATTGATCCTCTAAGGATAAAAAGCTCCTGAGAGGCACCATTGAGGATGTGGAGACAATGTGATACACTGAGTGTTCCTGACAGACCTCTCATAGGTGCCACAACTCTTTGATTCTATAGAGTGCTCTGACACAACAAGACCGATTGTACTCCACCACAGCTTCTTAAGAGCCTCGAATTATAACAATGATGGCTGCCTTGACGACACCTGACACCTCCATTCAAGTCTTAGATGAATAAGGCACACCTTGGGTGAGAACATTTCATCAAAACATGGCAGAGAATAAAGGTTTTTACACCACGCTGTATAGATGAGAAAGCTCCTTGATCTTTTTCGCAGTCTATACAGCTTGATGAGCTAAAATCAATTAGAAACCACATCTGTCTCCAGAGTAACAGAGCATTAACCACACGATGCTGTCTTCAAGTGTCTGACTCATAAAATTTTACCTAGACATTTATTAAAAGAAGAAATGATGGCTGTTTTGAGGCAAAAAGAAGCATAAAACGATGTTAATCAATAAACCAGCGGGCAGAGACAATCGAGATAGACCGATTATCAAAATGATCAGACATGAAAGTGATGCAGTGCTTACCGGAGCATGTGGTGTTGGCCTCGTCCTCGTTGTTGCCACAATCATTTGTCCCATCGCAAAGCCATCTTTTGGGAATGCAGCGATTGTTGCTACATTTGAACTGGTCGGCAGGACAGGTGTGATTGTCTGTAAACAGTTTGAACAGCATGAAATCCCGTCAGTTGCATTGCAGCTATATAATAAAATAATGAGAATGGCTTTATGCTGTGAAACTGATCTTAATCAGACTTAATATTGAGTCATTTTTAATATATGATCGAAATATCTTCACACAATTTTCCTTAAGGCCCAAGCGTGAAGAAAATATTGGTAATCTTCATTTTATATCAATTGCATTGGTTATAAGATGATTCATCAGAAGAATACTGGAGTTAAACAGCACAAAAACAGTGTTGCACATATTTAACTGCCAATGTGAAACCAGAATGAACAAAAATACTTCTTAACATACTTCTCCTGAATGTATTTAACATCCTGAAACCTAGCGTGAGACATTGGATGTCAGCACCATAATGTTTAATTTGTAACTGGAACCTGCTGAACACTAACGCTGTCATTTGGTGGTGTCAGAAGAGATTTTCTTTGTATATCTACATTACATATAAATCCTAAAATTCTATTTATTGGTTCCTCCTTAAACCAAATAGCCAGAAGGAATCTCTAATGCAATCCAAAGTAAAGATTGAGTCTAAGGAGGCTAAAAAAAACCAACAAACCACTGATCACATAGAGTTAATTTAGCTACTGACATCATCAATAGAAATGGTTTGCTTCATTTAATTTTTTATTATTTATTTATTTATTTTTTTTTTTACAACACTTCATGTTCTTTCTTTTTCTTATTTATCACCTCCTCTGTCAGATAACTTTAACTCAGACGTAGACCAGGGGTGATGGAGCATTTGTAATCAAAGCTCAAATGAGCTGCCTGAGGAGATAAGGTTAGCAGAGCATGTCTCTTTCTTTAAATCTCTCCTTGAAGCATACTTTTTATCAGACAGCCTCTCCAGTTCTCACCTGACTTTACTGATCTTTTTTATTGATGACTGGAACCACACTGAAAGATTTAATTGTATTGTACATCATGTTGTTGATGTTATTTCCAAAGTGTTCTAACTTGATTTTCATTTTATCTACAGGTGTGTAAAATACTTTGTAATACTAGTTTAGAAAAGTGCTATAGAAAATGAATTCTTAATAATTTAAATAGCGTGGGTACACTGGATAAATAAAGCTGCTTAGAAAGGCTTTCCAGTCCTGTGTGTAAACACAGCCTCATGTAGTGTAATGCTCACAGTGTAGAGCCTAGCTGTCAGTCAATGAATAATTATCGACATGTACATTGATTAAGTAATTGATTAAACACAAAAGGCAGAACTAGAAAAAGCAGAAGGGAAGCACCCAGAAAATCTTTAACGTGAAGATAACAGAAAAGCAAAAGTACTAATCTGGCACATGGAAGCACTTTGGCGTCAGTGAAGTCAAATTTCAATATTTTGGAAACATGACAAATAAGAAAAACCACATAACATGTTTCCAGGTTGTAAAGAGGATGTAAAACACCCGGTTGTAGTTGCAGCCAACAAGAGGACCATTGAGAATGGGTGAAGCAAATCATAAACTATCACAGTTTGTATTGGCAGTGATTTTTTTCTGTTTTCGGTCCAAAAAGACTGAGGATTTTGTACTGTTGTGCTGAGATACAACATCCCCTTTAAAAGATATTTTACTGATACAGCCTCACCAAACCAAATCGTTTAAGAAAGCAGGGAGGAATCTATTGCTCCAACATGTAAATTGTCTCAGATTACCACATCATCTTCTATCTCTCTAACTGTGCATTTTATCACAAATGATTGGCAGAAATACATCTGATGAGCTCCAAACAAAAGCAATGACTTGGCGATTACATTTCTCATTGCACGTAATAGAAGAAATATGCTGACATCTGTATTGATTTACTGCGAGCATCCTGATGCAGGCACATTTTTATTTGCTGCAACTTCCTTTTCAGACCTGAGAAATGTGTTGTCAAAGGTAACTTTCCAGTTAAGAGGCCACATCTCTTCTATTTGCTTCATTAATAAAAAATGTTTGACGTAAATTAATCCTGGATAATTATATTTTTCTTTAAAAGTGCCAGAGTCTTCTAAACAAAAGAACATGCTACAACTGTTTTACAACCACATCACAACTAACTTGTGAATTGTAATTAAAGGTGCACAGGAATCTCCACCCCTAACATCAATCACACTGGTAGGAACATTTTTAGTTTCATGTATTGAGATTGGAAGCTTTTGTCAAGCTGAAGATAAATAATATTTATTGTTTACAGATTATAGTTACAGCTTCTTGTTAGAACTTCATGAAGGACAAAACTCAACTACTCTTGGAGTGACACCCAAATGCCACATTAAAACCATAAAAACCAATGATTTTTAGTGTGTTTAAAATCATGTTTCTCCTTGGCCGTTTTGCTCAATACATTTGTTTATAGCATCTTAAATTATTTTCACTTAGTTTTAGTTTATTGAATTTAGAATTCTTTAAGCCGTTTTAAAGGAAAATGAAACCTAAAACTCCATTTTTTTAAAAAATATCTTTCCAGCCTGTTTTATCAAGTTTAATTATACATTTACTAATCAAATTCATTAATCCTCTCCACTCACTAAATGAATGAGCAAATGTGTGTGCATACTGTAACACATCAAATCACGCCATGACTCCTCAGACAGCGTTCGTGCCGTTCCGTTGGGGTGCATCAAGATCTCAGTGTCAGATACTGAAAGGGGGAGCTAAGATGAGACCAGTGTTCTGGACAAATTAGTTTTTTAATCATCTTGTTCCTCGTCTCAGACATTGCTTCCATCATGTCAAATTAATTTTGATTTTGCAGGTTGTGAGATTATGGTTTTGGCCCAAAGGTGCAGATACGATGTTGCATTAGGAATTGCTAATACTGACCTATTTTTAGATGGTAGCTTGGCGCATGTTGCGTTAGCAATTACTCAACAAGACTCAATACCTGCTAAAGTTAACCAAGTCAGATTAGGATGTACTATGGTGCAAATTATTTATCAGTTTCAATTCTCATCATCTTGTCAGATGTTTACATTATAGTGATTTGCCACGTCCGCTTTCTATAAAAAACAAACTAACATGCAACCATCTGAAATCATGGTTTTACCAGTAATTTGCTGAAGAGCAAATCTGCTTCGGCAGGAGCAAAAACAGGAGACAGCAGCAAATTTTAACATCTCTACTTCAGTGACATTTAGGAACATTGAAGCCGACAGCAGGAGAGAATTAGCCATAAAAAGCTTGGTTTTTCTTTCTGGGTGCAGGGCTGTTGATATAAGCGTATCGACCAGTGCGTTGTCTGTACATGCAGTTCGTTTTCGTGCCAGCGTGCAGTGTGGGGCCTGCAGACTAATCAAGATCCTCACAGCAGCTGTGGCTCTCCTCATCGCTTCCATCCAGGCAATCATCGTCTCCGTCACACTTCCACAAGGCCCGTATGCAGCGATGATTATGGCAATGGAACTCATCACTTCTGCAGCGCGGTGGCTCTAAACTGCTGGTGGAAGCTTCTGGGAAAAACAGCAGGAAGAAACACTCAGATTCATCAGGGGGAGTTTCTATGAGATATGTGTTAAGGGGAAGTTATTGACATAGCTATAATAACAGGCAAATCAAGCTAATAATGTCTCACGACCCCACAAAGTGTAAAACAACTGGGATTTAGTTTATATTTCTGGAGATCCACTGGGATAATTTTCTACCAGTACGCGTTTGTTTATTAGCAGATTTGCATGTGATAAAAAAAGGTTGCTATTTGATCTGACTCCCATAGGATGAAGCTAGGATTACAGTGTATAAGCAAAATATGATCTTAGACCTTTTGTTCTTTCTGATTCATTATGTCCTACCTGTGCAGGTGACATTGTTCTTCTCCAAAACCTGGTTGTCAGCGCAGGCACAGACTCTGCCTCCTGGGATGGCAAGGCAGAGGGTTCCACAGCCTCCATAATTCACGCTACATGCATTGTCACCTGGAAAAATAGATTGCAAATACAGTAAAGCGTCCCGTTCACTTAAATTAACTGTCCCTAAACCAAGTTTAAGTGATTATTTTGCTTTCATCGGTTTTGGAACCACTACTTTAAATGCTGCAAAATAAATCCTCTGATACTAAACTAATTTCCAGATACACGCCAGGTGTGTGCCATGTGCTCTACAGGCATACAAGGCATTCCAAAGAATGATTGGAAACCACACTGGTGGAAGAGATTTGACATTTTATCATTATTGGAGGAATAATTTGTCTTTTTTGGACAAAGCTGACATTCTCTAATATAAAAAAAATCACATTTTAAGTTAAGGCATGAGGCACCTTTGTCACTTTCATTTAGCTTCTTGCCTAAAGCCAGTGCCTGAGCCAATGAGATAAAGCCTTTGGTTTTGTGAGAGCCAATCAGTAATTGTCCAACTGCTGGACAGCCAATTAATCTATTCAATGACATGAATAATAGAAAAATGTCTCGCAAATTCTATGTATTGTGTTAACTAGTTTGTGTATGCAAAAGCTAACCATTCACTTAAACCATGTGCTTTGGTTGGGCATTTTTGTTATACTACAAGTACACAACTTTGATACTCTTGTGCAGATATGATCATTTTGCCAATACATTACTCCACCAGGATGTCACTTTCTGGTGTGAAATAATATTTCTTTGGATTTTGGAGCCTGATTTCAGAGTTAAAAACCCGTTATGAAATAAAAGAAAAACTCCTTTCTTTCAGGGCCAGTGCAGCTCTCCACTGACATCAATTTCCAATTTGTCTCCTATCTGCTCTGTCAGCATTATAACTGCATGAATCCATCATCATTCGTTACAGAAGTGAAAAAGGTAAACAGGTTCTCACTCCCAGAGCATCAAATCAAAGTCGTCCTGTCAAAGTCAGTGTTGAGCTGCACCTGCTGCTGCATCAATAGATGCCAGGAGCAAAAGATGTCTGCACGGGCTATTAGTGCGAGTGGTGATAGAATACATTTTTTTGTTTGTTTTTAAAGCTAAAAGAAACAAGAAAACAGCATATCAATCCAACTCTTGCTCATTCAAACAGATTAGTACAGAGAAACAGGATGATTTGGGTTTACATCCACGTACATTACTGCCAGGTCACTGAAATCATCACAATGACTAGTTTTACTTGATGTAACAAGCATCATTAGCAAAGGTAACTGAGACATTATCGGTCACTGCTCTCAGACTGCATTCTCCTGCATAATAAATCTTCTACCTCTACCAATTATCTCAAATTATTTTTTTATTCCCCCTCGTTTTAATTCTCAGTGAAGCTGCACATTGTCAAGTCCACTATTCATTTACTTGAACAGTTCATTATGTTGTAATGAACAACTGACCCACTGTGAACAAAGGAACATTTTAAAATTGAAGCTATGTTTGAAAACAGCCTCTTAAAACCTAGAACTGTCTAAAACAAACTGAATTCATCAGCCCACTTATAATAGAAAGGAAGTAGAGGTGAATAAAAATGTATTTTATGGCTAACCCTGAAAAAACACAATTTGAAGTCAAAAAGTGAAAAGACATGAATTTGGTTCTTCTTGTTAATATTATGCTGTTATATCACCATCAACACTCCTGTCTCATAAAAAAAAATTAACAGTTGTGCAAAATCTGTTATTACAACTTGTTAAAAGCATTTTGCAACTTGCAAAGAAAATGTGTGTATTCGGGAGCAAGTATGGATCTAAGAGTGATTGGATAGACACTGCCACTGCTCATCAGTACACACCATGAAATGTTAGACCAACACTGTCTTATGTATCTTACAAAGTGCTTTCTTATTCAAGCAGTAGGTATTGGCGGAGATAACTGTCTAGGCTCAGACCCCGGAGAGACTCTCCATCACAAAACAACCACAATCTTTGTTAAAGAAACATTTTATGATTCAGCAGTCCTAGATGAAGGGAAAAATGGCCAACCTTGCTGACTCTGCGCATCAAAGACACGCAGGCCAAATAGGGGTGGTCTCTCGCTCCGTAGCAGGGTGACATCGCTCGTAGATAAGTCCAGCTGGAATACTGAAGCATTCATGTACTCCGTCCAAAAGATGAAATTATGATAATGAGAGATTCCGAAGGGATGGTTCAGCTCTTTTCCTCTGTACACCACCTGTAAGATGAAGAGACATGATGTATAATCAAAAGGTTAGGAGATCTACAGAGAGGCGTCATCGCCATTAGAAAAATCAATCATTTCAAATAGGGCTTTAACTGTTTGTATATGGGCTTGTTTGATGAATTTTATTCCATCTCTTTGCACAAATGTATCAACACTGAGATGTCTGCTTGTAATAATGTTTGCTAGAATCTTGGCACTGAGTGAAGAGCATTTACAAATAGTACATTAGCTTAATATGCCTGTTCAGCTCCAGTCGACAGGGGCAATTGGGGAAGAAGAGATATCTTCTTGGCAGTTATGAGAATAGGGGAAATTTTTAATCATCTCACTGCTTTGAAGATAAAAACCATCAATATAAAAATTTAAAAAAGCAAATTTGGCCTCTGATAGCACTTTTCAGTTCTGATTACATGTTTAACATTGATATTTTAATTCTCACATCCATCAACTGCTCAGATAGCAACAATTTCATGCAGGCCTTTCACTCAAAAGAGAGACTAAATGGGATAGTTTAAAGCACATTGCATGGTTCCTGCAGCTAAAGTGACTAAACAATGCAGCAGCTGCATCAAACTGTACCATTCTTCCTGTTCCGTTAAGATGAATCTTCTCAATGTGATCGTAGTAGGCATCACACCAGTACATAGTGCTGGTACTGTGGTCCAGGGTCAGACCGTTGGGCCACAGCATGTTGGAAGTGACAAAAATGCGACGATTAGATCCATCCATCCAGGCTTTTTCTATCCGTCCTATGCTGTCATTGACTTCATCTTCCTCCCAGTCTGTCCAGTACATCCAGCTGTCATGCAGAGAGATGCACACATACAATACAAACCATTATTGCATAAAGATGAGTCATCGCCTTTCATTTAGATTGGATCATACTCTGAACACTGATCACATCTTATCCAAAGCCCAACATCTTTCCATTTCGCATTCCTTTCTTTTCTTACTTCCTGACACCATGATGTAAAGTAGCTGAGCCCACTTCTCCGCCTGCCATCCACCATCTTTGATTTGTTATCAGTCAAAACACATGTGACAGCATCTTTCTGCAAAATGATCTATTTCATATCAGTGTGAGATGTGTGATTGTTGCTCTGGATGCTCAAAGGAAAACAGGAGCACTCTTTAATGTTTAGTTTCCCCTCTATTTCATGAAAGCAAGGCTTTTTTTTCTCCTTTTTTTTCTCTATTTTTGCTAAAAAATTAGAATTAGAACTTGAATTAGATGGCAGCAACATATCTCAAAAGTTTGGATGAGTGCAACAAAAGGCTGGGAAAAAAATGTGTTTTGCAATTAAACAGGTTCATTGGCAACAGGTTGGTGATATCAGTGGCATAAGAGAGCATCCTAAAGAACCAGAGCCTCCCAGAAGTAAAAACAGGCAGAGCTCCAGCAAAAATCTACAATTTTCCCCCTCGATTTTCAGGGCTTCAAGCAGCACTGTATTAAAAACTGGCATGATTCTGTCATGTATGAGATTAGAACCACCGAATTAACGTCTGTGAACACAGTTGAAGGTGCCAACAACAAACAGAAGTTAAAGGTATATTATGCAAAGATGAACCCATAAGTGAATAACACTCAGAAACAACATCTAATCAGAATCAAAACTGATTCCCTATAAGCTGAGATAAAGTGGAAAACTATTTTATAATCAGATAAACTGAAATTTGAAATTCTTTATGGAACTCATGGGTCTGGCTTGCCTGCACTCCAGACCTCTCATAAAAAAAAAAAAAATAATAATAATAATAAAGAAAATGTTCTCTTCAGTTCCCAGACTTCTACAGTTTTACTGTATATTGTAAACAAAAAAGAACAACATTCTTGTCTGTGGGAAGAAATGGGCACACTTGTCTTATTGCATCTAGTATTCTCTAAACCTGGGCGATTCAATAGTCAACAGGGGGAACATGTCTCCTACAATGAACCCTGTAACTAGCTTTTTAATGTCTGTGTTACCAGCTGCTGCGCTCCAGGAAATGTTGAAAAAAGCTTAGCTTGTTTAGGCGGGTCGGCTGCTGAAGGACTCCTTCCACTGACCGGCGAGCAGGCTCTTTCGCCACAAGTTTGGACTAAAACTGGACTGAACTGAAAATAATGCGAATATCGCCACTGATCCACAGCCCGTATCTCCGACTCTCCAGCGTCATTTTTCTTTCTCTTTAATTGGCGCAAAATCAGCTACGTCACGCAAATTGATCTCTATGGCAACGTGCCCAGGCAAGCCAACACACAGGCAGCAGCATGCACGCACCACTTTACACATAGGCAAACACCACTCGAGTAACGCAGAAAAACGCATTACTGTAGTCCAGTAAAGTCATTTCGTTACCGATATTTTAAGTGTAATGTATTATTTTACTTCGTTACCCCAAAAAAGTAAAATTGTTACTGTAACCTGTAACGCGTTACCACCAACACTGATTTATATATATATATATATCACAAAAATTCATGCTTATAAAGCAAAAGTGCTTGTTGACTCTACATCAAGGTAAAGAGATGCCTCATATCCTCTGCCACGAATAAAATGAAGAGAAAATCACTGCAGATTGAGCATGCAGAGATGAAAACTCTCAGTGGGTTGGTGGTATTTCTAACATGATTGGGTCAACAATTTGACGCGATCCTCTCTGTAGTAACCATGCCCAGGGGATTTGCTCCATTTGAGTGTTGCTGACTGAGCCATGTGCCCCCTGTTTCTCATCAATGGAAGAGGGCTGGCTCAGGAAAGATGAAACAGAATGAGAAAGGGAGGTGAATGAAGACCCTCCATGTCTAGGAGTCGTCTTTATGACCCCATGAATTATTCACACACTCTCCACACACATGCACATACATATGTCTGCCCACAGACAGATATAAAAAGACACCCTATCAGATTAACACCATAGATTTACTGTGTCATAGTAGAGAAATATGAATACTACCACCACTGATATGAATGCAGGCAAACTAATAAATAAATGGAAACAATATTTTTTTCTAAAGCTGCGATCACTCAAGTCAAGATAATGGCAGATGAAATATGCTAACAGCTTCCACAAGATGAGAATTTTTAAAAGTTTTTCTACTCTTTTAGAAGGTGTTTAATTTAAGATTATTATGTTTTTATTTATATATCTGTTACTAAATATTTTTTTCAACTAATTATAACAAATATCATACCAAATACAAAATGCTTTAAGCAGTTGCAGACATTTTATACCACAAAATTGGTCCATGTGATAGTTATCAGGCTAATTACCTGATCAAAAATAGAGATTTTAAATAAATAACTAAAATCGACATTTTCTGATCAGTTTTTTTCTGCTATTATTTTTCTTTATATATTCTGTGTATTTGTGTACATTTGTCTTTAATATGACTTTATTTGTACATCTATCCATTTTCGATACCACCTATTTTAATTCAGGGTCGAAGGGACGCTGGAGCCTATCCCTGCAATTAGTAGGCGAGACACAAGGTTCTCCCTGGACAGGTCACCAGTCCATCGCAGGGCCAACGTGAAGAGAAACAAAAACATTCATGCTCTCACTGCTAGGAAGGATTCAGAGTAACCAAGTATCCTAACATATATGTATTTGGACCATAGACTATATAAAGATGGACGGAGCCTCTGTGATGTCACCCATAGGTTTCTGAAGAGCAAAAGTGAAGCTTGTTGGGCTGTTCCTACCATTGCCATCTTGGCAGCACCACGATTGAAAATCCAAAAATGGGCAACGTGGCGGAGCTAAGAGGGGGACTGTGAGTGTGGGGGTGGATGATTGACATCTATCAAACTCCGAGCTACATGTCTGAGTCAACTCGGATCTAACGTGATCTAACAGACTAAAAAACGGTAGGTGGGCTAAAGCTAAGGCGCACTGTTAGCCGGCTAAAAACCGCCTTTGTGCTACACAACTTCCAAACGGATGAGTTAGAAATTAATTAATTAATTGCTCTGTTTTGGAGCAAGCTCCTAGCGGATGATGGGTGAACTGCAATTTTTTGCACTTCCGCATAGGCTTCACTTTTTACCAGCCGAGGTTGTTGCTCGATTTGAACTGTGGTGTGATGAAGCCCGTGTACCTGGAGAAAACCTATGTATACACAGGGAGAACATGCAAACTCCACACAGAAAGGCTACTGTTCGAACCCCTCTCCAGGTGAGGTTTGAATCAGCAATGTTCTTGCTGTGAAAATGCGGTGCTAACCACCACACCACAGTGTAAACCCTGACTGTAAAAACATCCGCCCAAGGCCGGATTATCGATGGACATAATGGGCAAGCGCATATTAACACCTCATAATCTTCCTGTTCTTATGTAAATTCATGACATGAAGAATTTACACAATTTGCATTCGGCTTGCTGAGCCATCCAGAAGAACCTCCCCATCCAGTTTTCAGATCAGTTGGTAAAAGTTCCATTTAGCTCCATGCTGTCCAGTTGATCTGAATTGATTCCATATTGTTTTATCACAAGAACAGGGAAGAAAAGAGGCTGAGATACAACAAGGCAGGGATGGAGAGCTGAGGAGGAAGGACCAAAGGAGTGCTGTGAGACATAAAGAAAGGAGACAGAAGCCATGACAGAGAGATTAGACAGAAGCACTGAGAGACAGTCAGGTGAGGAGGACAGACACAGGAATGAAACATTAGTAGGTGTGACTGTGCGTTTGTAATTGAGTAATGGAAAAATCTGAAATGTAGACCACCTTGATGGACATGAAACAAAATGTACATAAGCCAGTGAGTTACACCACAATGTGTAGTGTGTTGCTATTGGCACCACTGACTGAGAAATGTTAGAAATGTAGTTTTACATTGTGTCATGGACAATTTTCACAATACTGCTGTGGGTAGGGGGGGCCCTTGGACACTCTGTGCCCAGGGGCCCCTGTACCTTTAGTCTGGCCCTGTGTCCATCCATATCTACCTATCCATCTACCTATCCATCTACCTATCCATCTATCTATCTATCTATCTATCTATCTATCTATCTATCTATCTATCTATCTATCTATCTATGAAAAGAGTGTCACCTGATTGGTGGACTGGAAACAACACAAACCTTTTCCTCCCATGACCTTATGAATTTTGTAAGACTCCCACTGTCTTTTTTAGATAAGCTACATAAAGCATTATTACACAGTGAATTGTATCAGAATTCATGTTTTTTCGGGAACCGTTAGTTGTCAATCACTTCTTCCTCTGGTCCACCTTTATGTGATCCAGTTTATTAGATGGAGGGTGTGAACTACCTCTCTTGGGTATCTAACCTCCCTGAATTATTTGATATTTGGAATCTCTCTCTCTCTTTGTCTATTCTTAAAAAAGTGAAAATCTGATACCCCCTTGAAATACCAAGGGAATTTAACTGAAAACTATTTTTAATTAAAAAAAAACTGATAATCACTCCACCTTCCAACAGTCTTTTTTTAAATTTATTCTCACAGGCTCGGAACTAATAGGAAAACTAAACAACAAGCAGTTTTGTGTCAGGTGTGATATGTGAATTCTCTCCTGTTCAATTCCAAAGTTGAATTTTCATTAACTAGCTGTACAGGCCAACTCTAATGTAGTCCAAAGACATGACAGTTCATGTGAGAAAGGCCATCATTAGGCTGAAAAAGCGAGACTGTTTAGGAAAATAAAAGCAAGGATGGCCCAACCAGAGTGAATGAATTGACTAACAGCAACAATGGACTACGGAGTCCTGGAATCGGAGACTGTAGAAGTCTGTTCACACAACTAGAGATGCTCTGCAGCACACACCTTTATATATGTATGTAGCTGTGTGCTGCACACATCGGCCTTGCTTTTAAGTGTTTTATTCCGGTTTTATTTTGTATATATCTTGTTACATGCATGACGTGTACATGTACGTACGAGTGCCACAATCTCTTTGTCTGCATACTTATGCTGTGTGATTGAATGATAATTGACTGTTTTTGTTGAATTATAGTGTTTGTGTTTTAGGTTGTATTTGTCACAATCAGATTGGTGCTCTGCTTGCCAGCCTCCTAGTTGTGTCCACCTGTGCATGGTAATTGTACTCATGCTGCTCACCTGTTTATCATGGCATTTGAGCCTCCCATCCTCACTCCTCCAGTGCCAGATGTCTCCATTTGCTCAGTGAGCCAGTGGTTTTCCACATCATTTCAGACACAGAGTGCATGACCTTGTTGTCTGCCTCAGCCTTGCACTTTGGATTTGTTTTGTATTTCTGTTTTCACATGGATGACCCTTGCCTACTTGTTTTTGACCTTGCCTCCTTGCCTAGTCCACAATTCATCTTGTAAGATAAAATTCTTGTTTATACTCAGAGATACTGATTGTACCTGACACCTTCTAGTCTTTTGGATAACTGCTTGGATTGTCTGGATTCCTTAACCTCAGGGGGTATTCCATGAAGACAGAGAGACATTGTCAGATAAGAAACTCACATTGCCTTCTGTGTTATTAATATCATCAACTTTTTCTTCATCCATTCATCTGGGCTTGTTGGATATCCCAGGTATGAGCACTGAGGCTATGAATCAGTCTGGATTAAAAAGAGCTGAGCTGTGGTCGTGGATAAATTTGAGGCTTAAGTAGGAGCTGGTGCTAGTTTGAGTCAAACCATCACTAACCACTTTACTATTGCTGTAAAACGGAGGAAACAACTTGGTTACCATCTCACTCTCACCTCCCCCTCTGCTGTCATGGACCTCTAGGAAACCAGTTTGCAAATTTCCCATTACTGTAAATAAAACTTTCAAACTTTCCAGTTTGAGTTTGGGTTATTTGAGCTGAAGGTTCTTTGGTCATTACAGTATTCTTAAAACTACACTGTAATCTCATGAAATATGCACTTTAAATCTTGATGTTATAAATCATGCACTTTATACTATACAGCACTTACTACAACCAGGAAAACAAATTGCTCTTAATTCAAAGCATACCACCTAATCTGTCAAACATGGTGAAGACAGCATTATGGCAAGGGTGCATGTAGAGGCCAACCGAACTGGGTGATTGGTGGTTATTGATTCTGAATTTGTCTGCTGGTTTTTGCAGATAATGTGCTGCTAAACTAGCAGCATTTCACAGCACAGATAGACACACAACTTTAAGTTTTTTTCTCAACACATAGCAATGCACAGCTTGCTCAATTGACCTTGTCAGCGAGGATGCGATTTTTCACTAAAAATCTTAAGGCCCCAAAAAGCAAACTGCAGTTGCAATAACAGCCTGATATCTCAAGCAAGAAACTCCAACATTTGGTCATGACTTTTGGATATTTCTGATATTTTTTGTAGATTTTGAAACAAAGAAATAATGTTGGGATTTGTGCTTTAAATCCCACAATTAAATAATATTTTTTTCATTTTCAAAACCATTTTATTTCTAAAACTAGAATCTAATCTAAAACTAAAATGAAAGCTCAACACAAATCTGTGTTTAGAATATGTATGACATTCCTAATGTAGCAAAATAGAGAAGTGTGACACCATTAGGTCGACACTAGTCGTCCTTATCTTGTCAAGACAGACTGGAGGTGGCAAGCAGAGCAGAAAATAAGGTCTCGAGAATGCAGTCAAGAAATCTGTTGGAGAGCTGCATCCATTTCACCTGAAAAGAGCCTTCCAGCAGAGCAGATAGAGATCAAAGGACTGCCGGTCTCCAGCTGAATACTTTCTCATAAGCCAAAAACTAGCTTTTCTAATCATCCCTGCTGTCAGTGGGAGGGTTTGGAATAAAATGTATTAATCCTCAAACAAAAACATGACATGATACTTTGCCACTCCCAATGCTGCTGCAACAGAAAATCTGTCTGGTTGAAATCTTGAACAAAAACCAGGTTGCTGTTCCTGCACTTGTTTCAAGGTTTAATGCTTCATTCTCATATAGCAACTTTTTCTTTTGCATATGCAGAGCAAATACACTACAAATACAGGCTAATAGAGGACTAAATAATTCAAAAGCACTTATTTAATGTTGCAGACAAAGGGAAAAGAAAATGGCTCAAAATAAAGAATAAATAAGTTCAGCTTTGGGTTGTGTGCATGCGCCGACAGTTGTGAAAAAGCTGTATATAGCAAAATGTTTGGAACAATCCCTCAAGGCTTGAAAACTAATCTCTGACTGCTATGGATTTGGTGAGTGTTAATACGATTTAAACCCTAAAGTGTTAATCCTTAAGATCCTAAAGACACTCATGAATTGGAGTTTTGCAGCTTCAACTCTATATGTTAATTACCACCTCTGCTGGCAGATTCCACCAAACATGAATTTATACAGAAAATTCAGCAGAGACCATCTATCAGCGCTGCAGAGAAACAGCTATTAAAGTGGTTAATTGTGGTTAAAGAGCTCAGAAACCTGTTATTTTGGAGCAACTTCTTTTCCTTCATCAATGAACTGTGGGTGCAAGTGTTGCCCTGAAATAAACTAAGTTTATTTACCACAAATTTATGCTTCTTCTTTTTATTTGAAAGGCATGTGATGTGACTTTCAGATGCCTCGAATTCCTCTTTTTTTTTTAAAAAAAAAAAGACACACACACACACACACACACACACACAAAAAAATGCAATCTTATTATATTACAGTAAAGTGCTGAAAATAGACATCATTAGAAATCTGGATACCACAAATCCCCTGATGAACAACATTGGTTGTGTTTACCATTTAAAAACATGAACACTGAGCTGCAGAAATGAAACAAAAAGTAAAAAAACATGAAAGGTAACTGAGCAAGACAGACTCAACTCATTCTTGTCTTTTTGTGAAGCTGTTCAGCTAAAACAAAAAAAAAAAAAGAAGAAAAGCTCTCCTACGATTATTACCTGTTATATCTGAATATAACAAATAATTGGTTTTTGCTGTAATAGCTTATGAAGGTTTATTGAAAAACAAATACATGCAGCCAATTCAGTTTGCTTCACACATACATGCCATGCCAACCAAGTTTAGCCTCAAAAACAATTACTTATAGTCCAGAAAAACCATATATTTATGATGAATTTGGCCTGCTGGTATCAAAAGCAGGATGCTATAAGTGAACACTAATGCTGGGGTAAAAAAAAAAAAAGTACACCCTTTCTAACATTCATTATTACCATCCTAATTTATTTCATGCAACACAGAAGTGACCTAAACTGAAGTATTACAAAGCAGATTTCTGTATGGACTGAGAGAAACAACAGATGGAAACGTAATGCATAACACTTTTCTTTTAGTTTTGTTTATCTTTTGAGTTATCCCACTGGATAACTCAGTCACTAACAGTCACTGAAATATCCAGTGGGTTTAAACACTAAGAGCTACTTTTGTTTAGGTTTGTGTGTGTGTGTGTGTGTGTGTGTGTGTGTTTCTGGTACTTTGGTTGTCGTGATACATCTTCTTGTTGCAGTCTTGGTTATTTTTTATGAACTCCTGATGATTGTCAGCTTAGTTTACCTGTAAAAGCTGTAAGAAATTCTCTGTTGTGTTTCTGTTCAGGTGTAGCAGTTGGTTGTCTGGTGTTAGATTGAATTGAAATGTTGTTGCTTCTATCTACTGTATCTTTATCTCCTCTTCCCTTTTTCTACTTTCCTTTTTACTTCTCTTCCTTTCCTTTTCTTCCTGTCCCCTCCAGTCAGTTCTAGTTAGATTACATAAATTCCATAATTCAAAATAAGCAAGGTAAAACAATATATTTAAATAAATGAAGAAATAAAAAAAAAAAAATCATATTATGAAGAGGAGGCTTATACCCATAAAGCTCCCCTTGGCAAAGAAAATGTCTTAAGCATAATATAGCAGCCAGACCATCATTCTGTTTGCTACAATGCTGGACAGGATAAGTAAAAAATAAATACATAAAAAAAGCTTTGTTATCTTTACCTGTTGAGAGGATCAACCACGATGGCCCGGGGGTGTGACATATTCCCTTCCAGCAGAGTCTTCCTGGTTTGGGAGGCTCTCTCCAACCTGGCAACACTGATTGTCTTCCTGTACCCATCATTGGTCCAATATAAGTTTTTCCCAATCCAGTCCACTGAAATTCCCTCAACATTGTCAAGTTCTGCAACAGAATCAGCAGCACAGACATAAACTGAATGATCAAATATAAAACTTAGTCCATGAGAACTTTGTAAAGAAATTTATAACAGGGATGCCTGCATTAGGCAAACCTGTGACATTTGTAATAATCCGTTAGAATAAAATAATTGTTTCTTTATAGTTTGCTTTGATTTTCCAGATTTATTTACTTTGAAAAAAATGTTTTAAGAAATTATATTCAATCAAAAGAAATGCTGTGATTATGCAATTTGCTAATGGAAAATAAAAGTCATTTGAATAAAAAGTGCATGTAGAATTAATACTAAGATATCAAGCTCTTCTATTGTCAGACTGCTTTAACTTAAAATGGCTGTAATATTATACTGATGTCAGAGAAAAGTCACTTATATAAAATATTACAGACTGATAGCTTAATTTACTTCTGGGAAAAGCAGCAGTCAGTGTAAAAAAGAAAAGTAAAAAGGTCAAATAAAAAAACCTACCATCGCTGAGAATCGTCTCTCGACCATTTCCATCTATTTTTTGACGTCCAATAAGGAAACTGGTGGTGTCAGCAAAGTAAATATATCCCATTTCTGCATGGTAATCAATGGCTCGAGGGTTGACCAGATCCTCGATTGGGACCATGTGCTCATCGCTGGACTTGATGTTCATATCCAGCCCTCGGATGACTCCAGGACGTCCCTTACCATAGAACAGGAAGAAATCGTTTTTGGGCTCTACAAAGCAAAAGAGGACAGAACTCTTTTTACTGTTACTGGCAATTAATTGGTCTAATTAATCAGTGCTGATCCCTGCATTAAACCCTCTTATAGACCACATTGTACTTATATGTTTTCCAGAGCTTGGGCCATCTTTTCACTTTAATGGAGCCAGTAATCAGTGCCAATAAATATACTCTCCACCCACCGCTGCTGCAAAACTGCCATCAGAGTAAGTGTATAGGAAAATGCTTGAGCAAACAGACAATGGCAATACTTATCTTGGCTGTGAACATTGTTGCTGATTTAAAATAACAGGGCATCTGCTTAGAAAGGCAAACAGAAAGGCCTAGAAAGCTGAGGCAGCTTCTCGGCGGCTCGTCAGCAGCGCTGGGGAATAAATGTTCTCCCACCCTTTGGGATCCTCTAGAGAAGCAAGGAGGAATGAAGGAGGGCTTCCACAGAGAAAAGCAGACCTCACCCTGCTCCCAGCCTCTACCCAAGAGACCAGGATGCTGGAGGTGAGGGGACCACACATGCCTCACTTCAATTTATCATTTGTGAGGGAGATAGCACCTACCCAGGAGACAATTAAGCATTCCAAGAGACCCAGATATCATATTCCACTGTGACTGTTGTATGGAAAAAAATCATTTAACACCAAATCTCATTATGCTTAGGGAGATGGAAAGGAAGAGCAAGCGAGAGAGATAGCTGGTGTCATCAGAACATCTATGAGGAGGGAATAAATCAAATGTGTCAAGGAAAGGCTCCCAAAGCTCCATTACCCTGATCGAAATGCGGTAGGCCCTCAAATTGTGTCATCAATTTGATCTTTGGCTTTTATTGTCAACTACACAATGTCCAGCGATTGATCAGGCCAGCCAACAAATGCAGACTAACTTAAAACCTCATTATGACAATAATCAATCAGACTTCCGACAGGTCGATAGCAGAACGTCACTTTCACATAGAGCTGTATCCGTCAGCCTCGTCTTTATCGCAGTCAGTCCAAGTCTATGCATGTATGGCTAACCCATAGCTCTGTTATAACCTTTATAGTGATGAAAATGATGAAAAAAGCCGATTTCTTTCTCATTAGAAACAGTAAGAATTGTCAATGAGAATCTTATAGGTGCTGTGTGGTAAAGTTCAATGATAAAGTTCTCTCTCTGCTTTTCAAAGCCCAGAGGGGATTGTGATGCTAAATCTTATATAAGAAAGAACTTCCAGAGTTCTGAAGGTGACATTTTCAGCCTTACAATCTGATGGCATAGAAACAGCTGGCTGCACATTCTCACAAAGTTTAAGCATCAGCCTAAAATTTTGGAATTGTTATTCATTTATCAGGAAATTTATTCATCCATCATTGTCCTACATACAAATGTGGACTGTTTTTTCTATTCTTACTCGTCCATTCATGAAAGACAGGGCAAGGCAGGGAATAAATATTGATAAAGTCATACGTTAAAATGAAAGAGTCATTCACTGACTTTAAATGGATAAATCCTACAATACAGGTAAGGCATGGAGCAGCACAATAATTGCAATGTTTTTAAGTTTACTGAAATAAGAGGTAGTTATCAATAAATAATTAAAAAACAAAGATTTCATGTTATTTAGCCTTTTTAAAAAATATTATTAACTTGATTTCTCTCATTTTAATCAGATTTTCATTCACTTTCTGTTTTATCTTTAAATTACTTTATGCTCATTTTTGTGTTACTTTGGCTTCTTGCATTTACATCATGCCTGTTTTGCATTTACTTGATTACCCTGCTGTTCTGTTCCTGCAAATCACTCACTCAACCTGGATCAGCCCTCAAAGATGCCCCACTATCATCAGGTGGCAGAGACTGTGAGGGAGAACTGGGGCAAAGTTCATATGCTCACTTCTACGCACACACACGCACCACACTCAAGTACACGACTACAGATACACCTCCCCGTTATTCACTGCCTTGCTGTCCTTCCACCTCCTTCCACTCCCGGGCAGTGGGTTCATTGGACGCGCTCTGAGAATGCAGCTGCGTCTGCACTTGCTGCGATGGGAGTCCCCCCCGTCCCCCCCCCCCCCGCCACGTGTTTCTCATGTTGTGATTGTCTGAGTTATGTTTTTGTATGTACTGAGGAGTGTTTTTTTGTATCTCAATAATGGGCCCTTAGGCCCAGTGTGGAGATGCCTATTTTTTATCCTCTCAGCTACATCTTACTCCCTAATGTTCCTTTCACCTATATCTAAGACAAGGAGCGCTGTAGAAATGGCTGCTCCGTCAGTGTATGCCTGTTCTGTTTGTGTCATCATATGTTGTTTTGTCTAGTCTTGGATGGGTTGTACTGAAAACATGAATTTCCCTGCAAAGGGATTAATAAAGTATTTTTCATTTCATTTCATTCAAATACTACCTGGTTGCAATCTGTTGTTAGTTTCTTAGTACAGTTTCAGTTATGTTGCACTAGTTTTACTCAACACTTCGTGTCATGCTTTCAGCTTTACTCTTTTATTAGGCCGCGATTTTGACAGACTTTTCATGCATTTCTGTGGCCTCATTGAATAAACTGTTGACATTTAGATTTTACTTGACTGTGTCCTGCAGTTTAGTCCTTCACTCTATGCAGTCATCACAGGTTTCATATCAGTTCAATTCCTCTTTCATCCACTCATATATATATATATAAAATCTGTTTAAACGATGTCATTCATTCTCTGTACTGCTTTATCCATTACGGGTTGCAGGTAAGCTGAAGCCTATCCCAGCATTATAACAGGTGAGAGGCAGGGTACACCCTGGACTGGTGCCCTGTACATCGGAGGGCCAACACATATAGGGACGAACAACCACTCTCACACACACACACACACTCACTCCTAGGGAGAATTTAGAGTGATCAATTAACCTAACATGATGCCTTTGGATAGTGGGAGGAAGCCGGAGAACCCGGAGAGAACACATGCATACACAGGGAGAACATGCAAAATCCACACAAAAGGCCACCCTGATTTGAACGTCCCCCCAAGGCTCAGCCAGCGACCATCTTGCATGTGAGGCTGCGGTACTAACCAACATACCACAGTGTAGCCTGTTTTAACAGTGTGCTTTTCCTAAACTTCCACTATGATGGTAAAAGACTTGCCTGAGCAACATAGAAAGCGACGTAGCATTGCCCTCTAAAATGTATTTTGTTATGTCTTTCAATGACTAACCTTAAGAAAAAGGTATTTTTATTATGTAGCAATGTTGCAGCAAAGGGAGTAAAGAAAAGGAAATAAAATGAATTAAGTTTCTGGAAGGTGGTTCTTGCTGGTGCAGCCAGCGCTTTAGGTACTGCTGCAGATGGATAACTGACAGTACACAACAGAGAAGTTAATCAAATTCTGAAGCCAATGCCTTCTGCATAAATCCCAGTATGTGATGAGTTGGGTGCAACAATGTGCAGGAATTGTACTAGTTTTTAATTAAGTGGCACAGAGATGTTACATCCCTCAAAAAGCTGTAATATCATATGTAATAAGGCTCTAAAAAAACACCCATGTCCTCTAATCGACACATACATCTAATCAACATTTCATGGACACAGGAGTGTGTGTCACAAGGTTGATGTGAATGCCAATTGTGTTGGGGTAGTCATTAATTGATGTCACAATCAATATGTTACTGAAAAAGGTTCATGGACAAACTTCCTGCAGTAATGAATACAAAGCAGTAAAGGACATGGCACTGAAAACCTTTGTTTTGTTTTGGGTATCTTTTCAGTTTTGGTGAAGCACAGAGAACGTCTAAGAGGTAATAAGGTTGATTTATGGTTGTACATATATTTATAATCATCTTAGGGAAGGGTTTCTGTACAAATAATGCCGACCTCAAGGAGAAGGGCTCACATGCAGCCCTCAAAAAAGCAAAAACTTGGAAAGAAAGGCATTAACCTCTTGAATCCTAGGGTTTTTGGAGGTGTAGTTCGCCTGAACAGACCTACCCAAATTAAATCAACAATAACTCTGTAATTTTCAGGTCAATATACATAACCTTGGTCTCAATGGATAGGTAAGACGCTATGGAATATAAATCCAGAAACATTCTGAATGTTAATATGCCATAAATTATCCTCGCCTATTTTTTTTTTTTTTTTTTTTTACACAGATGAAAACATCATGATAGAAATCATTCTGTGCATAAAGATACCACTGCATGCATTCAGCAACTCCTTGACTACAACTGTACAAAGTTTAATAAGAATAGAACAAAGCTCATAGCTTTTATGCAGGTTTTAGTGTGGATAGTACCAGGCGGACTCTCCATTTGGCCACTTGGATACCCAAACTGTGCCAAATTGTGCTGTGTCTGTATTTCCTCCAGAGCTTGTAACACAGTGTATTTGGTTTTTTGTAATTTCTTGGACATGTTTATGGCTTTTATCCTTCGTTCTAAATGAATAAAAAGTCAAAATGAAGCAAAGAAATGAACGCTGTTCGATATTCGATCTTTTCGGTACGGTGCGTAACTGCAGCAAAATGGCAATGATGCTCCTTTGTTTATGCGCAAGCATTTATACCTGACAGATAAAGCCTTGTTCAAGTGAAAGATATCATTGGAAAGCTTGTAAGATGTAGAATTTGACCGAACTTTATTTACACTGCCAAGACCCACAACAAGACAACAAAATAGCTATGAATGGGAGCATATGACATGTTACCGCATGACGCAGTTTCGCAATTATGGATTACTACGCTGTGAGTTTTGGTCGAAGAACAGTGTGGATAGACTGAAAATGACCACAAAAAGGTAAGGAAATAAAAAAATATCACTGTTTCTGAGAATAGCTTTGGGATTTGGTGCTGTATTTGGTGATAAACATGCTATCTGATAAGGCTTGCTGTGATATGTGAAGGTTAGCTTTGCGTTTGTTTGGAGACTGACGTGAGGTGCTTGGCGAATATCTTTTTATGCTTGGTATCATATGAAAGTGCAGCTTTTCTAGTTTCATTTGATACCCAATATGTTGGGGTGGAGTGAACGGATCACGCGTTGTGTTGCATTTTGTTTCGGGTGTTACTGGTTATGGTGGCACTGCTGTTTGTTGCATACGTATTTTAAAGTTGTTATTAAACAAATACTTTGCTGACTAAATGCACTTGGAGAGTTGATTTAGTGGCATTAGGTATTATTCTTTGAGACACATTATAAATAAAATATCCTTACATCACTAAAGTAACTTTTACACACAAGAACTTGTGTTTACACCTGTTGGACCCACAGGTGGGTCCGTTGGGCTTAAGGGGTTAAATGAAGGGGGTGTCCTTTCAGGCAATAATGCATCGTTTGAACATTGTAGGTCACCTAGAAAACATGAAAAAAAAAAAAAAAAAAAAAAAAAAATACCAAGGGTCCATTAAAAAAATGTTAATTGAAAGCTTATTCGCCAGTATATGTTTTTTGGAAAAACAGAGAAGTTGTCTGTGTTTTATCCCCAGACTGGGAATATGTTACACAAAAAAGAGGCTAAAGCTAAAGACTTTGCCTCCGATTCTGGACCAAGAAACTGCTGGTTGAAAGACCACCAATGGCACAAACACAGGAAAAAAGTGTCTACATGTCAGGCAGCTCCACATGTTTTTGATACCAAAGATACAACAGACAGACATGCTTCTAAGTGTTTGTTTAGCACCAGTATAGAACCAGTGCAGTACCATGGATACCTCACCATCCTAGTTCAAATAAGCAATGAGTGACTTAAGCTCAGGCATTTTTTTTTTAAATTTCTACTTGAAAACTTCTTCAAAATCAGCTCCACAACTGTAAAATATTAAAATGAACAACTTTAAGATCTATAGACAGAAGATATTAAGGATTCTGTAATGCATTAAGTGTCCTCATCCTTTTCAAGGACAGGGTGAGAAGTGACAGTTTTTATTGCTGCCTAAACAAAACAATAAACTGTAAATTGCTGATGTTAAAACAATTCTTACAATTTTCAGGTCTGCCTGTGAAACAAATTTGCTGCCACATAAATCAGTACCTTGCCACAAAAAGATCCACTCCTGGGAAGAAGAGGTTAAGGTGCAGGCTTTCAATTTGCTTGACGATTCACACTGCTCTGTCTAATTTTAATCTCTGTCTACAATATTATCCTCTCCTAAATTGGGGCCAACCTGAGGCTAGACGATAGCAAAAAGATGAAATTTGAGTCAAAAATGTATTTCAAAACATTAGGAGCTACAGCTATTGAGAAAGACTTTTAGGACATGAAATACCAAAATTTATAATTTTGCATCTGCCATAATTAAAACAAAATGTACTAACTTTTACAGGATTTTCCATCAAAGCCCAGGCTGTAGCCAGTACGACAGCGGCAGGTTCTTGACTTGTAACTTCCGCTTAGAAGACAAATGTGGGAACACCCTCCTGGTTTTCTATATGAATCCAGTTCACATGCATGACTCCTGACTGTGGACAAAATAAAAAGGAATTATAATTTCAGTGATTTTTTTTTTTGGTCAGTTAGTGACTAAAGAGTGAATTGTCATAGTTAATTACACATACTTGCACATGTTTGCTTCATGGAAAATGTCCTTTACCTTTTGGCTGAGTGAGTTTGTGGTAAACACGCAGAGCTCTAGCATTCCCCAGGCTGGCAAGTGTCCTGCTGTCTGCTGTGATGTTGAACCTGTGCACCTGCAGCAGTTTTACAGTGGAACTCCCTTTGGAAAGGTCAGAGTGGATAGCATAGAGGTAGTCCTCAAACACAGCTAATGCATATATGTACGACACCTGAAAAACAAAACAAAAAACAAAAGAAAAAATCCATGGTGCCTTTCTTTTACACCTTACTCAAAACCAAACACAAGTCAAACCACAAGTGGAGCAGGAAGACAATAACAAAACTGAATCAATGAGCACTTTTATTTTTCAACATGCATAAAGCATTAGAGGGGGGTGGGTGAGAGATGGTGGTGTGGCTCTGTGGTACATCTGGTAGCCCATACAGGGTCAAAAGCCTGAATCCACTGGGAGGCCACTGGCCCAGACACAACAGCCTCCATGCTACATTTAGCAGGCTGACACCCACACAAAGCGACATGGCTGGATGAGCTATGTTCACAGGAAGTACACCTAAGCTCAGTGGCCCACACCTTAATATCAGGGGCACCAGGAAACATGCATCACAATAACTAAATAAATAAATAAATAAACAAAACCACTCAACCATCTCTCTCTGTCCTCTGTCTCTATGGAATTTGGCTTCAAAACCACTTTAAAACAAACAACTCAAAAGAAATGTATATACTTTAGTCAGTGCACATTTATTAGGCCGTATCTGATATTTTCTGCAACAAATGTGTAATAGAATTAATCTAACCAGATCAAACTAATAAAGAAGGAAAAACATTCAAACGTCAGATGGGTGATACTGATGATTAAGAAGCTAACTGTGTTTGCCTAATGGAATTTTTGCTTTGTGTCAACATGGCTGAAAGATGTTTTCTGTAAAATGACTTAAGTAAGAATAGTTTAGTTAGAACAGCAATAATAAAGATATTACATATGATCAATCCAAAGCCTCACTGCCTCTCAGAATTAAAGTTTTGTCCTTGCCAAAATAGTCTAAGTAAATGGTGCATATTAACTTTGGTAAATAAAAAAAATGTTTTTTTTATGTATGAAAACTATGTATGGAAATTTAAATAAAATATGTACTAGAAATGATCTGCATTTGGGTAAATCTGATGCAGTCAGTAAGACTGAGCAAAAAACAGCTGCTTCTAATCACCAATTATTCTGACTATAAAGGTTATATATTTCCCTGGTTCCATAAAGGACCACACTGTGTGAAACACAGAAAGCTTTTCAATGATATCTATAATGCAGATGGAATAATGTTAAAATCTTCTCTCTAATGAGGGCACAAGCTAATGAAGCAAGGCAATATCATGTAGGGAACACCTGCATACACAATAAGGTGCTTGATATGTATGTTTTTCCTCATAAAGGGTGAGTATCTAATTCATGCTGGTTGAAAGGGCCTTTTAATGAATAACCATAATTTGGAATGAAAGGCTTTAAAGAAAGTGTAGTACAGGAGAGAGACTATTGATATGCTCATTTCGAAGACAGCTCCACATGTGTCTCAGCTTCATGTTAATAAGCCATCAAGGTTTTGAAAGACCTTTTCAATAAAAACGAAGAGTGAATTTTAACACCAGGCATTGAATTATGTACCACCTGTCTTGCAGCATGGTGGCCTAATTTTCTCAATTAGAGAATTAACCAAGAATCACTGTCCCCCAGCCTCATGTCATAATTTGAGTTTCTCAAATGAAGAGGATGACTGCTCATCAGGGAAGTCATTGATATTAGATAATAACTATTTCTCACAGTGTGGAGTCGGATCTTCCAGGTAAATGTGATACTTACTTGGCTCCCATGGATGATGTTGTGCCTGTTCCTGCCGTTGTAATCCACCACATCAATGTATTCCAGGTAGGCATCCACCCAATACACCAGCTTCTTGACCACATCCAGAGCCACAGCAGTTGGCTGCTCGATTACATAATCTACCAGCCGGGTCCGGTTGGTGCCGTCCATGTTACAGCGCTCGACCTTGGCCACATTCCCGTAGTCAGTGAAGAACAGCATCCTGTGGAGGCAGCCAGTGTTTACATGAGTAAATGCCATACATATATATATATATATATATATATATATACACACACACTCACATATATATACATATATATATATATATATGAAACAAATATTTATTGGACTTAAAAATCCTGCTGCTATATTTTTTTCAAGTTATATGTCATTAAATGCTAAATTTGATCTATCTGAGCTAATTTACAATGCACACTATGCAAAATGTACCTAAAAAGCTATGCATACGCTGGTACCGGTGGTCCTACTCAGTCATACCTTTGAGACTAGTAGAAATATGTGAAAAAGAAAGAAATAATTCTTTTTTTCCCCTCATATTTTCAGTTTGAAACATTTTTGAGCTGAGATGTTTGTGCAGAGACTGTATAGATACCAGCCAATCACAGTGTGTGAGGACTGTGAAAAAATGGTAAGCCATAGTATGTGTGCTTGTAGAGCTGTGTACTATATCAGAGGTCTTGAGCAATAGTTAAAGGCTTTCTGCAGGTTTTTCTTCTGACATTGGCCGATTTTTCTCTCATTTCCAATTCAGTCCTCGTACATGTTGCTTTTCAGAAAAAAAATGGTGCTGTTTAAGCCAAAAAACATGGAATCATGAATCATCCAAGCATAAAAAAAGATACCAAACTCAAGGAGGGTAAGGACAACTTAGAAAATAACTCATTTTAAAGACTTTTTTTTCTTTTTTTTTATTGTGTATTTTTTGTTACTGGCAGCCTGGTGCAAGTCACCTAAATTGTTCCAATTTTCTTAGTTGCTTTTATAATAAATGCCAAAGATTTGAGGAGTGTGGAAGTGTGGAACAGCATTTTCACATCAACAAAATAATTCCCAAAGAGTTACTAGAAGAAAATATGGCAAATCTTAGCTTAGACGTTGTCCTTACAAAACTGGACAATGGCAGGACAAAAAAAAAAAAATAAAATAATAATAATAATAATAGTAATAATAATCAGCAAACAAACAGTATTTGGATGATGTAATTTTTTTAGAAATGAGCAAAGAGTGGACACAGGACCTGACAGATGCATGTGAACATAACTGAGTAATCTGTTTGTTGAAGCCTCCTCAGAAAAAATCTCTATGGAGGGACAAAGTGTGAAAATAAGTGGCAACAGGTCTTATGGACTGACAAATCATCCCCAGAGCTCAAACATCAACATTATTGAGCGTGGGATCATCCTGACAGAGAATGGAAAAAAAAGCAGCCAACATTCAAAGAGCTTTGGAAGGGCCTTCAGGAAGCCAAGAGACATATTCTTTAAGACTATTGACAAGATCTGGGATCAAACTGTGTTAAAGAATAAAAATTATCATAGCTAATATTTACTTTCAAGCTTTTTTAGTTTTGTACAGACTTTTTTGACCTCACATTGTCACAATCAGAAGCAGCTCAAGACTTTAGCACATGTATGAATGTTTTACACCTCATGCTTAAAGTAACATGACGATGCAACTGACAATATAACACAAAATAAGAAATATAAAGAAATGTGCCTAAAGATGAACCAAAGCACAAAAACTGACATATTAAGTGATTTTCTAGTCTAGATTTGTCCAGTCAGACTGTCTTTCCGATAGATGTTCCACAGCCTCGAGGCAAGTGTAATAAAGGCAGCATTTTCCAGTCTCTGAGGTAATTTTAGAACGTTTAAGGCATGTTGCATGGAACCTTGAAGTTGTTGAAGACACAGTGACTGACAATGTGTGATGCACAGAGGAGCCAAGGCACTTAGTACCTCAAAATCACAAGAACTGTTGGGAAATCAATTTGCAAAAGCTGCAGAAGCAACTAAAAGACATGAAAATGGATGCAATACACAGTGAAATTCCTTCCCTACTATAAATGCCGAATAATTTCAGATAATAACTGAAACATCTTCTTCACTAAAGTAAAGTTCGCATACACTGTCACTTGTAGTATTTAAAACTGCTCAGGTCTGCACATTTATTCATTAACATGGAAGACTTGCCACAACGTCTTGCTGGGTTTCTGTGAGCACAGAACTCCAATAGTTTGGAGGATAACAAGCTACAGCGAGAGAACGATAGGAAGCCGACTTAATCTGCACAAGTCAAGTCAGGGGAGAGATGAGCTGCCCTTTGAACTCTAGACCCGGCTGTGCAGAGAAAGTGTCTGCGTCAGCAAGGAGCTTAGCTCCCCAAACAGGTGCACCTCCACGTGGCATATCAATGATCGCTTGCTGGGATTAAGATGGTGCTGATGCTGTTCTTCTGTATTCCACAGTTTCAACAAAGTCCACAGTGGATTCTAGAAATGAGCCCCCATGATAAAATAAACTGTATGGCAGCAGTAAGAAATAATAAAGACACTTGCATCACAGTGAATTAAAGCACTGCATGAACTGTGTTACAACTGACAATATGAGCTAACTGTGTTTACTATACGAGGCTGGATTGTGCTAATTATAAGGAATTCTATGCAGTATAGCAGGACTTTTCTGAATGGCTTTGCACAGTTTAGTAATGAAATTCACTCCAAAAGTAAATAACTACAGATGCTCTTTGACAAAAAGTCAAAGACTGAGAAAATTCCTTCCTCTTCAATTAAAATTTGATCATCATCTTAACTGTAAAATGTTTTCCAATACAATCCAAGAGCAGTTTGCTTTCATCAAGCCCAGCAGCAGTTTGAAGGGTTTTAGGATCGTTGTCTGTAAGATTTGTCAGTGGGTTTTGTAGCAGTGATGCTAAGATAAGAACCTCAGTGACTGCAGAGCCCTGACTTCCTGTAGCGGCATTAGAAAGAGACCTTAAGTGGTCTTGAATTAAATGCCTTGACAGCTATTAAAATGGATATTATAATGCAATGTTTTTTAGACATTCACTTCAGCAAGATAAACGTACATTTTAATGTGATAAACCATTCCTGTGTTAGTAACTTTGCAGTCGATTGTGGAATATCGACTCATACTCATCCTCAATAATGAGTACAAAATATATATCAGCATGATAAGTTTCTGTTTTCCACTTATTTTTCCATCTGTCATCATCATGTCCAACTTTGAACTAGCTCAGTCTTATGATCAGATGTCTGCCAGTCTTTTTCTTTCCCATCTGTGAAAATAAACTTTAACAAAAAAAAAAAAAAAAAAAAACTACTGGCATGAATCCTTATCTTGGCAGTAATTATGTTTTTATCTAAATGTATTAATCACTCAGCAGGAATCACTCAGAGGTGCAAAGCAAAAGTAAAATCTTACTTTTTTCAAAGAAACGAACATATTATGCTTCATGATCAAAGTTCCCTCACCTGCACCTTTTCCTGTCGTAGCAGCATAGACTCATAGGACACTTCTGTTCTACTGCAAATTTTTATTTATTTATTTTTTTTTGCTGATACACATAGCAAACCATCAATCAAACTCTCCTCTCTTTAAAGAAAAGGAAAGGTTGTCCATCAAACCGCTTTCCCTATATAGAAAAGTTAAAATGCCGTATCCAATAATAAGAGAGGCAGGGAGACATCAAAAGAGTCAAACGAGAATAAAAAATGGAGTGCCAAACCAGGGCATATTCTATAAACGCTGTTCCTCGTGCTGTGCTGCTATCTAACACCTCCCTCATTTCTTTTGTTTTCACTCCATTGCTTCAGGCTGACAGACCTCTCTCAGGCCCACTTCTGCAGAAACAGCTGTACCTATTTCTCACCAATTAGAGTCAGGAGGAGTGCTCAGAAAACGTCTGTGGCTTATAGTCAATCTAGCCAGTAGCCTGCAAATCCATCTCCCAGCAGAAGCTCCATCTATGGTGCGATCAGGTGTGATTACAGCCTGATCACTTATAAACCATGTTGACTTAGATTCAAAGTAATTTTTACCATCAGCCGAAGTAGATTCCAGTGGCTGACCTGTTTTTAATGAGAACAGAGAGATGCAGCTAACCAAGGCAAACCTGGCCCTGCCATTAAAACACCCTAACAGCAAATTATTTTTGATCAGGCACATGTACTTCATGGTAGCCCCAGTTGTTGGCACACAGAAAGAAGGGATGGGGTTCTGCTTTAAGCCTCAGATTAAATTTGCTGCGTGTTAAAACGTCATTTTTATATAGTATTGTTTTGGCTCTAGGGATGATGGTCATGAGTAACAAGGCTCAGAGCAGGAAAATATCTCAGTTGTAACTAAGGTCTGGATACAAACATTAATTTACTACAAGAACTAGAACAAATTATATCTTTTTAGAACAGGTGTGCCAATGTTATTAGCCGTGTAACAAACCCCCAAATCTTCCTCCTAATAAGAAGGTTATTAAAATCAGCTTTGATTTTCACTTCTAATCATTGTGCTCTAGCAATATAATAGGTCTGCTATTACTTCCTTCCTTTAAAAAAAAAAAAAACTGATAATAGGTTCATATTTTGCTACAGCTGATGCATAGAGTTTATTTAAACGATTTTCTGTTTTTCTGCACTCTGACATAGGAAGCTGCTAGGAATCCAACTAAATAAACTGTGATCTGAGAGGCTGTCAGCCACATGCTATTAATGCTGGTTGTCACTAAGAGTAAAACCTCTTTTCCCCCATGGTTGCTCAGCTCTTTTTGCAATCTGAAAAGACAAAAGTTCTGTAATGGAAAGTCCTGCAGGGACACTTTCTTCTGCGGGGTGTGGAGTTAAATTGGTGAATATACACTGGTTCAGAAGGTACAGGATCTCTGAAGCATCACCCACTAACCACCAAATTACAGACGTAACAGGAAAGAGGGTTGAGTGGAAGAACAAGGAATTATTTGATTCCTCTTTCTTATCAATAACGAAAGAATTCATTTTGGTTTCAGTGATTTTTTTTTCCTTCTTTCTTTGCAAAAACATTAAAGAAATTATGGTAATAAAAAAGATGTCCACATGGAGCTGTGTGGTATCTACAGTGTACTTACCCCATGAGAGGATCCAGAGCTATTCCTTTAGGATTGTGTAGGTCCAGCTGAAGGATAGTAACACATGTGTCTCCACCACGGTTGCAGACAAAGATCTTATCGGTGACACGATCAACAAAATAGAAGTTTCCTGTTAGCCAGTCAATGGCCATCTGCTCCACGTCTGCAAATAAAATCAAGGAAAACAATTAAAGTTTAATTTAATTATAAAGTTTCTATAATACATCAATAAAAACCAAAAGGAATTAAATTCATGATAGAACAAAGACAGAAGGAGTTCTACATACACTTTCATTCTTGAATGAAACTCCAAAAATACTTCAAATGCAATTCATCTGTATCTGCCTGACAGTTCTCTAAAACTTAATAGCCTCATTCGACTTATTTTTCAGAAATTCCAAACACTCCCTTGAGAGACACAATCATTGCATCTTTCACCAGGTAAAAAAAGTTGGAAGGAAAAGTGAACCAAGTTTGATGTATGAAATTAGTGCGGTACTCCTTTAAATTTTCTATTGGCCACTGAGAAGCCTGACTCCCTGTCAGGATTTCATCATTCATTTGTCTAAGCTGACAACTCTGATGCAGATGTTTTGTGACAAAAGCTTCAGACTTTGTCTGACTAAAAGGGACTAATATTGATTGAGAGTCATGCAAATTTAATGTAAATATGCTTGATGTTTGTGATAGCCAGTACTAGATAAGGATTAAGGAGCATTTTGAGGTAGCAGATCTCATGCTGCCTGCAGGCATGAGTGACAGCTGTAGGATAAAGGTGAGTGCCAAAACTGCTGAGGCCAACCTGGCCTAAACTGTGCAGATAATGAGGAGATAGAGACAGCTTGCAGGTAAGAGTGAGAGCAAAATAACAGTGAGCCATTGTGTGTGTGTGTGTCTGTGTGAGAGAGAGCGCTGGGTGATGTGTAGCTCTGCTGAGAAATGAAGATGCTATGTTGTCCTATTTTTTTTTTTATGTAAGTGGGAGTGCTCGCCATTTGAGACCAGACGGTCAAATCCATCAGAAGAGCGAGGACAAGGTAGGACAATGCAACAGAAGGGATTTGCAAACTGAAATAAACATACGTTGCAAACTTTGTTGTGTTCTTATTTCTTGCTCCCGTGTGAATCCACGCAGATTTCGTGTTACAGCGCAGCGGAGTTGCCCAGAGGACTCTGTGGAAAGGGCCCAGCATACACTTTCCTGGCTGTGCTGGAAATCTAATGCCAGTGTTCCATTTACACTTGGAGACCTCAGGGGCTGAAGGCCTGTCCCATTTAGGTGGGTGATGACAATCCGATCTGGGCCACCAATGAGAAGTATCGGATGGGTGTCACTTGGATCTACAATGAGAAAAAAAAAAAAAAAAAAAATCATAGAAGACATATTATTTTTTTATGTCAGTAGCACAATTTTCACTCCAAACGTCATCGTCTCCCATTCAAATCATCACATATAGATACTTGGTCTTTATTTAATGTGAGGGCCTTAAGAGACTTATAAAAAATTAACTTTTCAATATAAGTCTCACAATGTGAGAACAGAACATCAGACTGTAAGAAAATGTTTGCAGTGATGACTGTCACAGGGCTTGTCACCGAGGTAACCAAGAAATCTCATGCAGAGTGCAGGAGTTTTCTTTCTCACATGAGGTTTACATTTGTCAGAGAAGACAAAAAATGGAGATATTATCTAAAACAGAATCTAGTAGTTTGGATGCCTAAAATAAAAAGTAGTTGGAAAATAATAAGTTTTAATCCTCCACTGTCCCTCCAACCTTTTCTCTTTTTTAATCTAGCAGCATGCATGTATGGTGCATGCAAGTGAAAATATTATATGTTAATAATTATACAAGTGTTTTTGTTTTACTTTTTTATTTTTACTTTATTAATCCAAATTGGGAAATTAGTCTTTCTATCGTACCCATCTCTAGGTTTCTTAGAGAGCAGTGGGCTGTCATGTGTTAGTGCCCAGGTAACAGTTTGGTAGTTAAAGGTCTCTAGCTGACAAGTGACAGCGTGCTGCAATGAACCCTTTTTTGCAGTAACACATATATTTGCTGAAATTATCAAGGGGTTATTTGATGTTTAGTAAAGTTAACGTTCCAAATCTTTTATGAACTGTTCATAACAGTTATTGCATTCTTATTTACACTGTGCAACATATTTGTAGGTTTATGCAGTATTTTCTTTTTACTACAATAATTAGCTGCCTTGGTATTATTAAAAACACTTTTACAGTGTTATTTTTAATGTTTGTTTTTACCCCTTACTCAAAGGGTAAGTGCACTTTTGCATGTGTGCAGTAACTTAGTCACAGAGTATATAATTGTAGTAATTTGCTTTCAGGCTATATGAGCAATTCTTGCTCAGCTTGTGCAGCCATCCATTCATTCTTCTAGTTAAGAAAAGCAAATCACGCACTGATTTATCCTCTAGTAACATTCATGATTTGCTCTCCAAGAATTACTTTTGGATATCCATAATTTCAAAACCAGTATGTCATTTTTGTGTAACAAATGACTGTTTTGTGTAATAATAGCTAGAGTCCATTCTAAAAAACAAAATAAAATAAAATAGGATAAAAATAAATAAATAAAAATGTGATTTTAAATAACCCAGTTGGGTAAATTATGCTCCTCAATAAAAAGAAGAATGTTGAGTGAATGTTGAGTGAGATGGTTGCATGGTAGAAAACAGTGTGCACAGTGTATGACTTATTAATACTTATCAATCCTTGTAAAGTACTAACTTGAATTAATTTATGTACACTGAACTGGAGATTATGGGTTTCCTGAACAGGAATGTTTGTCCTATGAAGGGCATATCAGTTTGCATTTGAGTCTTTTTCTTTTTATTTATCTATTTTTTATTAAGTTATTTCTAAATTATCTGTGAACTACATAAAAACATAATTTTCCATTGAAATTGATGTAATTAGAGAAAACCCTTTACCATTACAATTAGTCTACAATTTACCTAAAACAATGGAAAACGCCATACTAGTTCAAGCTCAAGTTTTCCTGAATGGATTCATCTGAACTAACCAAAAAAACTGTGAAACAAAAGATCAACACAGCTAGCAGATTGGACTTTTTCCCAGGCCCATCCTTCCACGATAGATTGTGGTGGTAAAACTGAAATAAGCTGCTTTATGGGTTTAATTGACCGTGCACATTCTCTGACATCAGGTTCACCCTCTTAAAAGGGCCCTTATTTATCCCAATCTTCCACACAAGTTCAAGTCAAGGGCTGCTCTCCTAATATGGGCAATAAATCAGAAAGTCTGGTCACATAACTGCTAGTGCATGACTCAGACCCACACACTTTTCTCCCACAGTAGGGGGTAGATTCAGTTTTGCCCAGACACTTTGATAGAGGTCTGCGCAAACGCTGCAGAAGGTCAGCAGTGTTCTACATTTTTCTTATTGTCAGAAAGTGCAATAAAAAAAACAACAACAGCAGCAGCAGCAACACCAATGATAAATTGATAGGACTAACAAGCATGGGGTGGGCGATGCCTAATATAACTTTCTGTGTGTTTAGATTTCTATTCTTGACTAAAAAAAGAAAACATTACCACACACAAAAAAAAGACAAAGTTCACACATTACAGACTGACAATCCATGTTTCTCAGTCAAAATAAACATTTGTACTTTGGTTTAGTTTGATATCGTATGTCCATTTACAATCACATGTGAAACAACAGTTGTGCTCGCTGTGAAAAAAAAAAAAAAAAAAACATAAAAAGGAATAATAATGGGACAGACAGGAAAGGAAAAATGTAGATGGATGGATGGATGATCCATTGATCGATCCACACCACCATGATCTACAGCAGGGACATCAGAATGTCATTTGGACTTGCAAAATGCAACTGAATGTGAACAAAGGGAGGAAAAGAAGACTATACATAGGGCATTGTGCTGCCAGGAGAAAGAATAGCAGATGTTGAGGAGAGCTACAAGTATCTTGGAATATCACAGGCAAATGGCAACCATGAAGGGGCCACAAAGGAAGCTGTAATAGTCAAATATCTGCAAAAGGTAAGGGGAGTCCTGAGAAGTCAGCTCAATGTTAAGAACAAGATCCAGGCAGTTAGGCCTAGTTAGGGCAGAGGACTAGTGAGCATCAGAGCCATTATCCAACATGGTGGCTTCAAGCTCATCCAAGCTCCACAAAGACATCAGGTAGATGGCCCCAAGGTATAAGGCACTTTGTGAATGTCTCAGGCAGTGGTCACTGCAAAGAAGCTTGAGGAATCATCATGGAAGGAAAAACCCTGCAAAGGGCTGGACTAAAGGACAGCACAGAGGCACTAATCATGGCAGCACGGGAGCAAGCCTTGAGTACCAGGAGCAATAGAGGGCCCAGATCTGCCAGGACCCCAGGTGCAGGCTGTGCAAAGAGGCCTGTGAAACAGTCCAGCACATAACAGCAGTGTAAGATACTGGCAGAAAAAGAAAAGATGGAATGCCATAACCAAGTAGCCTGCATAGTGTACAGAATCATCAGAGCAAAATATGGACTGAAGACCCTTGGGTCACAATGGGAAACACCACCCAAGGTGGTGGAGAATGCAAGAGCTATGGTCCTGTGGGACTTACGGGTGCGGGACCGATAAAATGGTGATGGCCAAACAACTGGACATTGTGGTCAGTCAATCATCAATCAGTCTTTATTTATAGAGCACTTTTCATACATAAATGCAGCACAAAGTGCTTTCCATGGTTAAAACAATGCCCCCCCAACCCCAACCACACACACACACACACACACACACACACACACACACCACCTCCTCCCTCCCCGTGTCCTCTCACATACCAGTATGTACAAGCAAGCATATACATACACATACACACACACACACACACACACACACATACTTGCTCATTTTAAAAGACTAATTTGATAATGTGAGGTTGAGCACAGATGAGCCAGGTAAGGAAACACTATCACAGGGTCATGCTTAAGCAGCAAAGGAAAGCTGGTGGATTGATTTAGCCATTCTGAATGATGCCAATATCAGGAAAAAGGAACATGAGAATCTGGACAAAAACTCCAGGAAGAGCTGAAAAAGCCTGGAAAGTGGAGGCAACAATAGTACACATGGTCATAAGAGCACTCATCTCAGCCCAGAAGAGCACAGTCCAAGGAAAAGCTAAGATATTGCACAGGACCCTGCAAAAGAAATTAATAGATATTGATTTTTGGTCTCCTCCAAAACACCTGCCAATAAATACAGGTGAAACTCAAAAAAATTAGAATATAATGCAAAATTTAATTTATTTCAGTAATTCAACTTAAAAGGGAAAACTAATATATTGCAATGCTTCATAGATTTTCTACAGGGTTCAGGTCAGGAGAGTTTGCTGGCCAATCAAGCACAGTCATCCCTTGGCCATTGAACCAGGTTTGATTCTTTTAGCAGTGTGGGCAGGTGCCAAGTCAGCATCTCCAAAAAGCTTTTCTGCTAAAGGAAGCATTAAGTTCTCAACAATCTCCTGGTAGACGGCTGCGTTGACTCTGGACTTAATAAAGCATAGTGGACCAACACTGGCAGATGTCATGGCTCCCCAAATCATCACAGACCGTTGAAAATTCACGCTGAACTTTAAGTGTCTTGAAATGAGACCCTCTCCATTTTACCTCCAGACTCTGGAACCTTAATTTCCAAATGAGATGTAAAATTTGCTCATCAGAAAAGAGCACTTTAGACCACTGCTCAACAGACCAGTTCATTTCTTTTTTTAAGCCCAGGAAAGACACTTCTGACATCGTGTTTTGTTCAGGAGTAGCTTGACAAAAGGAATACAACATTTGACAAAAGGAATACAACATTTGACAAGAGGAATACGACATTTGAAGCCCACGTCCAGGATCTATCTGTGTGTGGTGGCTCTTGAAGCACTAACTCCAGCCTCAGTCCACTCCTTGTGAAGCTCCCCCACATGAATGTCCGTTTCCGGATGATCCTCTCCAGGTTGCGGTCATCCCTGCTGGCTGTAAACCTTTTTCTTCCACATTTTTCACATCCACTCAACTTTTTATTAATGTGCTTTGATACAGCACTTTGAGAGCATCCCATTTCATTTGCAGTTACCTTTTGAGGCTTTCCATCCTTGTGGAGGGTGTCATTGATGGTTTTCTGCACAACTGTCAGGTCAGCAACCTTCCCCATGATTGTGAATTCTACTTTAATAGACTGAGAGACTATTTAAATGCTCATGGGTCCTTTACTGGTGTTTTGGATTAATTAGCTGATTACAGTGTGGCACTCAGAGGCTAAAACACTGAATTTTTTTTTACAATATTCAAATTTTCTGAGATTTAGATTTTTGGCTTTTCATAAGCTGTAAGCCATAATTATCAAAATTATAACACAAATATCTCACTTTGCATATAATGATTCTATAATAACATTAGTTTACCTGTCTAAGTTAAATTACTAAAATATATTAAGTTTTGTGAGATAGTCAATGTTTTTTAGTGTCACTTTTATATTTAGCATAATTTGTGAAAATATTAGCAACATGAAATTTCCTTTAACTTAGATCCTGTGAGGATTCAAACTAGTTAAAACCCTCAAATTAATCAAAAAGTTTACTTTCCACTTCAATTTAAATCAATTGGGAAGATATTACATCAAGACTACACCACTGAAAGAAAATGTTTAGTAGCGAGTTTTAGCTTCAGTTTTACTCTCAATACATTAAAATCTTTTTCATACACTGCTGCTGCTCCTCATCTTCTGGCCTCACAGCTCTATCACAAATTTATATTCATGAGCTTTTACAGCTAATGGTAACCCCATAGTTATGCTCCTACCACTATCACTCTCTCCTAAATTAATATTAATGCATGTGCGCAATGGGTTCAGTTAAGTTTATGGGTAATCATGTTTAGTTTATTCCTGGTAGGACACCAGTCACAGTGATTAAAAGCCACAACAGTCTTGTTTTCCCCAATAAGGTGTATTGGGCCTCCAGCTTTTTTCAACCCATATTTGAAAGCAGTGACAACACCTTTAAAAAGAATCTTGATGGTGATGATTCTATGCCTGAATACAGTCCACAGCTGATAAACCTTTTTAATTCAAAATGTTTTTTGGGGAGGGTGTTTTACTTTTACAATTAGATTGTTTTACTCATGGGATCATATTTACAATAGAACTAACATCAGGCATTGACATAAATCAAGGTGATGCGCAGCATTGTCCCTGTACAAAATATTCCAGACTGCACCCACTTAAAATCTCATGCTCATTAATTTTATCATTATCCCAGTTTGACCACATCTACCCAGTGATGGATGTGGTCATTTCTAAACCACATTAATCTTGCCCTACCATCTCAAGGCATTGATAAGCTGGATTCCCACTCCGGTTGAACAAAACTACCCTGTTTATTATTAGAAGTGAAACATACACACTATGCAGATTCCTATGACTTGCCATGCAAGTGTGTTACTCACCTTGTTTGGCTTTGCAAGATATCCTGTCAGGCTGCAGGATGTATCCCTCTGTGCAGCTGCATCTGTATGACCCGTAGGTGTTCGTGCAGGTTTGGCTGCATGCACCGTACATGGCGCATTCATCATGATCTTATGGAAAAAGAAAGAAAGTCATTTGTAACAAATTAGGTGTGCTCAAACATGACCCAAATACATAAAGTATACTTAATGTGGCCTCACTCCGGCACCTCCAGCATAATTACTTTTATAACCAATGAGCTTTCTTTGGGGTTGCTGTACCTTATGAACTGCTTTTTCTCAAATCCCCCCTGCCTGTATCAAATTCAGAAAGAGGGGTTATTTTCTTAAACCTCTTCCATCAGCATAGTCATGCAATTTTATCCATACTACTGGTATGGGGCATATGCAAAGTCCTACTAGCTGTCAGAAACCTGGCCTGTGGCAAGTGTGAAGAGCTTTAAAGGAGAAAGACACACTGAGAAGCTGTGTTATATAAACAATATGTGAATCAATGTGTGCTTGCTGGTGGTGACATTCACTGTGCACGAGACCCTGCTTGCAGACAGATGGTTCTCATATAGCCTGAAACTCCCGCCTATTCATCTGAAAGACGCCTGGCCGAGGGCAAAAGGAGAGATTGGTGTTGGAGGCGGCCCCCACCGGTGCGACGGAATCTTACCTCTGCAGCTCGTTCCGTCCTCGCCGACCTCGAAGCCGTCGGCGCAGAAACAGAAGGTGCCGTTTCTTGTCATGACACAGCCATAGCGGCACCGGAGCTCGTGGCAGGCTGACAGGAGCTCTGCAGGGAGAGTGAGAAAGAAGATTATGGAAAAATAAATGGTAGGGTTGGTGGAAAGGGAAATTTCTTTTGTTTTGATTTGATTTTCCTCTGTTGTGGCAATTTTCTTCTCACTTGTTCCCTTGTCATCTAGCAAAAACATCCCAACTTACGACTACAGGATTAACATTGTTCTCAGACAAAAATCTCCAGATCACTACATGGAAATACATTACAGAATTTTTGGGGTTTTTTTGTTTCTTTTTTCTCTCTTTTTTTGTATGTAAATGTCAAAAATGAAATCAATACTGGAAAGAAACTGAAAAATAGCAGAGAGAAATGTCACTCTTTGTGAATGTCAAATGGTATTGGCAGGTAGTCAGAAAATCTGCTACAGAAAAACTTCAGCAACGCTAAACTGTAGGCTTTAAAGCCATGTAAGGATCAAAGTTAAGATTTATAACTAACAATGCATTATTGAATCCTCAACTGACAAACTGATTGACGAAGTTGCAGCCCTCAGGAAGTTCCAACACTGTCATTTCCCATGCCTTTTCAGTGAATAGTAAAAGGGAATAATGTTCTGTAAAGCACAAGAGGATCTAATTGCAGTGTGATTAATGTTCAGCAGAATAAAATGAAAGAGTGGAACAAATGAAAGAACAGCACTCAAAACAAAGCTTGAGCAGTGCAGAGACTGAAATGTCACTGCTGAACTTTAATTAATGTCAGCTAACAACTCAAAAGATACCGTAAACCCTTGCATTGATTGTCCATGCTTTTTCTGTTCTAACCATCTCAAGTTGATTTTAATGAAATGCTGCAGCAGTAGACCAAATCATTTCTTGACAGGGTGTATTTATGCTCAACAGCAAAGTGGGGAATGAATGAAAATCAAGGCTTCTGTTATTACTTTGTGAATAAGACTTTGGTTTTGATTTTTAGGGGCTGGAATTATGTGATGTCAGTGGATAACATGTTCGAAACACACACTGAATGATTGAAACACATGAAAATGAATGGCTTGGAAGAATTTTTTGAGTGAGTCATATATAAATATAAGTGGTTTTTTAAGGCCAATTTGTTGACTGATAATATTAGAGCTATTTTGATAGTCTGTGCTGGACCATTATCTTCTACAGGGTGTAAACCTCTCCCGGCCCAATGGCAGCTGCGTCAGGCTTTAGATTCCCGTGACTCTGAACAGGATATGGTTAAATAGTCTAGAAAACAAAGTCAAGAAAAATTCAAAGCTTGGCATGAAACATTCATAGTTCCCACAGCTACACAACGATGCTTTGTTGTTGTTGTTGACCTGTCTTAAGATGTCAACCAGCAACGTTAATAAATCCACAATTGAAATTAGTCTAAATTTGAACTCCTCTAAAGCGTGACAATACATTTATTGATATCACTTAACACCCTCTGAGATGGAACAAGATGGGAGAACTTTATGTGCATTAGGTTTTCAAAGCCTTCAGAGGTTTTGACAGACAGGCAGTTGAATGTGGAATGACAGTGTTTTCATTTTGGGGAAAACAAGCAAACACTGGTGCACAGATACACTCAATGTCCAGTAGCCTTCAGACCACAGTGGCCTGTTAAGTGGTTTTCTTTAGAAAAACAATTCAACAGCAATTAACTAAAGGTTGTACTTGTAAGGGACTATAGAAACAAATTATAAGATGGTCCTGTTCTGTGCATAAAAGATATGCTGTTAACATAAATTTTTTCATAGCTATTCTACATTATTTTAGAAGAGTGCAACTGTCGGGTAGACGTATTGCTGAACAGTCAATGCGTTTATTGTAAATTGGCAAGTTAAGTTTTGACATAACAGCCAGAATAATAATAAGTACTGTTGTAGCAATAACACAAAATGAGCAATGCATCAAAAAACATATACTTTTTGTTTTAAGAAACATATTTCATAAAACACTACTTTTAAAAATGGCTTTGTGTAAATACAAGCAATTTTTGTTTTGCTTTCATTTTTCTATTAGTGAATACAGAAAGCCCCCTCCTCTTTGTTTTCTTTAAATAAATGAACTCCTTATGTGCATGAATGAAGATTTTGACTCACAGCTCTGCATGGTGCCTCAACTGAGCATGAGTGAAAATGGAAAGCCGTGTATTGCTATACTATTCATGCTGTGCTATTAGTAATCACGGAAACGTTCAACCGTTATAAATTTTTTTTCAAGATGAAGTGGCTGTTATGTGTTTTTCGTGTTTTCAAAGCAAATATTTTATTAGGCAGTCTGGGATTTTATTACTCACTGACAGCTGGAATCGCCCCATGTTTACTCTTTATCAGATCAAAAATGTTAAAGTTTAAACACTTGGTTGACCTAAAAACAGTCCAAATTATGCATAGAGCAAAAAGCCTAAAAGTTACCCACCATATTCTGAATTTGTTTCTAAATTTATCAAAACCATCATGAACAGAAAGGCAGAAAGGAACCCACATGTTCAAGAAACTGCTGTGAAGACTAATGCAAAATATCAATGCATTAAGGGAGAGGCTAGTGTGGGGGAAAAAAAACTGTGTTCAGTGGCACTCTGATGGTAAGCTGTTTAATTTCAGACACACTGGAAAAAAGAGAACAAATCATAATACTACTATCAGCATGAAGGAGCACGATTGTTATGCTAAATTGCGCTATTGTCCTTTTTCCAGAAAATAATGTTTTACTGAAACTATAAAGATCTATTTTGTTCTTATCCATCTACCCATTGTTAAAAAAGCAAAAACAAAACAAAAAAAAAAAAACACCCTTCTGTTTTGCCAATGCGATTTTTAATAAACTTGAACAGCAGGGTTTTCTCCTATCCTTTACATATCATATGCCAAGATGTCCCTTAGATGCTTATTAATTACCCTGGGTTTCTTTGTGACCTTGCAGATTATTGCACACATTGCTCTCAGAGTGATATTTTTGGGTCAGCTGCTCCTGTGTAAGGTAACATTCATCTAACCATCCATTAGCTACTCTCCCTTAATCCAGTAGAGGGTCACAAGGATTTGATCCTATCCCTGCTCATACTGTGCAAGAGTTGAAGTGCACACTATGACCAATTTAGTATCACAAATTAACCTCCAGGTAACAAGTGTTATTGGACTGAAGGGGGCAAGTACATCTCTTGGGGAAAAGTCCAACCACAGGCTTAAATTCCCAGCATTTTGACACATCTTGTAAGAATTCAGGTCAAATTGTTAAGGTTTTGAAACTTTTTCCACCTAGATGAACACTGACAACTTTTTCCAAGGTCCTTAGAAATCTCTTTTGTTCTTGGAAGTGATACACTTCAACTAATGTATGTACTGAAGATCAGATCAAACAGGGCTCCCACTCACCTGACTGTCATCATTTTGAATCAAAGCACAAGAAGTTGACACACTTTTGCCACTCATTTATATTGTTATATAAATTTTCTTGAAAATATTACACATGTTCATTTACTTATTGTCTAATTTGTGTAATAGTGAAAGGTGGTTTGAGGACTCAGATGCATGACATAGCAAATTTAAGTCAAAAGCTAAAGTGTATAGCAAAATCCAAATAGAGACCATTAGGTTCTATAAATGCCAAAAAACACAAGTGAAAAAAATTAATAATAAAGGTTGTAATAATACAATCATATTATATAATCAACTCAGAATTTCTCACATTTATTTACATACTTAGCCACTGCTTTGTATACACTAAATTAGAAACACGCAGTGGTTAAATAAAACATTTTTTGTAGAAATGTGTTAAGTCTTAAAGAAAATACTTCCTGCATTTCATATAGACTTTGTTCTTTCCATAAAGCAACATAGTCATATGACGAGGATAATCATATTACCCTCAGCCTTTGGCATATTGTCTTTGTTTCTGTCATCAGCATTTGGAGTCTGTGCCTTAATAAACTCTTCAGTTATTCAGATCTTCAGCCAACTATGAAAACTGCATGAACGCCAAATTGACAATTACCACCGAAGGGGCTTAAGAACATCATCCACTGCAACTCCACTTTGTTAACAAGAAAGCTACAGGCTATTGAGAGTGAGAGCTAAATTCACAGGTCACTGATGCTGCATTCAAGCTTTCCTTTGAATATGAGCAACCACAGAAAGCCAAGCAGTTATGGAGTTCCCGCAGTTAGTCATTTCAGGTACACTTCGGTAATTTGGGGGGGTTACCTGGAGTCAAATTATGCTGGGCAATGTATAGATGGACTACAACACAGCACTCCTGACAAAGTGAAGTTATGTACAATAAAATTCAATACACCAGCAATAAAAAAAGACACAGGGTGGAAATAAACAGTTACTTTCACCTGCAGAAGCCACATGCCAGCAGATTTGTCTGCCTGGATAGACACATTGTCACTGACGGCTATCTTTTACTTGCATTAGCATGTGAATGTCCTGGTATAAACATACTTCCTGTGCCCCATCTGACTGCATTAAGCTTTGAAATTAGAGTATGTTAATGGTAAGAATGAAAGCCAGAGGCCTGTTTCTTGTGGTTCTCTCATAGGAATGTAAAAGAAAGCTGCTTTGTAAAAATGCAGCTTCCCTGCAAACTAATACGAAGCTAACTAAAGTGCCTGCAGGCCATTTGTGCTTGAACTGTCAACCAGATATCAGAAAACAGGCTGTGTAATAGTGACACTGTAAATCTGTTGATTTTATTTCCTTTTTAGATTTCTGCAATGTGTTTCAGTATGGATATTTTTCTGATTAAAATCAAATATTGCACATCAATGAAAATAATGCACTTAACATGTTGGCTGGAAGTGTATTATGAGACGACAGATAATTTTTTATAAGAATTGTCAACACTTGGCATTTGGGTCAAAAATGAACACTACATCCAGTCTTTCCTGTTTACTTATTCTCAAGCTAGTGTGTGCACCCCATGTGACCCAGGCATTATTATTCATCATGAGGTATGGTAGCTAGCGTGCTTCCCTGTTGTGAAGCTGTAATCAAATGACTACATGCAGGGCTGAAGATATTCAAAGCTAATCCTTATATCTGCTCAAAGACACCAGATGATGAGCCTTCCCTCTTGGCAAAAAGAGTGCTGAGGGGATTGTATATCTGGAACTGAGCCTGCTTTTCACATATCCAAGGCTAAGCAATGCTACCTTTGTGTGCATGAGTCAATCATGAAGTGCATGTTGTAGCCTTAATGCTATAGGTTAGAAATGTGCAGTAAGAGGAAGAAACAGGTTTAGAGTCTTTCACAAAAGCTTTTTTGTTTCCAGTAATGGATCTGTTTCCACCATCTATTTCTATTAAAAATGGCAGAGGAATTGTACAAGTGCACGTGAGGTAAAATTTACCAGGTGTACAGTTTATTTACAGTTCTTTCATCGAAAATACTAAATTATTCATGATTTTAGCTGAGTGAAAAAAAAAACAACAAAAACAAAAGGAAAAATAACAGAAAAATTTTATTGAGAAAAAAATAATATGCATCAAAATAAACCCATCCCAGGCAAATGGCTATTGAATAACTGGTTCTGTAATTTCCTTGTTGGAATATATCTCTAAACTCCATTAGTGCTCCATTTTCCAGACATTAAAAAGCCCTTCTGATGGGAAAATCTTGTATTGATGATATTGTGATGGAGACAGGTTGTCAACACCATTCTACAGTAACAAATCAGACCTCAGTTAATCAAACCATGGGGGCAGTAGTTCCATGAAACACCACACAGGAAAAAATTACTCCAAATATTCTTTCCAGTCAATGTAGTGATATTCTGAATGACGAAATGCAGTGTTATTTCATAAAAAAAAGTTGTTGATTAGATACTTAAGTTTGTATTTCTCCATTGTGTGCTAAATTTATCTTAGAAAACACTTAAAAGTCATGAATTTATCTTCCTCTAGAGCAGTACAAATTATTAGCCTACCTATATGAAAGAATAACAGCTCAGCTAGTTTAGAGAAATTAAACACGAGTTTGAGGTACTTGTGTGTTGTGACTATACAACCCAGAATCCTTGGTGATAGTTTCTATCTATCCAAGTCAATGTGCTTAGAAAATTTGATATTATTTGAAAAAAGTATGAAACGCACTATTTCTATTGTAGGATTTTCACATTGCTTCTTCAATAAAGCTACATGATACAGCCTTTACAAAAATAGTGACAGTAAAGATGGCATGAAAAACAGTGGACATAGCCACTGAAAACATTCAAATCAGGTGACCTAATTCACATTATCAAAAAAAAAAGCTAATTAACAAATAAAATGAAACTGTCCATTGATTAATTTATTCTTTTCTTCCTTCTTGTGTTTCCATCCCTCCCGATTCCCTTTCTAACTCCCTTCCTTCATTTAGACACTGGATTGCCTAAACTGGTGATTAGCTTTTGCTGCAAACAAAGAAATACATTTCTCCCCTCATGGGTTTTGTTTTACTTCTGGCTGTCCATCAGAAACTTTCTCAAGCTCTAAAATTCCCTACAGTTCTTGGAACGGAGATTCCACTAAAATCAGGGTTCTTAAAACATTTTCTTGGGCTAAAAAAAAAAATAAAAAAATAAATCACTTGAGAATGCAGTTAATTAAAAATCACAATTCTTTCTCTATTAGAATTAGAAATTAAAAATTTGTTGTCACTGCTTTGAAAACAATACAATGGGATTCAAAATAGCTCTCCACGAGATGTAGTGGTATTTAGGGTTATAGAATATATGGTTGGCAAAAAGTCCTACAGCATACCTAGCTTGTGATCTGAGGTTGGCTGTTTGAGGACTACTGTTATAACCAACCATTGTCAAATGAATCACAACTGTACAGACTTGAAATTCTAGCAGTTTGGTACATTTTGCAACATAACCAATAGAAGACAAGGAACTTTGCTGAAGTAACCAAAGTATTGAAACAAATCAGATAATGTCAGTTCAACCAATTCTTTCTCAGTTCAGATGAACCTTACTGCGCTTATCTATTGCCATGTACATCTTCTTTTCTTTCTATAATACCATAATAGTTCTATGAGCTTAAGCACAAAGTGAAGTGAATTTTAATTTCAGTGAGGTTCATTGAAAAACTGCAGAAGCATTGCTTTCTGGTGGTGTGGGACATAAAATCCCCTCCACAGCCTCCCTCTGTCTAGCAGATCACTTGAGCAGAAATTTCTCAGACCTTCCACATACTGCCACACAGATGGCAGGGTATGAATGGTGAGTGCTACTCTGTTCCTCTGCCAATATTAACAAGGAGTCTCACCATGGGCAAGAAAAGACTAACCCAAGGCTAACAGTCAGATTGCCCCATCTGGCCTAATTATGGCTTCCCTTCAGGGATGGCCATGGTCTTTGTCTACGAATAGCCCACCTTTTCCCCAAACTCTTTCTGTATTCAAGGACTATATTTGATGTGGGACCAAATTAAGATGCAAACCCAACATAGAAAGTGCAGCCACGGACTGCCAAAGGACCATTAAATGATTTTTGAAGCATAAATAAGGACTTTAACCAATTCCCAGGTCTGCAGCTGTGGTGGGAATCCTCTGGGTGGCATGAGTGACAGGACTGATTCCTCAACTATGAAAATGGGTCAGATATTCTCTTGGGTTCAAATATTCAAGGAGCATACACGGAGAAATATGTGTATGACTGCAGTGACATGATTTATTGACAAGACTTTAGAAAGTTATCAGATAAGCTTAAGTATGTCAGCTTTGATGTGACATTGAGATGGACGGATGGTGAAGACGCTACAAATTTCCCAAGAAAGTGAGAGGCACATGCACATATACATGCATTCTAATCCTGTAGCTCAAAGTCAGGCTCAAATGTGACAGTAAATGTTGTTAATCCTTCAAAGCACAATTTGCTGAGAGATTTAAAAACGGGTGCAAAGCCAGGCTTCTGACATGCCCTAAAATACTGGAAGAAACATCCATGAGTGTGGGTGTCAAAATATTTCAGCAAACAATAAAATTTTAATTCTAACCACTCCTGAGGAAGAAAATCCACTGTAATAGGATTTGATGACACCAGATTGTTTCCTCATATTAGAGAGATTAATAATACGAGTGACAATATCTTGCCAGACCTTGGAAGAACAAAGTATGATGCATAAAATATTGATTGCCAGTGTCTGCTGTTGTTGATATTGCATGTAGTGGAGCCTGGCAGTCAACCGCAAGCAGTGATACCACAAGACTTGGAGTCTTTTGAACAGCAAAACAGAATCTGATACAGAATTTAAAATTAGATGAGTTTACTTCATGTAATTCTTTGATAAATTCATTGGAAATAGCCTTAACATCAACAGATGCATTCGAGTGCAATACAGAAATAGGAAATAGAACATCATAGAAATTTACTACCTCATATTCTCTGTTAAAGTGACTGCAGTGTAGCAGTGTAAGCCAATACAAACAGTACACACTGTAGTGTAGCAAAAGAGAGAAGAGAACGATCATTTTGACTACTTACAGCAAATGTTCCATCCATTAGAGGGGCAAGAATTTAATAAATATGCTAATATGTTACAGTCTACAAGACCGGGTGGCAGCGCTCTTTTCTCAACCTACCGGGAAACACAAAAAAATTATTAAGCTGTTTTCATGGACAACTCTTTTGGAACAAGAGCGTCACTTATCACAGGCTCCTTCACCCAGGAGAAAAGTGTTTGTTTATCTGAGTTGTCGTAATGAAAAGTTAATCAAATGAGATAATTGAATGTTGTTCAGAAACAGAGGGTGGGACGGGAGATGCATGTTTGACATTCTTTATTTTTCAAAGGGCTTATTACAAGAAAGAAAAATGTATATATCTTCCTTAGTATTTTTAGCATGGGAAAAAATTACCTTTATTTTCTAATTCCTTTAAGTTGTAATTCAAATCTTGCAAATAACTTAAATCATTGTGTTATCCCGCAAAACCAAACACACTGCCTTTGACGTGATGTGCTATGACACAGAAATCATTGCTGTGTAAAATTCCAGATTACTCTTATGCAGAAGAAATAAATCCATATATTTTGGGATCAAATGCATTAGAGAGCCTGTCACCGCCAAACGCTGGGAGGGACAGCCGCACCTCATCAATGTAACATTCAGCTGTGTTCAGAGGATTAGTTTTACTGGCAATTTACCACTGGACTCATGTTGGCACAGGTTCACACTAAAAATCCAATCACAGATCCAGTCACAACCAACTCTGCAAGCAATTTGTAACAACATTTGATTGTTGTTAATATTCCAAATCATTTTAAGTCATTTCCCAAAGACCAGAAACAAAATCTGTCTGTCATGTGTAACTTAAGAAAACAGGCTACAAACTCGACTTTTAACTTATAGGAAAGGTCATAAATCTTATATATTTATAGAGATCATAGATAAGAGCACTCTCATCTGCACATCCTATACTCGGTTTAAAACAGAGCGAAAATATATTTGAAGTCTTTCCATCTACTGTGTTCAGACATGGAATATACCTAGATAAAAACAACGACAAAAAAAACTTCTAGAACTTTTATTACTTCTCATTAGTGACACCCACTGAAGGGCTGCTGTCCTGCAGGTTTCGAATGTTGCCTGCTGCAACTGCAGCTCACCTGATTCAAATTAATGGGCCAACATTTTTTGACAGCATTTGACAACAAGCTGTTGAGGGGATCCATTTAACTTAAATCAGGTGCATTGGAGCAGGGAAACATCCAAAACATACAGGACTGTGGCCTTTGAGGACTGAAGCTTCACATCTTTGATTTAAGACCTTGTACACCTAGGCATTTTGATAAGCACATTTTTATGTATTTGCACCTGTTGTCCAAATGCAGATTTGGGGCAATAATACTTAACATTTTTTAAATCTCTTTAAAAGCATGAAGATTCTCACCGACTGTAACATTCATGTGTGTGCTGGAAAACCAGTGGTATTTGGCTTTCACCATCATTTTCTCTTGCTTTTTCCTTGGTTTAATATCATAAATATTATTATATAATTAGTATTCCCTTTTTTTATATTAGAACAGCAAACTTAGCCAAGGCATGACTAGTCCTAACCTAGCTGACAGGACTTTTTAAATCTTTGCACATAAATGTACAATTACAAGCTGAATATGTTGAATATTACTGTGCTGCTTCACCTGTGTATTGAAGTGCATGCAATTCATGAAATTGTCTGACACTGCAAAGATGGCAGTGCAAAAAGAAGTTCAATGCAAACAGTATCTGTGCATTTTTATATGGATAATTATTTTAAAATTGTGCTTTTTCCACTAGTACCTACTCTGTTATTTTCAGTTTGTGGGGTTTTCCACTTGGGGTTTCCGGGGCCGAGTAGATACTTTGGTGGTGTCGACCTACTCTGCTGAGGTTCCAGGTGAGCTGAGTCAGGCTGAAAACGTGACATCTACAGAGTGCAAGTCACTGATAGGTCAGAGAGCAGCTTCACCTGAGAGTCATCAGAGCAACTGGCAACATTGACCGTGTAATTATATAATTTACTAATCACCACTAAACACCACAAAAAGAAAAAGACTGTGCAGTTTCATTATTTTTGTAGCCATTGACTGGTAAATGGCTGCACAGAAACCATTGCTGTGGCCCAACAATGAAGTGTAGATTTTCTCTGCTTGGTGACTGATGCTCACCAAGAGGAAGCTGCATGGAAGAAGGCTTACCAGGACGTCTCTGAGCTGATGGCCACTCACAGGTACCAAAGTACCTTAAAACAATGTAGATTAAAACTTTTAAAAACTGAACAGTGACTACCAGACCATCAAAAATAGGCTGGAGTGGGTCCAGTTAGAAGGACTGGAAGTCCGCCAAATGGACTCCATCTCCAGGCCATTCATCCACTAGACATGATGATAGAGGATGGTGAACGCTTTGTGACTTCAGATATCTTTCATTACTTGATTTTGTTACTTGTTACTCTTTTGGTGACAAGCTTACTGGAAACAATAAGGATATTTTGAAGTAGCGTTGCTGTTTCCTGTATGCAGCTAACAGGCTAGCTAGTTAGCCATCGATGCTGACTGTGTGTTCTGCTTGTATTCTGCGCTTGCTGTCATTATGTATTTCCTAAACGTATAGAACTAATTGTAAAATTAGCAGGTCAACAACATTATTTAGCTAGTTTTGTTAGACTGAAAATTTGTTTCTTACATGTCGTGCTGTCCATGGACTTAAGGCCCATTTATGCTCCCTTAAGTACGTAAATAGTGACGTCTATTTCAAACGCTGTCATATGTTGCTGTCCTCATGCTTCCATACATCTTTTGCATTATCATGGTTGTTAAGAAAATTCCTTCTCTAGTGGGCAATGCTAAGTTCAGAGTTCATTCCTGCGAGCCGACGTCAGTTTCAGACATTGTTTGCACCACTATAAACTTGTTTCCAACCGTTCAACACACCCTAATTACTTGCATATCCTTTCCTCAAAAGTTTGCGCAATTTCTACACTTATTGCTATTGTCTTCATTCTTCTGCTTTTTTTGTTCCCTTCTTGATCCTCTTCCTTTCTGGCTTGTTTCTTTTGCTGGTCACATGGCAGCTATTCTGTACAGGACTGCCCCCACAATTTCCGGTGGTATTTTTCCATCTTCTGCGTCAAGTAACAGATAGCTAACCTCCCTGAAAACTGACAAATTTACGCATGTAACTGACGCAGGTGACGGACGAAACTGTCCATCCATCTGCGTATCCGTCTTCTGCATTGAGCATAAACTGGCCTTCAATTGTGTGCATATTTATATTCAAGAACCCCTTAGGAGATTCTTGTTGAAGGGATGTCAGAGGTGGTAAAATTGCTTTTTTTGGGTTTGAGGCAAATTCCAGACAGCTTGCTATTAAGTATTTCTGTGTTTAGTTATGGTTTCTGAATTGGAGCATATTCAAAAACAATGTGGTATTTGTTGCTACAGAAAACATCTCTGCTGAACACAAAAACACACACTTGGCATGCACAGAGCAACAGCTGGTTTATGTGCATCCCCAACTGCAACAATCAACAGCAGTTGCAGGTTAAAATCCTCATATTTCAATAACTGCAGAATATATGAAAAAGAACGGCTTATTACATATTTGGTAGTTGGTATGGAACATTGATCCTTTTCTCCTAACATAAAAGCTTAGTGCAGAAAGGAGAGAAATGGGCAACAAACTTCCCCAGTGGGGTGAAAACCTCAGAATCAGAGCCCATAGAGGGATGAAATGGAATCACAAGCGGCAGCAATAACAGTAGCAGCTGTAGTTGTACTGTGAGCAGTGAAGCAGCTCTTTCACTGGCAATGAGAGCGTCAGCACACGCATGACAGATTCAACAGAACGCCATATTAGAATAGCGGTTTGGATATGTGTTCAGTATGTGAATAACGTGCATTGTGTGATTTTTATAGAGAGACTTATGCTGTCTGAACTACAGTAGCTTCACAGGCCTCACTCCTCTGAGACTGAAATGCTAATAAAGCATGAATTATATCTATTGTATGATGCTTTTCATATTCAAATTGACCTGTTATGTGGATGTGTGTGTGTTTTTCATGCTCCACACTTCAATAAATGGGCTGATTCTGCAGTAAATGTCAAGTACTCATGAGCTATTACCAAATAAGGTTGTTAATGATTAATGTAATGGTGTGGGTCGAGCTTAGTCTGGGATAAATGCACCAGGGTACTTATTAATATGTTGTTTAAATGTCAGTAGACGTGAAAGATGTTGTGAACTACTTGCTATTTCTGACACCTTTTGTTTGCATCGTGTACCGCTTACCCAGGCCTATATTACCCGAATAACCCACTCTCTTAGAAACAATTTGGGGTCAATCTAAATAATTTAGAACTGTGGTCATTTGACTGGGTTTCACTTTAGATAAAAATCCAGAAACTCACTATTTAAATCAGCAGTTATAGTTATTGTTAATGAATCGTGCTGAATGTCAATAAAAAGAGAGATTTTAATTTTCTTTTAAATTACAGAATGAAAAAATTAAGATTTCTCATACATTTTACTGTTGCATTAATGTATCTATACTGTAAAGCTATGCATATTATCTATACATATATGTATTCTCTACCATGCACTAAACAGTAAAAAAAAAAAAAAAAAAAAAAAATCCTCTTACATTCTTCACATCAAAAGCAACAAGGATGGATACAAATATCTTTTCCGTTTTAATCCATCTTTAACATGTGTTAACATGTAGCATTGGAGGTTGTTGCACAGCAAATTAGATAAAAATGGCACTGTGAAGAAAATAACCTCACACAGGCAGCGGCTATAAAAACTGAGACCAGCTGTGAAGATTTTCCATCTCCTGCAGTTGACGCCTAAAATTTTATACTGATTATCTTTCTGGGCATTCACATTCACAATGATTAAAGGAGGATTGCAATTTAATTAAAACAAAATAAAAAAATAACCACTAGGAATAAATAAATAAAAAATTTAGAATTTAAAAACATTTAGAAATTTTAGACAACTCATAATACATAATTACACCTTGAACTACTGTGGAAATGACATGAAGTAAAGTAAAATATTGCTGTGTTACATTGTTCAGTTTAAATTTGCAAGTAGTCAAGACTGACTTGCTGACATTTACTTTGCGACAAGCCAATGTGACAACACTGATCTGGTATTAGCTTATCAAAAATCTTTGACGTGGTTGTACATGTGCTGCCAGGATTTATTTTTCTGCTTAATGACCTTGTTATCAGGGTTTGTTTTTCCAACATGAGCTGACACCTTGGTAAAGATAAATATATATATATATATATATATATATATATATATATATATATATATATATATATGTGTGACTGTATTATTTGAATTTACCTGCATAATTTAAGATAATAGTATTTATTCTGGATTTGTTCTGGATTTAGGCAGAACTGATAAGACAGCTTTCATGCTAAATATATTCTCACACAAAGGAATACACTCTAACACATTAAGGACACTGTGTATGAACTCTATCACGAGCCTTTGGAATCATGTTTCAGAAATCAGTGCAATCTAACAGACTGAAACAGAAGTTCCTGAATGTTTATATAATACTTTACCTAAATGTTCTCTGCAGATCACATCCCTGCTATTCGATGCATAATAACAGTAATCAGATAAGCAAGAAAAATAAGAATCTTGTTGCTAATATATGTTTAGAGATGTAAAATATTTGGGATGCATATTGTTGTCTTTAATAAAGAGCTTTATTTCTCTCTTTCAATTTGACAGCAGGACTTCTTGTTTTTATGTTAACATACAAGTCCCTCTAAAAACTCCACCCACACACTCAAAAAGTCCTGCTTGCTTGAGCCCCTCAAACTATGTTTGTGCTGTCAGATTAACATATTTCCTGCCTCTAGTTTCAGCCTTTTTCCACAAAATGTCTCATCTGGGATCTTTACTACTCGCTCTCGGATTGCTGTGGAACAGCAATAGAAACCACAACAATCCTGGATATGATGCCGACGTTCAGGTTTGACTCGTTTACTTCACAGCATGTCCGTCTGAGAATTACTGCTTTACTGTGTATAGCAGATCATCCAAAACACAATTTTCATAATCCAATTCTGTTTAGTTAATGATGTTGCTACTCTTGCTGTTTTTGTTTTCAGGTCAGTGTTTATGAAATGATAAAAAGTCCTATCAGCAAAAATGACTAATTAATTAATTTGCTTAATGGCTAATATAATGAAAACATAACAGGTGAGGTCAGCTGTACATACTGTACATCTGACAGCTTTGTTGATAAAGTTAAGGAAATACAACAGTAAAATGATATTGTTTCATTATTATTCCTACATGAGGCATGCTGGAGATTAGTATATGCAATAAGGTGATTGCAATATAACTGGATTTTTTTACGCATGGAGTAAAAATACTAATAATGTTCATGCAAATAACGTACTGCAAATGCAATCTGCGATTAACTGCCTTCACGGTGAACTCATAAGTTTTGACAAATAAACCCTAACTTTATTTTTTACATGAATTCTAAGACAATAAATTGACTAAAGCAAAGTGTATCATTTGGTGGTCGGCTGGGGATGTTTTTAATGGCAATTTGAAAGCGACCATAGAAAATCTAAGTAAAAAAAAATAAGGCGAGTGCACAGAAGAAGCCGGAGAACCACCTAGGAGGGGCTTAAGCTGGAGAGTAAACACATACAAGCATACAAGCATATTGTGACACAACCATGGTCTTTTTGACCATGAAGTATGAATTCTAAGCACAATATCTGAGTGTGAAAACTATGGGCTCAATATAAAGTCATAAAGATTTTGCGGGTGTAAATTTATGTTTGCAAATAATTTGAGTTCTGTATCTGTAAATCAAGCTTGTCACCATGTAGAAAAAAAACATCTGCCTGAAAAATTCAAGTTTGCAATGTGCAGGAAATGATTTACGTAGTTGTAAAAATAAAATGTATTTGGGAAAAAATAAACTATTATGTTTCATTGTATTAAACCAAGAAACTTTCTTTCATTACACCAAACAGAGCAAGTGAAAACTAAAATAAAAAATGTAAGTCCAATGGTTTGAGGTCACCGTCTTTTGCCTCCACCACCCCTTAAACTTTATTTATTTATTTATTTTTTTTTCTATTGACATCCTTACCCATCAGGTGGAAACATTCACCCCATCTTCATGTTCCTGGCCAAGTGTTAGTATGTGACAAAAAAGGAGTAAGAATGTGTTACCAAGCAGTGAGTGACCTAAAAGTTTTTTTTTTTTTTTTTTTTTTCCCCCGACACCAAAGTCATTTGAAATAAATTTGTTTGTATTCACTTTCTGGGACTGCCCTGAAGATGTTATATGAAGCCTGAGTTGTATTTATTTAGGACTGACATTTGTCTTCCTCAGTGTAAGCAGCAGAGACTTGAGAGCTCTCACAGCGCAGCCATGAGCATGCGATTAAGAATGAGTTTCCTGGAGGTGAGCAAAAAAGAGTTTGGTGGTTTTCCATCTGGACACTTTCATATCAAGGCCTCTTGGGATGTTCAGCATGTATATTCATAAGAGGTGGGCAGAAACAGGAGGGGAAAAAAGTTTTAAGAGAACCAGCTGGTTGACTAAAACTTCACTTTGGTGACCTCAATTTCTCCTGCTCCAATGAGTTTGGTTTGTCCGGAGACTAAGCACACAGTACAGTGCTTGTCCCTGAGTGAACTTGTGAAGGGGGTTTTCTTTAAACACACTGAAATGAACTACAATGTATGACAGTCTACAGTAAATTTGAAAAGAAATAAAGAAATTTTTAATACATGAATAATTTAAGAAAAATTCATATTTCATACAGGAGAAATTTATTCATTGAGAAGAAATAATGCTTTTTATTGCTTTAGGCTAGGAAGTTTTCAATGCAGCTGACTGCAGTGTTGCATTTAAAGGTGGTTTATTAGAATTCAGGTCACACATTCTTTCACAATGCAACAGACAATGCTTCTGAAAGGAGTTAAAAGCACAGGGGCACCATGTAATCCATTAACAGTCGAAAGATGTAACATAATAAAAAACAAAACAAACTTTTCTTCTCTCAAAAAGTTATAACTTTGTGATTTCCAGGCCACAGACACCACTCAGCTGTCCACAGAGCAAAGTGAGTCAAAAAACAAAGACATTAACTCATTCTCTGAGTTTCCAAACCAATTGCACATATGCACAATTTCTTGTTTTGCAAGAGGTCACAGTCTCCACTTTAGAGGACCCCCAAGAATCTGCTCCCAATGTCCAGGTGACAGACAGCACAGGAAAACCTCCGAAGGACCATGTCTATATTCTGACAGTTCAGGTCTAGTCCGGCAGCAGGACTGAGACCTCCTGAACCCCGATTATACAGCACAGTAATCAGTCTGAATTTCTATTGTGCATACTCAGAGTATATTTTAACCTCGCTAGTCTGAATGGCTCCGTCTTATACTTTAATTCAGGCGATCAATTAGCAGATATAGTAATTAAAAAAAAAGATGGATTTAATTTTCACACAAGGATGCAGATATTTCACCCTAGCAACAATGACTGCAGTCCCCTTTTTTAAAATTAGTTTAGTTGGAAAAACAAACTGAACATAAATTTGTCTGGTGTGTCCTGGTTGTGTTGCATTGACTTTTCCCAGATTTTTTTTCCATTTAATTTTGTTGGTCATTATCCAATTAAAAAGTTTAAATGTCTTTTATTATTTTTCTTCTTCTTCTTCTTTACACCTTTTTGTATTTGTATAAATTACTTCATTCAGAGACAGTATGTTGAAAGGCTGAAATACTATGAAACACTTAACTCTTTTTCATAAATAGAAAATAAATGACTACATATGCTAGTAGTTAGCAGCTAGAAGCTAAACACTAGCAGCAATTGACAACTGGGTTTTGGCAAAATTCCAGTCTTTAACATTAGCTAGCTAATACAGGCCCAGGATTTTACAACTAATGAAACTCTTAGACTTAGCTGAAAGCCAGATGAGGTTAAATCATGCAACTTTAATGACAAGCATCGTTGATGTGAAAAAGAAAGGAACAAAACTCGCAACATCCCTCTATGCTTCTATGCTTCTATCAGAAAAAAAAGTAAGAAGCCATTATTTATGTAAATGAAAACCAAGGTGTATGATTAACTACAATTTGGTTTAAAGGTGCATAGCTAAATTTTGGTGCCATCTAACGGGGACTAACTTGTCCTTTACCTCTACTCTGAGCTCTCTCCACGCTTGTTCCATTTCTTGCTCTGTTATTTTCTACCTTTCTTTTCCTCACTTCCTCCAATAATGTCCTCTTGCCTTTCTTTGCTGAGTCAGCCATGGTGCATGTTCAGTACAGCCAATATGTTGGCATGTGACTCAGTGGTGTAATGCAAAACGCAGCTGTCAAGTGATGCTCTGGGCTGAAAAAAGAAAAGTTAAGTGCCATTTCTCAGCCTCGGGACACTGTGGAGCAATGGTGGCTGCAGGAATGTGCATAATGTATATTGATGTACTATCAAAATGACTCAAAAGGACTGAGTTTTAAGCTTGTAAACTGTAAACTTTAAAAAATGTAAAAAATCATTACAATTTCTACTCAAATCACATTTTATTTCTAAGGAGTAATTAAATTAATCCCAGTTAAACAAAAAGCTAAACCTGACAAAAATTTAAAGATAAATTTTATGATAAATGGTGGAAAGCTGCAAAAAAGCATACGCAACTTTAAAAGAAAGCACATTTAAAAGCTTCTTTATGCAATGAAACAATGAAATGATCATTTTTAATTATTTATACTTGTATATGATGAAAGACACATTACTGGTATGTACTGTGGTTTCATAAACAAGAATATTTATGATTCATTATTCAGAGATTCCAAGTAATCTTACTTTTCTTTTGTCTACAAAATTTGCAACAAAACATACATAGTAAAAAGAAGCACAAGCACATTTCACACTGAAAAAAAATAAAATAAATAAATAAAATAAAAGAAATAAAGCCCCCCTTAAGCCTTTTGTGAGTGGTAGGTCCTCAGTGGAGTCAATCATACAGCAAGGTCAGTCTTTCTATTATTGTTTTTCCACCTGAATTCTAGACTAACTGATTCTTGAGGGTCCACAAAAGCAAGCACAACACACACCAAACAAACAGAATCAACATATGGTCAAAATGAAGATTTTGCTCTGGTGAGGATTCCCTATTTTGAATTTTGTGAAATGCAGCAGTCTGAAAAGCAGCTTCTCACGTTTTCCTACACCAGTTGTAATTTTTCTACATGCGCTGATGCACTTTAACTGAACTGCAGACTCATAGAAATCTCATCCAGCAAAAACCTGTAAAGCATTTGTAGGTGTTTGTCCACTGCTGACTTGAGGTCTAACCTAGGTGGCATTTATTTAGATTTTTCAAAATTCTATTACCAATTATCCTACTTCCACCCATCTCTAAACAGGTCATATTGTAACAATAGTATTGTGCAGCAATCCAGAACACATACGCAGGGGAACAAATTTATGCTAGCACTGTTGCCATGACGTTTCTATAAACCACAGGGTTTCAAACAGTCTTAAAAAAGGTTGAGGTGAATGTAAGTGATTCTATTGCTCTTGATTTTAAAAAGAAGCATGCAGAGTAGAATTTTCTCCTCCAAGCAAAGAAGCAGACTTTTTGTTTCTTCATAGCTATAAATCAAAGGCTAGCACTTCCTTGCACCTCGGACTCACACAGACGAAATCCCAGCATGACTTTAACTGTCTTACAGGTCAGAAAAGGTTGTGCTTTCTGCCTGACGGGTGTTATTGTTGTGCCAAGACTACAGCAATCACGAAGCAAACTTGCCTTATCACAGAAGCCAGGTGTCCATGGCAGCTTGGTCTACTTGCTAGGAAATGTGAGCTACAACTTGTGTACGGCACAACGCCTGCCGCTACTGTCCTGCTGTGTTTCTCACCTGCTCTGACAGCAAAGATGACAAGAAGTCACCTTGGCAACCAGTTTAACCACAAAAGTTCAAAAGTAGCAGATCAAATCAGCATAACATGAATTAAGTCTCTCATTAGCAGCCATCATGCAGCTGAAATGAAATGTAAAAAGGGCAGGTTAAGCAGCTCTTCCTACTTGAAAGCAAATATCTATAAATGATTAATTTTGGAAGATTAATTCAAAGTAAATTAAAAGGGAATGGAAGTTAAACATTTTCCTCTGTTACATATTTTACCAATTTGAAGCTTATTTAATGTGAAAAATAAATTATACAATCTTAAAAATCCAAATAAAGTGAGCATGTTCTGATTAATTTCCATGATAATGAGGATACTTCTTAATATGTATTCTAAACCAAAAAGAGAAAAGAAGCAGGATGTGAAAGCATCATTAACTCTTACCTCGACAGTGAACTCCTTCATCATAGCCGTCCTCACAGTCTTTCGCCCCATTGCAGAGCTTGTTGAAATGAATACATTTTTTCGTCCCAATACACTGTATGTGATTAAGGGGACATCTGATCACCAAGTCCTGTGCACCTAGAGCAAAAAAGCAAGACAGAGTCAAAGAAATGAATAAATCATATATATTGCACAAGCCAAATGTGCTTAAGTTTTATGACCATTTTTACTCCCGGCACATGGATAAAACTGACCATATATATATATATATATATATAAAAAAACAACGTTGATATTGTTTGAAATATTTTGCAAGTAAACACCTTTTTGTGTCACCTCAAAGTGCTGATACTTCAAGACCCTTTACAGGAGGAAGAACCTATGCATATGCAAATGTATTTATACTTCACAGCATTGTTCTTTACACACAACAGATGTTCTTTACACACACTGCCTTGTAGCCACGTTGGTGAAATCTCATAACAAACTACCTGGCTCCTACTGCTAGGCAGGCAAACAGCAGAGAGCAGCTGTTTAAGGATTCATGAGGCACACAGGTGACCCTCATTCATGTGGGTAGCCCCAAGAGCACATAAAACACAGCTGACCAATACACTGGAACTGTAAATGTGTCACATTTCCACCTTAACTACATTGACATCAATTATCATTGTGCCATTGCAAGCACTTAATGGGAAGATTTATCACCCATGTGATGAGATCTGTAACAATTTACATAGTTCTCCCACACATTCAAACTCACTGCATGTACATCACACGTGTGAATCGTGAACTGGATGATTACTTATTTGCAAAACCTATTTCTACTTGTGAAGGTAAGATATGCCAAAATTAATGTGGCTATTGCAAAGATGGCAGTCATATTGTGCAGATTTATGGAGGAGATGTGTGGAGGAGGAGGCCTATATTTGAGACAAAACTGATTAATCAGTCTCCCATCCCTAAGCCAAAAACTGCCCCAAAACAACGCCTGAAAACCTTTCTCTTGAATAAATATATAATGATTTCTACATTTCAAGCACTGAAATTCTGCACAATTTATGCCACATTTAGGTATGTCAACTTTGAGTGACCTTGTCCCTGAGAGTTCATGTTTCATACATGAGTGGACTGGCAGCCCCAACTGGTGGGATCCAAAACATGTTTAAAACATCTACTTTCTCCTGCAGTGCGAGCCATGATGGATTGTTACATTTGGTCTTAAAATCTAAAAATCTCTTTGCAGTTCATTAAATCTAGCAGAAACTGGATATAGGACTTAACCTGTTTTCTAAATAATTGTTGCTCTGACATTAGTAAATATAATTTTATGTTTTCATCTTTAAAGAATTGTAAAGTTACTGCACTCCCAGGCACAAAATCCTCTCAAATCTGCTAAAATGTCACACATTTTGATGCTGTAATCATTGTAATCTATAATTCCATATACATTATTGACTTAATGTATGCATATTAAATAAAATGGACTGTCACTTTAAAATATAGCAGACAGATTTTAACCTTACAGAAAGAAATGGCACTTTCACAAAACATCCAAGTCAGTGTTTCAGTGTCCATTTGGCAAATGTGCTATTTAACACACAGCTTAAGGGTCTGTGACAACATAACAGTGCTGTCAGCCTCTCCCTTTGGTTACTTGCCACATGGGCTCTAATCTAATGTGATAAGGGGAGGAATGGTGCATGAATATTCAGTGGCACTGATCTGTGATGCAGGGGGTACACAGATGGTCTCTTAACAGCTGAGGTGCTCAGAACTCCTCTGTAATGTCCCAAACTACTGTACTACACTGGACGATTGCTCAAAGTCAAAGAGACAGGATAGTTCCTCTGCCCTTCATTTTCCATTTCAAGGTGCTAATGACACTTAAACCCCCCAAACTCTGCCAACTGCACGGATACTGAGTTACAGCTTGGTTAAAGCTGGGATATCAGAACACACATTAGCTCAGGACAAAAGGGCAAAAAATAAAAAAAAACCTAGTTGCGTTCATGTCTCCCAAAAGACCATTAGTGATGAAAAACAAGACATAGGCAAAATTATGATTGCATTATAAAGGAACCAGTTGCCAGGAAAAGATACTGTCACTTTATAGTCCCAAGAAACAAAATATAAGCAATTTCTATGTTCCAAACCAGGGCCGCTGCTAGCTGCTAGCCATTTGGGTGCCCTTACCACAACTGCGTTTTTTTTTTTTTTAGGACAAAAATATCCTATTCGGTCACAATTTTTTTTTCTTTTTTTTTTTTTTTTTTCCTTTTGTTATTAGTATCAAATGCTACACTTTTGTATTGTTTATATCTAATATCGAAGTTCAAAACTGGCTGGGTGACCTATAACATGTAACTGCCATGTTCAATGTTACTGTGTTCACAAAATCAGTTCAGCTGAGATAAAAATATTCTGTTACTGTAGTTCTGGCATTTACAGGGCGTCATTGAACATGTCAGAAGCTCAGAGATCACAGACCTGTCAGTCAAGGTGAACAATGACATATCTCATTTAATATCTTATGTTTTATTGTATTTATATATTTATTCATTTTTCCTTTGATGTGGCTACAGCTCACAGCAGTTTGTGTCTTTATCTTAACATTTCATCAACAGCCCTGGTTTACAAATGCTGAAGAAAAAAAAAAAAAAAAAAAAGATTTGGGAGAATTCTTGATCTGTTAATTTCTGAGTGAAAAAGTTTTGACAAAGAGTATCTCCATGGACGCTAGTGCAGTCTGTATTTTGGTGTCTAGATGGTTTTGAGAGAGTGATGTGTTGGCCAGTGTTAAACAAATGAATATGCCTTGGCTGAAAGTGATGATGACAGATAAACAAAAGGACAGGAAAAAAGAAAATTTTAGTAACCCCCTGTTCTATCACTGTGGATAATTCCTGAAGGGGGGAAAAAAAAAACAGATCATTTTTGTTCTAAACTGGGTTCCTAGGGCTGGGGCGATATCTTGAGATTTTGGATTATATTGAGATAATTTTACATTAGTTCATGCTGCATTAGATAAATTCTAAAAGAGCACTGAGATGCCCATTTCTCCTTTCCTTGAATATAATCTGTGTTTGGAAAAGTGTTGCTAACAAGGAGGAGGGTTGTCAGAAAAGGAGCATAAATGATTGGTTTACATATCAGTCCTGAAGAAGAACTGAAAAAAAAATATCAGTGATGTCAACAAAACTATATTGTAGGAGAGACTGTTGCACACTTAAGATTAAACTGAACTGGTTGAGCACCCGGCTCAGAGATTCCTCCATGCAGCTGGCACAGGTTTGAATCCCAGCCTGGAGCCCTCTGCTGCAACCCCTCTGTCTTTGACCCGCTTTCCTTTTCAGCATCTGTGTCATAAAGGCCTCTAGAACCAAAATAATAATATCTCTAAGAAAAAATATGTGAACTGATGAAATTGTATACATCCACCACCTGATTTGAAAACATTACCCCCAGAGAAAATGTGTGGGGAAAAAAAACAAGGAATTTGGGGAAAAAAAAAATTCTTGTGTGTGCAGCTGGACAGTGCGACAGTGTGGCTGAATAGCTCAGTTGGTAGAGCATCCGTTCCCCATTCATCCCCATGAGACCAGGGGATGGATATTAACACCTTCCAGTTGGGTCCTTAGGCAAGACCCTTAACGTCACTGGCTGACCGCTGTGAGTCACTTTGGATAAAAGCGTCTGCTAATTCACTGAAATAAAAAATAAAATGGAACCTGGAAAAAACCAAAACGAATTTCATAGCACTCTACAAATATAAACGGGTGTGAGAGAACCTCACTGCGTTTTTATTATTTCTTACCAGAAAAAAAAGAAAGAAAAAGATATCAAGATTTATATCATATGTCATCATTTAGCCAACCAGTATTGGGATTTCCCAGCCCTAGTGGAAGCACTAATGGCTTGATAAATCAATTATATCAAGATATAAAATGAACAAGCACATTTATAAACCACTTTAATCATAACACTTAAAGGTGAAAGCAAATGATGCCTTGGTAAGGTAAATGAATAGAGATTTTTCACAGTTTTCTCCTTGTTCAGGCAAAGAAGCATTTAAGTATTATATCAATATCTATCATTGTCTTATTCTACAATACCAAACTGTAAATTAGAATAGAGTGTGCACATCTAATCTAAATACTGCAACAACCCTTTTTCATGGTAGATATTTTGACTTTTCACTGCACAAGTAGAATTAATAACATTAATGATGATCCATTTCACAGTGAGCCAGTCTGCAAAACAGCACGGACACACCTAAGTGGATTGCAACCATCATTAATAAACCTGCTACTTTTCTGCCCTGACAAGTCAAAACATCTGCCATGAAAAAGGGTCGTGTTGCTGACTACAAGGTTCCTAGTTAAAGCATGGTGACAGAATCACAAAGAAAAAAATATTTGTGATGTACTATAGGTCCACTTCAAACATGAGTAAAAAGATTTTTTTTTCCCTTCAAATGTTATGGTCAGTTTAGTGAAATCTTAAGCAATGAGTTATACAACTAAAACAGTCACATAACACAACTCACATAAGATAGAAAGAGAAGAAGTAGATTGGGACATATTACAAACCAATCAGGGTTTTGGCTAAAATTAAAATACATTCTTATTACAACAGAACCATGTTGCCATTATTACATGTAAATATAGCATGTTATTACTAAATTTAGCTTGTTCCTGGCTGGCTTTAAGCTAAATATTACTTGGTTAGAAATAAAACTAGATTAAAGTGTGAAAGAGTCTGGGTTGAAATACATTATTTGTACAATGTGACCATCACTGTCATTTTTTACCTTTTATGTTCTTTTTATGTGCTCCTACAATCACTTGATTTTACATTGTCCTAATTATCAGGCATACTCACCTGCATACAAATATGCCACAAGATCTTATTGAGAGGAGGAGGACAGGCTTTAAAGTCATGCTAGCAGCCCTTTGAGGATACAATTTGGCAAAACAGTCATGAAGCACTCATCCCTGCAGATTTACATATGGTGCATTTGATAATTTGTATAAACATGTTTATGTTTTACAAAACATAACAAAATCCAATCATCAATTTGCATATGGCCTAAATATTTATAAAAGACCTAAATATCAATCAACAGGGGTGGAATGAATTGATAAAGAAAAATACTTAAACGAACAAGAGCTATGAAGAGAATATTTATATTATTACCTTATTTACTAAGATATATTTGTTAGCCGGCACCTGCCTCTGCCACGGACAGACCCGCTCCGGCCAGGCTTCAGCTCAGCCAATCCTCGGAATACTGATTAGTCACACCTGTATTCAATCTACTCACCAGGCTTCAAATACTCCAGCTCCCCACTCAGTCCTCGTTGGACCTCGTTTCCACAAAGATGGACTATCCTATTCACCCCCTCCCAGTCTCGACTCCTCTGGCTGTACTCTAGACTCCAGTTTGGCTTCCTGGCTCCCTGCTCTTCGTAAGCTTCTTTGAGAAGAAACAGTGCTTGAATAAATCCTTGTTAAACTCCGATCTGTCTCAGTGGGATCCTTCATAACAGAAGGTCCAACCGAAAGAATGACGGATGGATTCCACCTCCAACCATTATTCTGGCAATCCGAAACTATGCAGCGGCTTCTTGCTACAATGCTCCCTCCACCTTGAAATGAACTCTAACAGGTTCCCCACTGATCGAGCCAAAATTGCTTACGTTATATCCCTGCTTTCAGGACCAGCACTCCAGTGGGCTGACGCACTCTGGCAAAAAGGCGGCAATGTGACACAATCCTATCCTTAATTCACGAGACACTTTTAGGAAGTGTTTGGGATTTCCCCTGGAGACGCCACCGTACAGGAAAGATTGTTTTGCCTCCGGCCATCACAGAACATGTCCTGCAGTTTCACTCTGCTCACACACTTTCGGATGAGTTTAGAACCATCGCTCCGCCTCCAACTCATGGCCCAAGATGACAGTTTGGGATTGGAAAAGTTCATCCAGCTTGCCATTCAAGTGGCTCACAGAATAAAGAGCTGCCTACGTGATCTGCCACCTACCGCTGCTACCTCAGCCGCCAAGGACGTAGAACCCATGCAAGTGGATTCCATGCATCTTACCCCGGCGGAGCGCCGTCAACGCCTTACAAATAGACTTTGTCTCTACTGTGGCCAGGCTGGTCACCGTATTGAATCCTGCCCGGTTCGACCCCCATTTCCTCGGGTGAGTCTGGCATCTGCCTTTTCTATTCCTGCAAGACCCCTTACAACACCTGTAATGTTGTGGTCACCATGTGTTTCTCTGACAGTCCCGGGCCTCCTCAATTCCGGCTCCGCGGGAAACTTCATCTCCGGCTCCTTAAAACACCGTCTCCAGCTCCGATGTCATCGCTGCCCTATTTCTCTTAACATCCAGACCATCACAGGCAAGAAACTTACCGAACGTGCTATTCACCTACAAACCCCACCTTTACACCTTGGTGTGGGTTGCCTACACAGAGAGGAAATGCAATTTTTGGTGTTGGAGCACTTAACAGTAGACATCATTCTGGGAAGGCCGTGGCTTGAACGACATGCTCCCATCATCTCCTGGAAGACTGGAAGACGATGGGGTCCCGCCTGTTATGCAACCTGTTTTCCCCAACGACCACGACCCACTCCAGCTACCAGAATTACAGTAGGTGCCACCACTGTTGAAATCCCTGATGTTCAAGCAGTCCAACCTCTTCCTACTGCATATTCACACTTCCAAGATGTTTTCTGTCCTCGCAAAGCAGCTCAGTTACCTCCTCACCGTCCCTGGGACTGTGCCATCGAGCTGAATCCCGAAGGTAAGCTTCCAGCTGGCAGCATCTATCCCCTATCCATCCCTGAAAACAAAGCCATGGAGAATTATATATCCGAAGCACTGGCACAGGGCTACATTTGACCTTCCACGTCACCGGCGGCATCCAGCTTTTTCTTCGTGGGAAAGAAGGATGCGGGACTCAGACCCTGTATTGACTATCGAGCCCTGAACGACATAACAGTCAAGTATAAACATCCCCTTCTGTTGGTACCATCAGTCCTTGAAACCCTGCAAGGAGCTAGAGTGTTCACCAAATTAGATCTGGGCAGCGCTTACAATCTCATTCGGATCCGCCAAGGAGATGAATGGAAAACAGCATTTGTCATGCCCACCGGCCACTACGAATATCTGGTCATGCCCTACGGTCTTGCTAATTCTCCCTCGGTTTTTCAAGGATTCATGAATGAAATTTTCCGCGACATGATCAACCGCTTCCCTCTGGTTTATATTGATGATATACTCATCTTCTCCCCAGATCTCTTGTCACACATCCACCATGTCAAACAGGTCCTGAAAGACTCCGAGTACATCGTCTGTTTTTGAAGGCGGAAAAATGTGTGTTCCATCAGACGACTATCGACTTCCTGGGGTATATCGTGGAAACTGAAGGTGTTAAAATGGACAACAAGAAAGTGCAAGCAGTCCTAGACTGGCCGACACCGTCAAAGCCCTCCAACGTTTCCTGGGATTCGCCAACTTCTACAGACGCTTCATCTGTAATCCCCAGTTTATTTCAGGACTAACACCATTCCGGTGTTTTTTGGGACATCAGCCACCGCTCTTCCCATGGAATGGGCAGGGCTCCAATATGCCAGCAGTGGATGACTGGTTTCAACACAGCAAGCGGGTCTGGAGTCAGGCTCATCGACATCTGCAGCGGACTGTCCGGCACTACACTGAACAGGCAGGTCGACGGCGATCCCAGGAACATATTTATGCTGCAGGGAGCTAAGTCCCAGATACATCGGACACTTCCGGATCGTCACCCAGATTAATCCAGTCACATACCGTTTAGAATTACCTGCTACCTACAGGATCCATCCTGTCTTCCATGTCTCACTGCTGAAGCCTTATCATTCTCCTGTTACTCCTCCTTCCACAGAGTCGGGTGTGGCGGCGGTTCCCCCTCCCCCGCCTCCACTTCCCCTGGACACTGAGGATGGGGCTGTGTACGCCATCCGGGGCATCCTTCTTGACTCAAGGCGGCGACGCGGGCGCTTGGAGTATCTGGTCGATTGGGAGGGCTACGGACATGAAAAGCGGTGCCTAGGGATGACGTTCTGGACCCATTCATGCTCAGGGACTTCCATCTGCTGAATCCCAGCCACCCTCGGCCCCGTCGTCGGTTCCAACCTTGCTCCCTGCTCTTCGTTAGCTTCTTTGAGAAGAAACTGTCCTGGAATAAATCCCTGTTAAACTCCGATCTGTCTCAGTGGGGTTCTTTATAACATTTTTTACTTATTTGCAATGCGGCCCATACCACTATTTACAAGTTGCACCCAGTGGGAATCATGTCTTTGTTCCTGACATAACTCACATCAGTTTCACATGTTGGAAGTTTTGTTTTTATTGCAGCTTCTCCATACCTGGCGCATGCACCTGTCAGAAGTCTGCTGCATGTTGGAATTATGCTTCACTTGTTATGGTCCATCTCCACCTGCCTTACTGCCTGTTTTTCCTCCATAAACTTGCTCCAACTTCCTCTGCCAGTTGCTGCAGAAACTTCCTTTGAGCTATTTGTGTGTCAGTGGACTCTTGACTATAATTCCAGGATTTGTTCCCGCATAGTTCAATATATTCCCAAATACAGCAACGAGCCACCTCCTCGTATGCACGCTTTACAGAACCCTTCATTGTCATCTGATTGAGAATGTTGGGAAACGAAAAATGGAACAGCACAGCATCCTGTGCAGTCAAATCGCATTAGCCATTTTACAATTTGCCTAAATCGTTTTTGGCATTTTTTATAACACTTAGGCATTTTATAGAATGCCTAGGCAGCGTATGCAACAAGCATATTTCATACTATACTTAAAAACACCATGAATTTATTAAAATTCATTGTCACAAAATTAAGAAGCTCTTTTAGTTTTGTGCATTAATGTAATGGTTTATTTGAAGCAATAAATGGTTTGAAAGTAAAAACTGGATTCAATGAACAGTGCACCCTGTAGATGTCACAAGTAAGCTTTTGGTCTCATAATGTTTTAATTAAAAGGCATAAAACGTGCTACTATTTGCCCAATCTGAAGTGAAAATGTAATAGAAACAGCTGGGCCAAAATGATACCGCTATTTCCTTTAAAATGAAAGGCTTCTAGGGGGGGATTTCAGGAGCTATGTTCATTATGATAATCATGTTAATCTCAGCCGATGCTGGTTTGTGCAGAATAATGAATTCCTAAAAGTTAGGAAGAACCTATCAGCACGGAAAGCTCCTTAAACTTGTAAGTACTGGGATTTATAATATCCTTTAGATATAACAATTTCATTTTCTTAATTCATGGTTAAAGTCGATGATCAAAGTATTCTCAATGTGTGACCTGAGGCAAGGCCAATGTTGTTTCCACTATTGTTGAAACAACCTCCTCTGTGTTAAATCCAGCAGTCAGTGTAGCATTAGAGCCCCAGCTTCCTTTTTTTTCCTTCTAAACACTACATGTGCAAATTATTTGGATAAATCTGAACCAAAGCCAAAATGTTAGAAAAAGCAGCAACAGCTTTCACTATGCTGTGCTTTGGCACAGCTTTGCCTTTAGGCCATTAATGACTTACTTTATGATACCTTGTCTTATGTGTCACAACAAATTTATCTGTAGAGGAATGTGTGCAAATAACCCTAATCTAATATTTTTATGTATAAAGTTATTCAGTAAAAGTAAGCAGTGCTATACATGTGGGCCTATTTATGACAAAAGTTGCGGATTCTTCATTGCAGAGATTCCAGGAAACATATCACAGGCAAATCAACAGAAAGGCAAACAAAGAGTCAAATTGTGTCAAATTCTAGACTTGTACACAGACAAGGACTGCCTTGCAGTGCCATGATGTCAAACTCATCTGGTGTCTGCATTTAGGGGATTGTTGCAGGGAGACCTAATCAATCTTCATATTCATCCACGTGTGACAGTTTGCTTTGTATGAAAAATAAATAGTCTCAGTTCTCAACCCTAAGCAAAAAGTTTAAATGCCTTATTATAAACCGTGACTAAAGCTAAAAGTGAACAGGAAAATAAATAAAATATGGACAACAGTCTAAGTTAACTTGGTCTCAAACTCAAGTCTTCAGGCCCTGTTGAGTCACCTTGAGATGGTGTTGCTATTTGTCCAGATTCAAAAGAAATAGAAAGAACAAGACAAAGAGAAAGAATGTTACTCCACAGGATATCTAGTGCATATCTCAGACAAAAGAAGGGCTTATGAGGAAGGCTAGTTATTACACATCTCATCAGAAAGAATTTGTGAGAAACATAAATGTTTTTTGAGAAAATGTAAATTTATGCTAAACTGTAATCTTTGCTTTATTGTGAGCGAGTAGTTTTGGTGCCACATAACCGAATGAAAAAAAACAGACAAAAAAAAAACAATGGTCTCAGACGGAGTCTAATCCCCTCTCTCTCAAACCTCCTAATATCAGTATGTGTCATGGCTGATCATGAAAATATTCATGCATTTTGTATAATCTTTGAGAAATTTCTGGGATTTCTTTAGTCAGATGACAATAGAATGTCCCTTACAGCTGGACTGAATTGGTCATTATAGCTAGAAAAAGATGCAAAGAATATGGCATCTTATTCTAGGTTGCGACTAAGGATCAGTGTCATTTTCTCTGTCATTTCCACTTTCTCTCCACTTCAAATTAATTTCTTTTCAGACATTCAGCAGAATGTGATTTAAACATTAGTATCACGTTTTAATTTAATTTCTGACATCAAAATCATCACCAAAGTCTGGCCTATGTAAAGCAGACAAGTGGACCACTGAGAGGTCAGAGAACAGCAACAGAATGTTGGATGTTTATAATCAGAAAAACTGAGTCCAATTTATCAAAACAGCAGTGCTACAGTTCCAAACATGACAGCCACAGACATCACACTCATGGTATTTAACTCAGGGTAAAATTTGGTAGAATTGTTGAATGTTACCACTTTTTTTATTTATTTATTTTTTAGTCTAAATAATAAACAGAAATCGTAGAAAAACAAACAACAAAAAAGAACAACTGAAGTGATGCAGTGTTGTTAACAGTAATCTAGGTGCTTTAAGTTATGTTGCTGGTGTAAGGATATAAATATAAAGTATAAAAGGCATGGGTGGTTCAGTTTGTGTTCTCTTTACAGGTGTTCCTGTAAGCTGCCATGACTTAAGTTGCTCCTAAAGCTTTTAAATATTTGTATCATTATCGGCCTATACTTTGAGATGCTGTGATAAAAAAGTGATGGGACAGAATGATGTGTTTCTGTCATGTAGAAGTGGTGTGGGTGAATTTTGGATGTTCTTTGGTACTGCTTGTTACAAACAAAGTGCATCATCCAAAGTGTGTCACTGAGACATTTGACAGTTCCCTGGCAACAAAATGAACTACTAAAATAGAGGCTGGTAAAGTACAATGTGCTAAACAAGTGCAAAGTTTCTTACTATCAGGGCCAAATTTCACTAAATGTAAACTCCTGCTTTCTCCAGAAGTTACTACCTTTAACAGGACCAGTGGTCCTAACAGCAAGGCCTTTTTAATAGAATTATTTTCTTATGTGACCTTTACATACTTGGCATTTAAAATGCTGTGCTCAGCTAAAAGTGTGTTTTTTTTCTTTTCTTTTCTTTTTCCTTCTTTTCTTTTTCTTTCTTTCTTTTTTTTTTTTTTTTTTGTTTATTTTACTCTATTTTTCTGTATTTGTTCCCAAGGGTGACTTCTACACAGACAATTCCAGCAAAATATTACGGTACATTGCCTGGGTTTCTGTACATTTAAAGAAATATTCCAAGGCTAATTTAGAGCTCTTGTGAACTTTCTTATCAATACCAGGAAAAGCCCTAAATGACCACAAGAAGCAATGGAGAGACAGTCAGAGCACAAACTAAACTGGGTATTGATGGAAAATCTTTACGCCTTATATGCTTCCTAATTGCCAAATTTGAATGGCATATTGGGAATATTACTTCTTAGTCAAGATTTCTCAGAAGTGCCTTCTAAAAACTTCAGAAACAATACACACACAAAAACAAATAAATAAGTACACAAACAACAGCCAGTGTGGACCCTCTGACTACAAACTGCAGCACTTATAGTGAAGCTGTGAGGTTTAGAAACCATCCATTCTGAGCATAGCCTGAATGTAGCAGAAGGGTAACAAAACAGCTCAACAAGTGTAAAATCTGGCAGCTTCATAGAAACCACTTTTGGTTTTGGATGTCCTCCTTCTCAAGTGTCAATTTTTCCACACCCTAACTCACTTATCCAGTAAGGCATCTTGTCTAACTTTCCAGCAGACATAAAAAAGCCAAATAAAAATAAATAAATAAACAAATAAATAAATGTGAAATGATTACAAAAAACACTACATGTGTTAACATGAATAGATGCCATAGTATTAATGCATTGCAGAGTTCTCTTTTCTTTTTCTGAAAATAGTAACAGTAATGCCATAAATGTAAAAATAAAGTAACGTGAGGGAATGTGAGGGAAGGCACAAGTCACCGGACCAAAGAAGTGGAGCATTAGCATGACGCAGTTAACACAGATGTTTATGGACTAAGACACTTTTCATGATTTTAGTTTATTAGTCCAACATTTTAATGTTACAGACATGCAGAATACAGCTGTAATGTAATAAGGCATTAGACTATCCACTGTAAAACAGGTTTAGGTAGTATGATAGTATAGCTTATGCATAACTGTCACTGAGTGTTTAATAAGGTGGATTGGATGGCATGTCATTAGATGGACAACTTAGAGTATCAGAACATTCTCGAGTCGGCTCCATTTAACTAAACAAATACAAACAAATCTTTGACAAAGCTTTGCAGTCATAAAGGACTGATTCGTTAATTCCATTTTATGGGATTTTTAATATGGCATCTATTGGTCTATGGGTTCTTCACTTTAAACCATGATTGCCTGAAGCACCCACAAACATTTTACAACTATGACTAGTAACAATCTTAATTATCAGCTAAAATCACAAAAAAATGCAGCACTGCCCAAAAACACCTGGATTCTAATTATGCCTTACTGCTTAGCGTGTGTTCAAACCAATGTGCATTAACTTGTTTTTGTATTACTTCTACAGCATGTGTAGATACTATAGAGCTGGCTATACCTCTGGAAATTCTCAGTTTCTTAAACACATTGACATGTAGTGTTTTGCTGCTACTTGGAGGCAGCATCAGAAACATGTTGGACAATCTGAGCTGAGGTCTGCTGTCACTGGTGTTGGTGCTTTAGTTTTGCTCTGCTGTGGAAAACACAGAAATGTAAAAAAGACAAAGATCTGTTTTGTGAAACTAACTGGAGGGAAACTAACTGTTAGACCAAAGAGACTGTCAGGTTCAAATGTAGGACTGATTCACGTGTGTTTCTTGTGTATTCACTTTGTTTTCTCTGTTATAAAATAAGTAGAGTGGCCCCTTTAAGCTCAAGCTAACTTTTTAACCAGTCACTATTCCACCAAGGTGTAGTGTCATCTCCAGCTATGCATTGCATATTATACAGAAAGATACATCTGTGGTGGGATAAAATAGCCATAACCGTAAGGAAGTGGTCTGTTTGACTATCTAATACAAGGGGTACACACTAGCCCCATGGCATATACCCACACTGGGCAACCACACTGAGATAAGCAACCCTACCACACTCATGCATATATCTAATTCATTCATTCATTGCTTTTCGGCACCCAGTTTATCATATTCCAAGGTCTTGGACGGGGTGGTGGAGCTTTTCTTAGCTGCCATTGGGCAAAAGGTGGGGCGCATTCTGGAGGGGTCTCAAGTACATCACAGTGTCAAATCCAATTTATATTGGTATTTCCCTATCTTTAATCAAGAGCATAATTGTTCGATTTGCATTTCTCTAAAAAAACTCTGTTCTCACACTCAAAAAGTCACTTCTTGCTCTCGAATATATCGTTCTTCCTTTTAAAACTCTACTCTCTTCTCGAGTTTAGTGTTGAAGGTTCAAATCTCTGCACTCTCAAACTTCTGCTCTTGGATTTTTTTTTTCTCTCTCTCTTTGGTTGCTGAATGAGATGTCTTTCAAACATCCTCCAGTCTATAGATTACTAGATAAATCGAGTAAATAGTCCCCACCTTCTTCAGGGTGTGCTTGTTTTACAGTGCACTCAGTTCATTGGTACTTTACTGGGATCATCAGTTAATGCGTATGGATAACCTGAATCAGCAATCTCTAGTAAGCATTATGTTTTCATTATACTTTCCTTTTTATATATATGCATGTCACTGTTTTTCACTGAAGGAAAAACACAGTTACGTGCTAACTCACAGTAAAAGTACTCATTTAAAAACTAACTGTACCTATGCTAATGTACAATATGCCAAATATAAGGCTAAGGAAATCATAAATTGAGACACAGACATTCTGCTTTTATGGTACTATAAAATTAATCAACAGTGCATATTGAGATGATCATTATTCCTATGGGTTTGTTAAATATGTAGCAGAATTAACACAGTGCACTACTCATAGTGTTGAGTAATTGAGATGCATTACCATGATGTCAGCCTTGTTACACTTTGTCAACTAAAAACATTTCAAAATATGTTTTTTCTCTCATAAAATATATAACATGAAACTAACCATAAATAAACTAACCAAAATTTCAACCCTATTATTCATCCAGGATCTGCTTCCAAGTCACATTTTGGAGAAATGAAATACATAGTCATCCATCCTGATTTAGATCTTTATTATCAACACCTTATGTCAGGGTCGGCAATATATATATATATATATATATATATATATATATATATATATATATATATGAAACATGTGAGATGTTATTTGTGTAATGTGTGTGTTCCATACACGAGTGTTTTCCTTTAATTTATCTTTTTACCTTTCTGTGGGCCCTAGTGTCCTTGATTGTTGCAGGTAGATGAGAATGTGGGTCAGGGAAATGTTGGGATTGAATCCAGTCTGTCTGCGCTTACAAGGCGGCTACATTGTCAGGTAAATTAAACACCGCACCCACAGCAGCAACAAAACGTATTTTCCTTTTCTTTCCGTCTGGTCTTTTTGCTCCTGAAACTGAAACTTTTTTTTGATGGTTTAGTAACCACAATTTTCTGGTCTGTTGCTTCCATTATTGGTGAAAATGCCTGACAGAAACAGCTGTTAAACTTTTCATCTCCACACCAAGCTCAAGAGGCGGAAGAGAGGTGATTACTACTGGGTGAAGCTGCAGCTACATTCATGCTTAGCTCCCTTCACTTCACCCAGCAGTGCTGAAGCACACACGGGACTCTGCTGGAACTAGTAAAGCTGTGTGGTATTTGGAGCTGGTACCAAAACATTCACCACTATACAAGCAGTTTCTCACTTTCTTTCTCTGCTCTAACCTCCTCTCCCTGCCGCTCTGACTCCTAATTTATGCATCTCTCTCTCCAGTTCAACCATTCTTAAAGGGACCACGCTGTTCTTTTATGAGCACTGTAAATGCCACCATGTCTCTGCACATTGACACATAACTCTTATAATATTTTTTTATTCTTTTGTTGTTTTTTGTTTTAATCAATGTAATGTGATGGGCCCAATTTTATTGGCAGCGGATCAGTTTTGGCCCACAGGCCACCAGTTGCCGACCACTGCTTTATGTGCTCTCACGAAGTCATCTTAGCTGAGCCAATAGCTGATTACATGGATTTACTAAAGATCAAAACAGGTTACAATATTACTGACAAATAAGTTCTTTAGAAGTAAAGAGGAAAAGCATAAATGAATTATAATAAACAGAATTTGGTGACAATAATAAAAAAAAAAAATTAGAAAGAAAAACAAAAAACATGTAACTAGTCTGGAGTCATGGAGTGCGCTGTAAAACAAGCGCACCCTGAAGAATGCCATGACAATCTTCTAAATACAAGAGCATTTATCTAGTATTGTATTGGCTGGAGGATATTTGACAGACAGCTCAGTCACAACACAAGAGAGAGCAAAAAGTATCCAAGAAAAAAAGTTCTGAGAGAGCAGAGAATGTGTCTGAGTGTGAGGTTAAGAGACCAAGCTTGAGCGCAGGAGATTTGAACCTGCAACCCTAAACTTCAGAAGAGGAGCAGAGCTTTTTTTTAAAAAAAAACAATATATTTGAGACCAAGCAGTGACTTTTTGAGTATGAGAGCAGAGTTTTGAGAGAAAGAAAAATAATATTTGGGTGTGAAAACAAGAAATATTGTTTTAAGGATAGGGAAATACGCCCATAATAATTAACTTCTACCACATTTACATTTAATCCAAAAACATGTCTTTGGACTGTGAAAAAAAAAAAAATACAAAATACAACTAGGTAATAGGAGAACATAAAAACTTTACACTGCCAAGCCTGAGCTGAGAGTCTGTCTAGAAGCAATCTTTGATCTCAATCTGATGGGTGTCCCATAAATATATTATTTAAGATGTGTTTTACTTCAGCATAACACACCAAATAAGTCAAAATCAGCAGTATCACATGTTAAATATTTCAGCATGTTTTAGTACTGAGTACACTTAATGAGAACAAAATCACACACTGTATTGTTTACAGAGACCCTAAAAGTTCTTTCCTGGTGGGCAAGAATTCATTTGCTGTAAAATCTGCTGAGTATTCTGCCAAATCTCAGAACAGTCCCCATTTCATCCCACTGAGCAGTGGAGTAAAATCAGGTGTCGGCATCCATGACACCCAGGCTGTGCTGTACAGCAAAGAATCAATACACAAGTCGGCTGAGAGAAATGAGCAACCTCAGGTCAATATAATGAAGCTTAAAATAATCTATACAAAAAAAAAAAAAAAAAAAAAAAAGGAGGGGGTGAGGGAGGGAAGCATGTTAACAGCTATATAATTAATCAGCTGAGATAGTTTTGTGACCAACTTTTATGCAAATGTTATAATCTAAATGTTTTGGGGCCAACATGAAATTAATAATAGATAAAGTATATTTGGAGAACCTAATACCAATATCAGCTGAAAATAATGACCTCATTAAGGGTATAACACATAGTGTTATATTTACTGCTCGCATTTTGTCACCAAAGATGTAAATACACAACTGTGTATGAGGTTGCTTGAACTGAACGAGCCGTTATAATTGCATAAAATGAAATCACACTCTGTAAATGCACTGCAAAAAGTCAAGCCATGCAGCATATCGGGTGCTCTGAGCTAATGATTTGTGATTATATTTATTTATCGTTTCTTTATTTATGAGACTTATTTATCAAAATTGATCATTTTAAGTAATATCTTATTTTTCTATCTGAAGGGAAGGATGTCTGCTGTAAAAGGACAACATTGTGATCCATTCAAATCTAGGAAATCCAGGACAGTCAGTGTGTGTATAAAATAAGGGCTGTGCTTTATGTCAAGTGTTATTTAAAGTTCTTTTGTGGACAGAATAGCATATTGCATTGTTTTGAGGAAAAATGGGAAGAAACTCTTTAAAGAGATTTTCTTCACAAAGAATCAACAAAACTCTAAGTCGTCCTCTGTTTTCTTGTCTTCTCTTGAGCTTCTTTTAACTAACAACATTCAGCCAAGAAGAATGATTGTAAAAAAAAAACAAAAGCAAATATGTCAGTAGAAAGTTTTACAAAGCAGTTTGTATCATATATTTGTAAAGATAAGCAATAGAAAAAGCTCCACACAAACTTTTCAGAGGAATTCATGACTTTTAGGCCGCTTTGTGCTACCAGCTACAGCTGAATTGTCTAAATGTTAAGCTGTTGATAGAGGCACCAAATCCGAAAACATCTGTGTTGCTCAGTAACAGTGATTAGCAACTTTGTTTTTGGAAGATGTGCATAATAATTAGAAGAGTGATGAACAGGATATCTTTATATTTCTTATTGCCATATGAATATATTAAATTTTGGATGAAATAAGGTAAACAGTTTGTTATGTGACAGCTTGTCTTTATACTGACAGATGGAGCAATCCAGCATTTGTATTGTGTGTCTTATTTATGCAAATGTTAAAGTTATTTAGATCCTAAAGCACCATGTGTAAAAAAACGTTAGAATACTCAGTAAAATAATTATCTATTTTTAATATTGGTATTATTTAAAATTAGTTTCTTACCGAATATTAGACAAAAATTTATATTATATATATATCAGATGTTGTAGCTAAAAATGATCATGTGTTTTAATTTAATGGCACTAACAAAACAGAAATGCCCTAATGTCCTCATATTTAACTATGCCAATCACAACCAGTACAAAATGCATCAGCCTGTTCTCATGGCTGCTACTGAGATACTTCCTGGTCACTTCATTCAGTCAGGAGCCTCTGTAAGCTAGTGTTGTCAAAAAATTATTCTCAGATACTAAACTATACTAATATTAAGTATTGAGTAATATATCAATAAGCGTGGGTATTGATACTTAACTGCCACTTTAGCATCTGTTGGTTCAAAGAAAAGACCAGCCACCGCTACCCATTTTCAACAGTGGGCATCCCCTCCCCCCACAGCAGCTACCTGATGGACATATCTATCTATCTATCTATCTACATATATATACATATATATATAACACTGGTATTGAGGGCATAAAGTATGAATTTCTGTTTCAAACTTAAAGTTCAGCCTCCTCATCGTTGTTTATATCAAGTTCAAATCATGCATTTATTGCACTTTAATGTGATCTTTTCGTTCTTTTTCTTCTTGTTCTCATTAATAATAATAATAATAATAATATATACATATATCTCTCACCGTGCCTTGATGACATCTTTATGATGGCTATGGCTACAGTACTATACTATATAAACACAGGTTTTTCTAAGACCAGCATTTACCTTCTGGTATTAACTCACTTCCACTGAGCTAATAAATTATGACCATGTTTATAGAGTGCCTTTAGCAGAAGACTCATGCTCGTTCATATCACTCTCTTAGATTGCTCATTATTCATAATCAGTCAGCAAATAAAGACTGTTTTTCAGTTCATGGGGGTACACATTTAAATTCTGGCTGATGTTTGCTCGTGAGCTGAATGACACTGATTCTGAATACAAGATATTTTTTTCTGATTAGGTGTCATGGTAAGTCTGTATTTCTGTATTTACTTTGACTTGAAGCTTCGTTCCCTCATTTGCCTTAGCAGGAAGAAAACGTAGATTTTAGATTTTGTTTTAAATGTCACACCTTTTTCATGACAGCAGGCATTTTAAGTACAAAATATGCTCTTTTTCTTTCATTCTTAAAGTAAGAAGCTGGAATAGAGTGCTTCTAAACACTTGTACAAGGAGGGAATACGGAGGGGAAAATGTGTCATTGCAGCTCAGCTGCAAAGATTGGGGGTGGGGGGTTGTGAGAGCAAAGACAAAGCTGTAATGCGCTCCTCCCAGTGCATCACTTCTGACAGGAATGAGACATAGTGTGGGTACAAGATTGTCACCAGGCAACAAAATTCTTGCACTAATGGTTCTGCTTAAGACAAATGCTCAAACATATGGAAATCTGCTAACCGCCAAGAGGAGGAGCATCCTTCAAGCCAGAGCTGAGTGAAAGTAAATGACACATTAAGGGCGAAGAGGATGACTTCTTTTATACAACTATTGCATGTTGACAGAAGAAAAAAAAAATCTTAATCGTGGAGACTTTTAGGGAGCATCTTTTGAATATCTATTACTAGTTGCATATACACACACACACACAGCATGTATAATATTTGTTGTTTCTACTCCCTGAAACTACCAGTAAAAACAGATGGCACAAGCCTGTGGAAATTTACAGCAGTTCTGCTCCAAATGCAGGAAGAAAAATAGTGAATTAAAAGTCTCCGTTCAGGGTCTTATGCCTCCTGGTGCTGAAAACAAACCCCAAATTACCATACAAACAAGATAAGCTGTGTCTGTGTGTGCGCGCGCTAGGTAAATAATGCTGATAGGAAAGGACAGTGAATCAGATCTCAAATTAAATCCAGGTGACAGGAAGAGAGCGAAAAAGAAACAAACATGATTTGTAATTAACTTTTCCTGCACTAACATGCTCAGTAACATAAAGAGTTTAGAAATAGGGTGATAACAGCACACTGTAACCGAGTTCTCTCATCACTCGGACAAATCATCTCTGAAAACAACAATGTGAAAAGCTGAATTATGCAAATTTAATGGTCTCACAGACATTAAAACAGTCTGGCTTTCAGAGAATAATTTTCTAAATTTCTTTTTTCCTTAAATGAATCAACAGAAGGGTTACGTCCCAGCAGGGTGGCAGAGATGGAGCAAACGGAAAATGTTACATAATGCAAAAGGCCCAGTCCTTCAGCTCAATAACACGGTGCTACGCTACATTACCCCCTAAACCTCCAGCCCACTGGCGCCAACTCTCATGGGAACCAGACACATTAGTGATACATTTATTTCAGTATGGGACTTGCCAGATAAAATGCCCTGCAAGATGTTGATAGACAGACTGCAAATCATAACCATAGTTACTGTAGCCTTATCACATGCTCTCCACATTTCCCTATGGGCTTTGTTAGCTATACTTCCCAATGTTCAAATGGTAACATCAGTTTGATGAAATATGAATCACATTTTATTCATGTACAGATTCAAGTTCAGTGGTCAAGTTGGTCAGGAATGAATCAAGCTAAGGTGGTGAGAGGATCTCAGTGTGTGTTTATGGAATGTCATAACAGAATTCACACAAACATTTAAACATGGAATACAAGACCAAAATTGAAAACCTTTTCCAAGCATCCCTATTCAAGACACACCTTGACAGGACAGACTGTACAATGTCAACACATGGATGCCGCAACATCCTCTAAATGTGCATAACTTGGTAAAAGATGTTCAGTTTGGGATATTCTTTTCTTTTTTTTTTTTAGATTATCTGTGTTCTCCAATCATGATATATGGAAGCATATCTTTAGGGTATGGAACATTATGCTTAAAAGCTATTTTTATTAAGGTAAATATGATAGGCAAAAGAGTTTTAAGATGGTAATTATTAGTTGACAAATGTAAGTGGACGCGCACCACTTCCTCTTGCTGTAGTCATCAGCAACCTCTGAGACTGCATTCACACTTACGGCAGATTTATGGTTGTGCGGCGTCTGCATGTGGTCGACTGAGTGTAGCAGATGCTGGTGAGTTTGCTCTCGCACTCGAGCTTATGGGGTACACGTCGTTTTGGTATCATGTTGCAGTTTCTCCTCCTAACCTGAAGGTGGCAGCAGGGGTGGTATCGGCCGGTAAACTCAAAAGGGAGTTCTTTTGATGGTTCACAGTTTGGTAGATATTTTCTGTTTTAAAACAACAATGGCGTCCAGTATGGCTCAGTGTCGTTATTAGCTTGTAGAAGAAAACAAAGTAATAATTCGGTCAGCCTCTCGTCAACTTGATCCACTGGTTATTGCTTTTAAAATCAGTGGTTACCACTCAAATTTAGCTAGAAGATGCAGGTATCCCAAAATGACCAATCACAAGGGAGTACCTCCGTGCAACCATCTGCGTAGCAGGGGTGCACATCAGGTCTTGAAGAGGTGCGCATCGAGCCTCTGCGGACCTACATGGCACCTACAGCGGTGACGCAGATGTCACACGAGTATAAATCTGCCTTTATAGTTCACTATACTCAATACAATTAGGGATTTGGTTCAATTGCAGGTTGTAACGTCCAGTTGGAGTTGGCTTTCACACTGCATTTAGTTAAACAAACCAAACTTTTTTGAATACTGTATTCCCCTCCTCACCTGAGAAGGTGCTGCATCAAGAATTAGTGAAGAAGGAGACGAGATTAACAAGAAGCAAGAAACTTCTGTTTCTGTTACACAAGCTGTGGTTCGCTTCCTACATTTGTTTCACTTCCAATGAACGAGTACTATGACTTTGGCAGACCAGAGTTTGCAGCTTGCTTGCACATTGACACCTTCCCAAACAAATCAGTCTGAGCAAACAAACTAGGATTTGATCCAATAGGGCTGGTGTGAATTCACCCTAATTAAATGAATTATAATTAAAAAGAATCATAACCTTAGAATTGGCTTGTTGAATGTTAAGCCTCGTGTATAATCAAGACTCAAGATGCTAAATGTGATGTCAACTCATAAAGAGTCATAAGAATGAAAAGATGTAATTAATTGTCATTACAGCCAGAGGGCTGTCCACAGAGTCAGTTAATTAAAAATCTCAGTAACTGAGCAATGAGAAGCCTTGTGTTGAATCAAGGTAGAAAATCTTTTTTATTACCCACTGTTCAAGCTCACAGTAGGATACTCACAAAGTCAATATTCGGAATCTGAGTGGAAAATTCTTGAGGCAAAGTCATGGGGAAACATGCCCAACCCTGTCGTTGAAGGGAAATAAAAGAAGGAACCCCTGAGAGTGGTCCATTTTGAACAAATGTCCTCCTACAGTTCCTCGAGGACACTGAGATTAACGTGGTGACAATTAGGTCAAACCAATCTACAGCCATGAAACACAGCTTCTGTGACCATCTTTTTGAAGTTAGCCACTGACCCCTTTTATTGTCTTTTCCTCTGGGGGTGACAATTCAATCAGAGGATTCACTGGTCTCCATGTCCACCAGATTCACAAAGCTCCTCCTGGCAGCACAACTAAGAGGAGCCAAAAGTCCATGAAATCCTTTCCTGAAGGATTCATGACGGATTTAGGCTCTAAGACACTGTTTGCAAGCATGGAGCATCAATATAGGAAGATGGCTGCACACTGACAGCTATTAGCACAGAAGGTTTTTACAAAATGGCACCAGAAATACTTCCTACATGAAGTGAATTATGACCATCCCACTTTATCACAAATGCACAGCTAACAGCCAAACTGTGTCTGGAGACTGCTGTGACATTTAGACTCTGTTTGAATGTGATGCACATACTAAGAGATTTTCTACCTCTGGGCATATCTCTTTCAATCTCCCCACCCGTTACTAATCAAGGTGTTGTGCTGTTAATAAACTAAAGTAAAGTTTTGACCCTTTGTTTCACAGTCATTTTTATCGGTTTATCGGTATTTGTTTAAACCATTAAACAATTGGAGAATTGCCTTCTCACTGGATTTTTCCTCTTGTTATTCCTGAAGGCAGGCTGCTTCTCCAGCTTCATGGAAAACTGGCATCAGCTGTCCTCTCGCATGAGGCCTGCAGCTGAGTGGATAAGCCAATGCTTCCATCTAGTTTAGGTATTGCAATCCAAGGCCACGTTTTCTTCCCTCTTTCAAACAAGCCCTGAAGACCTAGTGATTACATCTCTCTGACTGAACCAGAGCATAAAGGACAGAGGCCTTCGTGCACCAATGTTTTTATATATCTAGATGACGAGCACAATATATTAGCTTGTCTTGGTCTTGAGATATTAAATCCCTCTATATAATGCCCACAATACTTTGTCAAATCAAAGCAAGCCTACCCTTTGCTTCACACAATGCTGAATTTCCTCTGCTTTTATTGCTATTCAGTGAACAGCATCTCAGATGGAGGATCCTCTTTTCACAGGTTATTGCAGTCCTCCTTGTGATGTTTTAAGAAGGCAGAGTGCATTCTAATCCTGCCTTCTCTTTGTTCGGCAAAGCTGAACCAAGTCCCCTTTCTATCAATACATAATCCTTGATAATGCTGTGCCACTTTCTTTAGATTAATTTGTAGGGTCTTCTTTATGTGGACTTAGAAATAAAATGGTGTCATCATTAATTAAGGTGATGATTAATTGCTTTTTGGAGATTACACCACCTGGCCTACAGCCACTGTGTAGATGATGTATTAAATGTAATATATTAAAAACATTTAGAAAAGGGAGAGTCAAAGATCATTAGGTCGCACAGGAAGCTGTCAGTGAGGATATCAGGTATCCACTGCGAACAGCAAATAGGTCTTCAGCTTGTCCCATTTTATTTACATTGAAATGTATCCAATCCATGTTTCTGTTAGAGAAATTCATGGTTAAATAGTCACTACTAATGCTGGAGAAGCTGAGATATAGCAATCTCTGGTAAACAGTAGGTTCCAAAAACATTTGATGCAACTTATTCCATGCCAGCTGTAATATAGGCTGTATGTTTAAACTTTAACTTCAACCTGAATTTTGCTTATTCATTTATTTATTCATTTTAATTTCCCCAAAAGTAAAAAGCTTTCTCCATAGAAGCCCTCATGACAAATAAGCTGTACACAAGTCCATGCACAGAAAATCCAGCGTGCCTCTTTAAAAGCAGCACTTGCTCCTCCACACACTCCAACACAATCTTTCATGGGAATTAATCTGGCACACAAAGATGGGTTGTGTGTGTGGAACAACAAGAGATTTACAGGCAATAAGCCAAGTGCAAGATATTAAAGGCAGATTGATATGTGTAGCGAAGAGCAAAACCTATAGCAACTCATTTATCAACAAAGAATTCAGAGAAAGAAGATGTATTTGGCAGAGTGTCTACTTTTCTTTGGTAGACTTGAGAAAAGACTATCCATCCTTTCATCTCCTTTCTATACCTCCTGATTATTGTCTGGGTCGCAGGGCAGGGCATTGTCTGGGTCACATGGGCAGAAGCTGAGATAAAGCAACAAACCATCATCCCCAGTGCAGTTTTTGCCGTAGAGAACATGCAAGCAGATGTGCACGTGTTAACAGCTGCTGCGTGTAATTATATTATTTTGACAAGAGCAGGAAAGCCTCTGTCTTTCTCGACAGTACACACAGTCAGCCACAAGTAGCCTACTTGATATACAGCCTCATGCACACCCAGGCATTAATAATTATCACACACTGCACACAATTTATGCACAGATGTCACTGCCAGAACTATAAAGTCCTAATTATGCCCAATAACTCACAGCAAAATGGAACCTGTACTGAATGTGAATAATTTGGTTTTGTTGCCCTTTTTTTGTTTGTTTTTGGCTGTGTTAGTCACTTGCTGACAGTGACAGTGTCATCATGATTTAAAATGCCTCATTCAGCTAGTAATACCGCTGTTTCTCTGTGAAAGAAAATCTGTGTCACAAATGCGTAAAAATGAAAACATACATGCCACAAAAGAATCCTGACGTGAAGGACAACTGAAGGTTGAGATGTCAAGATGAATCTTCTCAAAACAATCAAGCTTTTTCTTATGTTGACAAAGTAACACAACACTGTATAATTCCGCAGAGCGATGTGTCACCACTTCAATGTATCATGGGAATCTGTTTGCTTGCTGTTAAAAATACATCTCAGATCCCTGTAAATCTTATCATGATGTACTAGACAGGGTGTAACAAACTAGACAATGCTGGATATACATAACTGCTACATAAATACTCATCTATGTGCAAAGAGCCCATATAATGCTTATTTGCTTGATTGTTTTCATTTAGGGGAGATCTATTATATTTACTAAACATGTTTAAAAAATCTTTTTATATTGCAAACGCCACAAACATGTTGTCCCCTTCTGTATAAATTATACTGACTCCTAAAAGCCTTCCTTTACAATGTTTTTATCTGCTCTGATTGGTTAGGAAACTGCTCATTCTTTGTTTGAGATGTCCTGTACTCCACTATACTGACATTATGTAAATATTGTCATTGCAATGCTGTTAAGTATCAAATAGAGTAGCCATGTTTGCTAAAAGTTTCCGCTAGTTCAAGAGTAGGGCCTTTCTGTTGGAGATAATAAGTCCTCTTTGCGTTGACATTGTAATTCTGCAGAGTTTTTATATGCACAAAAAGCTGAGGGAAAGTGGAAAACTCAAAATGCACAAAATGACCTTTTTAAAAAGTGCTGGTAACATGTATCAAGCTAAAAAGTTATTGTGCAAAGATAAGCTGCTACCTATAATGTAATCACTTGTTCTATCATTTAACATTTTCTATTTGAAATACAAGCCCAGTAATCACACATGCTAATCAATTAATCATTTATATATTGAAGCTTTGTCGACTTTGAAAATGCTTTATCATTTTAATACTGCATCAGAACAGCATTGAATTGTCCCTCTCTGGTGGTTCTGAGGGGGAATGGAATGTTGGTGGTTTTAGTGTTTAAAAAAAAAAGAAAAAAAGAAAGAAATCCAGGATCCAGGTGGTGATCTGGATCACTCCCACCTGAAAATCTCATCAAAATCTGTTCATTACCTTTTGAGTTATGTTGGTAACACACAAACAGACAGACAGTTTTTTGTCACCAAAAACATAACCTCTGCCTTGGAGGATTTAATAAATACATTTGTGTAGCAGAGCTGAATATGCGGGTTATATATATATATATATTTATAAATATATATATATATATATATATATATATATATATATATATATATATATATATATATATATATATATATATATAAAAGATTGCTATTCTTCTCTGCCAATGCCAAACAACTTATTGTGCTATTGATTTTTTTATTTTTATTTTTGTGTGTGTGTGTGTGTGTGTGTGTGTGTGTGTGTGTGTGTGTGTGTGTGTGTTTTATTGGATTGGATAATTGAGGTCTGAAGGAAAAAGACATATTGACAATTTAACAATCTATTAATTTAAAAACAGGGACCTCAGTAGCATGTGGAAGAACCACACACAGCTAAATCAGGAGTTAACTGTGTCCTCTACGACACCATTCGCCCCCACAGTGCAGGTTTATCGGACTATATCAGAATTTGGCAGTGTTGTGCTTCTTCATGCTTCTAATGAACTAGTTTAAAGTTAAATTCAGGTTCACCATTTAAATTTTGAACTAGTTTAAGGGTTCAGTTCAGTTCAGTTGTTTAAAGTTAGAACTGAGAATGAAAGGCTGAACATGAGAAACCTTTAACTAACCAACCTGTTGCTGGGAAGTCATCCCCATAAAGGCTGCAGAAAGTGTGATCTTGGTCATTTTCCTAACGTTTTTAATGGCAAGGACTTGCAGATATCATCTCAAACTGGGAGGATGCTTTAACTCCATGTCTTTTCAAATTAGAAGTTGATGAGGCTGACGTTCTCACTTGCTTTTTAGGTGCAGGCAAACATAACTAGCATAGAAATGTTATATTTTTACTGTCAAAATTTTATGCAGGAAGTACATAAAATTCTTTTAAGCAATCATAAGCCCACAAAGCATATTATGCGGACGCTGTTTGCAGCTTCTCTCCTTTCACCTCTACTTCGGAGTGGAACTGAAATGATGTTGCTGAGGAATGTTACCAGTTTGTTTTGCTAGAGTATGCAATGCATGATGGGTAACGTAGTGTGAAGTTGGTATAGCACTGGAAAATATGGGCAGTAACTGTTGCAGAACCTCATCCGAACAAGTTCATGTTCTAGTTCTTTATTTACAAATGCGTAGCTTTCAGTTCAGCATTCACAGAAAAATTAACATATTTGTTCAGCGTGTCGGGAGGAGAGTATGACATGACCTTACTGAAGTCCTGACTTCTACCCCATGATACATTTGTGGGATCAGCTTTGGCATGTTGTTTTTTTCCAGAGTGACCAACACAGCCACATTGGCCAACACGCAACAAATGCTGGTTGAAGAATGGGATGCCATCCCACAGCAGTGTGTGATTAAGCTGGTGACCAGCATGAGGAGGTGGGGCCAGGCTGTTGTGGCTGTACATGGTTCTTCCACAGGCTATTTAGATCCCTGTTTTCAGACTTCAATCATCCAATCCAATAAACACTACCAAACAAGTATCAGTAGCAGAATAAGCTGTTTGGCATTGAGAAGGAAGATTTGACAAGTTTTTCATGGGAGCAACCCACATACTCAACACACAATTAATCCACCAAACACTAATTTTCTTATGTTTATGTTTATTATATTCACATTGTGTCCTTTTCAAATTATGCATAACTAAAGGTCCATTTATGCTCTGTCTCCTACCTCCTTTACTTATGTAATTTAGTCAGTTTTTAGTGAGCTTGCAGATGCATACCCTCATGGAGCAAAGTGAGTTTTACTACCAGAAACTGTGAGAGCAAGGTCGTGTAGTATAACTGGCGTGTGCCTCCATCACTGTGCTGTCTCTTTTTATGCCCCTTTCTGAGACTGTATATTACCATGATATCCTTCACTGTTGCCATGTTGATTGTTGTCTGAAACAATGGTTGAGACCTGTAGGTAAACTTTAAACTTTGCACTGACATCTTGTGAATGTATTACCTAAAAAGCATGCCACCATGAAGGATGCATGGAAGTATGAGGACAGTGATGTTTAAAATGGATGTACCTATTTGTGCACGTAAATGGTGCATAAACTGGCCTTAACGAGTCTATACAAAACTCATTTAGCTTCCATAAGCAATTTTAACATTCCTAGCATAGCAGAGCCATCTTTCAAACAGAGAGGTTTGATTAAAACTTTGCTTCATTAGCAGGCTGTTTTTAGGGCTGCTCCAAACAAAATGATATGGGTACTTCATGTATTCTGAAAGACCACAGCAGCTGCTCTCTGTGACAGAGAAAACTGCCTTTAGGCAAGAATGTTCGATACAAAAAAGCCTACCTTTTCGATGGGATTTCACTCAGCTCTTGTTAGTATGAGAGCGTAGGTTGTAAAGATGAGACCTGATGCAACGTGACAGACCACAGCATAGTTTTGAATTAGTGAGGAGTGAATGGGATGGATGACTTACAAACGTTATGACTTTCATCTGAGTCGTCGGGGCAGTCGGGCTCCCCATCACAGAGCCAGGCCTCGGGGATGCAGGTTTTCTGGTTGTGACAGTGAAACTCGCCAACGTCGCACAAGATGGTTTCTGGGTGGCATGAGGAGAAGGGTGGAGAGGAAGATAGAAAAAATGCAGCATGAAGTGATGGTAATGTGTTGAAACATCACATAATTTACCAGAAAAAAATGGACTGTATTTAAAGAGTCTGAGATGAGAATGTAATTTTATTTCTACTTTTTAAAAAAACACATATACTGGAGAGGCACTCGTTGCAGAGTTAATGCATGAAACAGAGAAAGATTTTTCTTGAGGCTGAAAACCCTAACTAACATTAGTTGACAGAACATTTTGTAAACTACAGCTCTTTTTGTAAACTACAGCTCTTCATAGGTCTGAACATTTGTTTCCAAAAAAAAAAAAAAAAAAAAAAAAGTGCTGCCCAGAAATTACTGTTTCTGACAGCTGCTCTCCTCTAACAAAGACATGACATCCTTTGCGACTCTGCAAACTATTACAAAGCACTTTGGCAAGTTTGTTCTTATCTTTTTGCCTCCTTGGTGTTCTGCTTTTTGGGGGGGGGGGGCGGCTTGGTAAAAGCCCAGTCAACTAAAAAGTCATCATAGCCTTTCAATATAGAAAGCATTCATCAAAGTCTTGACATGTTTCCTGCCGGTAACTGTCATCACCAACTCTGCTCGATCACGCTGCAGAATGACACCAGCTTTTGCTTAAGATTTGACACTACAATGTGACCTGCTGCTGCTTCTGTTCAGCGCCGAGCAAAAACGGTAATTTGTTTCTAAGCTTAACCCACAGACAATCAGACCGGCTCAAAGTCCCTCTCCCACTCACTCTTTTCCCAGTGTGTTCCTAACCCATTAGTGGTGGGAGGGGAGCAAGTGGGAGATCAGGTCTGCAGCTTCTGAACAGTGGGAGTGATAATTCAACGCACCGCTGCTCCCTGCCCCAGTACCCTCCAGCAAATTCACTACCCAGGGACAAATCTGAAAAGGTCAAACATCTCATCCATTCTGCCTCTTCTATTCCCACTGATGCAATATAGCTGATATCTTACAATTTAAATCAAGGTCCCCTTTGAAATATCTAGTGTTTTTATTTTTTAGAGGCACTTCAAAAGCCACTGAATTGAAGAGAAAATGCTTGTCACACAGAGCCGCATAAAAACTCAAGGTAGCCTAATGAGGAATCACAATTCGTTTGCTTCCAAAGAGTTTAAGAGCTTCAATACAAAACATGGATCTTGCCAAGTATTTTCTTTTTTCCTTTTCAGCAAAATGCTGTTAAATTAAAAAACACACTTTTATTTGCTGTTAAGGGAAATCTCTTGGCTACAGAATGAACCAAAATGATATTCTGGTTCTAGGAAAAAGATGTCACACGTTATCACATGAAGTAGCCTATACTGTATATACAGCAGCTAATTTAACAATGAGCTTTGCAAGGTTTGCACTTTTTGGTGCTAAAATGCATGTAGGGGTCACAAATTGCTAATAAGAAACAGCAGCTTGCAATTTAAATTAGCATAAAAAATAAGTAGCTTAGACATTTAAAACATATATATGGCAACAATATTATCTGCGCAAACTAGCAAGGCATCAAAATGAGTGTGTGCTGTTTTTGCTGTTGGCTGAGACACACTCAGATAGCTGAAGTCTCCTATACCTTTAAAGCTGAATTGATTACCATTAAAACACACAAGGCTGGTAACAGAAGGGCCATTTCCTCAAGTACAAAAGTAAGCAAGCCATGAAAAGAAAAAGAAAAAAATGTCCCTGCACCTCAGAGGGGCCCAGTTACCCAGTGATGTTCCACCACCTTTCATGCCTCTTCATCTTCAAAGCTAAGGGGACAAATATGAGCAAAGGAAATGACCTCTTATGTCATTTCATCTTTTCATTCTGCTTTTGCAAACAGCCTCTGCCTGACAGGCTGCACAGTCCCCGCAGCTGTTGGAAGACAACAGTGGGACAGATATGTAGCCGAGGGAAAGTAACAGCTCTGTTGTCCTTTTGTTTCATATAGTGATGTATTTGCATTTAAAAAGACACATGAAGGTGAAGTGTAACAGAAAAATTATTCATTTCCTGGATAATTCTGTATAACCCCTCACTGATGTGTTTAAAACAAAGAAAAAAACTGTAGCCACCTTTGTAAGTGGAAAAATACCCAAACTGGCTCCATCGCCACAACAGTGGGAAACACAGAGGGCACTCAGCTGGGCACATTATCGTGAGCACCATTCCTGACACCCAGCAGCAAACACTGGCACAGCATAGTGGCTCATTAAAGCTACTCTGTCTTTTGAAAGGTGCCAGGTTTTCAAAGGAACAAAGAGTTATTTGGAGGCAGGAAGACAGTTTCAAACCTGCTGCAGCAAAACCTCCCAACAGTCTTTGCAGCACATACTGAGATAATTTTTTTCCTCTTTTAGAAGCACCATGAATTTCATAATGTTGAGCCCCTTACTATACAAGTCCAATATACTGTAGGATGAACACGCAAAAAGCACAACAAATTTCCTCCTTGTGCATTTTAAAGCAAGGCACATACTGTCCCATCTGCACAGTCCTATTAAACTGTGAATTACCTAGGAGCTTAGGTTTTTATTTATCTTTCTAAACAACATTATGCTACAAAGAGGTAAGCTACAAACCACTGAGAAGCAAACAATCCCCTGAATTGCAAGAGGCACAGGTTTCACAACAAGGTACATTGGATAAGTCTTAAGCCAAGCCTTATTCAAACAAAATGTGTGTTGTAGAGGCAGCAGAGCAGTACACAGCTCGAAGTGGTGCATTTAACATTACCATTGTCACACAGCTAGTTCTGAGAAAATTACAGTCAGGAAACTGCTTTTTAAAGGAAATGCAGCTCTTCTAACTCATCCTACACAGGATAGGGATGTGATAGAACATTAGACTTGTGATGCATTCAGGAAGTCAAAAGAAGAAAGCTGTGAAGAGATCATTTGGGGAAATAATTCTTCACACATGAGGCTGAAATACACAGACAGGTGAACCATGATCACTGAAGTAAATAACGTTGTTTATCTTGTAGCAACAACATGCATTACAGTCATTACCATACTGGAGGAGGGAGGTGGTGACAAGTGAAAAGACCTTAGTGACTTTAAATAATGTAAATTCATAACTGGTATTGGAGGATCTCCAGAAGAACAAGACCTAAAGAAGTGATTCCAGTCATCAGTCTGCCATACCTGCATCTAAAATGGCCTGAAGGAACACAAACTATAAATTGATGACTGATTAAATGGGATGCAGAGAAACAAAGCTTGAACTCCCTGCTTACAGGACTTCAAAGTTCTGCTACCAGTCTGAGTACTCAACACTGCATGAAATAAGGTCTTGGAGAGTCCATGATTTAGCTGGCTGGAGCTGGAGGGATGTACAAGACCAGCACCATTAGATTAGCACCATTGGTTTCTTTCCTATATACATACATATATATTTCGTTAAATTATTGCAGATATAGTGCACCTAGATAAGTACTGTCAAATCCATTTACATTGTTGGAGCAGATTTTGCATTCTGGCAAGCTGCAGGCCATATGCATTATGGATGAGCAGGAGGATATGAGCCAAACTAAGCAAGTTATTAAGTATAACAGTGGCTCATTGAGGCTTTTCCTCAATCTTGATTTAAATCTGTCAAAAGATACAAGACACTGTGATGCATCTGTATGATATCTCACACCTGCATACTGAACTCTTATTCAAGTGTTTCTCTCAAAGTACCATGCACTATGCGCTATTTAATCATAAATGCCATCCACATCAAGTCTGATCAGCATATGAAGAAAACAGAGTACCGTGACTCAGCTCACTGATGAGCGACTGCAGGATGTCACAACACCTCTGGACACATGCCCAGTTATATGTGCGCATCCGTTCTACAGAACTCCAACTCCCCTCTTAGCTCCTAGAAGTTTTTGTTTTCCAAGAATGAAAGAGCTGTGTTAGATGAAATTTGTGAAAAAAAAGAAGAACGTTCTGAGAGAGAGAAATAATTGTGTTTACAAACTCTGAAGTGCAACAGAAGTGGCTCCAGGAAATACCAGCTCGTACCCGCAGCCATTCCCCATGGCGATGCTAAACAGCTTTGCATTCAAGCCATGAAATGGGTGAGAAATCAATGCTGAATGGCTATGGGGTCTTCCTACTGCCCGACCTTCACCACAAACCAAGGTCACTTTTGTTTTCTCAACAGCAGGGCCATGTCAACAAATTATTAAAAAAGGAGCAGTAAATGAAAAGTTTCGGAAGACAATCGTACACTTTGTACACTGCCCTCTTGCTTCTTGGCATAAATCCCTGGACCAGTAAACAATGAATGATTCATGGGAGTGATCTTTAGCTGTGTGCTTTTTTTTTTTATTCAACATGCAAAGGATTGCATTACAACACATATTTAAAAAAGCTAATCATTATTTTGCAACAACTTTTAAAAAAATATGACTTGTTGATTTACTGCACAAATATTAAATTTGTGCAAGTGAAATGAATCTTTGAAGGTCTAAATATTGTCCATTGTATACAACTGCCTTGATTGTGAACAATGTTTTTTGCTAAAGCAAAATTTTATTTAAAAAGATAGCCTAAAATCAGTCTGCCATAAAAAGGTTGTCCATTTTTTAAATTATTGTGTGTCATCTTCAGAGCAATTTGTAGTGGTGTATAAGCACCATTCTGTTAAATCAAGCTGGTTGCAAACACTGGTAAACTCGTTACAACACATAAAAGCTTCAAATGAAAGTCCTTTTCGCTGTTTCATCCAAGACCCACAGATTTTTTTGATGTTTTGTGTCACGGTTCATGTGGATGACACCGTGGAAAACTCAACAAATGCTCTTACTAACACTGACAGTCACCAGGGGGTATATAATGGGAAGCAGGTGGAGTGAGTTAACAATCAACACCAGGTGGGCTAATGAACAGGAAATAAAACGGAATGCAAAACACAAGGGGGGGAAACTACAAAATAAAACAGGAACTCAAAATAACAAGAATAAAAATCCCAACAAAAACCCACAGGCAATGGCAGTTATATATAACACTGCATATCTAAATCTAAAGCTTTATATAAATCTAAAGCTGACTTATGGATCTAATGCAGTATTATGAATCAAATGTCACTAACAAGGGTCTGTACTGGCCTGGCGAAAAATAGATGTCAGCTTGGAAAGGTGATTAGTGATTACTCTTCCTTAATTTCTCCCTCTCTTTTTACAGTTTAACTTTTAAAACCATCTGGTTTCTCTCTGGTTTTAGTCATTATTATTGTTTAATGGAAATGGAAGTTTAATATCTAGTGCTTGTCAGTTCCAGTAACAGCTCTTGAAGAATTTAAAACATCTTCCTAAGTGAACAAAGTTTTTTTTTTGTTTTGTTTATAACTGATAAGGTGAAAGTATTAAGTGTGTTGCGCTTCCTTTAGATGTGTTAGACAGCAGTAAACAAGTTGGCGGACTGGGTTAATTAATGTGCAGCTTATTAAATGCGTTTAAAGATACTGTTTATGTATAAATGATCTCATGGAACAAAATTAAAGTATGAAGTAATCTAAAAACTTAGAGGATTATCTCTCTTACTAGTGGATGTCATCCTTGCTCTTAGCTTAGTGTTTCTCCATCTTGGACACCTTTGTTGTCCTTTTTCAATCCTTTTTTTATCCTTATCTTTGTAAACAAAAATATCCAAACTGGTAAACCTGTTCAGGCAAATTATCTGAGGAACATAATTTTGTAGATCCACCAACTTATTTTACACATGACTTCAGAAAGCATCTTAGAATGACATATTAGATTAGATGTTTTGCATTACATAACAGAAGCTAAAGGCGAGTCCCAAACACGTCCATTTTTATCTACATGAACAACCTGCTTAACAAACATGTCAGAATTCTGTTTTAAAATGAAGAGAACAGGATGATTTGCAAGATATTTAACTATTTAATGTTCACATTAAGAAAAAGCAACAGAAAAATGTCTCTTGGCATTTTTCGTTTCTTTTGGACAATTCACTCATTGTGAATTAGATCATTTTGAATTAGAAAAATGTTTACTTAACCACTAAACCAATACCACTGCAGCCATTATGTGTACAACATTAAATGCATGTTAATTTAAAATTTTAGGAGCTTGAGTTGAAGTCAAGGGGAAGATTTTCTCTGTTTTATTTTCACTGACCCTGGGAGTTCATGTTATATCTGCTCTACCACAATGTAACATATTTCCACTGACCCCTGCCCGGCCAGTCACAATAGTTTATTTTATATGATGCAAGGGCTGAGAACAGACTGAACAAAGGAGTGATATTGAGGCGTATACAGCAGCTCTGAGATACATAACATGTTTTGTTGCTCTGATTGGAAACATGTCCAGAAGCTGATTGGAAATCACAATCACTCGATAATCAGTGCATAGGAAAACCTTCTTGGAGACTTATGCTCACCAACAACATGAACAGATGCAGGCCGATATCATGGCTTCTTAGTTTGTGAAAATAAAATATGTGATGGTTAAGAGAGAAAATCAATGAATGTGTTTCATTTGCATGAGACTGTGTGTCATTATACAGCCAATAATAGAAAATTACAACCCACCCTGACCAGCCTTTCTTTGCCTGGCCCCTTTTCAATGCACCATCCAAGGTCACCTAATCACTGGGTTTCCTCAAAGACCTCCATCTTAACCAGCTGCACTCTGAAGGATTTATTCCTCAGTCTATGTCATGATTACCAATCAGGTGGAGTAATAGCTGCTTAAGCAGACAGGGTTTTTGTCATCGCTGAGGGGTGAAGTGCCAGTCAAGGCTTCCACCAAGTCTGTGTCAGTGCCTTGAATGTAGCCCCCAGACTAAACAGCGTTATCAGAGCAGAGTGAAAGCTGTTATGGTGAAGGATCACATCCTCACTGGCCCCCACTGTACCACAGCGGTCAATGAGAGAGCCATCCATTATCTAACGCCACACCTTGAATGACACCTTGAATCCTCAAAACACATTACATAATAGCAAATAAATAAATCAGAGTTCTATCTGCAGCAGTACTATAATGTCACAGTTAACCTGATCATCATTTATAATCAGATTTAAAAATGTACATTTTAGACTATTTATGCTTATAAAGAGACAATAGTATCTGTCATAGTTTAGAGAGATGGATGGATACTTAAAAGGGTGCGCTGAACACTACAGTTACAAAACAAACGGTGACACAATATAATGCAAGAGATCTTGTTTAGATTTCTATTCTCTCCTAATCACCCGCTGGAGTGGATTTTAATCAAGCGCAGATACTAAAATCAAGCTGTGGGCATACTTGTTTACTTCTTGATGTCACCCTTTAGATTAAGTAATCAGGGAGCTAAAGCATAGAAGATAAATGACTGAATGAGACTGACAGAAGGATTTTCCTGAAGGCTCATTTGCCATCTGGTAGTGTACATATTCCTATTTATCTATCCAAAAAATATGCCTGAGCAATTGCTCCAAAGCAGAGAAAACTTTTCACATTTATTCTAATTACAATGTTCAGTAATAAAAAGTAATATTTAATTATACAAAAATCATTCAGACTTTAAAAGGAGCAAAAAAGGTATTTGTTTCCTATTAACTAGTCAAAATGCAGCATTTTATAAAAGGCCAAAGCATTTGTGCTGCTGGTTTAACTGTCTATGTGATGTAATAAACCTCTTCCCATTGCTCATGTGACATTTCTGTCTCATTGCTTGCAACTGGACCACAGAAGCATGTGATTAAGATGGACTTGCCCTTTATTTAAGTTTTCCACTTTCCTGCAAACTTGCACAGCAGGGAGTCAGCTTACACAGAACTGATTAGCTTCGTTCCATTAGAAATGGGGAAACATGTCCTCTTCAATGCTACTCACAAAACACACCAGTCTTATTAGCCCCCTGAAACAGTGTGACTGTTGAAACTGTAATAAGAACCAAAGGATAAAAGAAATGCTTCTTAGGGAGCATTGCAGTATACAAGATTTAGCTTAATACTTTTACTTTTTATTAATGAGTATGTAATAAATATACTTTTCACTGGATGGAATAGTAGTGCATTTCATGTGCATTTTAATACAAACTTCACAACAGTATGAATGCACAATTTATGTAGTTGCAGAAATGTTCACTTAAAAATGTTCATACTGTTCTATATTATAATCCAGTGATTTGTTGCCCCAAATTAATGCAGTCTTTTTTTTTTTTTTTTTTTTTACACAAGCGTAGCGGTTGTATTCCTTCTTTAGAGCCAATAAAGAAATATTTTACTAATTTAGTAACGCTCCCAGCATTCCTGCACCAAATGTTAGCTGTTGATAATGTTAATAATGTTTTGTTTTTTTTTACTAAATTAATGAGCATAATCCTGCCTCGGTTCAGGAGAGGACCCCCACCTCTTTAAAATGAGAACACACCTTAATGAAACATCCTCAGCCTTAAAAGAAAATTGATGGGTGGACATGCTCATTTCATTTGCACTTTCTTATATCAAAAAGCAGGCATTAAAAACTGTTACCATCTTACTTTTGACACTAGTACATTTTTATCATGGGGAAAAACTAGGTTGAACTTTTATTGAATTTAGATAAACACCTGAGTGTGTTATACATATTTCCCAGAGTATATGACATAGCAATATAACATTTACAAATACTGAAAGGTGGTTTTACATCACCAAGGAGTACTCAGTAGGATTGAAGCCAGGTGTGTACCAGAAAGAATGAGAACTCCAGGTCTGAAGATTGTCCACTCTGAATTAGGAGTGTGTTGCTGCTTCATGACTAGGAGTTACAGGGTGTTTTCTCATCAGGGTAGTCTAGGCGACTTGGTTCGGATTGGGTGGGGGATGCTGGAAAATGTTTAAACTTCCAATCCTGATAAAAATGTTGTGCATAAGCAAACTATGGTTTGCTTTGCTTTTGCACTGAACTTTATTACAGTCGACCAAACCACCTGAACAAAATTATGCAATTACACCTGCTTGCTAAGATCAGAATTGTCCGATATAACAACTGACGAGAAGAACAAGAGCATGAAGAAGGAAACCTGGTTCACTGGATAGTCAGTTTGCTTTCACACTGTAAGTAAACTTCACCAGGGTTCACTGGTAAGTCAATCTAGACCCTCGGTTTTCAGGCACACCAGAGTTAATTTGTTTATTACTGTGTGTTCCTCAAACAAACCGTGTAATATGTGAAGAGGAAAGGGGATTGTTTAATGTGGCCCAAACAGCGTCACTGTGAATGTTTCCTTGGTATCTCAGGGTCTTTGAGATTGACAGGTGGTCTTAAAGCAGCATCTGCAGTGATACTGACCCTGTTCATCGTCTTTCATGAGAAGAATGAGATTAGCCGAATGGTGAACCTGTTGATTTGCTACTAGCTAATCTTTATTACAACCCTCACTTTTGGTCATAAGCTGTGGGTAATGACAAACAGGAGGAGATCACAAAGACAAAACACCATATTCAGCTTCCTCAAAAAGGTGACTGGGTTCACCCTGAGGCATAGAGTGAAGAGAAGTCATAAGGGACAACTCACTGCTCTTCTACATCAGAAGACGATGGTTCAGGTGGCTGAAGGTATGTGGTCAGTATGCCATCTGGACACCTCCCAGTGAGGTAGTTTAGACATGTCCTGCTGGGAGGTGGCTTCAGGGAAGAGCCAAGACTTATTGCAGAAATTATATCTCTTTGCTGGCTTGGGAATTCCTCATTGTCCCTCTGGAATAGCTGGAGTAGGTGATTAAGGAAAGAGAAGTCTAGAGGTCCCTGCCGGGACTTTTGCCCTTGTGATCTATTTCCCGAAGTGCAAAATGTGGAAGGATGGATAAGTTTTACTTAATTATCCACAAGTTGTCACCACATTAACAGTCAGGCAAAGCTTTGTCTGATTATAAAGACAATAACCTGTATTATACAAGTATTGTCACTTGTTTAATATAGACCAACTACTTTAAAGTAAATTTCATTGTAAAGTTTAAAAACATGTATGAAACAATGCAGGAAAGTTATAAGCTAAAAAGGATTGTATGATAAATTTGATCTGTTTCTTATCAGTTCAAGTAAGAAATATTACAGTACCAATAAACATAAATCCTAAATTCTAGTGAAACCTGTGATTTTTTCATGCAGTCTCCAATATAATAAGGCATAAATATAACTTTTCATCAGTACTGCTCATAATGGTTATTGGCTGAATTGTGGAATTTGTCTCATTACTTATCAGACATTAGTTGAGCTAATGCATTATACTGGTAGTAACTTGTTTACTGCAAGCTTAATACATGACACACAGACCATCTTCCATTGGGATAAGTCCAGACACGATGCTATTGTATTGTATTGACACAACTTTTCCACAGATGGACTACTATAGTAAGTGTCCTAGGAGCACATTTTCCCATGACAACACACACACATATGCACAAACACACATAAGGACTCCGTAGCATCAGCTGGTGGAAGCATGGTGGTTTCTGTGCCAAAGAGAGGGATGAGTGGGAGTCATGGGATCGTTGCCATTTTTCTGTCTGTTTGTGAGCAGTATTAAATTAAAAAGAAGAAAAATCATTCAGCTTACTGGAAAGGTAGATGTAAGTGGAAAGAAAATTAAGTTTTAAATGGATTTAGAAGAGATAATGAAAGTAGATTTTAAATTTTTAATTCAAAATCTAGTTTTGTTTGTTTAATTTGCTTGTGCACAAATATGACAATACAGGACAATTACAACATGTTTATTCATTTGGACTTTTATGTCAGTTGGCATGTTGGGGACCAACAAGAAATTCATAAGAACTGATGGCAAAAACAAAACTCAAACTTTTCCTATGACAGTAACCAAAACAGATGAAACCGTGAAGAGGTGATTTATACTGACAAGCCCCTTGTAAGTATGCAGAAATTAATAATACAAGACCTGTCTATCTAAACCAGTCTGAAGGAAATCAAGATAATAGATATTTGTGTCTTCTGTGGAAAACAAAGGATGATTCATCTACTTGTGCTAATATTAATGTGACTTTTCCAGATCTTTCCTGCTTTTAGCATGCATAGAATTTGGTCAATGATTACTGTTTATGCCCTCTGAGAATGAACTAATCACAAACATATAAACTGAAATGACAGTGATGTTAACCCCATTTTGCAAACCTACACATCAGCTGTGTCTTAACTTGCCACATATGTGGGCGTATTACACTTTCTGTATCTGCCGCAGGTACCTAAGCTAATGAGAGTACGGAAAGGATAAGAAAAATATATGACTTGTTAAACAAAGCTGAGAACAGAAAGCTTTCTACATCTCAGCCTGGAGCAATCACTAATCTGGATACATTAATACTTCCTAAAAAAAAAGAAAATATCTAAATTCCCTTCAAAAGCTGTGAAACGGGGGGGAGCAGCGTTTGTGCCCTGTAGATATAGTTCAATTCACAATATGTGATTCATCTTATAGACAAAATGTAAAAACCTATCCAGCTTTAATCATGACCTATGAACACTTATTACAACATATATATCAGAAAAAAAGGGGGTGGGGAGTGTGAATATCACAGCTTTGGGGATTTCTTGCCAATTTCATGCTTAGAAATGTCATCAAGACACACAGTTTTTCTTCAAATTTATTTACAGGTTTGCTATGAAAAAAAAAATGCCTGCAAGAGAGAAAGGTAGTTATTTCAGTGTTAAGTATACTGTTGGACCGATATTTCTAAAAGCAACAGCTAAAAAAAATCTCACCTTTCTTGAGCACCTAAGCAGTTTAAGAATTAAAGGTTCACAGTATTTGATAAATAAACTGTTGAACCCTCACATCACACCAGTCTTCTCTGAATGCAGCTAAAACGAAGGAGATTGTGTGTATTGAACGGGGATATAGGCAGTTATGAATCAAATCCATCACAAAAGTCGATCAGGTCGGCCTCTTTGGGGCATGAAAGTGAGTCAACAGAGGGAGGATCAGATCTGCTTTATTGCCTGATTAAAATCAATTTGGTGTGTCCGATGCTGAAGGTGGAGGGATGGAGTGAGCAATGAGAGATAGTTAAGCTTCTCCTCCTTTCTCACTTCTGAGTGATTATAATGTGAGGGTGGGAGCTGGCTATAACAGCTCCAGGACTCCACGATTCATGACATGTGGCAAGGAAAAGAGAGTGAAATAGAAAGGCCATCAAATGCACCCTTTCATGCAAAACAGACAAGATTAAAAGATTATGGAACAACTATTTTGATATGGCATGGTAATGATCCCTCATATAATAAATAACCATCATAGTGGATGCTGCATGGAAGTTAACATTCTCTAAACCCAATTTCATAATTTCACTCATTTTGAACAGCTCCATTATTTTGTGATATGAAATAAACACTCTCAGTTTACTGACATGTTTATAAAAATTAGAAAATAAAAAGAAACCATTACACAAAAATTCTATCTGTGATATAAACCTGGAAAAAAAAGTGGAACTAATGGGCATAAAAACTTAATCTTTAGAGAAACCATTTCATACAATTTTCACTGTCATTAAATGTGAAAACAACAGTTCAGCCAAACAGCTAAAAATCACCGAAACCATTCTAACTCATGTGTGTAACTCGCCTCATTACATGATGTATGACCTTTATACAACTAATTAACAAGGTTGCCAGCAACTGGTGGAAATGTGTTAATATGTCCAGCCCAGCAGATATAGCGTTTAAATGGAGCATGGCAATATCTGATTAGCATGAAAAAACTCGTCTTTTGAAGGTTTTGCTAAACATTAGCCACATACATAACTATGAACTAAAGAAAAAAAAAGTTTCTTGGTCAAATAGGACCTAAGATACTCGTAAGCTGCAAGTAAGGTGGAAAGAGTCTAAAGCATCATAGGCAGATTTTAATAGACCTCTATTTGCCCTGAAAAAGAAATTAATACAATGCAAATACCACCACAGATTTGTTTATCATGCCTTACTGTGTTCGGTGGAACCACTATTACTTTGTTCCCCTTCATCCTCACTCCGCGCATTAACACCTTGTTACAGGTCATAGATTAAAGATTTGTGCAAGCAGCAGTCTGTTCAGTCTAGTGCGTTATGAGCGAAATATGACTGATAATCTATCAATCCTGGGGCTCAAGATATAACTACAAACTACCTGCTGTAGACGTGATCAGAAACTTTGAGGGACTGTAGATCAATTTAGAAGAAAAATGGTAGAAAAAAAAAAAAGAAGCTTACACATCTCATGCATTCTTGTGTGCTCTAATTAAGTAAGCTGAAGTGAAAAGTTTAAAAAGTCATTTTTAAGCAGAATCAGTTTTACAAATTGGGTTATGTTGATACCATTCATTCATTATCTGTACCACTTAATCCATTATGAGTCGTGGGTAACCTGAAGCCTATCCCAGCATTTTGACAGGTGAGAGGCCGTTTCACCCTGGACAGGTCACCAGTCCATCGCAGGGCCAACACAGATAGGAACAAACAACCATTCACACACACACACTCACTCCTAGGGAGAATTTAGAGTGACCAATTAACCCAACATGCATGTCTTTGGACGGTGTGAGGAAGCTGGAGAAGCCGGAGAGAACCCATGCATGCACAGGGAGAACATGCAAACACCACACAGAAAGGCCACTGCCCCAAGGTTTGAATCTCCCCCCTGAGCCTCGAACCAGTGACAAATTCCTGATTGTAGATATTTATCAAAAATTATATGTTGTCCTTTATCAAAAGGTTTTGTTACATTTGTGGCTCTAAATGAATTTTATTTAGCTGGGCTGAGGGAAAAATGGCTCTTTGGATTGTAAAGGTTGCAGACCCCTGGTATTAGTGACATGGCATTCAAGATTTCCAAAAAGGAATTTAAACTTTTTTGATGAACTGCAGAATAGTTTTCACCTCGCATCAGTCCATTTGAAATTCGCTTTGCCAGACCTTACCCAGACAAGACTCCCAAATGACCTCTCCTTTGCATGATAGAGTTTTATCCAGGTTTTATGGATGACACTGAACTCTGTTTTTGAGCGATTTCTGCACATTTTCTAGTGCCCATTGATTTCCATGACAGAATTATACCAGTTTTAAATGCAGCTGCTGAGGACTTTAAGGTCAGAGATGCCTCTAGACTCAGAATATTTACATAATTTTATGTATGGTATGTAATGAAAGCCTTTGCATTTTTACATTGAGAGAAATTCTTATTAAATTTTGTTTTGTTGTTTATTTTTGCAATTTTTTTTTGACAAATTGCTCAGCATTTGTCCGTCTTTACTTACGAGAGACTTTGCTTCTCTAAAGTCCCCTTTTTATAGCCAGTAATCTTACTGAGCAGTTGTGAGTTAATCTAATTAGCTGCAACATCCTCCTCCAGCTGTTTCTTCTTATTATAACATATTTCTTAACAGTTTTGTTGTTAATCTCTTAGCCTTTTTAAACCATATGCTGCCATCAAATTTAATATGAGCTTATATTTTTCATAAAAATGTTCCATTTTTCACCTTTTATTGTGCTATTGTGATTGGTTAAGATGCTGAATTCTGCTTTTAGTTCTGTTGCAAATTCTTTTGGAATTGAGGTTTTGAAATAAACATGTAATATACTGACATCATTGTAAGAACTCTTATCATTTTTTATGTTAATTAAAAAAACAAAAAGAAAAACTTTACAGAACACAAGATGTTTGCCAGATGGCTTTTTTCCTCTTCTTCTTTTTTTTGTTCTTTTGTCATCAACATCGTTATCAAAAACTTTCAAAGTACAACTATACTGGAATCATACAACTGCTACAGTAGTGATTCCAATCAAAACCAATGGGAGTTTCTGCTAACTACACACTTAAAGCTAAAAAACAACATCTGCAGAACCAAAGCCATTTATAGTCATTATAATGAGCTTCAAGAAGAGGAAAAGAAAAAAAAAAAGGCATAAACTATGTATGAAGCCATGTGCTTTTTAAATGTTTATTTCAGCCCCTACTGAGTACAAATCAATAAATGCAAATGACTAAATAAATATATAAGTACAACTACTGCAAAGATGCACATATAAGCCTCTGAGTTCTGCACAAACTGAGTGCTTATTCCTTTTTACATATCGCCAGAGGTAATAGATATTTTCCTTTGCAGATAAGATAAATCATAAAGATGTGGATTCTCGTGGGCCACTGAGAAAGTCCCTTAACTTAATTCATCTTTAAAGGAATTTAGTTAGGACTTGAGAGTTCCCAGACAGTATGAGCTTAGTGCAGAAAAACAATAACACAAGCCACACAAGACAAACACTTAACTTACAATGGATAGACTAATGTGTCTGTTTTTCAGAATATACATTTTCTTTATCTCTAAATTTTGTTATCAATTATCATTATGCAACATATTCCTCACATTGTCAAACCACTTTGGAAAATATCAAACCTTGCAACTTGAAGCAGACCGTCACACTGGATGTCAGAAGTGAGCAATCCATCACAGAACTGGCTCTGAGATATTGACACTCACATGCAACAGCATAATAAATTCAGCCTGGTCAGGAAGCCAACGTGCTGCTTATTATTTTGCAATAAACCATATCAATAAAGTTATAAAGTCAAATATTAATGCTACATTTTTTAGTACATTTTCAACAGTAGGGGGGGGGGGGGGGGGGGGGGGTTGGGTTGGGTATCCAACAGGAAAAACGTAGCTGAAAGCTTTCAAGTTCTGCTAGACAAATGATAGCAATTCCTGCTCCTGAAGAGATGAGAAAGGCTTTCAAGCTTTCAAACATGACAGTTAAAGAGAGGGCTTTGTACTTTATATGGGTACTCCACTTATTCACTGACTGACAAACACAAAAATACTATAATGGCACTTGGATGCAGTTTGGAGGACAGCATTGTGATGACACTGTTATCCGTTTCCTGTTTTGGGTGAAGAGCCATGACAATGAATGTTAATTGATTAAAAATGCTGACGTGACTGCAGAAGGGGAAGTTTGATTAAACTTAATGAATCAATAAATACAGACAAAATTCAGAGAAAATATTTTCTTCATCTGTTTGAATAAAATATTAATTGAAATTTTCTGTTTGTTCCACTGTCATCGTCCCATTTTTCTAGCTTTATAGTTTGGCTGTCAGCAATGTCAAAATGTAAAACCAGGGCTTGTTCCACTGCTGTTTTTCATAGGTACAAGATAGCTTGTAGCTATTTGTGAGGACTGAACAAGGGCTGGCATTTTCTATCCCTACAAGACGCTGTTGCAATGCCAAAGCAGTCAAAGCACAGTGGGAGGTTTAGTACATAAAACAGTCATTCAAAACTGAAGCCTTTCAAAGACAGTAAATGTTAGACAACAAGCAGTTCAGCTCATGTTTGTTACACTGTGTAAAGGGAAGAAGAAAACTAAATTATGTAAAATAAAGAGATCTGAAAGAACATGGTTTAATATTAAATGAATTGGGCACAAAACACTCCTCAGAGAAATCCTCAGGCAACATTATGTCAACACCTGAATTTAAGCTTATACATTTTTAATAAAAAGCTGTGGAAACGTTGCTTTGATAAAGACATCATTAGGTACACGATGTTAAGCGAGCGTTAAAGCTGTAGCACTAATAGTCTAAAGGAAATTTTGTATAGCGAACTATTTCACTTTGGACCTGCAGATAAAAATAAAAAACATTTGCAGCCATGACTCGTTTTTACCAAAAAACTGTTTTACGTGTGAACAGGAAGCAGGTGTGGTGCCAGTAGACTCAACATATGACTTCATTTCATAAATACAGTACTTTGGTTTCCACCACTGGACTTTCTGATGCAGCTTTGAAGGGAGTATGTTTACACTACTGAGGTCAGGATTATGAAGAATCACTAACGTCACTCATCAGAAATAAATGAAAACGATCATTGAACAGCTTTCATAAAACGGTTTGTTGATCTAAATAGGCAGTAAACTGCAATATAAAAGTTTTATAATGCTTTTCTGTCTCATTAAAGTTATCCTTTTTTTAAATACTCCTCAATTTAAACTGGAAGTCTGATGTAGTTTGCACTGTTTTCTGTGATGAAAATGCAATATTATATTAGGACACAGCAGCATTACAATATTTAATATTGTAGATGTTGGTTTACACTAAAGATATAACGCTGATGGGTCATCAGTGGCATTATCTGCAGTCACACAACAGGCCATACTTTAATGTAGAATAATGGCACATTTACGTAATAAATTAAAATACTTGAATAAAATTTAAATATATAAATATAACATATATTATAGCAGTTCAATATTTACCTCCACCAAAGCAGATTTCAGTCTGTCTGTTATATATAATATAATTCAAACGGTTATGGAAGAATTTTAGTTAAATTTTCAGGAAATCTCAGGAACAAGTGATTAGATTTTGGGGGTGATCCAGATAATTTTTTTAAGGATTCTTTACTATGGGCAGATAGGTGTAATTTTGTCTTTAGAACTTCTAACTCAAAAATAATACCTACAATCATTGGCAAACAAAAGTACAATGCCTGGCAGAGGCATGTGCTCTCTAAGTGCGTCTAGTTTCATTTTTTTTTTTTTTTTTTATCTAATTTTATTACAAATCTAAACTTTAATTTAACTAGATTTATACAGACTTTTCAAGGCACCCAAAAGATTATTTATTATTTAAAACATTCTATGTTATATTTATGTTGGGGCAATTTTGGTGAAATTTATAGTAAAACTTACATTTAAATGCATTAAAATGCAGCAGTTCAGGTCTTTAATCCCAATTATGTTTGTCTAATAATTTGTGCACTGAGATGAATTGTGTAAGAATTCCACATAGTGTATCATGGCATCTGTGTCATTCAAAAGAAGAAGAAGAAAAAACTTAGAAGTTATATTTACATGAAACAATGTAATTTAACTTCAATTTTATATTATTTATAAAACACTTAAACCCTATCAACATATCATTATATTGTATGTTAAATCTAGATCAGTTATACTATCCATCATTTTAGAAATGCATAAATAAATCTCCTAGTACACAAGAAAAGGCACAAAGAAGTAGTTATACTCCAGCTGGATCAACAGGAAATCTCTGGGTAGGTTACTCCCCTCATACACCGCAGGAAATATGCAGAGGTGGTCAGAGGGGTTGCCAACATTATGTTCGCCTGCTGTTTAACAGCTGCTTTGAGAATACTGGTGATTTAATGTTTCCATTATGTGGACATTTAATATAAATAATACAGATTATAATTTAGGTGACACACTAAAGCTAATTAGGTAACTTTATTCTAGCAAACCAATGACAGATTATTAAAATGGTATCAACAGATTATTACAGCAGCAGTGAATTCTTCAAAAAGACGTGTTTCTTCATCTGCTATGGCTCAAAAGCAGCTATATGTCAGAAATATATAACATGAACATGTCCAGCTTCACCACAAAACAGCCAACATTAACACTGGTTCATGTGTGGAAATTAACTATCATAATTATAGGTTAGAAACCATCAAATGGAAAATTATAATGCTGGTTGACCTGGCAATCTTTCACAAGTCAATAAACTAACATGCCTTTTTTTTTTTAAACTTCACCTCTATCCTAATACGTTAAAACGTCATAAAAGTCATTGCCAATCTACAAATACCCAAATATAAAAAACATAACGTGAAATAAAATTATATTTAAAAAAAAAATCTCACAAAAATAAATAAATGGAAAAATATTCAAAAATTAATACAAGAGTCTTGCAAAAGTCTCACTAAAAGCATATCATTTGTTTTGCTGTCACAATATTACCTCTATCCTTTCACAAGCACTTATTTAAAAAGACATTAAAGATTTTGTCTCCACTACAACAAAAAAAAACAAACACCAGAAGACGGATACTGTCTTATAGCTGCATGTAGGGTTGTAATTGTTTATCAGCATTTATTTAAAAAAAAGTATGACATGTGTAGACTTTAAAAAAAAAGTGCAGACCTAATGCAAACCTTACCTACCAACAATGTAGTCATGGCAACATACAATAAGAAAGGATGCATTAATGTGAGTGTCTGAAAGGCCTGCTCATGACATTTGTGATGAAACCTTACTGAGTCTTAATTTGTTCCATATACATTTACAAGTATTTTACCCACAAGAGTCTACAGAGAAGGCAGTGGAGACACAGGAAATAGGTGAGACAAAGTGCAGATACAAAGTGGATCAGAGGTTCCTTGGCTGAGGTTTATTATGCATATTCTTTCAATGTTGGTGTTGTCACGGCTGGCAAACCCAGAATTTCTAAAAGCCTCAATGATGGTGAAGTGCAAAAATTCTGTGCTGTGCGAAAGCAGCGTCTCATAGAAGCTATGATCAGAAAAGCAGAATTTATTCCTCACAAGTTATCAGCATTAGGCTGAAGAGTGAAAAAGCTAAGCAATATGCCAAATTCAATGCAGCATGTCACACAGCTAGACTGAAAATTTCTCTTACTAAATACAAAATTTAACTCAAATTCTTCCCCAGAGGAAAAAAGGTATCGAGTAAAACCAGTATTACATTTTTCTTTTCTGATCACGGGTTTGTTCTGTCTCTGTCCTTCTTGACCCTCTTTCTATGATCTGGGTTTAGCATTACCCCACACATTTAACATTGTTGCACCATATCTCACTAAAATCTATGTCACTTTAATCCTAAAGTCAAGATTAAACCAAACCAAATATGCATGTCATAGTAAATTAAACTGCTGGAAAAACAAAAATTTCTTAGCAAAAGGTTTAAGAAATCTGTACTGATGAACCTGTTAAGCTGAAGAACTTTGAAAATGAATGAAAAAAAAACAAAAACAAACAAACAAAAAAAAAAAACAGTTCTGTATTTGCAGAGTACTTGTCAATTTTTTACATCTATGACAATGCCCCAGGATTATATGAAATATAGTTCTTACTGAAGGGAACTGCAGTAGAAAGTTCAAGGAGTTAAAAAAGGAGAGAAAAAGACACGTCTAAAACTAGATTAGATTTGTCATCCATGCACATGACCACAGGCAGAAACATGCTATAGTAATTTCACACCAAAGTGTGGTTGATGTTTGAGCACTTTGTCACTTTGGAGACGGTAGGGTAAATTTCCAGTACAGCAAGACCCTGCTTACTATGACCAAATCTGCCCTATTTTCTCTTGCCTGGTTGCACTGACCTCACATGATGAATGCTCTCCTCAAGAGAGAAAGAAACAGGGCCTGTTGTTATTGATGTTCTCAATTAATAACCCGACACACCACCGAGGATTCACACACACACACACCATTCAGCTCGCTGTGCGTCTCAACAGCCATGGAATCAGACATTGTGTGGGATCTCTTACAAACACTTACTAAAATAGTAAACTAAAACAGAGAAAATTTGTTTTATGCTGGAATAGCTTGATTTGTCACAATGTAAGTACAGAAATGAATAAACTCAAAAGAAGGCCAGAGAATCATAATTGCATTGCCACAGTTGCAGCTGATGCTCCAATTTCAATTTCAAATGACCATCTTTTGCTATAAAAAGTCAAGGATTAATAACCATAAAAAAATGTATCACATTATGGTGAAAGGCATACATTTAAAAACACACACAAAAAAAAAACTGTAATTAAAGCTTTTTCCCAGACATATCCTCCTCATCAATGAAAAATATTTCCATGTTTGTTAAACACTGCTGCCAAAAAGAGACATCTTTTTGTTGGCAGTAAAAGTGAGCCACCTGCTCATCGGAGGCCCAGCCTGCGAAATCCAGCAGTCACCTGTGGGCAAATGGCCATAGAAAGGTGTTAGACTCTTGTGGCCTTGGGCCAGCATGAGTCATTGGTTCCTTGTCCTTAGCGGCAACATCGAGTTACTCCAGTTACTGCATGAGTTACAAGGTGACTCTACCTCCCACTCTTACCCCTTGAAATCTTTTCCCACCTGGCATGCCAGACCTTCATCATCCCATTTCCTTGTGCTTTGAGGAGCTGAGGCTGAAATACCACTTGTCACAGCTTCTTAGTGGCTGCAGCTCAGAACTTGCATAATTATCAGTGCTGAAAAATAGCTGCATTGTTTTTATTTCAAACATCTGTAAAATCTCAGATATCATATATGTTAATAGAAAACAATCTTCAGATGATCCAAAAGTCAGTGATCACATCAACTTTCATTTATTTTAAATAGTTCTAGTAACTTTGACTCATTTTAATTGGTTAATTCCCTGTTGGCTTAAAACAAATGTGTGATAGTTAAGGTTGTCTTGCTTGATTAGTGACCTCATAGATGATTCAAGACTCCCCACTCATACTGACCTCATACTGGTTTAGTTATTAATAGCAGTCTCCTAATTATATCAACCTGACCAGAATTTATTCTGTTGGATTAACTGTTGCTTTGTTTTTCTTCCAAATGTGGACATTACAGTTTGGTGGTACCATTTTGCAACTTATCAAAAATAAAGTCTGATTAAAAAAAGGTCAGCGCCATATTTTACCAGAGGACTTTCTTAGTGCAACCCATCATCCATAGACAGAGATACTGTAGGGCTGAATTCGATGTTTGGACAGCTATTGGAAAGCACTGCTTAAAACCAGTACAATCAGTGCTCTCTTTACAAAAGTTTGGAAAGTATAAAAATTGAAAAACACAGTAAATCATTTATTTTTACTTGCATTTTTACTGATGACAGTATGAACCTCACATATTTCATTTTTGACTTATTAACTTTATTTCATTTGTCCATAGACATTAATTTTAGAATTTCACAGCAGTAAAACATTCCATAGAAAACTGGGTTAGTATTGTTAGAGCTAGTAATGTTAAAAAAAATAACATAATAAAATAAATAATTATGTTATTTCAAGAAGACTGAATGAGAATAAGACTCAATGAATCTGAGAAATTTTAGTGTCTAGCGTAAGGGCACAAGCCTAAGTTACACACACCGGTTTTCACATCTTCTGTAGGGACTCCATCAAGAACCCTCATTCACCAGTACGTCAGAGTAACCCCACAGGCAAAGGGACACTTTATTGTAGAGTTGCATGTCACTTTGGATGAATAGATGGATGGATGGATGGATGATGGATGATGGATGATGGATGATGGATGGATGGATGGATGGATGGATGGATGGATGGATGATGGATGGATGGATGGATGATGGATGGATGGATGGATGGATGATGGATGGATGGATGGATGATGGATGATGGATGATGGATGATGGATGGATGGATGGATGGATGGATGGATGGATGATGGATGGATGGATGGATGAATGGATGGATGGATAGATGGATGGATGGATGATGGATGGATGGATGGATGGATGGATGGATGGATGGATGGATGGATGGATGATGGATGGATGGATGGATGGATGGATGGATGGACGGATGGATGGACGGATGGATGGATGGATGGATGGATGGATGGATGGATGGATGGATGGGTAATCAGCAACATCTCCATAAGCCAGGCTTTGTATCAGTCCAACAGAAAAGGTTATTTATATTTCTTTGATGGCAGCATTAAACAGAAAAGTACATTGAGATTGTAGAACAACAAATGCTGCCTTCAGGTTCCTTTAACAAGACATTGAGAAACCACATTGTATGCATAGCCAGGTCTGGGGAAGAAGAGAAAACACATGTCGAGACATGTCTGTATGATAACTGGAACAAGGTAACAACTGCAGTGCTTTATCGCTGACTATTCTCAATGATACAATGATAACTTAGCGCTTAAAGTGTGAAATGAAATGTCTGATTCATACTGTGAGCAGTAAAAGTCAAAATAATAATAATTTTTCATTTATGGGTTTTTGTCCCATTAATTAGCATTATTTATACTCTCCCACCACATCCTGTTGTACAAGATTTCCTGCAATGGTAGTATTATTTACTTGTCACGATTCCTGGTTTTTATTATTAGCAAGCTGCATTATTAGCAAGAAATTAGCAAATTTCTAATTTCTGAAGTTCTTAACTCTTAAAACTCTAAGCCATGTTCTGATTTTTTTTTTTAATTTTTAAAAATTTGTTTATTTTGTTTGTTAGATTTTTTTAAGCAAACCTTTTAATCTAAGTCAACATACAGACATCTATACACAGCCCTAGTTGCCACATTATGAGACTAAAATGATGTAAATGTCTGAATCTATATAGCACCATAGAGTTCAATCAAAAACACAAAACAAAATTTATTAATAACAGTAGTTTGTAGAAATAACACAGTTCAACTGTGACCAAGCCTATCTGCATATCATTCTCTCAAGTCTTGGCTTTCAGAATAAAAATATTGGCATTGAAACAAACACACATCCTAAACTATTTACATATTTACTCTTTTCCTCCAGGTGTGTTTTGCTATTTACAGTTATTTATGCTACTATTAAGCTATTATCCTCACAAGACTGAATCAAATTCAACTCATTTTTTGGTTTCACCGTGCAGCAAAAACATCTTCTTGGCTTCATTCTAGCCACAGCAGACCATTAGGTTCTTTTTAAACAGATATATAAATTTCTTATTGCTTGATCTTCGGCTGTTCCTGATTGGTCGTTATTATGAAATTAAGCTTTCTGATTTGTCAAAAGTTTGACAGGAAATAGTTTCATCATAATTTCTGGGTCAAAACACAGGTTTCATAGCAACATAGTGGTGATAGCATTTTTTTATTTTTTTTTAATAACCATTTGATAAATAATTGTGTTATTGTGAATAACTCATTGTGGATATAAAAACCAACATAGATCACCTTAAGGATTAGCTATCAATCACAATTTATCCTACAGAGTTACACTCTACCGCTCTTAAGAAATTGTTGATGATAAAAGTGATAGTGGTCTGAGTGCCCAATCTACCAGTTTTAAGTGTTAATGGAAAAATTACCCAAACACATACGTTTATGTTTCTGTCATTTATAGCTGGAATGAACTGTTTATTCACAAGCTGTTGAATCACTTTTTGCATGATGTTAATTGGTGACAGAGCGCAAAGACACAATTTACACCAAGGGTGAAAAAAAGGGTAAATGCTTGACACTTTAAATCTGAAAGTTTGATTTACACTTGTGACTCTTGCTAAAAATGCATTACTAACTGCCCAGTGACCGCCAGATGAGAAAAAACTCTTGAGTTGATAAAAATGTTAGTATGGTCATTTACCCTCCATCATAACCTTGCACTCACTGCATTACATGCAGCAGGGAGTACTTTACAGACTTTATTGCCTTGTGCTTTAACTCTCAGCCTACATCAAGATTAAAGCCTTCTTTTGACCCTCTGATGGATGGAGGTTTATGTGGCTGAAAATGCAGAGTTCTCAAAAAAAGGAAAAGAAGAGAGAAAGAAAAAGACAATTATCAATGTGCATAATATTATCATCTGATTTAAAGGAAAGACATTAGAGTTTGTGTTGGCCTAGTGCAATTACAAAGCTAAAATGACTGCTTCATGATCGTACACCTCCTTCAAGCTAGAATTTTACGTCCCTGTCTGTCCAGACTTGACATTTCAGCATGTGTATATAAATTTTCATCACTTCATAATTTTATCCTAATAAACATTTGTGTTAAAACCTTTATCTGAAATTACACATGAACTATGGAGTTATGGGTAGAAACATGTTTTATTAGGTCAAAGTCTTTTCTAGCTGCACTCATTTCTGTTATAACATGGTCCAGGTGAATATACTTGTAATTGGCTGCATGGTTTCCATTAATTCCCGATAAAAGACACCTAGTAAGTAGGCGCAGTGCAACTGTCTGTTCATCATTTTAACATTAGCATTAAATTAGAAACATATTGAATGGCAACAATGGGGTCAGACACAAGTCAAATCCTCAAGTTTCACAAGGGAATCCAAGTTAGTTTAGTAAAGCTTCTGCAGCTTGAAAAAAGCAAGGCTTTAATTTTTCTTAAAAACATAAAAAATATATATATTTTGGCCAAATTCTTATGCTTTTTGAATATCTTTGAGAAAACAATTTTTTCGCCTGAAAACCTGAAAGTACAAAAAGTTGGTTGTAGGGTGGTATTGTGTTGTGCTGAGTCCATAACAATACTGGCATTGCGAAATGTATGTAGCCTACTTTTATCCCAACCATTGTCTCTTGCAGTGTTAGCAAATAGTTTTGACTTTAAGACTGTATTTATAGATTTTTTTTATTTTTATCACAACAAATTAGTAATGATTAACAGACTAACTAGCATAACATCACAAACTGAATAGTATGAACTTCCTTTCTACAACCTCAACCTCAACAACGCCAACAGTAAAAAGAAAGCAATAAAACATGGTAATAATGTTAACCTTAATGCTAAAAAATGCAGTCACTATTCATCTAATCTAATTCACAATTTTCAACACGAGTGGACCTTCCGCAGTGAACCCTTTGTAGGATCAGATTTCCACATTCAGTGACATACAGGAGCTGTCCTAAACTAGATGACTAACAGCATGAGATTAACCTACACCTGCTTCTTCAAGCCTTATGCACACAAAGAAGAGAACCCTGTTGTCACTACTGCTTCCATGCCAATCACAAGGCCGCATGTTAAGGCCCATTTATGTTCAATGCAGAAGATGGATACGCAGGAGACGGATGGACACGTATTTTGGTCTGTTTTCAGAAATCTTAGCTATCCGTCACTTAATGCAGACAAGTTTGTATCCCACAGGGGACAAATATTAACACCTTGACCACCTTTCAATGCTTTGGAGAAAAGCGTCTGTTAAATTACTGTAGACTTATACTCCAGAACAGAGGTGCATTACTGCTGCCAAACGGTGTCTGAAACTGACGTCGGCTCACGGAAGTGAACTCTGAACTCTCAACAAGCACAAAAGAGATACCTTCCACCTTAGAAACCACAGGTGAAACTGCAAGTGGTGATGGGGACCATTTGATGATGTTGGCAGTTGATAAGTGATAAGAGAAACTGCAGTTGAGAGTAGACCTGAAAATATACATATAATGATCTGAATTTTGGATTTAGCATATGTGATATCTTTTTTTAACTAAACAAACAGTTAAATATAGAAGCTCACAATACACGACGGGCCCTGCTCAGTCTTATCTGTTTGGGGGCCTGAAAAACATTGAACATCCTTGTCCTTAAGCATTTTATGAAAATAACATTCACAAAGAAAGGAACAAATGGAAGGACCAACAACCCATTCAGCCTTGCTGATGATGAATTAGAAGATCACTGTTTCATTATTTTCTTCAATGACAAATTTACAGAAAGTATAATCATACTAAAGTTCAGTTTTAATCTCACTTCAATTATTTGTCAGTTATAGAGCTAATTACCTGTGTCCCACTAATGATAGAATTAACAGAGAGTGACAAAATGCACATTTAAATGCAAAATGCCCCTCATCTTACTTTAATAATGGACAGTAATCTGGTAACACAGGAAAAGTGAAACCAGTTAAGAATGAATAACATTTCATTTTTAAACCTTCTTTTGTCTGCACATTTTTTTCCCAATATTTTTTTTTTTTTTTTTTTTTTGCTATTATAAAATTGTTATTTCATTTATAGGGCATTTGGATATTATGACATGTTAATATTGTTTATCAAACTAGATCTCTACTTCCTCTTTGGTTTCATTTACGAGATTATTTGGATCTTGTTAACAGTGTCCAAACTTCAAATTTGATTAAGGTGTTGTCTGTCTGCATTATTTCCCTTTGAATAACGGTAGGTGATACTGTTACCCCATCAATTCTGATTGAAAATTTTTAGTTATAACCTTTGTAGAGACATCAACAGCAAACTGGCAGCAGAGTATCCTGGATGTTGCCCTACCTGATGGCACACGTTAGCCAAACATAGCGACTAATTTGTTAGATGTACAATAATGCTTCCCTGCACCAGAATATGACAAGGTATCCAATTTTCTCTGTCTGCAAAGCTCCATTTGGCCTTTCACTACACATACATCAAAGATTCTTCAAATGCACAGCACAGGAACGGCTGAGATGAAAGAAAAGCCCTCCAGTCTTAACAAGAAAAATGTAACTTCAAGGGCAATTTAGCTATGAGCATCCTCAGAGGGGTGCATAGAAACGAAATTATAGCTGTTCAAATTTAATATGTACCACACGTTTTAGTTAATCACAAACTGTGCCCGTCTTGAGAAAAAACTTAAAAAGCTAAAGCTTAAGTAACATGATGAGAAAGGCTTTTTCTTTGCTTTACAAGATTTTCATCTTAATATTTTTCATTGGCAGAAGGGACTCAAATTCGCCACAAAATGACTCATTTGGGCAGTTTAGCACTATACGGTGATGTGATTGGTAGAGCAGGTCTGTCAAATGTGAAGATGAAGTGAAGTGTTGAGACAAAATAAACAAGCCAGTTTGGTAATTGTGCACATCCACTTGACACAGGACTGATAAATGGTTCTAATCAAGTGACAATACTCCCCAACAGAAATCACCCCACAGAGACCTAACCTAATAACACACTGGCAACAAAAATCTCCACATGGAATATTTATGCACTCAGCATCCTTTTCTGATTTATCTCTCCAGTGTTTGACAGTTACTGGATTTTTAAGACACCCACAAGAGCATAGTGATACATACTGAATCAATTGTAATATTGCAACGGAACAGGGAATAGTAAGCAACTATTTGGCAGTATAACAATGACAACATCATAGAAGAGACTACAAACTACTTGGATGTTAGTTTTTTTTTCCTTAGGATGTCACCTGTTTCTGTTTCTGCAGAATTGCAGATCACCTCCCAAATGAGGAACAAGTCAGCCCATCTGTCACTAAACATCTGGAGCATCTGTACAGCCCATTCAATACTATTCCCTGAGCTACCTGGGGCCTTGAAGGTAATGCTTTGATTAGGGGGCAAAAAAAAATACAAATACAAAAAAAAGTTTCTTACCCAAACAATCTATAAAAAGAGGGAGTTAAGCAACTAATAAATTAACACCATACAGCTCAGTAAAGACAACCTTCAGCTCTATCATTAAAGCTTAAAGAAAAGACTCCTTCCTCATTTGTGACACACACCATGCCCATTTCTCTCAACTAGCATCCGCCATCTGGTAAAGCTTTTCCATCTGGACAGCTGGGCCACTTAGCAAAGTTGTCCTCTTGCCTTGTTGTGTGATGTGAAAACAGAACTACTGAGTCATAGAGATTTTCTCTCAAGTGTCATAATGTTGAGAATTACAAAATAAAGTTAAGTGCATACAATCCTAAAGTACTAAAAATCACACGTATTGTTCAGTTTCTGCCATTCGTGAGTTTATCAGTATCTCCTCTACAGTCTGATTGTACTCTTCCTGCTATTGACCCTGCATAGCTGAAACATCAATATGGGGGAGTAAGGTTTTCTAAAGTAGATGAGCTGTGCAGAAACAATGATAGAAATTTAACATGTTATATGGATCACATTATTGGAAAATAAAATCATTCATTGGTATCGAGGTGAATGCGCATTAGCATCAATTTACCCTACAAGTAAAGTTTGTGCTAGTTAGAAATGAGACATTTTTGGTTATATGGTATGTAACATTAAATCTAATAAGGCTACATTTATGCTGTTACCCATTTCCAGAATAAGATAGTTAAGTGACTGAGGTGGCTATATGCTTCAGTGTTAAGTTGATTTGTGTTAAAGTAATGTACAACTGATCCAGCTACATATTTCCATAACTTACCTTCCTTCCTTTTTTTTCTTTGTTTAGTCCAATTGCTATGACTGTGGGACTGAGTGTTTGTAGTGATTATCACCCGATGTGTAGCCCCCATCACTGTTAAGGAAATTAAACCGCATCTGAACTTAAGTAACCACACCAGGAAAATCAAAAATGTATGCTTTCCTACATATTAAATGAAACTCACAAAATGTCACAATTTGAACTTACATATCAGTAGCTCATTAAAAGACCTTCTGAAAATCCAGCTCTTTTTTCTATTTGTTTAGTCTAGATCTCAAATTAGGTGGAATCTAAATCACCCATGGGGGTGAACATTTGCCATTTTTGGGAACAAAAACAAAATAAACAAAATCTGATGTCAAAAACTGCATCTACCAGCCTCTTTTTTCCCCCTTTTCTGCCAGGGTAATATATCTGCGTTTGAGTTTATAGTAACTCTTGCCTTAGGTCTCGACTGACACATTAAAAATGCAGCCCACATCAAAAGGCATTTGCACAGCCCAGCAGGTACATTGGAATAAGCAGAGCAACAATCAATCCCTGCCACGGGGTTCCTTTGTGCAAAAATGACATAAAAAATAGTTACCCTTGGGTTCTTTGGACAGTAGATACACAATTCAGATCACCAGTATTTGGACAGTTTGACCTTCTTTTCTTTAGGTTCTATTATATTGACATTATGATTAAATTCAAGGGACAAACCTCAACTTTAATTCTGTAGCTTTATGTAAATATAAAAACCACTGTGTGTATTTTGTGGAAGCTCCTTTAAGCCTGAAGTCTTTAACCTATAAACATCAACACATGCATTTTCCCTGGTGATGCTCTCTCGTGCCTTTACTGCAGCCAGCTTCAGATTCTTGCTGCTATCTCGAGCAGCTGAAAGGCATTTCAGTCGAACTGAGATCTAGTCAGTGACTTTAAGTCAAGGTTGCTGCTATGCCCAGTAAAGCTCTTTGACTGCTTTCGCTCAGTGTTGAAGATTTCTGCTGACCAACAAGCTGAGTGCTCAGATGACCTTGGAATAGTTTGGCTAAATTTGAGCATATCAAATCTCTTGAACATTTCTAAATTCATTCTGCAGCTTTTTGTCCACATTGGGAAAACATCCATAAATGCCAGTCAAACACGGATTTTCCACATTACATAGTTTAATTATTCCATCATGATTTTGGAGAATGTTTTGTTGTCAGCACCTGTCAGCAGTTTATCTGTGTATCTCCGCTTGATAGCATTTTAGAGTTTCAGTGTTTTTAAGCTAACCAGTTCTTTAAATTCATCTAAGATAATGATCAGACGATATGTTCACTCTTTTCTTGACAGATTCATTTTCATACTTGAATTGTAAGAGTGTCGCCGACTCCAGATTTAGAAAACAAAAACAGCCGCCACTAATATCTTACTGAACTCTTTTTTTCTTCATTCCTTTTTGAAAACCTCATCATGTTCTACAACTAACACCACCACTCATTTAAACACCCCTTCTTGACAGACAACTCCACCTCCACCTCAGTGACAACCATCAATCAGCTCAGAGCCTAATGAGAGGCCTGCTGTGCATGAGTAACAGTAATGATGAAAGAAAAGACACAGCTGTCCTAGATGCAGAAGATAGCCAAATGTTTGACTTAAGACCATACGATGTACTAAAATGGCAATATCTCCCACACAGTTCCTTGACAGTGACATGAACCCACTCAAGAAAAAGTTGGAGTTTGGAAAATTAATTTAGCATCTATTATATTATCAGTTTTAACAACTAATGAGTCACATACAGAATACTGTGCTTTACCTGCATCTGTGCTAAATACAAACAAAAAGCTGCAGAATTCTGATCACACTGTCATAAAACAGGGTACAGCAGGAGTACATTTCTGTCCCCCAGGGTACAGTCTTGACTTATGTACCCACTGGGACTCACAAGTGAACCTCAATGTACAGTATAGGTACCCATTTGAGGACCTAAAATGTACATTTATGTTCTCAAGTAGTAAATTATACATGTTTATACGATTTCTTTTAGATGCTATAGTACAGCAACATCATGAGATCTGGAGTCTGCATTGGAAAAAAACAAAATAAATAGTTAAACAAGTTTTACTCATAGATGAAAGTTTTACAGTTCCCTTACATATTTAAAGAGTTTTTCAGTATATGTCTATACAGTTGCGGAGTCTTTAAGAAAGTTTAAAAAAAAGTTTATATGAAAACTTTTATTTGTGCATTTTATTTTTATTTTTGTATTTTTTTAAGTATTTGTTATTCATTCAACACAAGCTTAACTTATTTTTCAATGTGTTTTACATGATTCATATCGGTATTGCCAACCTGGCTGTAGCTCAGGTGAAGGAGCAGTTGTTTGCCAGTCAGAAAGTTGGTGGTTTGATCCCAGGGGTGTCCCACATGTCAAAGTTTGCTTGGACACTGAATCCCACATTGTGTTCACTGGCATATGAATGTGTGTATGATAGTAAAAAATCATTACCTTCTTTTTGTGCTGCGATTAGAGACATGTTCTACCTTTAAATTAGAGTCACCAGAGGTTCAACACTGGTCTTTGTAAAGGTACACACTGAAAATGTATAAATATAACAGCACTGAGGGTATCACCCCAATGACAAGCCTTTTTACCACTAAAGGTACCTTTTTTTCTCTCTCTCTCTTTTCTTTTTCTGAGAGTGTAAGGCTCATGAGGTCGATCTATGTGTAATCTCTCTTTAAAGTAGTTCACTCTTATAGAACACGGACAAAATACTGAAGAGAGCTTGCAGTTCATGATCAAAGTGGTTCCAATTTCCAAACCACCATGTAAAATAAAAATAACATTTGCTTAAGCAGTCTAACTGCAATAAGTTTGACTCTTAAAACCTCCATAACTCAACTGGATCATCTAATTTAAATGGAATCACTGGGTACTCAGATGTAATGCAACAGCACCTATGAAGAATGAAGTTGTCACACCTCTTAGAGAGCTCTCTTGGGATATGGAAAGGAGTACATTGGTGCCTCGCGGGTGTGGCTGCAGGCTAGCTGGGTCTCAGAGGCTGCTGTAGGCATTTTTATCTTCTATTGTAGCCTCCATCTGCACATCAGCATTAATCACTGTTCCACATATTGCAGATACAAACAAGCATCCACACTCTCAGATACCAAACTATCTGATCTCAGTTAGTCTCCAGAATTGCTACACTGCAGTCTTGACGTTTGCTGCTTTAAGATTATCGGTATGCTGATCTAAGATGATCTAAGTCAAACATTTTTCAGATCAGCCAGTGAAGCCATTTAATACCCCTGACACATGTTCCCACTGTCACTGGAATGTTATCTAAACAGATGACATTGTTATTAGGTCACAGTATGTTAGCTGGGGCCTTTATTAAATTACAGAATATATAAAAAAATGATGGTGTTTTTCATAAACTCGCCATCTTACTTAAAGAGTGGTAACTGAATGAAATCCAAATACTTTTTTGCTCAGGAAACAGACTCTTGGCAGATGGAAGGACATAAAACTGAAATAGATGAGAGGTCAGAATAGTGACATCCTTATTGATTTCTCTCACAAACGGGATAATGTTGACTCCTGATGGACCACTCTCTCAAAGCAATAAACAGTTGTACCTCTAACTGTCTGTACAACGGCAAGTATGTGGCATGGAAATGCTAAACATTTAGCCAGCTACAGTAAATAATTCACAATGTTATATTATACAGATAACACCATAAATTAGTATGAAGGGTTTTCTGTAAGATTAAGATGTTTAAAATGTTTCATTTAATTCATATAAATTACACTTACAATTAAATTACACACACATATATATATATATATATATATGGGGAAAATGCTACAACAAAATAATTTAAAAAGTGCTTATTGTACATAACAACGGTTGTGTGATGTTCAGCACCACGGACAGCTCCTGCTTTAAAGCAAACATTTGAGACAGGCTGACTTTTCTAATGTGTTTTTATCCAAATTTTTGACAAATGATCTTTATAGAATTACATATTTTATCTTCGTCAGTATGTACTGGGAAATTATGTGATACGGTTTATTAAATTGATCAAATCCAGCCAATAGTGATTACACATATATCCAAAAATTTTAACAGTTTATTTATTTACATCTGAACTCTGTCTACAAACACAAGATGAACCAAATGAAAGTGTGATTGATGAACAAGCAGCAATCCTGATCTGATAATTTGACTGTAATTATAATTATAGATTAAATTAAGATTGAAAATGCTTTTAACATGCTACTGTTATTGCATTCCTTTTTGATTTACTTTTCACTGCACTTCGTTATACATGTACTGTTCACCAGCTTTTGGAGGACTAGCACAAAAGATGTTCTTCAACACACTTCAAGACACTCTCTCAGAACACAAGCACTACTTTTTCCTCTAAACTGCTGTTTTAAAAAAGTCTTTATAAGTGTCAAAGTGTGCAAATCGTCTTTACAGTTGGCTAAATGACTAAAAAGGGCAAAAGCTATTACACGTTACTAGTAGAAGGATCTGAGGTTGTGATAGTTAATCTTTGTGTTTTATTTCTGTTTTTCCTTCATATTCAAGGAAAACATTTTTATAAAAGATATTCTATATTAATAAAATGAGAATAGTTGCATAAAGGATACATTATAAGTTTTCTAAAACTTTTATTGTGGCCCAGTTGCATCTCCAGAATCCTGTGTCTCTCCTCAAAAACACACATTGCTAAACTGTGCAGTTTGAAACAAACTAGATCAGAGATTTCTGTCATATTGTATATTTTGTTTCTACATAAGCAGCATAGTCCTCATATATATTTTTTTTCAATGTGGTTTTAACAGTCTCAAATCTTTCCTTTGCCGTAACTTTTCTAAACAGCTTTTTTAAAGTCATCAGTTTGGGGAAAGAAAAAAAAGAAAAAGATAGATGTTTACTATTCTTATCTCATACATTACATTGCACAAACCAGGTCAGATTTTTTTTCCAAACGAAACCACTTGTATTTGGGGTTTCATTTGGGTTTGCACATATCTGTAAGTGGGACTCAGTAGTAATGAGAGTCTAATTATATCTAGAATTTAGCAATTAGTGACTATTCATGACCATCTATAAGTCATGTTATTGTCTGATAAATAATAAGACACAAACTAATTAATCCAGTCTTATCGACACATACAGCTCTTGTTTCTATACAACTCAATTAGCTCTGTTTATAAACAACAGAATGATCTTTCAGAACACTTCTCTGCTAATTCACATTACATTTATTTTGGTCTGACAATTAAACAGAACTATTCTAACTAATGTTTCTAGAAAACTTAGGTTGGTCTCTCAGTCCTTGTAAACAAGCTCCTTGATGGCTATTGTTGGCCACAAAAAAGAAGAAAACATTGTTCAAAACCCCAAGTGCAGAAAGGTAAGTGGATGATTATAGATGATGAGAGCAAAATTATCATAGAAAATCTGTTTGTTGCATTTAATATTAGGACATATTTTTAGTTCATTTGGAGAGTGTGCATCCTTTAAAGAGCTTTTGGAATAATCTGTAGTGACCCCATAACGTTATTTACATAAACTTTGTAATTATATCAACTGGCTCTTCAAGGTAGTTCACTCAGCAACATGTCAGTCTAACCTTTATCACAGGTAAGAGCTGTATTATCTGAGCTAGCAAAGGTTTTAAACTGAAGGATATGGAAATTCATAAAAACTTTATAATCAAACTTGTAAAGGAAACCTTGCAACTGTGTTCTATATAATCGTGCAATCAGTCTATTTATTGAGACATGAATAAGTTTAGTTTAAGCTCGTTTAAATTTTACAGCAGTAATTGAAAGGTAGTTTTTCCTCTTCTCTTAAGGTATCTGTAAAATAACCGTTTAAGGTCAAAAGCATGTCCTCTCTCTAACACCTTCATTGAAAAGAGGTCGACTATATTAAGACTATTTATACTGAAAGAGAATCAGAGCTACATGAACATGTGGTGAATGTCCTGCTTGTTGCCCTAAGGGTAAAGTCTCTGCTATCAAGAGGCAGTGTAAGGTGGATGGGTGATGGGGAGGGTATGAACAGGGCGTGGAGGGGGAACAGCAGCACAGCAGGTAGCGAGGCCCCTACTGCTTCAGCTGCATGACCTCTGGAAACCGTCCAGCACTGTGTCTGCAAGACACAACATGGCCTCACCTTTCACGTCACACATTCTCAGAAGAAATCCCATAACCGCTTTCTGCCAGCCAATTAAAAAGTTATGCATAATTTACCATGTCGTTTGACAATGCAATCAAACTGAATGTGATTTAATTCTTGGGAATTTTCCCTCTGCAAGCAAGGGCAAGAAAGAAGAAATTGTCTGTAATCTGATTTGTTCTTCCCTTTAAAACTGTATCCCTTGTTGACCAAAAAAGAAAAGAAAAAAACGACTGCCCTCCCAGAAATGTGATGACGGCTTTTAAATGCAGGATACACGATCTTTAATGGCAAAGCTGACACATCTTACATCCTCTTTGTGCTATGCCAGCGCAAAAGAAGCATCATGCCTGAAAAATGAAGGTAAGAGCTATCACTGACTATTAAAATTCTGGCCTTAAGGGGAAATCACATTGCAGAGGTGGTTATTCTATTCTTCTCCTCTTAGCAATCTAAAGGAAGATATAGCACATCTTCTTCATCCTTGGTATAAAATACCTCTCCCCAGTTCTCCAATTAAAAGATAGCAGTAAAATAGAGCAGACATGGAGCTGCGATAGTGTAATTGCCTCCTACAGTCGGCACAAGTGAGGCAAAGCTTGTCGTTTTAAGCCTGGAGGGGCAGAGCAGAAAGAGCCAGGATTGACACACACGGGGACATTAGCGGACATCTCTCGTGATCCAAATCCTCTCTTTTGCTTAACAGCTACAGTTTAATTGTCACCAGCTCTGCCAATCATTCAATCTTACTCTCATTCCTTCTCGTCCTTGGTGCTAAGATAAATGTGTGGGACAAAAGCCAGATATTTCAATGACTAATGGACCTGTGGCTATGCACCACTTGCTATTTTTTCCCTGGACAACAACACTCACATAACAAAGTGCACACATAAGAAAGCAAGGAATGTGCTTGTGCAAACTTGGAAGTGAAAAGTTGAATGTCATTGTCGCTATGCTAATTATCTTGTTTTTTTTTTGTTTGGCCAGCAGCAGATATGGGGATAAATGTCCAAACAATATATCCCTCCTAATCTCTGTAGCGGCAGACAAGGAATCATGTCAGATGATCTAGGAGCAGTTTCTCTCAGTCACAAGTCAATTTGAGCAAGCTCAGCTTGGTTGGGCAAAAGCAGTGATGCTGTTTTGAATCAGATGCCAGCAGTCGCCAACTGCTTCGTGATCAGCTAATCTCAAAGGACAACAGTTATCAGATGCCGGCTCCTCTTCAGTACACAGTGGATGACTTCTTTTTTTGTTTATGGGGTATATTACTTTTTTTTTTTTGCTGATTTTAAATGAAATGGTACCAATCTGGATGAAACTCCCGTGTGCAGATGAGACCATCTCTGTCCTCTACCAGATTGTTATTGTTTGTTGTTCTCTGATTTTGAGCTCCAGTTTGAAGCCCAGACATTCAGGACTATTCACTCTTTTCAGATATTTTATATACTTAATTTTTTTATTATTTATTTTTTTGCTTGCTTTATTTTCTTTATTGTTAATTTATTTTTATTTGCTTAACAAAATGTATTAAATGTATTAGTTAAATCTTTATATTTAGACTTTTCCTTTTATAATGCTCAGACTATATTAATTTATCAGAAATGAATTCACACAGATTAACAATATATTTTATTAGGAATCAAAACTTTATAACAATAAATGTTAAAATAACATAAATGATCAGAATGATGGTGTAGTTGCAGCCGACAGTTAGTAGACTTGCAAGTATTTATCCATCTGGCTGTAATGGCTGCATGAGCTTTTAATAATTGGTAGTTTTTAAACTCATGACAGGAGTATGAACTTACTCCAGACACAAGGTAAACACCGACATCTGAGACTGAAACAGGTGACAGCACATCTAAACCTGAACTTCATTTTTAACATAGTTTACTGATGAGAAACCTGAAATTATCAATGGAAACAGTAGCCAGGTTCCCCAAAAATGGCAGGCAAAGCCACAGTGAAATAACATTGCAAGTATTGTAAGTGGATCTGAGAACAACAGACTTTCATTATTTTCTTCAGTTTCTCCCCTTGTCAGGGGACATGAGGAAAGAGGAAGTCCTCATTCAAGATCACATAATATGTAGGATCTCAATGTCCTCACAAATTAAACCCTTTAATGTTAAAAATTATAAATGTTTCATTGTATTTTTCCCCCTTTAATAAGAATCAACTTTTTTTAAACAAATGGAACAAATGGGTTAGATAACAGTAAATAATAAAGTAACAACAATTAAATACTCAAAACCTGAGACAGTAATGCTCAGACATTTTTCATTTCTACTGAATAAGATACTATATTATACTATACTATACTCACTGAAAGGTTTTGCTCTACTACACAGTAGTTTAAAGCAAAGCTGCATACTTTTCTGACCTTAAAACTCCATGCTTCTGACTCGTTTTGATGAAACACTGACAATCATTTTGCAAAATCCTGGGGCTGTCAGTGCCCTGCAGCATCCAAGGTCTGAGAAATCCTGCTTCACAACTTTGTGCCACAGCCTGGAGCATCACAAGTATCACATGCCAGAAACTGGATATCAACAAAGTTTCTATTTTAAATGTTCACCATGGTGGATTCAGCAATCTTAAGCTACTGTTATGCCTTTTTAAAATTGCGAATTGAATTGAACTAAATTGAATTGAATTGAACTGAATTGAATTTAACTGAATTGAATTGAATTGAATTGAAACCCAAGGGGATATTATTTTAGGAAGCAAGGAAAGGAAACAGTGACAGAACAAGAAATTTGGCTTCTGTCTTGCATCCTGTCTCTTCTCTGAACTCTTAGAGGCAACTAAAAGCCAGACCAACCCTTGTTGACTGTTCCTTACATTAGGAGGCACCAAAGTGTTAGAACCTGCTGAAGCTTTTTTAGTGCTGCTTTAAATGGCTGAACTTTAACTGGACCTGTGCAGGGAAAAAAGAGTAAGCAACTGTTCAGAGGAAACAAACAATTTAAAATTCTGCCATGGGATTGTCATGAAATTGCTCTGATTGCAAACTTCTATCGAATTGGACCAGATCAGCATCTACAGTAAATCACTGTTCATAATCAGAAATCACCTCTTTAATTTTTGAGTAATAATAGGAAACAGCTAATTCGGTTTCAAGCTTTGTTGGAGGTAGTATCATAGATAATGCACTGCTTCTGTAGACTTGATGCTTCCTCTTGTCTCCACCAGCATGCCGGCTTTGTCCCCTCTGTAATTTAAAGTAGAGTGAAAAAAAGGATGGGGCAGCCTCTCTCACACTCTCTTTCTCTAATCAGTGAGTCAGTACCCGTGTCAGCTCTGCCACATTTAAAGCAATTTTCTCTACTTTAGTGGAACACTATGTCCCTTTCTCTATGTCTTTTGAAGGAATTCTCAGCTGAATTGTTATAAAAGTTTGCTCCTTTACAAGGAGAAGAGATCATCACTATATTATCATTTCTCTATTCTAAAGTTTAAATGGAAATTACAAGCAAAATTAAATTACATTTACTTTTAAATTCAATCAGGCACTTGCTCCATTGTCAAGCTGCAGTGTAGTAATGCTTTAACTGTTCTGTGAATAGCGAGGAAATTTAATTTGATTGCCTACAAGGTATTTTCTTTATAAGAAAAAAAAAGGTCCATCAAAAAGACTCATTCCTGTATCAGACTTCATGTCATTTGATCATCGTGATATCACAGCAATGAAAAAACAGTCCTTTTTAATTTTTGGTGCAAATTAAACTCCTGCTGGACCTCATCTTTCCTAAAGTTTTTGATACAATTTGAATAAATATTTTATTGTGTCTCTAAACCTCCATTAATGAGATCCTTCAACACCAGCACTGTCAGTTTTCAGTACTGCATCTTTTATCTACCTGCACCAATTAACTGCATGCAACAATATTGAGGAGGAGGCGTGAGTTTTGTGAGACTGATAATAGAAACGCCCCTACCCCGCACCACCTGCTACACTCTACTGAGAGACGCATCCAGCCAGACAGTAATTGAGCTGCCCAATTAGCCGGGTTTCACTCAAGCAGCAGAATCACCCTTGAGTGTAAAAGAAGAAAGACTGATACCATTAGCATATCATGACTCCAGTATCTCCTTCAGAGATGTTTAAAGTGCAGAAAGATAATCAACAGAGGCAACTTTTGTCTAGTCCACTTCCATGGTATAAAACTACATCATCAAATGAGAGAAGAGAGCAGTAAAAACATAGGCTGATAACTGAAGGTATAAATCTCCTTTTCCAGGGGATGCGTGTATGCAGCTAACAGTTGGAAAAGCTTTTTGCTAACTCCTTAGAGCATTTCAAGATGCAAGATGAGGAGATCCATCAACTATCCTCCAAAAACCATTTTTAAACAAGGGGACAAATATGACTTGTTAATGTACTTTTCTTTAACATATTTTTTGCCTGTGATCTCTACTAATAGGGTAACTTTAAAAACTTTAAAAGGGCCCTCAATGAATAAAAGAAATAAAGTGTACAATAAAATATCAAAATCCATTTATCCTGTGTGTCCATAGAAACCAGTGTCACATATCTGGAAAGCAGCCTCAAAAACAACAGATTGCAAAACATTTTGGCTGTTGTAGGATTTTTTTCCTTTCCCTAAAAGCTACTTTTTACCTGACTCTGACAAACTCTCATAACAATACGCCCACATGTTCTCTGTTGTGTGTGTGCATATGAATTTAAGCATTGCTTCACCCAAGCTACAGTATTTCTATGCCAGAAGCAGAGCGATCTAGTTTCAGGCTTTACATTGCCACGTCCCAAGATGAAATTCTTCACACACACACAGAGTATCCCCCAGAGTAACAGAAGAGTCTAAAGCAGCTTCTCTGTTAAGATGCTGTTGTGCCATATAAAATACAGACAAAACACTCCTGTAGCAGCCGTGCCCTGAAGCAAAACTGAATTTACTAAAGTACTAGTGGGGCTGCTCAGCTGCTGAAAGTATGGTTGTGGATTTACTGGACATTGTTTCAATGCATCTATTCAGTCACACAAGAGGAAAAAATTTTTAAACCATGACACACTTTAAATGCAATTAAATCAAGCACAGCAGCACATAATGACAACCTCTAAAACAGAGCTCATGTCCTGTTCACTGCGGCCTTCACTTTTCTCCACACAATTTCAATCTAAATTGCCCACAAGTAAAGAGAAAAAAGGTTGCAACTGAAGAATCTGGCTTTAGTTACCACAGTGTGTACAAGCCTGCAGCCAAAGCTGCCTACAACTAAAATTTTAACATGTTGCCTTATAAGAATTAATGAGAGAAAATCTGAAATAATGCTGCCAGCAAATCACCCCACACCCCTATTTGCTGTAAATTTCTCTACACAGTTTGCAGTTTAATTGTAATTTAAAAAACCCAAGAAAGTAACATATTTATAGCCTCCAACAGTGCAGTGGTCACTACCATACGGTCATAAAGTACGATAGGGGAGGTCACTTTCCATTAAAATGCTGATATGGTTGTGTGTGCCCAATTAAGTTACAAACTTGATAAATAATGAAAATACATATCATGTCTGCATTGTGCTTGTAAAATCAGTTGTATTGAAACCTTATGTTGTAAACTAAAAGAACTGTTTTCATCATGTGTAATTTTTCATTTTCACAATTGTTGTTTTGTATATGGTTTAAATTCTACAAAACTATATGTCTGTGAAAGCAAATGTAAAGCAATTACTTCATGGGAATAAACTAGATTTAGCAAAGATCCAACAAAAACAGAATTACTTTTAAAATGTAAAATCAACTAGTTTTGAGGTTATGAGAGATGTTTAGCACAAATCCGTTACTGTGTAAACAGGCAAGTCTCCAAACAAACATAACCTTTTCACAGAGGCAGACTTTACCAATAAGCAAAGGTCTACAACTGCCTTTGGCACCAAGTTCCTAAGGGTCTAAATAAAATGTCCAAGCAACTTATTTCAGGTATTTAAGAAGAATCTTAAGAAGATTAACTGCAATTTTGATTCAATTGGAAGACCTTAATGTTCCATTTCATGACTGGAAAACAGGTTCAGTCTGTCTGAGTGAAGAAAGCTGAAAAAGTAAGTTAAGGGTGAAAAATAAAGGAAGTGGAGGGCCCCATGGTTGGACTCAAAATGTCTAAATCTCAACCTGCCTTTTCACAATGATGTTTCCTGGAAGGTTATGTTAAATGTTTGAATGGTGAAACATGGAAAAGGTCAGCTTGTTTTTACTCAATCTTCTTCTGAGAAGCATGATTTGGCAACTATAATACAGATGGAAAATTGGCAGTAGGATGTCAGTGTCAGGCCTGCCTTATTTTCTTTGCCATTAGAGACAAAATCTATCACACCGGCAGCCTTGCTAATGATTTCTGACAGATTGACAAGGCTTTTCTTTGGAGAATTATAAAAACAGGTGTATCGATTGGCAAGGCTCCAAATAGCATCTGGCCAACGCATATTTTATTAGTTTGAACAAAGGCAAACAGACACATAATCTAATTTCCCAACGCTTAGACACACTGCCAACGAAGTGTGTCTCAGCAGTGATCACAAAGGCAGGGATAATGAATGAAGAGCGAGGAGTGCCGCAATGTCTGAGAACTTGTTTATTTTAAAACAAAAGCACAGCAAAGTCTCTGACTGCTGGACATGAGTTTAATTGTCTTGGATACTTTGCTTCATTTTATACAGGTTTATCATAATGAAACACCCACAGCAACCATTTTCACATAGTAATGGGATACAGATGATCCTGACTCTAGCAGTAAATATGTGGGATTTCCCTTCATTCTCGGCACCTCAATACTTGAGCAAAGTCGCTTCAAGGTGATACCTGTGAGAATAGGATCCTGAGACCTATTGACTCGCTTCATTATTAATTCAGCTTCAAGCTTTGCAGTGAGGCAGCATCAATTCAGAGGTAGAGATGAGAAATTGGAACAGCTGGAGGTGTAATACTGTGGCTTGTCTCTTTGGCCCTCCTGTCAATACTTGTACCAAAAAAAAAAGATGGAGGTGCTGTCATCATATAAGTCCAAGATGGAGCACCACAAGAATCCCATCTCAAAAATTATAACTGGAAACGTTTCTCCTTAATTATTTGCAACATGGATTAAAAAGACGACATATCATTAACATCTAGTTAATTATTTCCTCTCTTTTAAGGACAGAGACTTTGGCGTGTGGCCAGGATGTCCAGTGTTGAAGCGCTACTAACTAAAGCAACAGCTGCCATGACAAAAAAAAATGATGTGCTATGGCTTTGATGTTTGCAAGTGATGTCTTCCACTGGTAGCACAAATTTTGCAATTTATCCAGGAAGGCCTATTATTGCTAGGCACTGTTTCGCTCCAAGTCGTAACTTAATGCCCACTGAACAAAAAGCAAACATTAATGCAATTTCATGTGGCAGCGATAAGATGGGAGGCGTATGTAATGACTGCTGGGGACGGTCTGTCAACAGATCTATAAAATGTTATTACTGCCCAAGATAAAACAACATCAATAGATAAGGCCAGAAGTGTTGCTTTAACAACACCTCCCAGTGACAAAACTAACCTTTCAATGGAACACCTGATAACCTAAACCTGCCTATATTCAATCATTTGCGTGGTGCAGGAGATGGTAAATCAGTAATGGGATTACAGAAGCAATACTGATCACAGACATGAAATAAGCATTTGGACAGACGCAGTGTGGTCAGAAGTAAAGAAACTAGCACAACTGTCAGGATGATGATTCAAGGCTCTGTTAAGCTGTTGTGCTGCAAAAGCAGTCAGAAGTCATCAGTGATGTGAAGATTACAGTCTTTGCACAAGGATGACAACTGCGAAGTGATGCTTTTGTCAAAGCAATCTCATAAATATTCACAAAACACCTCATCTCTTGAACATCCCCCATGCTTTGAGGAATAAAGTTCAACAAAGTATCTTACAGGAAATTGCAGAACACCAAAGAAAAGGTTGGTTTTCTTGATTTGTGATTGCATGGTGGAAATATTAAGTATCCAAACAACCATTAAACTTATGTGGTCACCATTCTGATAAAATATTAGTTGTTGGTTAATAATAATAATATTAATATTAATAATAATAATAATAATAATAATAATAATAATAATAATAATTATAATAGTAATAATAATAATAATAATAATAATAATAAATTTTATTTCTTGGCGCCTTTCAAACACCCAAGGTCACCGTACACAAAAGGAAAAATGAATAAAGGTCTATGTCTTGATTATTCTAGTCATGTGAATCAACTAGGTGGGAATATCAGAAATTCCAGCAGGAACACACACAATAGCAATGTTTCCATTATAGTTTTTTTCACAAAAGAAAAGCAGTATTTAAATTATTTTTTGACAAAGTGCAACTGCGATTTCTAGGTATTTCCATTAAATGGAGTTTAGCACATTAGCTATTACTCTAACAAAATCTCGTCCCACGACACTCCACTTTGAGGAGGATGGAGATTTCTAATTCTTTATAAAAACTTGTTTGCTATCAATGACGCCAGTTATATTTTTTCTTTGGGTTTTTGTAAAAAGATTTTAGGGCTTCTCCTGTATCTACCGCACCATCTTTACTTGAAATGAACCGGTTACATGGACGTGTAAATGCTTTTAAAGGTGTAAAAAGTGTTTCCATTACACTTTTGCGATATACTTTTATATCAACATGTCTGAAAAACCACCTCATGAGAGCGTTAAAACGTTTTAACAATATTTGAGAGGTTTTTCGAAATTTAGGTGTTTCCATTACCAGTTTTTTATTGCGCAATTCTTGGGGTAATGGTAACAGGTTTAAACTAAAGCAGGGATCTCAAACTCCGGTCCTCGTGAGCTACTGTCCTGCAGGTTTTGGATTCTACCCTGATGCAACACACCTGACTCAAATCACTGGGTCCTTAACAGGCTTGTGCAGAGATAATAATAATAATAATAATAATAATAATAATAATAATAATAATAATAATAATAATAATAATAATAATTTTCATTTCTTGGCACCTTTCTACACCCAAGGTCATCGTACACAAAAGGAAAAATAAATAAAAAGTAAATAAAAATAAATTACATCAGAGGTAAAAACAGATAAAGGACATTGATATAAAAATGACACAAAACAGTCAGTTTACATGATTTATAGGAAGTAGGCCAGTTTAAACAGGTGGGTTTTGAGTGCAGATATGAATGATGGCAGAGAGTTGATGTTCCGAATCTCGGATGGGAGTGAGTTCTAGAGCTGGGGAGCAGAGCGACTGAAGGCTCTGCTCCCCATGGTAGAGAGACAGGCTGGGGGAACAGTAAGGTGAACGGAGGAGGATGACCTAAGAGCACGGGAGGGAGTGGCAATATGGAGGAGATCAGACAGATAAGGAGGGGCCAGATTGTGAATACCTTTGAAAGTGAGGACCAGTAACTTATAGTTGATTCTGTATTTTATTGGGAACCAGTGGAGTTGTTGAAGTACAGGGGAGATATGTTTAAAGGAAGAGGTGCGAGTCAGGATACGAGCAGCAAAGTTCTGGAGAAGCTGCAGTTTCTGAAGTGATTTATTGGGAAGACCGAAGAGGAGTGAGTTACAGTGGTCAATGCGGGATGTAACAAGACTATGGATAAGGATTGCAGCAGCATGTAGAGTGAGTGATGAGCGCAGACGATTGATATTACGAAGGTGGAAGTAGGCAGATTGAGTAATCCTATTGATGTGGGCTTGAAATGATAGGGTGCTGTCAAGAATGACGCCAAGACACTTGACCTGAGGGGAGGGGAAAATGGCAGAACTGTCAATGTTGATGGAGAAACTGTGAGCCTTGGTTAGAGTGGAGGGCGTGCCGACAAGTAGAACCTCAGTTTTACTGCTGTTGAGTTTGAGAAAATTGGAGGAGAACCATGCTTTGATTTCCCGGAGACAGAGAGAGAGGAAGGTGGAAGGGAGGAGTAAGGTTTGGAGGAGATGTACAGCTGGGTGTCGTCTGCATAGGAATGGAATGGAATGCATATTTACAGAAAATGTAGCCAAGGGGGAGAAGATAAGTAATGAACAGAAGGGGGCCCAGGACTAATCCCTGGGGTACACCGGCCGAGACGGGGAGTGACTCTGAAGTGTGGGCCTTGAGTTGAATAAACTGTGTGCGGTTGCAGAGATATGAGGAGAATCAAGTGAGAGGAGTAAGAGAAACACCAAGGGTTGCCAGTCTATTTAGGAGAATGCTGTGTGAAATGGTGTTGAATGCTGCACTGAGATCTAAGAGGATAAGGATTGTGAAAAGACCGGGGTCAGCTGCCATCAGCAGGTCGTTGGTGGTTTTTAACAGAGCAGATTCTGTGCTGTAAAAAGGACGGAAGCCAGACTGGTGAGGTGTTTGTGGAGTTGAGAGGTGACAACCTTTTCGAGAATTTTGGAGAAAAAGGGAAGATTAGAAATGGGGCGAAGGTTATTGAAGTCAGATGGATCAGCACCAGGTTTTTTGATGATCGGAGTGACAGCAGCAGTCTTGAAGGCTAGTGGAGCATATCCGGTGTTGAGGGAGAACTGAATGATGGCAGTGGTGTGAGGAACCAGTGAAGGGAGATACGCTTTGACTAGGGCTGTAGGGAGAGGGTCGAGCAGGCAGGTGGAAAGATTGGATTTCTGAATCAGTTCAGAAATATCAGATGGGGATGGAAGAGTGAAATCTGAGAACGGGTGTGGGATAGAAAGAAATGGAGGTAGAGGGTCTGCGATGGAGACAGCAGCTCCTCCAGTGGCAAGCTGTTTATGGATATTTGAGATTTTTGAGGTAAAGAAGGACAAAAGGGAATTGCAGAAGTCAGCTGAGTAAAGATGAGGGGGGAACGTGTCTGGAGGTTTTGTGATATTATTGAACAGTGAAAAAAGAGATTTAGAATTTCCTTCATTAGAACAGATTAAACCTGAATAGTATGTGGATTTTGAAGCAATACAGTCCTTATATAGAAGAATGTGGCTATTGTACATATCCTTATGAATAGTCAGTCCAGTTTTCTTGGCAAGGCGCTCAAGCCAGCATCCTTTGGCTTTAAGTTGGCGCAGGGCGGGAGTGAACCATGGAGCAGAGCGGGAGAAGGAAACACATCTGTGTTTCAGTGGAGCAAAGATGTTAAGAAGGTTGTTGAGGTTATCATTGTAGTGAGAAACTAAATTATCAGGAGTGGAAAAATTGCAAGGAATGGGGAGGTTATTTATGGCAGAAGACAGTGTGTCGAGATTGATATCCTTGTTTTTCCTTAAGGAAATGAAACGCAGAAGGTGGGTTTTATAAAGAGACACACTTATTTTGAAGGAGATTAATTTATGATCAGAGAAGAGAATGTGGTGGGCTATAGAATCAGTATGAATTACACCAGAGCAGCAAACCAAGTCCAGAATATGATTTTTGGAATGAGTAGATAAATTTATGTATGGTTGTAGTCCAAAACTGTTTAGACAGGAGCCAAAGTCTCTGGAAAGAGGACTGTTGTCCTTGTCCATGTTAATGTTGAAGTCACCAAGTATTATAAGATTTGGAGAAAGTGAGGATAGATGGGCCAGAAGAGCCGCAAACTCATTCAAAAAGTTCTTATTGGGCTTAGGTGGTCGGTACACAATACATAGAATAATGGGTGTTAGAGTAAGCGAAGTTGACAGTTTAAAGTTAACAGTTTAAACTTTCTCCCTTAAGGATGGGTAATGATTTGCGGTCTCACCCACCCTGCAGAGGACAGGATGTGGTAGTCACAGCTCTGTGTGATAAGGGTCATAAAGTGTTGTATGCTGATGTGTTTCCCTGTTTGAAGTTTGCGAGAACTTTGCTTGCTCTACTGAAGTGTGATAGCTGCTCAATAAAAAGGGTGCACTGGGGTTGAGACTTCGGAGTTGACACCAGACACTCTCTGAGTGCTGAACCACAGTCTCTCCCCATCGCGATGAAGCTGACTTCACTCTGAGTTCTTTGTGTCTTATTCTATGATGGAAAAATACCCATCAATGGGAGTTGAACCAGAGAGTTGTGAGGCCATATATTCAAATGAATTAAGCACCAGAGCCTCAAGCGGTGCTGGCGGTGAATAATCGCGAGACCACCCCCCCCCCCCTACCGAAGCAGCGAGGTTTAGACGTTGAGATGAAGTCATTGTGGCTGTTGCCACATTTCAGTTAAACCGAGATGAGATCCTGGATGAGATCCCCCTTGTTTGTAAGAGAACGGATGTTGAGCAGACTGAAGTTGAGTGTGGTGACGGGGTTAGCCGACCTAGCCAGGCGGGCTAACACAGCATGCAGTGGCACAGCAAATCCTCAGATTCCCGGGATTCACCCCACGCCGACGGAGTCGAGGAGAACAGGAGCGGCAGCGCTGGCCCACAAAGCCAGCAACAGGTACAAGGCAGACATCAGGAGGATCCAGGGAACGCCAGAACACTGTGTATAATCCAGATCCCAGTTGGGAAAACGATGACAAGTGAGCCAGGGATGCCTTTAGCCTCACCAGATGACCACCGCGTTTGCGGGGGCGTTTCTGCTGTAGAAGGAGGGCCGACGCCCTGAACAGGTAAGCCAGAATGCCCGATAGCAACGGGGGAGAGTTGTGCAATGGCTCTAGCAGAACATTGATGGAACTCCAGCATTGTACTGAAGTTCCAGAAGAAACTGACAATCATACATCAGCAGAGATTCCGAAAGCAGCGAGCCCAGGCATAAAATTAGCAAAAACACAAACCAAAGGGAAAGCAACAAACGAGCAGCCACGTACACCAGCACCACCTTTCTAAGTCTGCAACTCTGCAACAAAAGAGGTTTGTCCTAGTAGGAGACATCTAAAACCTGCAGGACAGTAGCTCACGAGGACCGGAGTTGGAGACCCCTGGTCTAAAAGATGACGATATTCCAATGTAAATAACAGATTTTACTGGGATTTTATCAAAGCTTAACTTATACATTTATTTATAGATTATTACAGCATGAGGATATTTTACATCCAAAAGGTCAAAGGTCAAATTTGCAGTAATATCATAATGTTTCGTCTGCTTTTTTTCTGTTATTTATTCCTACAGTGCAGGAGGGACGACTGTGATCACATATAACACTTGGTCAGGTGGTGAATTGGTGACTAATATTGGATGCATGCATCTGGACACATGGACATAAACTGCATGTTGACTAATGGTGCAGCACACAGTTGTGAGGGGGTATTATATTCCTGTGAATTGCATTTTTTTTGTTATTTTAAGGTTACTAAAATTGTGAATGAAAAGAGAGATTTTTCAAGCAACAAAACAAATAAATGTTTTTACAAGCTTTAAAAATATCTTTATAAAGTAGCATTAGTATTTATTTTTTGTTCTGACTATGTTTAGATTTTTTTTTTTTTTTTTTGTCATTTTTACATATTTATTTTCATTAGAGAGGGCCAAGAACAATTTTAAAGACAACTGTAATTTTTCAGAAGTAACTATGGGGCATATAGTGGCCAAACAAGTACAAGCTAATTTGAGGGCTTTCATTTGCTTTAAAGTAAGTGAAGCAGTCAGTGAAGAAAATATAAAACAACCATTAGAAAATGGAATTTAAGTGACACATTTGAGAAAAATGAACAAAATCTTGTTCATGTGAAAAGAAAAATTTCAAGCTCAAACTTCCAAAAATGTGTTATTATTGTTGTTATTTTCTTTGTTTTTTTGTCCTCCCTCAATACCACCATTCAGACTTTAAGAAGGAATTGTGGCTTTGAGGAGGTCAATAACTTGTTTTTAAACACAAAACACTTTATTTTGGAAAAGTGAGTATAGCAAGTAGAAAAGCAATTACATGGAAAAAACTTAAGCCAAAGGGCCCAGCTGGAAATAATTTCATTCACGTTACAAGTCTCTGAAATAACAAGAATCATGCTAAGATTTGGAGGAAATTTGGGTGATGTGAAAAACACTGGCATTCTTAAGATTCTCATCTTTTGTTTAAATTGATTGTAGGTAGTTAAGTTTTGTGCAATTTAAACTGGTGTGGGTATTTGTTAGGGGAAAAAAACACCCCTGTGCTTTTTAACAAAGAGGAAGAAGCTGAATCCATCTTTATAACTAATAATGACTTCTTACTAAGGCAATGTTTGATTCCAAAAGAAGAACATCTTAAAAATTACAGAAGAAAAAAATTGTAAAGTTTCAGAGAATATAAACCTAGCAGAGCTCTTAGACCCAAAGACTCAGGTCAGCTGGTCCAGACCAGAGTCCAGACAAAAAATGGAGAAGCAGCATTTAGCTGTTATGCTATGTAATTTATTATTTTACTGTGATTTTACTATGATTTGTTAAATTTGCTGCTGCCTTTTACGACTTTTTAAGGCTTTCTTTCACTACATGTAATGCTTTTAATGTTTCATGTAAAACACTTTGAATTGTCTTGTACATGAAATGTGCTATAAAAACTAACCCTGCTTTGCCTTGTCTTTGGACCAGAAATGTGTATACATGGTTTTTAGTGAGGAGTGGGAGATTAAAGTAGGCAAACCAATATATTTTGTCCTTGATGTTCACTGAGCTCTAACTGCTGAGCTAAAAGTCATACAGAGGATGTGAATAGCATTACAGTTTGTAAATGAAAGCCTTTGTTGCCACAGCGAGCAGGAGTGAGTCAATAAGACCATTTATTTAGCAGCTGGAATTTGGAATTTGTCAGTTTATATGTCATGAAAACAAGTTCATAATAACATCATAAACAAGTTAAGTCGCACATCATTTATTTTGATGTTCTAGTTAAAAAACCATAAATAAAAATTCTGTAATGTTGCTCATATTTATTGTTACTCTAGTTAAATGAAAAGCAGTGTATTTAATTAACTCAATTCAAAAAGGACACAAATTCCTGACAGATGATTTCATCAAACTGAATCTGTTATTTCAATTTTGGTTAGCCTTAGTTGACTACATACCAACCTGTTTACATCCACACCAAAAATCTGATCATTATCTCATATCTGGAATTACCAGATTATTCAAGTAATCATGTAGCCAGCATATTATGATGTGCTTTATGAAATAATGGCAGCTATCTGATAATGAGAAATCTGAATTAACATTAACAGAAAAAAATGCACCACTTCTACTTTAATTATCTGTCATTAAATAGACGGACTTGGACAGTCACAACGTAAACAGAACACAAAAGAATAACACGATGGCATGCAGCAGTGAGAAGTCAGAGTTTAAACAAAATATAGCATTTAAGTGTATTCAGTTTTCAAGCTTATTGGCTCTTACATTAGCACAGCTAATGCGGAGATCATGTTCTAAGATCTTTTGAAAATAAGCACAAGTTGGAGAATCACGCTGCTATTTATGTATATACTCTGATAAAAATCTGATATGGGAAAATGATTGGAAAATGTAGATCAGAGCTTTTCAGAGCTGCATTTAGAAGCATCACATCTGGTTATTACAATTACTTGATTATTCAGTTATCAGAATTTTATGGTCATGTAAACAGGCTACATGACAGGGATGTCAAACTTTGTTCCCAATGGGCTACTGTCCTGCAGGATTCAAGTTTTTCTCAATGACCCATCGGCTGGCAGGGAAACATTGAAAACCAGCAGGACAGTGGTCTATTAGGACCAGATTTTGAGATCCCTGGTCTATGAATTAGTGTTACATGAGAACAATTACAAACAAATTCATTTATATTGAACTTCATTACAATGAAATTATAAAAAAAATGCATCACTGAGACAATTTACATGACCATAAACTCTGAAGACTGTGAGTCATCATATAATTAAAAGAAAAAGGATCTGATGTATTTATATATATGTGCAATGACCATGTTTTCATTTTTTATTTATTTATTTTTTTTTTTTAACCCTTTATCGTAATTCCTTTGGAGTATTTATGGAGTCATGTAAGACTCAAACATTCTGTTATTTTCAAAACACCCAGTCTTGTTTTGTTGAAGATGGTGTCACCTATGATCTTAGCATTACCTGTCCTAATGTGGGAGCTAATAAGCCTATGAACTGGGCTATGTGCTGCTGCTGCCATTCAGTATATTCATTTATTCTATAAAAGAGGAGAAATTGACTGTTAGCTTTCATATCACAACATCTGCCCTTGAACTCAATTTAATAAGGGCTGCTTTATTTTCTCCATCTTTCAATCTATTTTTTTTTTTCTTTTACACATGCACGAGGTAAAAAAAAACATTTTAAATCAAACACATGCAAGAAAACAGAGTATTTGGGAGAAACCTTGGAATGTTAAATCTAATTTCTCAAATACAAATAACTGCTGTTATCAGATAAAGCACATAAAATTATGCTGTTTACATGTTCACTTATCACTTCACTTACTAATCTTATCACACCAAAAATTGGGTGTGTATGGTGCTAAATTAACTCTGTCTGATTAGTATGCTGCTTGTACTTTGAAAGTAAAATACCTTAAGCAGGTATATTAGGCCTCACAGAGAGGCATTTTTGCCTAAAAGGGGGTGAAGTATATATTGCTTTAGCAATAAGGTAAGTCACACTGTAAAACCTAAGAGGCAAAACTCGGGGGGAAATTACTCGCTCTGCTATTTATTCTAGTCCTGAGCTTATTGCTTTCAGCATATGGTGACAAACTGTAGCCCACCGTTAGCTTAACCACCTTTCAGATTAACTCAAATTTTCCCTGATATTGACTGTGGTTGTCAGGACAGCTGGTGCAAAGACACTGTTAAGAAAATGAAACTGAAGTATTAAAAGGGAAAATTTCGAATTTTAAAACTGAGGAAAACATGCCTGCTCCTACTTATCATGTGCTCCTTCCAGATGAAACAATGCAGGAAATTTAGGCTTGTAGCCAAAATTAACAATGGTTCAACATTGCTAAACACCATCTAATATGCTTTGTTGATAACAAAAAGCGAAAGGGAAAAAATAGTAACCCAGAAACATTCACTTGTTACAGACTGAGTCAAAACTCTTTTGAATCAAAGCATCCCAATCACAGAGCTGCATAACATCTGTTCCATGTAGAGAATGATGTGACATGAACACAGTGTAACACAAGAGCAGTACTCCATCACTATACGTCTGCAGATTAATGGCTGAAAATGTCACAGGGAATAAGGTCATGCACCAAGAGACCTGGCTATGAAGAGACATCGGAGCACTTCCAAGTCTGAGCTGCAGCTCCATGGTCCACTGGGAAGCCAAATGCACTGCTGTCAAACCACGACTCGCAAACACTGAAGTACACACACACTTAACAGCATCGTGTGACCTATGTGATGAGGGAAGGCAGAGACAGGGTAGACTCTTACATGGAACATTAGACATGATTAGAAGTAATTCACTGAAATGCCTCTGTCACTACGATGGCACAGCCTTAAAACCAAGACACAGAACAAGGTGAATAAATTCTTTATTGTGAGGCATGGCACAGAAGAAAAAAAAAAAAAAAAAATTCAAAATGTAGCTTGTTTTAGAAAAGACTGGGTTTCCCCCTGCAGAGAAAGGTGTGCCAATGAAGTCATATTGCTTGTGGCTTTTTTTTTCTCATGTTGGTGAAACACAAATGCATTAAAGACCTGGAGGAAACTTTATTGTAAACATGGATGGAGTTTGTCTTTTTTAAGATTTAGACTAAAAGTTGCATCCTTTTGCACCTGATGACCCATCTGTCTTCTTCCAAACAATGCACCAGATAGTCATCCAACCCCTTCAGGTTTATGCTAGTGCATCAGATGAGTATTATAACCCTATTACTCCCTCAACGTCATTTTTATTATGTATGTTTGTGATGTATGTCCTTATTAAATGCATTGGAGAAGGGTTGCATCTAAAAGTTGCAGGACGGTAGCTGCTAGGACTGGACTTGGGCACCCCTGATTTAGGCATTCCTTCCCATATCAACGAGCTATTCCTATATCCAGGTAATGCTACAAAGTTTTTGATGATTTGCTGTCATGGTTGCTGCTCTGCTGGGCCTCCAGTCCCTCATCATGCTCATCTGCTCCACCTGTGGCAATCCTGATTGCTCACTCTCTTCACCTGCTCCCCTCCCTACTTAAGCTCACTCCAGTCCTTGCTTCCCTGCCAGATGGTCAGCATTGTTTTGCCTTGTTGATGTCCAGCGTTTACTCTTGTTTTCTGATTCCTGTGTTTGACCTAGTTACGGCCCTTGGACTTCTCTTGCCTCATCCCCTGTCGGACTGCTCCTGCCTTGTGATCTCCTGGATTTTGACCTGTTTTGGAACGACCACGGATATTCGCCTGCCCCAGCTAAGTAGTCTGCCTGCTACCCCTGTTTATGACTCTTGGCTTCTTAAATCTCTGCTCGTTTGGATTGCGGATCATACTGACTGTTTCTGGAGCCCTTTCAGGATATTATTCCCTGCTCTACCTGAGGAAGGCGCCACCGCTTCCTACTGGACCAAACCCTGCTCATCTCCTCCATTACCTGGACTGAATAAATTACTTTCTTGGAATCTATCACTGTGTGTGTGGCTGAATTTCCGGGTCCTCAGGGAGACACCATTACAGTACCATCTGGCCAAGATGGACCCGTCGCCCACACAGGAGTGGCGTTCCTGCGTCGACTCTTCCATAACCAAGCTGGAGTCCAATATGCAGGACCTCATGTCAATGCTGACAAATCTCTTTTCACCTGCAGGTCCCTCCCGGTCGGAGACTTCCCCGCTACCTACGACCAACCCTGTCAGTTCTGTTCCGCCCTCTCGGGAACCACGATTAACCCCACCAGAGGTCTTCACCGGTGAGCAGTCGCAGTGTCGGCCATTTCTAACTCAGTGTGAAATCCAGTTTGAGCTGCAACCTTCCTCTTTCCCATCTGATCGAGCTAAGGTGGCCTATGTGGTGGCATTGCTGTCCGGAAGAGCTAAATTATGGGGCACCGCTGAATGGCAAAAAGACTCTCCTCTCTGCCACTCATACAGGGATTTTTCTAAAGCCCTCATCAGGGTTTTCGACCCAGTTTTGCCAGAGAGAGAGGCGGCGCGTGGGTTATTAACCCTGCGACAAGGCAAGAGGCGGGTCACGGACTATATAATTGACTTTCATGTCTTGTCTGCAGATAGTTACTGGAATGATGCGGCACTCTGCGACGCTTTCTACCAGGGTCTCGCAGAGGATATAAAGGATGAATTGGCTACACGGGATGCTCCGAAGAGTCTGGTCGAGTTAGAGATTCTCTCCACACGCATCGATCTCCGACTGCAGGAGCGGCAGGAGGAACGTAAGCGCTCTCATCTGGGCCGTCAATCAGACACAGGGGGTAAGCAGACACGACAGACCTACGCACAGCTCCCTCGTCCCCATGGAAACGGAGGAACCCATGTCGCTCGGACGGACACGGCTGCCTCTCCAGGAGAAGGAAAGGAGGTTTAAGGAGGGGCTGTGTCTCTACTGTGGAGGATTCGGTCATAAAGCTCTCCAATGTCCTTTAAAAGAACAGACTCAGTAGGAGAAGTGAGGCGCCTACTGAGTCAGAAGAAATCACCGGAGACCTCAGAAATGTGTTCTGTACCAGCTCAGTTGATAAACGAACGGGAAAGGGCAGTTTCTGTATTCATTGACTCAGGCGCAGACACAGAATTCTTGGATATTGGCTTAGCCCAAGCCCTTAATATCTTGACTCAACCCACTTCTAGGACTGTTAAGGTTTTGGCTTTGGATGGGCATGTTTTGCATAAAATAACCCAAGAAACTGTTCCAGTGGAATTGGTCATAGGGGGTAATCATCGTGAGCTGGTTTCCTTTTTACTTATCAATTCACCCGAGGTACCGATCATTCTGGGTGCATCTTGGTTGAAGAATCACAATCCCCACATTGACTGGAACAATATGGAAATCATGGGCTGGTCCCCCGACTGTTTGTCCACCTGTCTCAGAACAGCTACCGCTCCATGTGAAGATCCCAGGCCAGGTCCAGAGGTGTACCCTAGCCTAGCTGACGTCCCTCAGTGCTACCATGATCTCAGGGAAGTATTTAACAAACATCGTGCTACCTCCCTACCGCCACATCGATCCTATGATTGCTCTATCCAGCTGTTGCCTGGAACCTTTCCCCCTAGAGGACGTTTGTATTCTCTGTCCAGTCCTGAGCATCAGGTAATGAACACTTATATTAACGATTCCCTTAAGGCCGGCATTATTCGGCCGTCTTCCTCTCCAGCTGGTGCGGGCTTCTTTTTTGTTGAGAAGAAGGATGGGTCGCTTCGACCGTGTATTGATTATAGGGGGCTCAATGACATTACGGTTAAGAATCGTTACCCACTGCCCCTAATGAACACTGCTTTTGATCAAATTCAGGGGGCCACCATTTTTACCAAATTAGACCTGCGAAATGCCTACCACCTCGTCCGTATCAGGGAGGGCGATGAGTGGAAAACGGCATTTAATACCCCTACAGGGCATTATGAATATCTGGTCATGCCGTTTGGCCTGTCGAATGCACCCGCCGTGTTCCAGTCATTGGTGAATGATGTACTAAGGGACATGGTTGGTCAGTATGTCTTCGTCTACCTGGATGATATACTGATTTTCTCCAAGGATTTAACTACCCATAAAAAACATGTTCGTGCTGTGCTTCTCCGTTTATTGCAAAATAAACTCTATGTCAAGGCCGAAAAATGCGAATTCCACAAGACTACGACTTCTTTCCTGGGTTACGTGATCACCCCCGATGGCATGTCCATGGACCCTGGTAAGGTTCAAGCTGTTAAGGACTGGCCAGTTCCACAAAGCCGCAAACAGCTCCAGCGCTTCTTGGGCTTTGCTAATTTCTACCGTCGGTTTATCAGATCTTACAGTTCAATCTCATCACCCCTACATGCTCTTACGTCAACCAAGTGCAGATTTCTCTGGTCGGATCAGGCGGATAAGGCCTTCAAACAGTTAAAGCAGTTGTTTACCTCTGCACCTGTGCTTTGCTCCCCAGACCCATCACGTCAGTTTATTGTGGAAGTCGACGCCTCAAACTCCGGAGTGGGGGCAGTCCTGAGTCAGAGGTATGCAGACAATAAGACTCATCCTTGTGCCTTTTTTTCCAGGAGCCTGTCTGCTGCTGAACAAAATTATGATGTGGGCAACCGGGAACTGCTGGCGGTAAAACTGGCACTGGAAGAATGGAGACACTGGCTGGAGGGGGCCAAAGAACCCTTCATTGTATGGACAGACCACAAAAACCTGGAATACCTAAAGACGGCTAAAAGACTTAATCCCAGACAAGCCCGGTGGTCCTTGTTTTTTGGCCGATTTAACTTTTCTTTGTCTTACAGACCAGGGAATAAAAATGTTAAGCCTGATGCGCTCTCTCGACTCCACGACTCACCTGAGGCCGAACAGTCCGAGGATCCGACGGACTTCATCCTACCAGCCTCCGTGCGGTTGGCAGCGACCAGACTGGAGATTGAGCGCAAGGTTGTTGGCTCCCATCAGCACCACCCGGTGCCTGCTGCATGCCCTGTGGATCGTCTGTTTGTTCCCCCTCACCTTGTGTCAGAGGTCATATCCTTCTGTCATTGTTCTCGCCTGTTTTGTCACCCAGGTATGGGAAAGACCCTGTCTGTGGTCCAGGCTCGTTTTTGGTGGGGTACCCTGGCCCAGGATGTCAAAGACTTTGTCATGGCATGTCGACTCTGTTGCCAGTCGAAAACCTCACGTCGTCCACCTATGGGGCTGTTACGACCTCTCCCTATTCCTAGTCGGCCCTGGTCCCATATGTCTATGGATTTTATCACTGGTCTTCCCCCGTCCAATGGTCACTCAGTCATACTCACCATTGTGGATCGTTTTTCTAAGATGACTCACCTGGTTCCCCTCCCCAAATTGCCCACGTCCACGGAGCTCAGCGTCATCCTGTCCCGGGAGGTTTTCCGTCTTCATGGCCTTCCTGTCAATATTGTCTCGGATCGAGGCCCCCAGTTTGTCTCCAGGTTCTGGGGTGAATTCTGCTCCCTCCTGGGCATTCAAGTGGCCCTCTCCTCTGGCTTCCACCCACAGACAGATGGCCAGACTGAGAGGCTCAACCAGGAGGTGGAGACTAAGCTCCGTATCCTTTGCGAGAAGGACCCCTCTGCTTGGTCTCAGAACTTGCCTTGGGTGGAGTTTTCCCTGAATTCTCTTCCCTCCAGTGCCACGGGGTTGTCTCCCTTTTATGTTGTTTTTGGTTATCAACCCCCTGTGTTTGGGGTTCAGGAGAAGACGGTTGGGGTGCCTTCGGCTCATGCTGCCGCCCTCCGTTGCCAGCGAGTGTGGCGGCGTGCCCGCCAGGCTCTATTAACCACCTCTGCCGTCTATTCCAGGTCCGCCAACAGGCGACGGATTCCTGCTCCCCGCTACCGAGTTGGCCAGGAGGTTTGGCTGTCTACTAGGGATCTCCCATTACGTGTGGCAAACCGTAAGCTGGTGCCTCGTTTTATCGGTCCCTTCCCCATTTCTAGGATTGTTAACCCGGTAGCTGTTCGTCTGCAACTTCCCAGGACCCTTCGAATACATCCCACATTCCACGTCTCCCGGATCAAGCCTGTCGCTTCTTCTCCCCTGGTTCCCGCCTCCGCTCCCCCTCCTCCCGCCCGGTTCGTTGCTGGGGGTCCGGTCTACACTGTCCGGCGCCTCCTCCGCTCCCGGCGCCGTGGCCGTGGGTTGCAGTATCTCGTGGACTGGGAGGGTTACGGGCCGGAGGAGCGCTCTTGGATTCCCTCCCGTTTCATTGTGGATCGTACGTTGGTCCGGGATTTCCATCGCTCTCATCCCGCGATGCCGGGTGATCCGTCCGGTGCCGGCCCTTGAAGGGGGGGTACTGTCATGGTTGCTGCTCTGCTGGGCCTCCAGTCCCTCATCATGCTCATCTGCTCCACCTGTGGCAATCCTGATTGCTCACTCTCTTCACCTGCTCCCCTCCCTACTTAAGCTCACTCCAGTCCTTGCTTCCCTGCCAGATGGTCAGCATTGTTTTGCCTTGTTGATGTCCAGCGTTTACTCTTGTTTTCTGATTCCTGTGTTTGACCTAGTTACGGCCCTTGGACTTCTCTTGCCTCATCCCCTGTCGGACTGCTCCTGCCTTGTGATCTCCTGGATTTTGACCTGTTTTGGAACGACCACGGATATTCGCCTGCCCCAGCTAAGTAGTCTGCCTGCTACCCCTGTTTATGACTCTTGGCTTCTTAAATCTCTGCTCGTTTGGATTGCGGATCATACTGACTGTTTCTGGAGCCCTTTCAGGATATTATTCCCTGCTCTACCTGAGGAAGGCGCCACCGCTTCCTACTGGACCAAACCCTGCTCATCTCCTCCATTACCTGGACTGAATAAATTACTTTCTTGGAATCTATCACTGTGTGTGTGGCTGAATTTCCGGGTCCTCAGGGAGACACCATTACATTTGCAGGGCTAACTCAGACTCTCAACTCCCTATCAAACAGATAGGTGTTTCTTTGATTTATTAGAGATAAAAAAAGAAAAAATGTGTGAATGTTACGCATTCATTCCCAAAGAAGAGAACTGTTTCAGAAGTTATTTGAGTCCTTCTTATCACCACATAGTTATGGAGTAACTAAACTGCTGTTAAAGTGAGGTTATACAACATTATATAATATTCGTAACACACACAATGAGGTATTTGACAAAGTGAGCTCTGCACCTCTATCCATGACAACACTTTCTTATGTTATCTGTAAAGCCTCCAACAGCCACCTACTAAAATGAGACTGCTGACTTTATTGTTAAAATGTGTGTCCATGAGACTTATAGCAAAGTTAAAGCAATACAAACCTGCAAGCTAATAAGAGAGTGTGCACGCAGTGGAATAGGAGCAGTAATATCCTTTGTTTTATTTGACACAAAACTGAGGCAGATATTGAAACATGGTTTGTCTGAGAAAACAATTTTGGTCTAGTATAGTGTGAAAGTCAGGCTGAACTCATTCCCACTGACTGATATGCACTTTCCTCTGTGTCACTGTCAAAGACACTTTGCAACCTGCTCTATCTTTATGGCATGACACTGGTGACATCTTGTCCGTCAGCTGTAACTGGTTTCTTTCAGAAAAGTGCAATGTGCTGTTTTGATGGGCGGACAAAATGATTATGTGGACCTGAGGATTGTTCACTCAGTGCAGACTGTTTTTTTTTTATGTTTTGCTGGATGTAACATTAACTTATCCTTACATTTTTCTTTACAATCAGTTTTATTAACACATAGTGCACTGTGAAAACAGAATATACTGTATGTGCTGCAACCCGTTATTTAAGAAATTAGAGGTCAAACAACAGGAAATATAAACTCGGTCTTCTTTTCCTTCAAAGAAAGATGTGCAAAACATGGCTGATTTGTAAAAACAACGAAAAGGGAGGAAGAAGGAGGAAGTTGTGCTTGAACTTGTAAATTCTTAGTAGATTGCTAAACCCAAAATCCAACAATTGCAAAAATTACAAAAAGGGTAGCACATCTCTATAAGTCATAGTATTAAGAGTAAGCATCTCTCTTTGAGTCAGTTTCGTCACAAGATCACCTCTTCTGACTGATGTTTCAACCCTCTCAATTCCACAAAAGCTCATTGAGGAGGGTGGTTTGCCTTAACATATCCTTAGCAATTGTATAATCTATATTGTCTGTGTGGATTTAATTCAGACGTCATTAGGTTTGTCCAGCATATACCAAACCAACAGGGACATGATATGTTGATCACATGAGCAAATTTATTTGGAATTCTCTTCCCATTATGATGGCAACAAAAGGATTTAGAATTTGTGGTGTTGCAACAAGCACAGTTTCCACATCTGTACATGCCCGATGTTGTTAGCCATGTTTTCTTTCACTGAGGCATTTCTTTGTTCATGGCCATATCTTTGATTGTAGGTGCTTTTCTGAAAGAGAAGATTGTTGGAAGAAGAGCTTTCGATGCCTCTTCTGCTTAGATTACATGCTATTGTCTTTTTATTTCTTTTATTTGCAAAGTGGAATGGTTGTATTCGGTAGAGAAACAAACACGGTCCTAAGCAGAAGAGTCTTTTAAAGATCCTCTTCCACCAATCTTCTTTTTCAGAAAAGCACCTAAGATGATTGGATGACTCATTACATGAAGCTGACACCTGTATAGCATATAAATTGTTGTATTTATTCTGTGATTGATTTAGTCTGAATTGGAGACACAGATAAAGGCCTTGTGCAAGAATATGTCTATGGTGTGAGCTGAATAAACCAGTCAAATATGAGTATTTTTTAAACAGTGAGTCAATACGGCTGTTGTCATTTTTGCTTATTTGACATATATTAATTGTGTTGTTCTGTTTCAGCAATATCTACTTGGTGAAAGATTCCAAATAGCTGCTCAAGTGCTAATTTATCCCTTCAAAGGCAAGAGCTTTAACAATAGTTTCTCATTTGATTGAATTTTAGACTCTACAACTGACAATAAATCAGCATTGCAGAGACCCACAAACCAAGACCATGGTCATGTTTGAACTGAGAAAATCAAATCCTTAGTCAATTATCTTGGTCTCAATGGAACTGATAATGGTTGCTGTTAAGCAGCAATTTGGCACAGTTGAAATGTAAACACAGTGTTCTGCACTGAATGTGTTGGCTCGGGGTATCAGGTTTCCATATCCTCATTCAAAGCCACTTTTTCAGTGGTGGGCATCAGTGGGAGGTGGGAGACAAGACACTGTTCTTGGACTACATCAACATCACCAGTAAATCCCATCATCACCACAGAGCAGTAAGTTGGATGCCATAGCAAGGCCCCAGCTGGGCCTTTTGCTGATATGTGTGGTGCCAAGAATACCATGATGAAATCACAAAGGCTGTGTCACAGCAAAGCTGAGCTGACCATATGCTGACTTCCAGTCAGTCAAAATGACAGCAGGGGAACACTTACACAGTCTTAAAGTCATGTACCTCACTATACGTGAGGAGCTGGGTTGCTGGCAGACTACAATAGCTTCTGTGGGTTTGGTTCTTTCCTACATATTGTGTGCAGGTCTGCATCAAAGGAGTGGCAACTAGCAATACGTACATTAGCCACATCAGTCAGATATAATCCTAATCATTAATGCTGTTCATCTGCTTAATACTGAAAATTATTTATTTTTATTTTTTTTAAGGTCACCTTTAAATAAAGCCCACATGTTGTAGAGTGACTTCCTCGCTCCACACAAGTACATCAGCATGTTATGATGATCATTATTTTCCTGTGAGAAAGACAACTTTAAAATAAGTGACTAAATATCTTTAGTATTTGACCAAAACAGTGAAGAAAATTTACTTTTTATTAAGGCATTATTGAAGAATTGGGATGCACTGTGTCCAGAACCAAGGTATGTCATAATCTGTCTTAAGATTGTGTTGCATTCAGACTAGATGAGGCAGTCTGGAACAAAGCTGATAAATAAAATAAAAAGTTCTATATTTTTTTTGTACATCAAAAATAAATATAAGCTCAAAATATTAGTGGCAGCATTTTACATACAGTTTTCTACCAATCCATTATAAGTTTGTTTTCATTGTATGCATGCATCTACATACAAATTTAGAATGTCTTAATTAAAATAAGACAGAACATCAACATCATGTAAATGCTCAGGTTATAATTAATGGCAGACCTTAAAACGTCATTTGTGTAAAAGAAAAAAAAAGAAAAAACAATTCCTCTTGAATTAAGTCTCAATTTTGTCTTTTACTCCTGAATATTTGCTAAAGTCTTGCTTCTGTATTGGCACTGTTTTCATTTTATATATCATTAAATAGAAACTAACTATCCAGAAGCAAACAGCCCACAGCCTTTATCTTACAGCTGCTTATTGTCAGAGTTCAGCAGGAATAATTATCCTTGTATCAGGAACCAAGAGGCAACTGTCAATAGCACATAGGCTCATACTTTTTTATTTTTCCTGGTCATGCTCCCTTTCCCTTTTACCTCACCTTTCTGTATCTGAGTAAACTTCTAAAAGAAACCTAGAAACTGGAAAAACACATTGATTATAATACATTCTGCAGTGCGTACAGACCATAAATTCTTTGATTCTTATTTCTTCCTTTAGGATGTATCACAGTTTTGTGCTTACCATGAAAAAGAACCCTATTCAGAAACATCATTAAATTTAAGGCTGCTCATGCCAGAATCACCCAATTTTTTATTTAGTTTTTTCCCCATTGTATTATTCATTGTTATCACTGTTGCACATATCGCAACCATCTATGGCCATGTTGAGTGACTTCAGTCTCCTGCTGCTTACGGCTGATTGAAACGGTTTAAGATATTTCAACATTCACTCATCAGTTAGATTTTTCACCCTCTACTTTCTCATTTTACAGATTGTTTGCAACTGTTCTAATGCCTCTCAACTTGTTCACAGGGTCCCTGACTCAGATTAACAGTTGACTGCACATCCTTTGCAGATTATGCTGTCATTACTGCCAGTGTAGGACTTGCCTGAGCTTCTAAACACCCACTGTACCAAAAACAGAAAGACAAAGTTAAAAAGAGCATTGCACAAGATTATGACCTTTACTAGACATTGTGACAGATGAAGTAAAAAATTAATTTTCTCCTCAAATGACTGCAGTCTATAATCAGTACAAGTCAGAAGTGCCAGGTGAAGGTCTTTTGCAAAATACTGCCAGCTATTAAAAAGAAATATGAAATGGTGTAGCTCCCCACAGGGGAAGGTACCTCATATGTACTCCCTTATTCTCCTTTAATTAAAAGTGCAGCATGACAAAGACTACTGCTGAGTACCCTTTCTCCAGATAAGAACTGCTTTCTGCCCTGAACAAATCATATTTTGATGAAAGACAGCAGTGGGATGTACTGCTCTCAGGGCTATCCAGGACCTCATGCTGACCTTAAATAAAATTTGATTTGAACTTCAACCCTTATCACACAGCACAGACACACACAATTTTGAAAGTCAGTATGGACTGACTACCACATGGTGTGGAAAAATGACCGTGCTTCTAGATTAGGTGCAATTGACTTGTACAGTGCCAAGGTTTGACAGCTAACCGAATTGTTTCCGATCCCTTTTTCTTTTTCACAATATGAACGGGAATGCTATAATAATAAAAAAAGAAGAAAAAAAAAGCTGTTTCAGATGCTACAGTACAAGGCATTAACCACAGATCAAATTCTCCTCTCAGCTTGTAATGTTATTAAAAAATTTCAAACTTAACTATTATGGACATGTTGCAAAAGAGAAACTCAGTGAACAAATCTACAAAGACTGGCATTGATAACTGAAAAAAAAAAAAAGATTCTACAACCTCAGCGTGAATGCTTGAACTGCAGATATCGGAAGTTTTTTCCATCTGTGCCATCAATGTGCAATGAACCAAGTTGGATTCCATTAGTGAAGAAAGTCATGAAAAAAATTGTTTGCTGAAATTTTATGAGTCAAAGAGTCATGTACAGATTGAAAAAAAAATCAAAGTATTGGATTATGTGAAAGTATGAATAAACAATTGCGAGACATGAGGAACGTAGTGCGCGTCATCAAGTTCACTCCCCTGTTTAGTCTGCCGCGGCTGAGCAAGTTGGCGTTGGATATTTAGTCGCAATACTCCTCTTTGGGAAGAAAGTCCATCAGTTTTTTATTTTTGTTTTTTTCCAAACATGGAGGCTCCACCATGATGTGGGGATATTTGCTGCCTCTGACAATGGATGAATTGATCATGTAAAATGAATGATGTAGCACACTGTACTTCTACATTTATGCATTAGCATTCATGACTATGATCAGACAAGGAATTAGTGACTTGGTATGATTGTGGTTCACGTACAGTCTAAACTTGCTTTCACTTAGTCAACTAAGATGAACATTTTGAATAACATCTTATTCGCTTGCTCCAGAAGCAGCCCTGCATCAAGAATTTTTGAATGAGAAGACAAAGAAACTTGCTCATTTATTAATTAATGCAGGGCAATTTCTGTTTCCACCAAATAAGTTATACTCTATTTTTTTTTTCCTGCATTTGATTCAAACTGTGATCTACGTTTTTAGGTGGACCAGAGTTTGCTTCTTTTAAGCACATCAGAGTTCTGTGTTACATTCACATCTTCCTCAATAAATTGGACTTTCTGAGCAAATGAACATGAATTCTATTTAGAAAGGTTTGTGTGAATGCACCCTAAGAGTCAAGTGGCTTCATGCAAACAAATGAATACCTGAGAAAATCTAAGAATTTGATCCCAAACAGCTTTAAATACTCACTGATTATTTTCACATCTTGAAGGCCAAAGAATGAACTAAACCACATCTCTATAAGAAATAAAAAAAATGTAAGCATTTTTTTTAAATGTGCTGATCAGAGAGAAAAAACAGTTTAGTAAACATAGTTAAATAAAATTCCAATAAATTCGGAAAAGTTAAATGACAGAAACTCAAAATTAAGTTTCACCTTATTCAACTTCTCGATGAACTCTGTTCCAAATAAAACATGTAGCTTCAATTTCTAATGGTAAAAATATGTCAAGCTTGCTGCAGATATGAAACGGCACATGGCCTAGGACATCCTCCAAGGACGTGGTAACCGGCATTAAATATTAGGCTTTAATATTACTGCATCCACAATCTGGATAAGTCAATATAAAGTGAGCAAATATATCTATTGTATTATTTTATGAAAATCCTCCAATACAGCCACAAGCCACAACCTTTGAGCATAACACCTGTGTTTATTTCATGCGAGATGCATATGTGTTGGAGTAAACTGTGGACTTATTTTACTTGGAGTACATTAAATCACTAGCAGGGGGACCCAGAGAAAAAATATGAAATTATTTACTTTTATGTATATTACTTTTAATGCGAATGTGATGATAAAACATGTTAAGAGAAGACAAGAGAAATAAATATTTATTCTGTCCGGTGAAATTCAAACTTCTGTTTGTAGTATTTGAAAACACTGAAAGTTAAAACACGTATTTGCCGGTTTAACTTTAATATACAAAAATGGAAGATGTCTTGTACTGCCTCTCTTTTCTATGCGATAACATTTCTCAGTCAGAGTCACACCAGCAGATCTACTTGCATTACGTACCACTTGTCTCAGCAGAAATCTCAGCAGATGTCTGCTGGCTCTAGCTGCAGCTGCACCGAAATATGCAGCCTACGTTGATGCAAACCTATGGTACAATGTCACCACAAAACACTACATTTTAGAAATAAGTATATTTTTATAATTGACTTGTTTAACAGAGATAGAATAGTGTATTCATAGAGCCTTGATTGCCTACTATATGCTGCCAAATTATCTTAGTGCCTTTATATCTAAAAAGTTTTTGATCAAACAAAGAATAACTCTTTTTTTATTATTGTACCAAAATAGATTTAAAAAAGTGCTTTATTCATGAAAGAGACAAAGAAAGAGCAAAACAGGGGTGAGCTTTAAGCTGTGGATTCACTCGTCATTAGGTCAGAGAAGTGAGGAGGATGGTCGGCAAGGGGCCTTTAATAATGAAGAGCTTGTGTTCCACAGGGAAACATTGCCTGGAGCGGCCCTTCACACCGTGGCGGCCATGGAAATGAACGATTTTGAGGTGTAGAAAGGTCCCAGCATGGCTCCAAGAGAAGCTGGCAGTCTAACACTCCTTAAAGTGGTAGTTGTTTGATTTGCCTGACAACATTTTAATATTCACTCAGGTCCCTCTCATACCTGATATTCTGGGGGACAAAAAAAAATAAAAAAATAAAAAATCACAGCAATGTCCAGCCAGCCTTAATCTGTGTAGATTATACTAGTTATAAAATTCTAAAAAAGCCCTAAAGAATTACTGATAAATATTCAGCAGATAGAAATACTCTCCTGAGACCACCAGTCTTTGAGTGAACATCCAAATTTCGGTTTTGGTAGCAGTTATTGTTGTTTTGTATGAACATACACCTTACTCCATGTCGACTTCTGTAAATCCTCGATTTCTTTCTTTGTATTTCAGAGCTGTCATTTTAAACTGACCTTGATTATAATGAGTGTCACAGTAGCATTGCCGTCCATTGATTTAAATATATATCTTACTCTATGTCACTTTTTTATATGCAAAAAACAAACAAACAAAAAAGTTTTCATGGCAACCTATTTATTAACATATTTCAATTTACAATGTAGCACAATGTCACATGGCTATTTTTTACCTCACATGTACTGAAAAACATCCAGAAAGGGTACATTTGTGTATCCTCGTTTTTAGCTCCTCCAGCAAGGCTCTTCGCTCCTTGATCCTCTTATCTGCAGGTGCATTTTAGAAAATGAGACATCCTTCTTGTTGAGTTGAGACTGATTTCCAGGTCACAGGCAGGAGGATGGAGGAGCAATGAGGTGGGTAGGAGTGAACTAGAGAATTGAGAAGTGACTTTATTATATTCTCAAACAGCACTGCAGAAGCAGTTCATATCACAGTGTTTGCCAAAAGGATTGACCAGTTTGTCATGTGGCCTGTTCATAAGAATCTATCATATTCTCGCTGACCAGAGCAATATGCTTCCTCCTTAAAGATAGCAACCTCATTCGCATGCATTTCAGTTGAATATCTTTATAAAACAAACCAATCAGTGATGTTTCAAAGCCTTCAGATTTACAAATGATGGTTTTTTTTAATTTTCCAGTTTTTAGTCACTAGGTTACATACGCGCATTTTCTCACACGATTTTGATATAATCAAGATGATGAATGACAGTATTTTACTTCTGTTTATTTCTGTAGAGATTTTTTTTTCTTATATCTCCCTGTGTGGAACTGACTAGAAAAATTTTCACACGGTTAAAAAAAACAAACAAACAAAAAAAACCACTATAAATACTATTACTTTATGTTTGTGAGCATGAAATAAACCTGCCTAATCAAAATGCTGAGGGTCTTATTAAGGTATTGGTTTGAAATAATGAGAAATCCATTTTATCCTGCAAAGTGTGATAGAAATAACTACATTGTTGTCATTTCTTTCTTCAAGAGAAAAGGTAAAAGATTCACATGATGTTTACTGAAGAATTGCATTAGTCATGTGCTTTTACTGGAAAGTAAGTTTTCACTTTCATAGTTTTTTAATTACATTTCTAAATTTTTAATTCATTACATTTGCTAGTTTAAGTATTTAAGTAAAAAATTACCCTGATTTTTATATTCTAACCATGACTACCTGCTTTTTTCCCATGTGTCAAAAGGTCAGAGTTTAACATGAAACAAACAACAACAAAAAAAGATCCTGCATAGTCAGTATCTGATCTCCTTTTTTTTTTTCTTTCTCCAGTAAAACCTTTTACACTAAGTGCTTTTGAAACAGCTGAGTCTTTTAGTTCTTGTTTGGAAAGATTTGGCCCATTATTTTCCAAAACAACTAAGACTTCAGAGAGTCTTGGCCAAGGATTTTTATCCTGTTACAGAATCCATCCCTCAAAAAAAAAAAAAAAAAAAAAAAAAAAAAAAAAAACGGTCAAACCATGCCATGCTTGCTTTCAGAAATTTCTGGTATTTAATTTAATCAGTTGAAATGTGAAAAGTGAAATGGTTCCAGGGCCACATACTGCAACATTAGCCCAAATCTATATTGATCAACTCCCCACTGTAACAGTTAAAAAGGTTTAATTTTCCACCTTTTCATGAAATTTTACATTGTTTTGTCTCAAAAAACTACTTTCGTGATTGCAGCCCAAAATGTCCACAATCCCTTAACATCGAGGCTAAGAAAGCAGGGCTGCTGCTAGCCATTTGGATGCCCTGAGCACAACTGCATTGTGGTGCCCCACATACACACTCTCTTGGCTAAAGACTTTCATGTTTTCTAGTGCAGTTGACTTTATTTTCAAAGTAAATTGTCACTATTAACTATCAGGCGTCATTTTCTACCCTCTTAACCCATAAGAGCCCAACGTGACGTATTTGTCACATAGAGTTTCTGAGACATTTTGCTTCAACTTATGGTATAAACTTTGCTCAAAATCCTGTTGAACACAATGTGATACTTGTCTTCTGTCCCCTAACAGATACCAAGAAGCAGAAGACCATATTATAATATTTTTAATATATCACATGGTAATAAATGTTAGATAACCACAACCCCCCACCACAAAAAAATGTTTTTTTTTTTTGTTTTTTTTTTGTTACATTTTGTTAAAGGGCCAAATAAAGACCTCATATTTTTTAAAAAAATGGACTTTTGTTACCATTTTGTCATGGGTCGGGCCTTTATGGGTTAAGTCATTACAGACAAAAATGTCCACTTCAAAAAAACTGCTATATAACCAGAGACGGGGACTCGAGTCTTCGACTCAACCTTGAGTCACACTTAAATCACATTTCCAGTGACTTGAGACTAGAGCCTGATTGAAATTAATATTTTAAGACCGATGTCCACCCCCATATTTGTCAGGAAAAATTTCATTAACTGATTAATCGGCCAATTAATTTAAGAAATATGTTTGAATGAAATACAGTTTATTTTAAATTTGCATTGTGAATTTTTCTTTCTATAGAGCATGCATTAATATAGCTACCAGTTGTGCTGATGAATTTATTGTTAGATGTAGGCCATTGCCGTATGCTACAGTATATATAAGAAATATAATGAGTGAAGTTACTGGCAAAACATTATTAATGCAGCCCTCCGACGCCCTTTAAAGTTTCTTTGCCATCACGTCATGACTCACATGAACCAAAATAAAACCAGAGATGCTTTTCTCAGATGTCGAAACATGTCATCTTTGACAGAGTTGCATTTTAAACATATAATGGTCACAAATAGTCTGGTACTTATGTTACTCCACAGCAACACTGTAAGTTGGTGTTACAGCCTGGGTCACGTTCTAGTATTTTCTGACAAAGTAAAACTAAGAGTGACAGGACATCATGACAGTTGCTGAAGACAGGGAGTAATGTTCATCATTTTAACTTTTCCCCTCCTCTCTACTTTCACGTCACGACTCCTTAAATGCCTCTAAACACGCAGCTAATGAAGTGACAAACGCTTGCTCTGTACTCTCTTATATTTTGTACACTTACGTTATTTCTGCAGTCACTGACTTTTAAGCTGTTAGCTAATGCTATGCTAGGTTGGGATAACAGCAGCGATGTTATTGCTAACATAACCAGTCGGGGAGTAATTTAAGTTACTTTAGCAATGCAATGTAACTTAAAGCATGACCGATCTAATGGACAAATGGCACGACGACATCATTTTGGATGACTCCGACACTTGACAACACTTACTGTTTTATGAGTAATGACGAATATATTGGCATTTAATCTGCAAATCTCCACCTGATTATGATTATTTTGCAAAGGGAAATTAGAGGCCGATTTAATCTGCTGGCCGATCAATTGGTCGGACTCTACTTGAGACCTAACTCGGACTTGCAAGTGAATGAGCCAATTGTGATTATGATTGATTATCTATTTTTCGTGTGTGCTTGATCAACTGCTCCGTAAGGTAATACAATCAATTTTCAGATTAAGATCAACACCAAAGACTGTTTATAGGTTTTAAATTAATAAGTCAATCAATCAATCAATCAATCAATCAATCAATCAATCAATCAATCAATCAATCAATCAATCACTCAATCACTCAATTCAAATCATAATTATTGAAGTCATGAGTAATCTGTGTTGAATATTTATAATCTCTTTTTTGTTGTTGTTGTTTTCTTTTTTCTACCTAAAATGCTTTGGTACCATTAAAACAACCACACTCTTTGAACCACATATGACCCCCCCCCAAACAGAAAACACACACACAAACTAAATGACAAACAATGTCATTTCTAAAATTAAATAATGGAAGACAGACTGGAGTCCAGGTCTAAACTGGGTCTGTCAATTTCAGTTCTGGAAAGAAAGTTTTGCCCTCAGACCTCCTTAGGGATACTGTAGCCACAAAGATAAGCTGCGTACCATATATGAGGAATGTCTCAGGAGACAGATACTGGAGCCTGACCTCTGATAACTTTGTCAGTGAGATTGGCATGATGGCAGAGAAACAGAAAATCCGGTTTAGAGGAAAATACAAGCTGTCCGGAAATGTCTGCACAGACTTCACATCTGGATTGTGCCTGCAACATCAGAGACTCCAGGAAGCCGATATGCTTCAACGTGACCGACTGTAATGAATGTTGAATCACAGTGACGAGGTAAATATGAGTGAGACAAAAAAAAATGCTGGTTGAACAAGACTAAGGTCAGGAGGAAGAGCATCTAAAAATGTGATCTGTCATGTCACGCTTGCCACAGCTGATGATGACAGCCCTTGAAGATGCACTTTTCACAACACTGTTTTGACTATTTTTAGTATACTTTTTTTTTTTTTACCCCATGTAGTGTAGTCACTTTTACAGAGCTTCACAGAGAATACTTGACACACCTGACAAGAAGATGTACTTATCTACACAGTTAATAGGCTGCTTTGGCGAGCTGGATCTCAGGAGAGGTCGCTTAGTTATAGAAGCAACTTGTCAGGTAATTTTTACCTCCGCATAAGAGATCACGAGAGGAGTCACACAGCCAATTACCATCAGTACAGTGTCTCATGACATTAATTCGCTCTTGACAGACCGATCTTGATTGTTGTGCAATCTCTGAGGTTAATAACGGGGCAAAATGCAATTGCTCTGCGTTTGATTGAGCCAGTATCAGCCAAGCCAAGAGATGAGACACTTTAAGAACAGTCTCCTGTAAATCAACACTCTGCCATATTAGTTGACTTTATAGCTTTTAGATTTATTACTCAAAGTACAAATGGGATATTGATTGATTTTGGAGTGTTTGTGATTCATCTTCTAATGACCCAAGATATTAATTTGATAAGTGTCTACTCTCTATGGGGATTCCTAACTTTCAGGAAATAAGTATTTACACGTCATTATGAAACTTAAATACATAACCTACCTCAACAACACTGGTACTGAACATGTTATAGTTTTCTGTGTCCAAGATGATGTGAAGCTTTGACTTCAATGTACCCTTAGAAGACTTACTGTAAAAGTAAAAAGTTGAGACAACTGAGGCCCAGTATGACATTGGCTTTGTAGAGAAACTAAAGATAATTCTTGAGGCATTTTCGGTTCTAAAAGAGTATGAGTCTGAACCTCTAACAGTAGAAACTCTTTCAGATGTCTGTTGGTATGGGAGCATTTTCATACAAGCATGGGTACACCAAGTGAAAAGGCAGCTAATGGAGTCAACATCACCTTGTGGTAATGCATTTGTTCACAGGGCAAATAAATAGCCATTTACTGCCTCTACAACTCTTCAGAAACATGGATTTACTCAGACAAGCAACCATAGTTTTGCATTTACCATGAACCAAGTCAATCTGCAATGAATGTTGAATTGTTTGATATTTTAAAGTTTTTTTTCCTCTCTCTCTCTCTCTTAGGATTAATTGCACTGTCATGAAGTTTTCCACTTACACTTCTTTTTTTGATGTGATGTGCAGCAGACTTTTGCTAACAAAGAGGAGAGGGATAAAATTAGATGTGGCTAAATTCAACACATTTTACATGTGCAATGTATAGTAATGTGCACTGGCCCTATTTAAAAATAAATAAACTCAAACTCACACACTTAGTAATGTTGAGCTTACATGAGAAGACTTTGAAAAGATTAGGAAACAACTCTTGGAAAACTATCAGCTCACACCGGCTCACATCTAACGACAAGTGCCTAGTGTCAGCCTGAGATTTTACAAAGACTGTGAATCTTGTGGTCACTATTTCCAAGACTACAGCTAGATTCTTTTAGCATTTTTTGTGATATGTTGGACAGTTGATATCGAACAGGCAGGGCTGATCTGCTCCATGGACGGTCCACCTACGACGTTTCATCATCTGTTCTTGTTTGTCCCGTTCTATTTATTTATTTCATTTGTATTATTATTATTTATTTATTTATTTTTTTGTCCATTTTTGCTGTTGTTCTGTTTGTATTCCTGTTTCTCATCTATTAGTTGTTGATTGTGTTACGTCACTGCGACTTGCGGTAACATCAAACACGTTTAATATTGTCGCAGACCCAAGACTAGGAAAAGACTGACATGAAACAGCGCAGATTACCACCTTAAACCTAACGATCGAGATGCTGGGAGTGCGCTCTGACTCCAGTAAGACTCAGATTTATCAGAGACTTTCAGTTTTTAGTCTGCAACTGTGAAAATCGTTTGGTGTAAGCCCTGCATAACAGAGGAGTACACAGAAAAACAAATGTATACATAGTGAGAAACTAAAACACAAGCTGTGTCCCAATTCAGGGTGTGCGGACTACATAGGCTACAAAGTGTCCTCCATAGTCTATACACTTCGAAGTAGGCTAAATATTCGTGAAATGGGACAGCCTACCTAGCCAACGAGAATTTCCCATAGCAGCAAGGTAGGATGTTGAATAAAATCAGACTCAAACTGTCTGATGCCCTGTTGTTTTCCAGCCAGTAGACACTTTTGATTTTGAATTTGAAAACTGCAGGGGTTGGGGGTGATCAGGGAGCAGAGAGTCAGCTGGTCGGGATACACAGGCAGAAATGATTGACAGACAGCAGCTCAGCTCACTAGCAAGATGCAAAGTGAGATTCACAAAGCACAGAGCGGTCTTTGAGGTGGAAGACTTTTTCCCTCCTGAATCTTCTCAGCTACACATGAACAAGGTGGTCCTGAACCGTATCAGTCTGAGCCATTAGCACTGTTATGCTGACTTGTCAACAGCTCCAGCAGCTCTGGACAGCTATGGGGACTCACGGTAGGTTGTGGCAGCTGCAGGAAGTGCTGCTTTAAGTTGCCACTTGATTTGAGCTGCTGTCTGTCGTCAGATGAGGATCAGCAGGTAAAGAATAAAGTCTGGTGTTACTTTTACACCCCTCAAAAGCACAAATCTGTCCCGTTGCAAGAATATTTAATCAGAAACTCTGAAAGAATAGAAGTCTGGAACTAGCAAATCTACATCATATACGTTCACATCCCTTCATAAGCATTAGTGGACATGTTTTTCTATGCTTAGTGCTAGGCAAGGACCAGCCTATCTGCATCTGGAGGGAGGGCGCTGTGGGGTTTTTAAAATTTTTTTGTATGTCATGAAAAACATAACCTGGTTTTTCCCAAATGGCAACCTACGACGGTAAAATGTGAAGCCTATGTGGAAGTGCAAAAAATTGCAGTTCACCCCTCATCCGCTAGGGGCTGGCTCCAAAATAGAGTCAGTCCCCATAAACTCCCATGTTATAAAGACCAACTTCACAGCAGAAATAAACATCTTTAAAGCCTGGTACAAAATCCATTTTAGGAATAATAGGTCAAGTTTACCTTCATGACAACTGTGAGGGGGGTGAATTTTTTCTAACTTATCCATTTGGATGTTATTTAATCTTGAGTTTGATGAGTGTCAATCATCCAACCCCACCTTCACAGTCCCCCTCTCAGCTCCACCTCTTTGCCCATTTTTGGATTTTTTGGGAATGATGACATGCATGACGCTGCCAAGATGGCGATGGTGGAAACTGCACAATGAGCTTCAGTTCAGCTCTTCAGAAACCTACAGGTGACACCACAGAGGCTTTGCCCATCTTTTATATACAGCCTATATTTTTACTCTGTAGAGGGTGTTATGAGCTATTTTTTACCAACAAAATCCATTTTTTAAAATAAATTTAAAAAATGCAAATTTTATCAAGAGTATATGTATTCTTCATGACAATTAAGTAATACTGTGTTGTTTACAGCTCAGAAAAATACATTTTTGGGTGCACTACCCCTTTGAACCCTTAAAAATCCATGAATATCAAATATTACAAAATTATAATGCCACCATTTACCAAACAGGCCAAACAAAGTGCAGGTTTGTAGGGTGGATTCAGAGACTCCTTCAAATGGGACAGTGCTTGGCGCACCACACTGATATATGTAGCTGTGCAGACCCTGAATTGGGACACAGCTATAATGTTGCACAATTGTAGGTAACAAGCATAGTTACTAAACAGAGACGTCATGCCACAGCTTTTTTTGTGGTGGGTCCTTTTACTGTTAACCTTAATAATCTAGATCCGATTCTGGCTCCTACATGCTTAATTTGAGCTGATGTCATGCTTGAAAAAGCAGCACATTTGTCAAAGTTTTCTCCTCATCCAAAAAAAGTTGTTGCCTTGTGATTGGAACAGTGCATGTTCATGAGTCACTACTGTCCTTTCTCCTGAACCTCTGCAGGTCCTTAGGCATTCAGCCAATGTCAGAAAACATTTCTCCCAAATCATGTTCCTTTCAGCAGGATGCCTCCTCCAGGAGAAAGGTCATTCTTGGTCTGAAATAATTCTAAACTATTTAGAGTTTCGATGGGTGCACAGCTAAAATAAAGATATCTAAGATTAATAATAGGAATGAGTGTAAATGCCAGGCCCACTTAACAATGGAATATACTCTATGCACAAACAGGGTTGGAAAATTTGTAAATTAAATATAAAGTAATCCACATGATATTAATGCTCACTATTGATTTTTGGGGTCATATTCATGCATGTCAGTGGCAAAGGCAAAACATACTGTTGTAACTCCATCTAAGATGGGCTTTGTGTGTCTCTGATAGAAAAACTCCTGTTACGCCTACTCCTCCTGTTTATGCCAATCATCAAATGCTTATGTGAAATATGAACTAGGGTGCAATACTTTAATTTTATACAATTTTTTAAAAATAGTTTTTTAATCTGTTTATCTCTTATGTCTGTTACAATATAGTGCACCATTCTATTAATACAAACTCTTTAAAAGAGAACTTGCAAGCAATACCCCCAAAAAATCACAAATGTGGAGTATGTTTCTTTGGCTTGGTGTTTAATTTTGTGCTTCTTACTGCCTCATTTTCAGCTACATATTTGAAAAGTTTTTACTAGAGATAAAGTGATTGATCAGAGATGACATGGTGTCTCATCAGATTTGACAGTGATTCATCAAATATCAAGCTCCTTTCAAAGAAACCACTGACAGTAGCAGCTGTTTGTACATCAATGTGAGCTAATTTAAACTGTTCGTTCAGAAGTGTGCAGACAACCCCGCTTCAACAGTAAGAACACCTATGTCACCAAACAGCCCTCATACAATCTGTTGCTTTAAACAAGTTGCCTGTGCATAATGCAAATCAACACAAATAACACTCCAGCGTGAAGACTGCTATCGCCTGACGGTGACACATCATTTCTGAGACAATGCTGCTCTATTTCAATGCAGTGTTACATCCCTGAAATACCTTTTAATGCACCAGACAACTTCTTGAGTCCTTGAATTCTGTTCCACTGGCAGCTAATAACTTCTTGGGAGATGGGGGGAAAAGAGGTTTAAGGAGAGATTCAGGCAAAGAGGGCATATAGAAACAATAAGAGCCCTACATTGTGTTAGATAATTATACACAGTACAGTCATCTGCAGTATGAAAGTCACAAGTGCTTCAAGCTAACCCATCCTAATGTGGTTGACTTATAACATGTCAAAGTTTAAATTAGGTTTGGTCCCTCAGCATGAAGGAATTAAAAGTGTTTGAAAAGAGCTACAGTCAGCATTTCTGTTGCTTTGAAGTAATGGTGTTTATAGCAGACATGACAGAACAGTCAACAGCCATACTGATATGAACTCTATAAGCCAAATTTCATTGATTACTCTCCCTGTGTTGTCATTTTCCTATCATGTCAAAAAGAGGGATTTTGTGCAACTTGGTCCCTTTTTGCTGAGAAAGCTTATGAAGTGTCAGAATAGGAAATGGGATGAGATGTTTCCTCACACTAATCACTGGTTACACAAAGACAGGTCACACATCTCAATAACAAAGCAGGAGTTTATTACATGCCATCATGACCTCGGGTATTTACTCAGAATTCAAAGCTCCATCAATTTGCGACGACTGTGACAGAGATCTAATGTTTTTTCCAATAGCTAAACACGGGCCTGCTGTGACCTTTACTTGATCATTTGCTACCAATGAAAGGCCACCTCCTGATGCATGTAGTTCAATTTACACCTCATTAAGGCATGACAAGTCACACACACACAAACACACATATCTGGTTTTCATTGCGCTGTATTTTCCCTTTTGAATTTCACCTCTTTTACTTCACAATATTTTAAAGAGGATTCTTAAGGAAAGCTTGGATCTATAGGTACAAGCTGCATCTGCCAAGGTGATGATGTAATAATGTGCCATATCAGCCGTTACTTTCCACTATATAAGCATCCTAATTCAGTCCTTGTTTGTGCAAATATGGTGCCTGGTGGTGCTTAGGTAATATGCAAAAAGAGATTAGAAATGCTAAATTCCTGGTTAATGTGCTTTCTTTAAATACCAGTGTGCAGGAACATCTTGTTATGTGGGGAACATCAGTCAATCTTAGGTGTAAGAGAGATGTGTGGATGTCCGTTTATGATAGTGTTAACTGGTATCTCCTTATGTTTGCCTGGCTCATCATTAATACACGCTACTAAAGTATCTCATAGAGAAAAAAGAAAAATAGTGAAGATAAAACTAGAAATCATAGTGACATATTTCAAACTGCAATAACTGAAACTGAAAAGGCTGAGATTATATACAACAATATGTAAATTTCATAAAAATCATAATGTATTAACCCATTTCAACCTGAGTCACATTTTCAAGTTGATCACAGGTATATTTATGTTGCATTAGGGTTAAAATATCACACAGAAACAAGATGATTCAAGTTACTGGTTAATAAATGACTACCAGTTGATATTCAGAAGCAGGGGAGGTAGTTATAGTGTCCTTGTAAAAAAAGAATGTTTCCATGGAGAAGGTGAATATTTGCCTGAAACAACTGTATAGTCAGTATATTCCAATACACGTTTCATTTGCAGAAAATAACTCTGAAATGGCTTTAAACCCAAGTAATGTTTGAATTTTCACTCAGTGCCACCATGGATTCCATCTGAGTCCTAAAAGTTTTAGTATTTTGTTTATTCCCCCTTTTTCAATCAGCTCTAATGTTTTACAAAAGACAATTATTAAAACCCACAATTTTCTACTTAAGATGACAAATACGTTAAACCAATTAGGTTTGATATTATTATATTATTTTTAGATATTCCCTGAAACGACCACTGACCAAGAAGAAAAGGAGCCAGAAGAAGAAAACATGGCTTATCCGGCCCCTTCAGCTGGCTTGTTCACTCAAGTAAACAACAGAGAAACATAAAATTTAAGCAGCCTTGGGGTTTTTGTTTTTCTTAATATGGCTTTCACAAGAAGCTGTCCAAAATGCAGTATGCTTGCTCTACTTCCTTCTATCCTCTCTGTGGTTCACTGGACAGTCTGTTTGTGTCCACACTGTAAGCAGAACACATTAGGGTTTACTTGTAGTTAGACCCCCGGTTTTTAAGCAAATCAGTTTGCTTGTTCACACTACTCCAAATGAACTATACAATCCATGGAAACAGACAAGGGTTAGCTTAAAGTGGACCAAAGAGCACCAGTGTCAATGTGCCCTCTGCGTGTAGAGTCTGACAGCCTGGTAGTGATGCGCTAGATTCCAGGCTACACTCCTCCAGCCATGTCTTGGGAAAAACATCACACTGCATTCCCAATATCCATTCTGTATCCTCATTAGTTCCCCAAGCTCATACACTTGCTAGTGAGATTACATTCCCCAGCATGATCAAAGGAAGAAATGGTTTAAACGTCCTCCACCTTTGTCTGCAGCTTGCTCCTGTCCCACATCCACAGATCCACGGTGTTTCTTCTTCGACTCATTGGCTCAACTCATTGATTTGTGGTCTTACTCCAGGCATTAGCCTAATCAACTTCCACTTGTTATGCTGGCATAGTATCTCATTACAGGTGTTCATGAAATGTTTGGTGATTATTTAAACATTAAATTGCAGAATAAATAGATGCCTGTTCTCCATTGTCCCATTTAATCTGTTTTGATTATTATTGTCCCAAAAAAAGGGACCTTTCAGAAATAATTTCCAAACAGGTTGCTAGCCTGTTTGTACCAAGGTGTGTGCTTATAGAAGAAGGCATAATTATCATTAAATCAAAATATTTAGGAAACATTTCTTTAAAAAGTCTACAGAAGAGAAAAAGAAACTACAGTTATTTGAAATAATAAAAAAAAAAGCTGGCATTGAGCTTCACTTGTTGATAGGAACAAGGGGACAGAAGCAATCATGGGGGTGTATACTCTAAGAAAAATATATTGCATGCCTGTAAGTCCCAAGAGGTTTTGTTCTTGGAAAGGGCTGTTTCAGGGACTCTTATCAGACACTGAGCAACGTGAGATACCTGTGACGGTCAACATGCTTGAGGACCAAGTACTTAATCTCTGCTTTTGCTGCAGAGCAGTCAGGCACATCACTGTAGCAAGAAAGAAGTGACTGTTCAAATCTCAAACCAGTCGAAATGTGGGATGAGTGAGAGGGGGAAAAACAAGAAAAAACACTGCATAAGCTCGAGAGCACTGCTCTAATCGTATCAAAGACTTCTACAAACAAACATTGGTGAACTGTGATTGATGGGAGCACAGTTAATAGGACTCAAATCCAACACAGTGTGAGAAGGGAGGGTGCCGGGGACCAGAGATCAATAGCAGCTCGGAAGCATGTTAGAGAATCATGCTGAATCAGACTGATGACAGCTGGTGGTGATGTATTTTCTAATCTAATTTTAACACAAAGTAACTCAGTGATAGTGCTGCCACAAAACTGAACTCAATCCACGTGGGCCAATAGTGTCACAGCTGTTGAGAATGAATTGCTTTCTTGCAGCAGGTGTAAATGGGGGCAGCAGTATGGTTTTTATCTTTGATTCTCAATTCATGCTCTATGCCATGAAAGTGCACTGAATTATTCATCTTGTGGCAATCTCACAAATATTTCAGGCACAAAAACCACTTTTAGTCTACTGTCAAGCTTGGACATACACTTAGTCTGACGCCTCCAAATAGATACTGAAAGAATCAGACTGAGTTTATGTTATTGCCACTCCAAGATTTCTAGATGCATATATGATGTCGCTGCTCTGCAAGCAGGCGTGAAAATGCTGCCAATAGCTTCCCTTCCTCTCCTCCATCTAACTGAACTGTAGCACAGAGTGCTCTGCCAGAGAGAGCAACCACAACACAGACAGGGCACAGACATTCATTGTAGGAAGGCTTAATTTGTGCATGAGCAATTTTAGTCTGTGTGGTCATGTTTATGTGTGTTAGCCTTTACTGGGCTTGTAATCATAAATACACCATAAATAATGTGTGTCATGTGGCATGTAAATGCTGCACACTGTCCTGCATCTTTACAGCAGATAATTTAATCTCTATATTCATTATTCTAAAGCTCTTTAAGGCAATGGGTTGTGAGAACTGAGCTGGAAAACAAATTAAGGGCTAAATATTGTCCGACCACTGGTTGGCTACATGAGCATTTTGTGTTTGGATTAATGAAGGAAAATTGATTAGAATTACACAAGCATGCATTAAAATGAAACACCTCAGTGGTTTAAAATTTCTTAATTCTCTTCTAAGAAGGACCCAGTGCAGCATCACCAACTGGCCTTAGGTTTGTCAGTTGAATGAAGCTTGTTGGGGGGATGGATGAATCCCTCCCCTGTTCTGGTTTACTCAGCCAAGTCTGCATGATGGGGCACTGAGCCCTCGCTCTGTGCCAGGTGGCAGCTGGGAGAAAGCGTCCCCAGCCAGGCTTCAGCAGCCCTCTCTCTGGTCCTCTGGCCACCACCATTGCCACTTGGGGGACTCAACATCTCGAAACCACCACTCCTGACCAATCTGTAGGTCAGAAGTGCTGGCGTCCATTGCTTTTTTTTTTTTTCCTTGCTCTGTTTTGTTTGATTTTGTGTGTATGTGTGTGCGTGTATTCACTTTTAATCACAAAGCAGTGGTACACCACAGTAAAGCATCCATCTTCAGGCTGCTCACCTAAATTAATTTCTGATGTGTCTGCTGTGGACACCAGCAGGAAATGTTTTCAGCCCACATAAAGTGATGAATCAAATAGTAATGCATAGAAGCACATGCAAGCCCATAAATCAACTGGGCTATCTACATATTGGCGGCATAATACTGGAAGGGATTGTGCCAGGAAATACAATTTCTTATAAAAGAAAAAACAAACAAAAATAAAAAAAATCCTCTCACCAGTGAGAAGGTATGCCTTTTTTAAAGTGATTTAAGGACCAAATATTTTTTTTAAATGGCCCAATATGTAAAACCTTAACAAGTTTTAAAATGAGGTTAACAGAACCTAAAATGAACAACAGCACATTACCAATCAATCATGTCGTGATTCAATAAAGAAAAATGAATCAGAATGAAGGTGTGTGAAAAAGGAAGAGCACCCCATGATTCGACAGCTTGTAGAACCAGTCTTCGCAGAAATAACTTGAAGTTGTTGTTGTCTGTGTGACATTAACTATCTCTGACATAGCTGTGGATGAATTATGACTCTTCTTCATAACGTTGCTTCAGCTCACTTTAGTTTGCAGGGATTCAATTATGCACAGCGACTGTATGGTTCTGCTACAGCCTTTCAGGAGGGCTGAGGTATGCACTATAACTGGATCATGGCAACACTGTGAGCCTTTTCAGCCATTCTGTTGTAGATTTGCTGCTGTGTTTGGGATCACTCTCCTGTCTTATGATCCAGTTTTTACTAAATTTTTGGGTGTCAGACAAATGGTCCAGAATTTGACTCTAAAATAGAAAATTAGAAATCATCACTGCTCCATCACCATGCCTAACAGTTGATGTGAAACATTTGTGCTGGTATTTTGTGTTTGCTTTTCATATGTAACACAGTGCATTTTGGTGATACAGCTTTGCTTTGGCCTTGTCTTCAGAGCAACTTTGCATATCTAAACCGTCCAGCTATGTTCATTTTTTCTTTCAACTCTTCCAAACAACTCGTACTTATTCAATATATTTCCAGTTTTATTGTCATGAACTAATATTTAGCACACTGAGACCAGTAGAGTCTGGAAAGTAGCTTTTGGGGTGTTGCAGTTTCTCTGAGCCCTGCATATTCTGACTCAGGGGAGAACTTACTGGAATGTCCACCCCAAGTAAAGGCGGATTTATACTCGCGTGGCATCTGCGTGCGGTCGGCTACGGCCTAGCTGATGCTGGTGAGTCTGCTCTTGTGCTCAAGCATAGGGCTATGTTTTGGTGTTGTGTTGCAGTTTCTCCTTGATTTTATGCTTTCAAAGTGAGATTTTCACCATTTATGATGTATTCTGGTTGAGTCCTATCCTTTGACAAAACCAAAGTTAATGAATAACATACAGCCTTGTTTTTTTCCTCAAAATAGGGACAATTTGTGGACATTAATCACAATGGCTCTAATATTCGAAAGCCCCAGGGACCCCTTGTGCTTTTTGGGGGAAACCCAGATTGGGAACCACTGATACACAATCATTGAAAGTTTGTTGCATTACCACTGGTCATGTGTTAGTTAATTGTCTTAGCGTCTGTTTATTCAGCAGTTTAGAAAACATGGAGGCACATGCCTTTGTAAAATACAGCTGTTGCTATTGCTTCTTGGACACTTAGCTTCATGAAAAAACATAATATACAGCAAAGTGTAAGAGGATATAAAGCGAGCAAACTGTCTGAAATGAAACCTTAGTTGAAACCTTGTGAGTGTATTTGTGTGTGGTTTCACACACTGCAGGGTGTAAAGACCACAGAGAGAGCAGGAAAAGAAATGTTCTTGGAGCAGTATTAACCCTTTAGGTGCCAGAGTTTTCATGGATCAAGGGCTAAAGTGGGTCCTTCCAAGCCGCCTCTGAAGGCATCTAATCTTCAGCACTGATTGCTGATGCTCCCCACCTGTGCTTCTCTTTATTTAAGCAGCAGTCTTTCCACTTCTCACTGCCAGATTGTCAGTTTTCTTTGGTGCTTATCCAGCTGTGCTCAGTGTTTTGTGGCCCCTCTGTGTTTGACCTGTTTTCCCTTCCTGGATTACCGAACCTGCCTGCCCCAGCCTAGTGCTCTTTGCATTTCTCATCTTGTGACTTTCTATGTCTTTTGGACTTTTTACTGTTTTTTTGGGTTGGATAAGGATTCTGGACCAAGCTTATTTTCTCTGGATGGATGGATGAATGGATGGATGGAGATCACTGGACCTAAGAAATTTCCTGACTGAGTCGTTTCTGTTAATTATCCAGCTTGAATTTCAACACGCCACCTGCTCTCCTATCACCTTTGGGTCTCTTGAGTATTACCCTGAAAGGATCCCAACATACCTGTTCCAACCCTGCTAAATTTCTCCAATCCACATCAATCAAAAATACTCACCTGTTTTTCTCACCTCCACAAAAAAAGCCAGCTGCCAGAGCCTCTCACTGCTTCTTTCAACTCCTTTTTTTTAAGTTGTAATAAAATCATATCCAACCACTTCTGAGTTTTTTTTGGTTTTTTTTTTTGCTATTTTTATTTCTGTGGGTCCAGTCTGCTGAGCCGTTGCAAAAGTTTTTAAAGGAAATACTGTAAATCATCATTCATTCATTCATTATCTTAACCGCTTAGTCCATTACGGGTCGCGGGTAAGCTGAAGCCTAACCCAGCATTTTAGCAGGTGAGAGGCAGGGTATACCCTGGACAGGTCACCAGTCTGTCGCAGGGCCAACATAGATATGAACAAACAACCATTCACACACACACTTACTCCTAGGGAGAATTTAGAATAACCAATTAACCTAACATGCATGTCTCTGGACAGTGGGAGGATGCCAGAGAACCCAAAGAGAACCCACAGTGTAATGAAGGACCTCAAGCCAACAGATCAGATCAAGGCTTTTATTCACAGAGAAAGATCTTTGCACTGGATCTTATGACTTGGAGTAGCCCAGGGGAGAACTCTGGAATCAGGATATTCACCAGGGAGTCGAGACCGGGAAGGGGAAAGCAGGAAAGTCCAACAGTGTTGAAACGAGGTCCGACAGGGAGTGAAAGTGGAGTTGGAGTATATATGGTCCAAGGCTCAGATTGAGTGTAGGTTGCGACTGATTAGTAATCAGGGGACTGACTCTGATGATGAGTGACAGGTGTGTCCGTGGCAGGGCCTTGTGCGGGTTTAACACACGGGGAGAACATGCAAACTCCACACAGAAAGGCCACCGCTCCCAGGTTCAAACCTGGTATTCTATTTAAAAAAAAGCAACTAGAAACAATTCTAGAGACTTTTTTGGAGATATTAAAGACTTATTGAGAGATTTAAGGCGGATTTATACTCGTGTGGCATCTGCATGGGATTGGTTACGGCGTAGCTGAAGCTGGTGAGTGTGCTCTCACACTCGAGCGTAGGGGGTACGTGTTGTTTTGTTGTCGTGTTGCAGTTTCTCCTCCTAATCTGAAGGTGGCAGCAGGGGTGGTATCAGCTGGTAAACTCACCAGGTCGGAGTTCTTTTGATGGTGAACTTTAGTTCACTTTATATTTTCTGTTTTAAAACAACAATGGAGTCCAGTATGGTTCAGTGTCTTTTTTAGCTTGTGGAAGAAAATGAAGAAATAATTCTAATGAATAAATCAGCCTCTCCTAAACTTGATCCTTTGGGTGTTGTTTGTAAAAATGGTAGTTAATACACAAATTTTGCGATCCAGAAAGAAGATCCAGAAATCCGGAAACTCGTAATCCCAAATTAACCAATCATAAGGGACTACATCTGCGTAACCGTCTGCATAGCAGGGGTGCACATCAGGTCTATATATATATATATATATATATATATATATATATATATATATATATATCTTAGTTTCCAAAGTACCCAGTTGCCTCATCAGACTGTCTGATCCACCTGTGATTCACAGGTCCTGATATTTTTATATCCACCCAGCTATTATTGATATTTACAGCGCTTTTTGGACCTATGCTGCTCCCACAAAAATTTCAGTGCTATGTTTTCCATCCCGGCTTCCTCTATCACGTCCAGAAACACTCCTAAATATTTTAACTTTGCCTCCCCGACCTTAGTTAGGTAAAGCCTCAGAGTTCTCATCTCACATCCTCTTCCCACCTCAACTGACATCATCTTCTTTTCCAGGAAATGATGGCAAAATGCTGAAAAACTACTACAGTGAAAAAGAGCTGTGATATGTTGCATTTTCTGTGAGGGCTTCTTCATTGTCTCTGTATGGTGTCTTTCAAATGCAATATAAAATGAGGGAGAGGGGTGTTCTTGATACACTGACAAAAAGCCTAGGCAGGAAGAAGACAAGCTATAAAAAAAAAAAAAAAAGCCACAGCAAACTTTCTTTAAACTTTTTTTTTTGTTTAATAAGATTTCTCACTCTAAAATTTGCTTTTGATTCATTATTAAAACTCCCTTTACTCATGGGTCATACTGACATGAACACCAAATATATATCACATTAATGTGTATGATGTTACACGATGTCAACTCAGTGGAAAAAAAATGTTCCTGCAAATTTTCTTCACAGAAAATCAGCCAAAAATAATTCACTAGCAGTACAGACTTTTTCAAGCAAACCTTGAAAATGGGTCAAACCAACCCAGACAACACACATGGGTTAAATGAACAAAGAGAACCTGCAGCTCTGGTGAGGTAGTCTAGACATAATGGAGGAGGTGAGGGCAACAGTATAATCTGAAGTGTTAGAATACTCTACTGAATGCACAAAGTGTGCACATAACGTTATGCACACAGTATCTCCTCAGGGTGCTGCCTCCATCCAGATAGCTGTTCACCCTTTCAAACTGACAGCCCAATAGCCGGTGATGGAGACTTTCTCACCCTATGAGACCCTTAAAAAAGAGGTTTGCTTAACTTGAGCTTTATAGGCACACTAACTTTAACTTTACCATCAAAAGTAGGACACGTTAAGCACACTTTTAATAAAGAGACCATCCTCTTTGCCCTTCTGAATTAGTTGAAGCAAAAAGCCATGACTGTTCATGAGTGTAGAATTGTTCACTTTCACAAGGCCCATTACATCACCCTTACATTTAATTTTACGATGCATTTGATCTTATGTGTCACCTACTGATGACCTCATACTCAACTCAACTTATGAGAGCGCTGTGTCCCCTCCTCTGCCCTCATGAGCACTATTTTCATTAGCATATTGGACAATAAAACAGTTGTGCTTTTCAACATTAATTATTTATCCACATTTAATTTAAACCAGTTGCCCAACTCTTGGATTCATCCCTGCCAAGATGATTTTTCTCTGAAGAAAAACATATTGATTCATTATTCACATTCTAACTTCCCATAAAAATTAAATTTGAAAGCCCATTCTACTCACATAATTAAGTCTTCCCAGATTTAAACCAATGAACATCAAGTGGGTCAAAACTATGGGCCCTCCTTCCATTGATAATCAATGCTACAAGTCAATTTACAGCCACTGACTTTCACATCCTGAGCAAATCCATTACTGATTCAATTGTAACCCATTAAGACTGTGAGAGGTGCTATTTAGGTCGACACTATCAAAATTCCAACAACTTCTTTTGATAAGTTTGTTCTGTAGGAGTCAGCACAGCCCGAACGTCACACTGCATTCAACAATGGGGCATAGTTCACCTCTGGCCTGAGATAGATGTAAAGGCTCAATGACAGCAACAGTCAGCTGACTGCACCAGATAGATGTGTCAGCCGTTTCAATGTCTCTTCATAGCTCATGAAAGACTGAATGCCATTCGGCAAAAATGCTGCCTATGCAATTCCCTCAACAAACCTAAGAAGTCCGGTCCTGACTACAGTGATGTTTAAAGTTGTTCTAGCAGGGATTTTAGCGGTTTGTTTGCTTTGCTTAATCTTCTCTTCCACAAGCGGAAACAGACATCCACCTCATCCTACCAGACTCTAGGCTGTTTTGGTTGCTTGTCTGGATGTATCAACAAGACCAACTTAAGAAGCAAAAGCAAAGAACACTGGAAGTACAGCTCACCAGGCAGGAAACCCAATACCAATGAATGTACAAGATCAAACAGTGTCGGCTGGTGCGCCATGTCCTATTCAAACCACACTCCCTCTCATCCAGTCTTTAAACCAGTTTTAACCAGGAATCTACATGCCTTTAATTTAAACAGTAAGGAGAGAAAAACCGGGTTGAGTGTGTGGGCTACTTTCCACTTCAAGGAACACCTATTGCTGATGTGGACATTTTTGCTGCCATGACTTAGCAGGATGTGGGTAGAAAATGGAGCTACAGCAGTGGTCTTCACAGCTGGTGGGCCCATTTTCAACATGCTGAAAAAAACAACAAAAGGCCTATAACAGCTGTGAAAACAGAATTCTGTCCAACATTTGCAGGTCAGCCGCTCATATCAACACAACAGTTCCCCTTCAGAAAAAAATTAAAAATAAAAAATACAACCCTGTGTTCTTATACAGTGGCTTGCAAAGACTTGGGCATAGCTTGCCAAAATTTTAGCCACTGGGAATAATAAGTGGATGAACAAATGACCTGATTTCCAGAGGGCATAAAGTTAGACAACTAATCTTAGACATGTATTTTCTTATTTACTTAAAGAGTCAGGTAACAAAAAAGGAAAATAACCTGAGGCTGAACACAACAAATGTTTGTATTTAAATAAATATAATCTTATAGTTCACGTTCAAAGGGTTTTAACCCATTCTTAATGCAATAGACCTTTTGTTCCATTAGATTCTTGGATAGTCTTTCATGCAATGAGCTTGTAAAGTTAATAAAAAGATTTTCAATTATGCTTGAATCAGGGACTGTGAGGACCAAGCCAACCCTTCAGTCTGAGGTAGTACATTCATGTTTTTAAAATGTGTTTAAGATCTTGACTCGGTTATGTAAGCCTCAAAAGTCATATTGGCTACAGAATAAAAAAAAAGGTATTTGATTTTTCCTTCTGCACTTATTATTATTATTTTTTAAGAATGAATGATTCCCAGCCATGCTTGAAAATTTTCATTTTTCTTTTCATATTTTTTTTTTCTTTTTATTGTTATTGGAGCTGTTTGTTTGATCATTTTTGATATGGGCCAATGTGTCTGAAATAAAATTAATTTATAATATCCATTTGACACCTTTTTTCTAAATTCTAAACTCTATTTTTTAGGCATAATGAAGATTTTCTTTAAATGGCTATTTTGTGAAGGTCCTATTGAAAAAAGCAGCACATACAGATGTCATGGTCTATACCTCCTTTCCCTTTAGCAGCATTTATATGATTTATATTTCATCATTTATTTTTCCATTAAATGTTACTTGTAATAACCTAAGGCAAAAATACACTGTTGAAGTTAAAAAGTGTGCAAAAAGACCACCAATCCAACTGGACCAAGCATTGCTGCAGAGATAAAGCAGGAAACACAGCATCACCACACCAGTCTTCCAGATCTGTCTTTAGGTCTTTTGTAGTCAGATTTCCATTAAGAAGTTCTCTTTGAAAGTTTTTTTGATCTTCTTGAAAACTTTCAAAGAAAACGTTGTTCCTTTCAACTGCAAACTCCAAACCAAATTACAAATTAAACCCCTTTAAGCTTTCACCTGTTTGGTAAGCCTTCCATTATTCTATACTGGTTACTTCTAACAATGACAACATTGCTCCAACAAAACAAAATAAGGTGTCAAGAGTTATCTGACAGATGAAATCTATTTAGGTTCTCAAACCTTGTCATAATACAACTGAATAATATATATATATATATATATATATATATATATATAAACTTATACAAAGGAAGGGCAGTCGACTTCCAACCCTAAGGTTTGTGAATCGATTCCAGGCTTGTTCATAGGCAAGACACTTAACTCCACGTTGCCTCCTGATGTATCTGTTGTGGTGTGTGTGTATGAATGTGACACTTCTGAGTGGTCAAGCTGAGTGGAAAAGCACTGTACAGTCCATTTACATCACAGCTATTGTTTTATTTTCATTATTCTATCCTCTTCCCCTGTCAAAAACCATCCACCAGGTGTCCTCAAATTCCTCCTGGCTCTACCTGACTTCCACTCCCATCTGCTTCCAATTCCCCCATCAGCCCTTGTGCACATGTACCTGCCATTCTGCCTCAGGTTTTTGTCAGACAACCATGTGGCCTTTTGGGTTGCTTATGTTCTTCAGCTCTTGTCATTTGACACCTGTTTTTGCTTCCTGTACCCGTCTGCTTGCCTTCCTGCCTGCCTGCCTTAGCTTTAAGACTGAATTCACCACATTAGTTTAATAAAAGCGCAGAATTGTTCCAGCCTGCCAGGTTTCTGTCTACACTCAGATCATCTACCCTCCTCCTGTTGTGTGAAATGTGACAATTTATTTAATTTAGTGGCTCAGCACGAGCAGAGTTGCAGATTGTGTTGGTACATCAAAGGTGCTCACCTGTTCCATCTACATTTAATGATCTATTTTTTTTTAAGTAAAATTTGCAATGGCTAATTCACCCTGTCTGGAACAAGATAATTAACGAATCACAAATTAAATTTTGTGTTGGAGCACATTCCTGGAAGATTTCCGATTTGTTTTTGTGGCTTGGGAAATGGTTACTGTATTACTGATGCTGCAAGATGCAAAGACTTGCTTTTGTGATTACCTGCCACAAAAATGATACCCTAGAGCTGCTCCAGTCCAAAATCACTACTTACTGTTTTCTTTTTACCCTTGAGCAAGCTTGTATAAACAATCTTCTGTGGCAGGTGCCCCTCTAAGATGCTAACACATGTTCTAACCACCTCAAACAAGCTTTTATGTTCATGACGCTCATAGTGGACATTGCTGCCTTGTTCAACACTTCAGAGTCAAGAACTCTGTCTTGCCATCTAAAGCCTGAGGCATCCCAAACATTTGATGTGAAAACATGTTAGGATTTTTAAAAGGTGACTAGAACTGGTCCAAGCCACAGATGCATGGGCTATGAGAAAAAGGGATTACGTATCCACAGCTTTATTTAGTTTCCATCCGTAATCATTTGTTGGTCCTTTGGTTTTCCGAAAGCTACACTTACATTGTCAAATGCTCCATCAGCCATGGCTTTGACGATTCCTCTAAAAATTACTCTAAAATTTAACATCACATCAAAATCATCTGTGAACAGAGAGTTTCAAACAATTTTAAGCTTGACTGGCAGACCAGACTCAATGAAATCCAATTTCCCTTTTTTAAATTTGGTCAAGTGTGAATTATGTGAACAACCAAAAAACAACCAAACATACTTCCATGCAAGAATGCAGAAGTTTTCACTACAAGTCAGGAAGACCCAAAGCTCAAAATTTTATATCTCTAAGGCAAAAATAAGCCATGGATGTATAAATATGAATAGATAAATGAATAGATTCAACAGTTACAGCAGCTTCACATCATGGAACATGTCCCAATTTCACTAATAGATAGATAGATAGATAGATAGATAGATAGATAGATAGATAGATAGATAGATAGATAGATAGATAGATAGATAGATAGATAGATGGGGGAACAAAATTTTAATCAGCGCATTTCTAGTAGCAATAAAGTTGCCACTGCCATGTTAGCTTAATTACTGTTTGTCAGTTCTCCCTAGGAGTTAGTTCGAGCATGAGGGGTTGTTTGTCTCTCTCTCTGATTGACTAGTAACCTGTCCAGGGTTCAGTCCCCCTTTTGACCCTGCATAGAATAAGCAGGTATAGCTAATGGAGGTCTAGTTTAGATTAAGGTTAAAAACATTTGTCAACATCCAGATCATATATGGTGCTTAAACATCTTATTTATGCAGAAAGCGATGAGACAATGTTGAAAGAAAGGATCTTACACCCACTGGTTACTGCAGAGTGCTGATGATTACCACAGAATTATACTGCCAAACTGGAAGGACACAGTCAGAGACCTTTAAAAACAGGTTTGCTGGGAGATACAGGATGAAACTGCAATAAAATGTTGATGTACATAAATGGTATAATAACTTTCTTTAGACAATGATTATAAAGTAATAAAAGTCTTTGCATGAAGGGGGAGATAATGTGACCTGGTGCACAAAGATTTAATAAGCAAATACATGTCATTGTTTGTAGTGTGTTTTACATACACGAGTTAAATATTTACAGTTTTTTTTATTTAAATTGTGTTTTTAAAATGCAGTCTTAAATTGAGCCATAAGTGGTCTGTAAACTACTGGTGTATATCAACCCTATAGCATTTTGGATTTATGTCTATATCCCATCGGGCTGTTAAACTGCAAATACGGTCATACAAGGTTTATCTTGGTCATTTTAAAAGACGTCTCTACTCAAAACAAGACAACCTTAATATTTATTGTATGAGCATAATGTGGCCTTGAAAATTTGCCTGGTCCTCAGTAACAGTATGTAATTAACTACGACTCACTATTTGGCATTCATCATCAATGAGGTTTTTTTGTCAGACAGAAGAGAAGCGTCTGTATGCACAGATGATGTTATACAACTTATTCACAGGTTGAAATAAGTAAATTCAACTTCAAAGGACCTCTTTAAACATTTCATAAATGTATAGCTGACTCAGTCACTGAGTGTCGTTCATATTCTAAAAGTGTCTCTTTGTTTTATTATCCAACTAAAAACTGCTGAAGTATTCCCAATAAACCACAACAATAATAATCCATTAGCAACTAAATGAATCCCATTTTTTATAATTAAGGTGGCAAAACTGAAAAAAAGCCTTTCTCTCTTCCCTTTTTTCATTGCCTTGATTGCTACACCACCAGAACCCAACTACAATATTATCAGTAAAATATTCACGATCATTGATCCTGAGCATGTTGCCTTGGTTTAATTCATGTGTAGGACTGTATGTACTTTTTTTTAAACCATCTTAAGATTTTTATGAAGGATGCATAATGGTCAACATATTCACATAAACACTAAATGACTTCTCACTCATCTCATCTGCCACAGCACACGCAGACACAGGCACTCGCTCGTGTGATAGTATCTCACTATCTCACTTAATTAGTTCCTAAAGGCAGTCGTACCTGCATTAGTGTTCGGTCCTATCTGTGTCTTCCACAATACTATCAACTTTTAAATAGGGTATACATTACAAACAACCTTAAGTTGTTTGCTTTTCATGATGCTTATCTACCACTGAGGTCACTGCATGAGATTAAGGGTGTTTAGAATTTATTTTTTAATAAAAGAAAAAAAGGCAGCTCAGTGGTACGCCCAAGTGTCTCACATCATTGTGTCACATCAGCAGTTTGCTCCCATACCACATCGGCCTGGCCAGGTCAGCCTGCTCAAAGTTAGATGGACACCGGTGATAAAGCAGAAACACACAGAGGAAGCATTTAAAAGAGACAATGCCATTCAAGAAACGGGCTCTGGAAATGGCTCTAATTCATTCAAAGATAACGACGACTCACTATTTGGCAATTGATTTAAAAACGCTGCGACCACACAGTGAATTCATTACGTTTAATAAAATTAATTACGTTTACAACCAGATTTGCTGTTGAAAGAGGCAATGCTATTATCATTATCGTCCATTTTGAAACAACTAATAGTACTCTTAATTATTTCTTGGTGCAAATGGAGCAGGAAAGCAGGCAGAGATTCATGCAGGTCCCAATTTTACTCTCTAATAGATCTTATATGTTTGAATATATCTGATCTTTAATTTGAATATTGTGCAAGCCCAGATGAGGCATTACAGTTGTGCTTCACTTTTTACTTTGTGCCAAGCTACACCAATAAAACTAAGTGTCCCCACTCCTCCACCTCACTGCAGAGAGGGACGCTGAAGCAGCTGAAAGAGGCAAATCTATCTTTTCATTTCATGCACAGAGAGAAGCACACAGTGTTTGTCTTGCCTACTGTGATTGTGAGGTAATCTCTAAGTCCCTGTTCTTCAAGCTGTGCTGGAGGGAGGCACTTCGTGACATTTTTGACAGCCTTCCAACAAGCAGAGCAGCCTTGACACTCACCGCTCTGCTGGAGAATGTAAAACAGGGAGAGCTAGGCAAGACTTCAATGGAGCTATAATTATGTTTTGTCTTTTTTTTTTTTTTTTAAAGAAAAAGAAAAAAAAAACAAAATAGGAATTACATCAAAATTTAGATTTTTAAAGAACACTTTATTCTAATACAATAAGTAGATTTTAAGATAGGCGCTCATGTATAGCAGCGATCATATTTCAACATGTCTTTACTCACATGGGAGCCCTGAAGAGGTAGAATGGAGAAGCTGATGAGTACTTAGGCATAAATTCACATTTTATCATCCCTAAGTAGCTTACTGATAGTTCCTCCTTAGAAATTATAAATCATACATCAGTAAGACTTTCAGTTGCTCAAATTGGTGCCTGTGAATGTAAGTCATAGCTGCAAACTGCATACAAAAACTGAAAATGTGCATGAACTGCTCCGAGTAGGATTGGCATTTTTCTCAATGATCTTTCTGACACCTTAAAAAATTGCTGATTGAAAAATAAATCACGCAGCATATATTATTTGTTCAAATAAGCTGTAATTATTTGATTTGATGGAAATATAAAGAAATGGTCATAATAGCAATTACTAAGGTTACTGCTGCGTTGCAGCGCGCAATGTGGAGCTGACTGGCACAGAACAGTCCTATCAAAAACGACCTCGTGCGATGTTACAGCGATCTCACGGATGAGACACAAGCTTACAACTCGGAGGGAGGCTAAACACTCTCCGGCACGGGGATTTTCACCTGCTGCATTGTAGGATAGCGACGCTGCGCACCTGCCGTCACACACACCGAGTCTGTCCTGGCTCTTCGTCAATGTTCCTGAAAATGCTCAAACGCAGAAGCTGTGCCAATTGCACATGCTGCGGGTTATTGTTCATGTGCCATCATTATCTGGAGTCAATCATGAAGAACGCGTCACAATAAATTGTTTTATCATCCTTAATAACAACAATGAAAACAGATGCATACTTGCAGGGAGGCATGACACTGGACAGGCAAGAATGACGGGCATTTTTTTCTTTTTTTTTCTCCCCTCTGACCAACTCTTTATCATTCAGAAAGGGTGCTTTTGAAAACAGCTTATCCAACAACTGCACATTTTAGTTCCCGCAACAAACACCAGACCGCAGCGAAAGCAGCTCGTTGTGCCAAGTTTTTTATCGGACTGCGCATTCCCGGCGGCTCGGTTCCTCCTTACCTTTCTCCTCGTCCGACACCTTGGAGGGCTCGGCGCATGGATATAATCCCGAGAAAATGGCTAGAAAGGCGAGGAGGAAAAACTCCGACATGTTTCCGGAGAGCGGGCTATAAGTAGCCACGGTGCTTCTCCTGGTCCTGGTCCGGGTCCAGTCTCCCCCTCCACCACCGCCCGGTTGACGAGCGCCGTTATTCGGTGATGTCCAGCGGAACCAGTGCGCAGAACAGTGCGGCTCTCCCCCCGACTCCCTGACACATGCACACCGCCGCTCTTTACAGCGAACAGACGCACCGGAGACGGCAGGAGAGATGAGAGTCTGAGGCAGGGGCACAGGAGGGGGAAGGAGGCGGGGTGGGAGTGCAGGAGGATAAAGAAGGAGTACGTTTCCTGTCTTTTCTCAATGATTAAATGCCGTCAAGGTGACGCAGCTCCTATTAAATTAATCAGACCAGTTAGCAGTGGAGTCAGTGGAGTGGGCATCATTTTAAGGTGCGGGGGTTTTTAAGGGGGTCCTCAAAACAGGGAGAAAGTCAGAGAATTTGGTATCTTGTTTTACTTTTGTCTCCAGTACAGAAATGTAAATCTGCAGGATTGTGCATAGAATTACTTCGCTGTTAAATAATGTGCGCATGTTATTATTACCCCCCACCCACCCCAAAAAATTAAATAAAATAAATAAAAATAGGAAGAGCAAATTTCTTAAAAGCGTTTTGACATTACGTCCATGTGGCCACACTTTGCAGTCTCATTCAGCTCACTGGAAAGTTTAGTTAACCTCTCATATCTGTCAAAAAGTATGCTATAGGACACGATGTTACAAACAATCCAAGAAAATATTTAATTCAAGGGGAAAAGATACATGAAAAAAAAAGTCAAGTTTAAACTGAAATATTTGCCATAAGCAGGGATACTCCATCAAGTGTCTGAAAAAAAGTTTGGGGTAGCCTATTTTGAAAACCAAATTTTAAAACATCCAACATATTAATGATTAAAACTTTAAATAAGTTGGTTCAAATTTATTACCGAAGCTAAGGTGAAAGTTAGTGACTGTTTTGTGATTTGTATTCACTTTGGCTCCGACAGTCTGCCGGAGCATTAACCGGAACTAAAGGAAGGCTGAGCAGAATGTTGAGAGACTTTGCAAGGTGCAGCATCCTGGAGAAGATGTGAAGGCAGAAAACAAGGCAACTGAATGAAGTAGGCCAGTGTAAACAGCCAACAAATGTAAGTATCAGTGTGTTCCTGTTATAAATATATAGGTTTAACCTGTAGGCCAAAATCTTTCAAGGCCATACAGGACAATTGTCATATTATATGTTTACAATGCTTTGTTGAAATTGTAAAGGGTTATAGAAAAGCTTTAGTCGCCTGGCTCCCATTGTACTGCATGCACATCTCCCAATCAGTTCATCCGCACAGATGTGACCAAAATGAATTTACCTATATACTGTTGCATCTTCCTGTCAGATTCACAGCATTGAAAATGTCAAAAGCCATGAAAAAGATAGCAAATAATGTATCATCTTTAACTGATAATACTAAAGCATCAACATGGATGAAGTCCTTAATGGATGAAACAGGTAACATTCTAAACCTGGAAACTGCAATTCCTTGAGAACTTATTCCAACGATGGTCATATGCAACAATTTTAGAGATGTTAGTCAATATGATCTTCAGAATCACTGGATTTTGCACCAGAGTACAAACCTCTGAAACAGAAAAAAAGGAGCCAAAACTGAAACCAGAATCAACTCTGAGCCCTTTAGTAGGTTATAATGCTCCCCTGTAGTGAAAGCCAGACCCATGTTAAATCTGGTCTTATACCTCTGTGTGTGGGAGGCCTTTGTAGTCTGTAGATGTGGTTTCTCCAGTAGAGGAAATCTGGGAGGACGGTGAATGGTCCTAACTGAACTCTGCCATCTTGCTCTTACATCATTGTTTGGGAGTTTGCACGATCTGAAATTGGTCAATTAATGTTGTTTCTGCAACATCATAATTAATGTTGGACCAACAACACAACAGATTACTGCTGGGGCTTTCAAACATGACGTTGAAGTTGTAAAAAAAAGGGCCATTATAACTCAAACTAAATATAGCAATACAGATTTTTAAACTTAAACATAATCAGGTATATTTACTTGTTTTAAGTTCATTTTATTGTGTTTAAATGGGTGGGAGGGCTAAGATTTAAACAGAAGACAGTGACAGTTAGGTTCAGCCAACAAAAGGTAAATGAGAGAGGCCTAAATTGTGCCTGTCGCTAGGTAACATCATCATCAAGAGTAGGCTCTTATCCACGATTTGTGACCTCAAAGATGTCAGACACATTGCATGTAAGAGTGGGCACATCCACTAGTCTTTAAATTATGCAACACTATGCAGTTTTTAAATGTACTAGTCAGAAATGGACTGGTGGTAATACATTTGCAAATCACATTCTTAAAAAAAAACCTAGAATAAACAAAACCAGCAAATAAGCAACAATAATGATGATAATGTAAATACTCTTACCTAGACAATAAACAAGATGAAAGAATCCAGTAAAAGCATAAATCACAGCACATTTAGTCACTGCTGAAAGCAGCCATCAGTGCCTCTCAGTAATGATCAGCCATATGTTGTCACAGAACTATACATTCATTAAGAAAAACTTTATTTAAGTCAACAAATGAACAAAAATTGGGCAACATAACATAACTGAGTAGTGAGGAAGAATGAAGAAATTCAAGTTTTCAAGGAGAAAACTGCCATTTTCCATTTCCTTCATGGCATTGTTTTAAATCTTTAACAGAATACAACAGAAAAAAAACTCACAAATGAATAATTTCATGAGCCTTTCCTTCCACTGCTCAGAGCAGACAGCGTTATTTCGCTGCAATCACAGTGGCAATGTTGCGAATCAACCGCTTCAGCTTTTTCTGACCATTATAAAGCGCTCTGATTGTGTCCTGAATGATTCATGTATGCCGACATCACTGCCATGTTACCAGGGAATTTTATCAGCCTCTTCTTTTCACCTTTACCCTCAATTAAATAAGTCACCCACCTCTGTGTAAATCACATCAGCTTAAATATAAGGCTCGTTTGGTAAATGTGAATATTGCAATGCAGCTGCCAATAGGAGTAGTACTCAGCATGATCCAGCAGATGTGTCAGAGGAAATCAAGTGCTACCAGCTGAATGGCAGAGGCTGGGGCAGCCTAATGGGCCACTCATTCATTGTATGTCATTCATACAGGTCCTGACATCCGGCACTGGATGCGGCCTGTCCGCGAGTCCCAAGCCCCCCCACATCTGTGCGAAGTGATGCTCTATGGGTTGTTTTCTAGTACTATGCCCATGATGCTCTGACTGACAGACATGAGTGAGGCTCACTATGCTAGTACTTCAGATGGTGATACGTTTCTACAGAATTGGCACCAGCTATTGACCCTGCTTGACCCTGTCATGGCTGCAGGCTCATTATCAAGCTAATATTGCTAGTGTTGCCATTTTTTTTTTTTTTTTTTTTTGTTTTGCCTCAGCTTTTAGCCTCAGCCTCTCTGATGCCTGGTGCATGTACGATTGAGCTCACAAATGAAATAAATAGAGTCTGTCAGGCTTTGTTGGTTTTGGCAGTTATTGGTTAGAAATGCAGGAAATGTACTGAATAGAGGTGGGTTCCCTCTGGATGGAGAGCCTTCTGCCAGGGCCATAAAGTGATGAGGAAACACAGGTGCTCCCCAGCGTTTCAGTCCTTGTTAATCAAGCAGTGGGATGACAGGCCTTTTGCTGCATGAATCACTGCACTCTCATCATGCTGGAAATGACTTGCATTTTGTGAAATGGCAAATGTGAATAGCACTTTTGTTGCACGTAGAGTAGTCAGCATGGGTAATGTAAGTATAGTGTTTCTTATGTGCATGCTTCAGCAGGATATGCAGAAGGTGAGTGGTCAATTATGCCAGAAAGGTGTTATAATAAATGCGCTACCTTCCATGCACTGTTTACAAGGGTACAGCTGTGTAGGAGCCGACAACTCCTCCATGCAGTTGGATGCACGTCTCATGAGCAGCAAACGTCATACATTTATTTTTTTTACATATGCAGTTGCTGTGATGCAATTTCCTTTGCTAAGCTCTTTGTGGAGCAGTTTCAACAAAGCAATTTCAAGTTAATTGCCTTTGTGCGAGAGCTGAAAAAAGGCAGCAGCAATCTGTATTTATTCATGAGTGAAGGAGAAACCCCAGGTCCTGTAACTGAGGAGCAGCAGGACACCACAGCTATTTTCAAAATACTGTTTTTTTTTTTCCTCTTCTGTTATTAGTTTTTGTTTATTTTATTTTTTTTTCTTTAAATTATACTAACACACTTTATCAACCTCAAGGGAAAACAAACAAGAACACACATGCTCACACAGTCAAAGACACACTTTTTTCTGTGGCAGGCAGTGCACTGATGTTTAACTAACTACTGCCATCTAGGGATTCAGTCTGATTCTGGTGCTGCTGCTTGTGCATCGTAGTCAAATCAGCTTCACTGCTGTAGATAATCTTTATTAAATCTATAAAATTACAGCCTTAAAATGACAAACTCAGGACACTCAGTGTAATAATTTGTTGATTATAGCTGCCTTTATTGACAAAATGCCTTTTTTTATTGTATTTATTTATTTTATCTTTTATTTCAAGTCCAAATGCAATCTGCCCATCCAAATGTGACAGCCAAAGCCTTTCTCCTTTACAATTTTTCCCACTGGTTCCCAGCAGACAGCAAGGCTGAAGGAGCCACAACACAGACATAGCTGCTCCCCATCTCCCTTCTCTCACAGCTGGAACCCACTCCCACTGAATAATGAACTCAATCTCAGCTCTGCCTCAGGAGGGAACCTCGGCACTGCCCTCAGCTCACTGCAAGGCTTTGTTGCCCATATTTGCGTGCACGCTCACATAAACATATTCATGCACGCCCTCACACACGTTTGCCCACCATTATTCTTTCCTTCTACAAGTAGTTCTGTGAGGAATGCTCCACTGATTAGCAGAGGAGGAGAAAAAATAAAATAAAATAATGAGTGGTGCATAGCCAGCAGACATAGAAAGACTGTGATGGTTTGAGCTCAGAGGAGGGAGCGGTAGGGATGTTGCACTGTGTGTGAAAGCTAGAGGGGTTTGATAGCAGACTCCCAGACGTTCGACCTACATACCTTTGAGGGACCATGTCAAGTGTTTCTACTGAGAAAGTCAAAGAACGATTGGAACAGAAGGGGCAGCAGTTACGCGGAGGTGAGGTACGTGAGGGGTGAGATGAAAGAGACAGCTGCTGGATACTGAGCTAATGAATAGCCACACATCCTGCTCCTGATTGAGATTTAAGAGGTGTGGGTAGGTTTAGCTGAGGGGGGTCAGCAGCAGTGGTGAGTCAGCTGACCTTTCAGAAAGCCCTTCACCTCCCCAGCCTCCATGCTGAGCCCATTAACTGCAGAAAAATGGCAGCTTTTGATTAGATTCACCATAATTATCTCAAACACTAATGAAATTTGTGGGCTTACAGTGGGGTAGTATCTTTAAAACAGCAGCCACAACTTTAAAGAGAAAAAAAAGAAAAAAAACGTGTAAATCTGTGCAGAAGGGCATGAACATACATAGTCTGCTTCTTTATCTGATGGTTCAGTTTAGTGTCAAAGTGTTTTTATTTTTTTCCTGGCACATAGCCAGTCTGTGTCTATAACTCGCAGTGACAGATCCACTTCATGGTGCTTCATTTCACAAGATATGGCTGCAGTCCAACACACACTCACACACACACACACAGACTCCTCAGCAACATCTTAGTAGGTAATTATCTGACTTGTAAGAGTGGAGATGTGACAGCCGGTATGCTCCACATGGTCAACCTAAAACTAAAGTCTCTGCTCAGTTAAAGAATATTAATAGACTGTTTTTCCAGATCTGATGAGAAAAAAAAAGTGGATTTCTTAAACTTACTTAAGTGCTTACAGAATATCATCACTGATGCTTTCTCCTTGTATAAATAATTTTACACTGAAAATGCTGGTGGTTATTTTCTGCTTATGTCTTGTATAACACCATCATATTAATATCAATATTAATATTTCACAAGCCTCAGAGCACCACCCACTCACAGCAGGAAAATTTATATAATTTATACAGTTAAATCCATCAATCAGTCTCAAGACAATAATCATGACTTCCCGTTTGAAAAAACATGTTCATTTTAACATATAACATATATAAATATATCATCATACAAAGAAAAATCAGACTAATATTTAAATTAATATCAATATGTATTAACTTCGCAGACTACATAATATATAACATAGATATTAAAATGAAATACATTAACAGAAATGATCTAAATATGATGTCCAACCAAAATTTAAATAGTTAAGAAAGGATTTCTGAATCCAACATTTAAGATTTTGTTTAAGATGTGGGCCTAGTTTAATTCCTGAGAAGGAAGATTATTTCATTGTCCCCAATCGTCTCTAACACCAAACACGTTCAAAGCACAAATGTAAGGAAATTTCAAAAGAAGATCGCAGTTTTGACTGAGTTTAGCCACTTATGACCACTACTGGTGCATAACTCAGGAATCCACTAGAGCTGGGTGGCAAATTTTAATTACAGTTAAGGTTATTGTCGAATAAATTATTTTTTTTTTAACCAAACTGAATGGCAGAACTGAAAATGTTTAAATGTAAGCTTTTTATTTGTAAATAATATAAAATTACAACATCAACAATGTAACAAAATAATAAAATGATTGTTATTTTCTTTTATGACACAAATGTTTGAGATAAAAAAAATGAAAGCTAAGAGTGCACATTAGCTAAAAAAAAAAAAACAAACAAACAAAAAAACAAAAAAACCTTTTACCTATTGGTTGGCTCTTATTTACATTATTTGGCATTTTGCTGCTAAAGCCTTCTGTAAGAAAAATATCGATCCCATTCCGCTGGTATTGACTAATTATTATTGATCGATTCGCCCAGCCCTAGAATCCAGAGGGAACGCAGGTCAGTGGAAGAAGTTCTACCAAGCTCCCGATTTATCCATCACTCATTTGCGGGCCAACAGCTTGGGATCAGTTCTGCTGTGGTTACTCCTCCCTTTGTTTGGTCTCCTTAGAGATGCTGCTTAGGACTGGTGGTGTCAATCAAATGGTGTGTCTGAAAAACAAATACAGGCCAAAAATCACAAGTGCGACTTAACAAAAGTATTAAAAAAAAAAAAAGGTTTCACTGCAAAGGCTGCAAAATGAAGAAAAACAAAAAACTTTTGTGAGTGTTCTGGTTACCAAAAATAGTTGTTGACTATTAATAAACTTGCACCGTGGTTAATGTGGATCGCAGGAGTGTATTTTAACTTGTTAGGAAAAAAATTTGCTCCTCCGGGCGGCAAAAGCTCAGATTTTTAATCTGCATATCAGGGATCTGTTTAATGCTACAAATAGTAGTTTCTTCATTATCTTGTTTAGAATAACAGATTTAAACATTTGTAAACATCTCTGCAAGTTACATGTTAAAGCCATTAGAAGATACACTGCTTCCTGCTTCCAAACATATATACAGCTATAAAAAGGATATGTTTTGAAAAAAAAAAAACATTAACATACAGCATAAGTAAATGAATAGCAGAGTAGATGTTTCTATTTTCTCATATCTAATCTGGCATTTCTCATTCCTTTACCTGATCTAAGGACTTCATGAGTTAAAAGTCTGATTCAGGGAATTAACATTAGCTCATATTTATAAGAAAATCTAACATTTTTCAGCATTTTAAAGCACATCTGGAATGTTCCTTAAAGACAAGCCTTTGTCAGAAGATTTGGATAGGAGTACGAGGATGTGTGATCTAGAAAATATCCCTGTCCTTCCCCGTGGGGGAAGAAGATCTGAAATGAGATCAGTTTGTGAAGTTTAGAGAGGATGTCTGCTTCCTGTTGGGGTGCGACCCCCATGTTTGTGGTTTGATTAGGGGATAAAGATGCAAGTTAATTTGAGTTGATATCATTGTTAATTACTACAATGAAAGATTTGTGGTCGAATCAAATTCCCATTTCGAACCATGGTTTAGGTGAAGCCCAACGTGTCCCCTCCCCCCTGGGGGTGAGACGGTTTTTGCTCGGTGGCATTACAGAGCCTGATTTTCTTAGATGTGAGACTCTCCTAATCTGGGCCCTTCTGCCACCAGAATACACTTCAGTTGTTTTGTACCTAAGAACATCTTGAGTTTTTGCTCTGCTTTGAATGGAAAAGAGGAAAACAGCAAGAAAAGAAGCGAAAGTAAAAATGTGCAGGTTTTTGGATGTGAAGTCACCAGGAGAGGAAATAATCCATGACACCACAGGTTTTTATCATGGCAATGTAAAAGGGTCAGAAATTGGTTTCCTCTGATCAGTGAGAAAAATCAAATATACTGCTGATGTAGAAATTTCCCCCCACAGAGCTCCCAGGTATGCTCACATAAACAGGCGTGTAATGAAGAATATTAGCTGTGCAGCAAGGACGGCATCTTCTTTTTTTTCTTTCCCCTTCTCTGCCTTTTTTCCTTGCTGGAGCTCATTGATATGCAACGTGGTTCTACTCTGATAATTGCCTGCTGAGCTGCAGATCAATTTTGTAATTTCCTATCAAAACTCTGTGATGTCATGTGTGTGCAGTTTTATCAGACTTGTTTTTTATAAGAAGAAAAAAGTACAATATACAAGGAAAAAAGAGGCAACAAAGCAATGTGTGTCATGTAAACTGGTAAAATTGTGATGGGTAGTTTTATGTAAATATGACTCTTGATAATGATTACTTATATAATCATTCTTTGTTATTCTCTTATTTTCAAATGTGATTAATTCAAACACAGTTTACTCAGTTTCTATTCTTCCTGAATAGTGTGATAAGAGGTGAAATATCTAATCAGACAACAGAGGCAGAGTATGAGCAGAGCTTTATATTAGCATGACAAACAGTAATGACTGAAATAAAAACAGCACCGATTAGGAGACGACTTCTTTTATTACCCATAATTAGTTCACTTCTGAAATGTAACTGGATTTTAGTTCCTTGTTAGCTTTTCTGTAATAGAGAGAAAGTTAATTTATTTGTGAAAACAACTGAATGGATTTTAGGCAGAGTGCATATAAACCATTTTAGCATAATTAATATTTTTGTTAAATAAGTCAGTAAAAAAAAATTTGTTAAGGAAAGTTTGCAAATAGACGAACAAGACAGTCCTATGTTTAATTTGGTTTGTCTTTGGTTCATGTAAGCTGAATTAATCAGTGGAAAAAAACGTTAACAAATTTGTCTGAAAGGATGAGAAGTGCCATTATTAATGAAAAAAAAGGAATAAAAAAAAAAAAACTGGAAGGTAATTGGTGAGGATCTATAAATCCCAGTTTCAGCACTGTGTTATCAATAACACTTTTTAGTGGCTGGTAAAAAGGTGAAAAGTCTTGAAAGGTTGGCTCTGATTGTGGAAAAAGATCCCATCGTTAGAGTTTAAGGCTGCCCTTGAGCATTTATAGCTGGAAGTCTGAGGCTGTGCACCACACTGCACAGTGAACTAAGCAAGACATGGATAAAGATGACCAACATCACCTGTATTCAAATTAGCACAAAAAATGTATATTTGATGCACATGTAAACAGATTCTGGCACTGAAAGCTGTTAGGCTAGTACCTGGCAAGGTGAAATTTTGGGATCATTTGGCTGTGCAGTTTATCTGTGCACAGGATTAACAATGTTTTTGCAGCACCAGAGTGCTGCCATTTGTGTTGCTTTAGTCTAAATATGTGACGTTAACTTCTTTGTTCACGTGGCAACAACAGACGTAGCCAACTTTGTGCTGGTGCTAACCTTGCTTACTGGATGTTTGCATATGGTTTGTCACAAACTATAGTGATAAACAAAGGTGTTACACTGTATGAGCCTGGAAAGAATCCTGCAAGTTTTAAATTTTTCCCTCTTTCTACACACCTGATTTCAGTGAATAAGTCCCTGAGCAGAGCTTGATGACTCCTATCTCGTGACAAACTGACTCAACAGAACAAGGCAAATTCCAAAAAACGATAAAATTGGGATTAACAGAGGATATTTCAGTTGAACCAGGTTGTCATCTATATATTTTATGATTGAATGAAAGAAGAGCCCGAACTGTCACCCTTTTTTTTTTTTATTCTACTTAAATGTTAATATGTGTTTTCTACGTTCAATAATGTACAACAGTATTTTGTATAATTTCCAAAAGGCAAGGCAAGTTTATTTGTGTAACGCATTTCATTTACAAACATTAAAAGCATTACAGATAGTGCTAAGAAAGCATTAAAAAGTAGTAAGATGTAGGAAAAAATAGCAAAAATTACAATAAAAATGATAAATTATATTAAAATGATTAAAAGCAAGAAAAGATAAAAGTTACCATGCAGATTTCATGCATAGGCGCATGAGAATGTTGTCTAGAATGTCTGGAAAACAAAGTTATTTGTGTTGTTTTCATCTTATTTCATGAACAGTTGCTCATTGTCTTTACCTGTGTATCAGAAATAATTGTTGCCAATGACATTTGACTTAAAAATGTATTTCATTTGTCAAATGTCCAAATTAAGATGTTTAAGATAAGATAATGAAGAAATAGATGTAATTTTAATTATCATCTGATACCAATATTAGACCTGAAACCCTTCGCCCTGCATAGGATCTCCCAGGCAAAGCTGTAAAACTTCATCACTCCCATTGGCTCAAATGGTAAACCAAGCCTCCTTTAAGTTCCACCATAGGTGTTTAAAACCCACAACACTCCACTCTTAAAACATACTCTCCGGTTTTGTCCATCGTGTGTATTTTTTCTATTTTTTGCTCTGCAGCACTAATCTGTCCTTTTTGTTTTTTGGGTTTTTGTTATCCAAGTTTTAGCCCTTGTTGTTCATGTTGTGTTTGATATTTTGCAATACGTTAACTTACACATTAATGCTGCTGCGCTAACTCTTATCTATCAAGAACTGGTAGTAATAATTGTGTTTCTTATTGCTGATTGTCAAAATGTTTCTTAGACATAGCCCATTAAAATGAATTTAGCTTGAATGTTTTCTTCATTTTCCTGCATATTAATAATATCAATTAACACATTGTTAAATTTACTCATGATTAAATTTTTCGTACATCTCACATTCAAAGCATAAATTTTGGTTTAACAAAATAATACATTTTCCATTTTGTGCTATAGGATAAAATTGTATTTCATACAGTGTGAAAAATAAGACTTAAATAAACATCTTTGTTTGAACTGGTCATTGAGCTTTCCCTCTGTACTCTCAAGGTAAATTCAAATGAAACCACTGAGTAACACTATGAAATTGATCCATAATCATTACAATATTGTCTTCACAAAGTAAAGTGGCGGCCCAATGTTTTATTAATAATTATTAAGAAATGATTGAGTTCACTACACCATGTTTAAGTGGACGAGGCCGAAAGAAAAGAAATGTTTGTAGATGACAGCACTGAAAGCCTCCTGTCTGAACTCTCCCTGTTGTCATCCTTATGTCTACTCTTTTTATTTATCATGTCTGAGTTGAGCTGATAGTACAGATGGAAGCTGACAGACTGTGGTTTTAGCATGCCACATCACCTAAGAGCATACTATGATTGATGGGTGGCTAGATGAAAAGCCTGAACTGCACCCCACTCAGTCTCAAAGTTCTCCTTTTATACAGAATTAACTCAAGTATGACCAAGGTTGAAGGGGTCGAAATAGTATTGGATTGATTGGGTTGTTACAAAATGTACATTTGGACTTTCACAGTCCCAAATGCCAGCATTGTGTGTCAGAGGCCGTTTTCACTGCGCTGTGTTTTGACATGATGCACACATCAGGTGATCCCCATTGTTCAGATCCACTGAAGGTTCATAATGATCAGAGGAAGCGAATAGTCAGTTTGATTCATATCGAACAGCCGGCACATTTCCCTAATTTCCTCACTTCTGCTTTGTGTAGCAATGTCGAGACAAAACGCATGACTTATGTGCACACATAACAAAGAGCCATCTAATTTTACATGGAAGAAAATACACATAATTACCATGTTTATCAGGGGTGAAAATCCCAGCTCTTTTTATTTATTTATTTTTTTTTTTGGTAAAATTCTAGACAGTAATTGCTGGGAGAGAACATGAAAAAACTGTTCTCCCTTTCTTGTCATGTTAAATAATGTTATTAAAACTTTTGAAAGTAGTTGTAGCATTGGTCTGAATTACTCCATATTCCATATTCTGTATGCAGGTTTTTCTATGTTCAACCAGCAATATCAGCAATGTACTAGGTGGATGGTGGCATCCAAACACATGCATGTTAGGTTAGGTAAACAGGTCTATGTTGTAAATGAGACTGCATGTCTCAGTGGGACTACCTGTATAAATAATGGTTAATAATAAATAATAATGATACACCTTTATGGCCACATCTAACAGAATTTCTTTGCACCCTGCTCTAATTTCCACTATAGTCCATCAAAGTAGCTTTGCAAGAAACTGAAGCCCATTAAGAAACATTTTCATTAGCATTTCTTTCCTTTCTTATGAGCATCTTTTTCACAATGTTACTGGGCTCTTTCTACTTACTTGGTGGTTTGGAGCACAAAAAAATGGCTGGAGATCTGTCATTTCAACTGACCAGCTTGGTTGAAAATTGGGCATACATACACCAGCACAGGGGATATTGTCATTAGCACACATCCACTATTAACTAAAAAAAGCTAATATGAATAATTGTCCAAGATTTTCCTGAGAGAAGCAAAACAATATTTTGTAAGAAGTTTTTTTTTTTTTTGACAATTAAAACTGAACAGTCTTTGACTTTAATAGAATAATTAATATACACTTATATACACTTTATTATGTGTGTGTGTGTGTCCTTGTTTGATATCATCTGTGTGCTTCTGCTTACTGCACCTGACATTTTGCCACAAACCAATTTTTCCCCTGAGGAACTAAGAGGTTGCTTTTTTTTAAATGTTTTTCTTTTTATTATTATTATTCTTAAATTTGAAACACTCATGTACATTTTAAAATATGGATTGAATCTGAAATACCGTAACTCTTCAACCATTGAATGCTGATAAGTGCAGCTTTGCTCTGATACACGGTGCATTATGGTACCATGCTGCTAGTATACGGCAGGTCAACTGGTGTCTTGATTAAAAAAACAAAAACAAACTAATTTGGGACAAAGCAGGACAAAGGTCATTTTTCATGCTACAACCTTGTGTTTGTGGTGTAATAAATGACTTATTGGCTTTTACACATTGCTGTGGTTTCCTCATGTGAGACTGTTATAGAGCTAAAACGTGAAACTGCAGGCAGCACTGCCCGTTGGAAAACGGCATGTGGACCAAACCACTTTGAGGAATGGGGGCTTGTGTTGTTGAGTAGAAATAGAATATTTTGAAACAGCTCTCCATGACACTCATCATGTGCAATGTCATTTCCAGCTTGGGGTGACTGCTGACACTGAAGCTGTAGACATAGGTCCTAATGCACAAAATTACCATATCAATGAACTGCGTGTATCATTTGGGGGAGTTGATGCTCACATTTCAAGAGTTGCCTCAATCAAGCAATATTGTTTGCATTGAATGGAGGCCAATGCTGGATGTTGTCTCAGTTAATTGCTGAATGAAAAAGTTGATATTCTAGAAATTCCAGCAAACATTGACTTATGTACACCATTTTAAAACCTGTTTCTTCTACATATAAAGGAAAATGAACTATAGGCTCCAAGTAACTAAGCAGATATTACAAAATAGATTGTGTTCATCATCAGAAAATAGGACTAATATAATTATCATGAACAGGTATTGACATATATCAGGGATGAAAAAATTCCTTTAGTGATTCAATTATAGGAAAAAAGAGAAAATCCTCAAAGCTAATTATTTGCTGCAAAGCTTTGCTTAGTCAACACAAACATCCAACACATATATTTTGCTCATAGGTCACAATGCTTCAGTTGGACAGTTATAACTGCAATTACAGTTGTGATGAATAGTTATTACTGCAAGTGTGAAACACTGCAACGTGCTTATGTGCTGCATTACATTTGTAGAAGGTTAAATTTGACTTTAAGGTGGAGGAAACAGAAAATGGTTTTGGGCCATTAAAAATAAAGATTATAGCAGAAGTATTGTATAATGTGCTCACTGTAAAAACAATTTGGGTTGCTACAGTAGCGTGACACCATTCCTACAACTTCTCGGCAGAAAGCGCCTAGTTTCCACAACCAATCCTCATATCAGAAGACAGACATTTAATGTGGATCAGCTCGCTTGTCTGTTGACAGTGGTGCAAAAATTCCATTGAAATACCACCAGAATTTTTTTCTAAAGCAATTGTACGCCTGTCAGAGCAGCTTCACCCTGTAAGCTATTAAGGTGAAGTTTTATATCCAGTTAACATTAAAAAGAACACTTTTTAAAAAAACAAAAGTCAAACCTCAGATGTTCCCAAAGGTGATTTTTATCACACAACATTTCACTTGTAATATCAGTGAATGAAGATATATTCTTACCTGTTATTTCAGTCTTGATTTCTGATTCCCTGCTGGTCAAAGAAACAAAACAAAAAAAAAAAAAAGGTAAAGGAAAAATGTAAATAGGAGACTTTATGAGATTTCTGTTACATTAAGCAAAGGTATATGAAAGCAGACAGTGGGAGAGAAGAAAACAAATGTCAACAACTACTAACTGCTTGACATTAGAAAGAGGAAATTTCTAGAGTTCTCCAAATATTACAATAGCAATTGTCCGTATCACAAGCCCATCTGTGGCTATATGTAAATGCAAGTTAAAAATATAAGAAAGCCTTCCACAAACACAGACAGTAAGTAAAGGCTGTTTTAATACACACCTTAGAGTCACATTTCCTTAATACCATTTCTGCTTTAAGCTATTCAAATGGCACTTGAATACACCAACTAGTTTTTTTTTTTTTTTTGACATGTAGTTGTTCTACTCACAACCGGAATTCTCCATTGATTAATGGAGTAATTGACAGACTAAGTAGTTAAATAAATAACTGTTTACTGCAGCGTTACACGTGTCGATATGCACAATCAGGAGACAACAGAGAAAATAATTATGCACCTGAAGCTTTCATATCTCTATTCATAGAATGTATGCAAACAGAGAAATGTTGACTGTGAGGGTGTAGTGTTACAGCTCCCTCACTAAGGCGACACTCTTTAATATATAGTGACATTGTTTATTTATTAATTTATTTGGCCAAGTTTTGATTTTGTGATTAATGTAATGTAATAAATTCAGTTTTAGAAATTAGTAACATCTTTCTTTCTGAGGTCTTGCTGGGCGTGGCTTCACGAAGTCCACACAAGAGGGCGGCCTAAGGGCCCGAGCTGCTAACCCACCTGGTTAGATTAAACCATGAGGTCAGAGTAGAGAGGGATGGGGGTGAATGGGGAATTTGAGAGTTTGTTTTGTTTGGATGTTTTTGATGCTTTTCTATTATGTATTTAATTTAGTTAGTCACAATGTAAGTGTATGTAAATAATTTCCATTGAGTTGGGGTAAATAGTGGTTTATTTGTACATTTGGAAATGAGGGCCTTTCACTTAGTATAATGGTAACATAATTTATATAAGTGCTTTGTAATAGTGAGACAAGGAGGAGAGAGGGGTGAGGCAGGTTGGATGGCTGATGCTGTTAAAACCAACTGTTGTGATGCCTGCTGTGCACTACCCTGCCATTGGTAAAGTTTTTGTAGCAGTTTTGTAAAAAAACACAGATTTTCAAATAAAAGAAAATTCAGAGCTCTGGAAAATGATTTGACATTTTGTCATTCATGCGATATGCTTTTACCCTTCAACACCGCTGACTGTTTTCCTGTTTTGAAGGTTTTTTAAATCTTAAACGTCAACACTGAACAAGCATGTGGAAGTGGAATCTGTGTGCATACACAAGTGATAGTTCTCACAACTTTCAGTCATCAGCAACCAAATGTCAATTAGTCATTCCCCCTTGTTTTCCCGTTTAATTAATCAAGATTTAAGCAATAATAGGAGAAATTTAAAAAGAAGTTTAAGTTCACACATGTTCTAAAGTGTTCCGATATCCACTGGCTACAATTGCAGCCTCAATACTGCCCTACACTCAATATTATTTAACAATAGAAGACGATACTTACAATAGATTAAAAGCTCTACATGGCCAAACAGGAATAAAATTTACTGTACTTCAATGTCAAGGATAATATATCAGGCCAATGAGAAGTCAGAAACTGGAGAATGGAGTAAAACAAAAAACAATCAAACAAAAAAAAAACAGAGATTGACTTTATAACAATTTCTTACATACAGACTGTAGATTCATACATTCATGCTGTGTTGATAGTATTTTTGTAAAAGCCAGGTAGCCTTGGAATTCCACATTCCAGCTTTCACATTGGAACTGGGACTCAAGACACAACCCATGAACATCATTTTCATACTCACATCAGGGCAAAGGAAAAAATTGAGATAGGCAGAAACGTCTGTTGAGACAGACATTATGTTTATTTCTACAGCTAAAAGCCATCATGGAACTTGTGTTTTGCTGCATATACAGTTCAGTCAATTTGTAACAGTTACAATAATCTCCATTGTCTGCACCTGTAGGCCTATGAATACATATGGAGGTGGAATTTTCATTATGGAAAATCTGCTTCTTAGGGAGACATGACAAGATTATAAAACTGTACAAAGCATAATCAGAGATTTTCTACTCATGCCCACTGTACTGGACAGCATGGGCTACTTGCAGGCTTTTGGTGGTTGGAGACAGAATACTAAATTATGTGACTCACTGGTAAAAGATCACTCTTTCTCTTAAGTCAACATTAGGCTTGACTTCAATATTGTATTATTCAAAACTAATAGAACACTGCACCAACTTCCATTTATTATGAGCAATTTTACCCAAACAGAAGTCCTAACTCTTTATGATAACAATTTCATGTGCAATCCTAACCTTAAACTAACCTCGATTTACATCATATATTTAATTCCAAGCAGCAACTCTGAAACATATTTAGCCTAATTTGGACATAGCTTTGGTTCTCATGAGATATATTTGTCCTGACCAGGGGCCTCATTTATAAAGCTGACGTATGGACAAAAGCTGTCGTATGCCAATTATAGTCAACTTTTGGGATTTATGAAAAACCAAACTTGGCGGGCGAATGTCCCTACCACCATGGCAACTCTGACCCTGCCATACTCTCAAAATCTGGAGAAACACGAAACTGCGATACCAACGGTACAGAATAAAACCAAAGAAATGTGAAAAGTGAGACATTTTTGCACAATCAAATATTACCTTTCGCAACACTTTGCATATTAAAGCTATTTGCAAAAATTAATAAAGAGGCATGTTAGATATTGTTACTCCTAGGAGTGTGTGTGCTCACACTCACTCATTCAAAAAAAAAAAAAAAAATTACAAGAAAAATGGAGATGTATGTTAATACTAAGAACCTCAACCAGTAAATAAATATGTTCTGTCACTGTGAAGCAAAACTTACATGTTATAAAATACATTCACGCTAAATAATAAGGTGGACAGTCTGCTGCCAACATATGCCAGACAAATAAATAATAATTACAATTAAAATGATGTGTTTGCTGTGCAAAAGTGCTCGTCAGTTAGGCTACAATTAGGGTATTCCCCCCCACCTGTGGCTCTTTGGAAAATTGTTTGAATATAAAAAGGCACCCCAGTGCATAAAGTCGCACATGGCTTATCTGACACTGCTGGACAATGTGGCGTGAGCCTCCAGAGTGAGTGGATTTTCAGAGACCAGCAAGACTGGCACATTAACTGGTTCAGACTGCTGTGGCAGTCCTTCTGCAGGGGCTGTGAAAATTTGGTTTTCTGCCTGATCCATTTTCCACATGGACCTGGCTGACAGGTCGGGGATATGTCAGACGTGTTAACCAGCATCACAGGTTTGTTACAAATTTACATTAACTTCCTGCACTGGGGGTGAACAGGCATCAAAACAATGGAATTTGCAGCAATGTCCAGTTTCCCAGATGAAATCATCATTATTGGCTGCACTAAAGTTGCAATAAGAGCACCAAGTGATAGTGAAATGAAATTCCAACTGAATTATTATTAATAATAAAAAAAAAGAGAATACTTTAATCCCACGGGGAAATTGCAAATTGGAAATTAAAATCTGCGGTCATTAACCAAAGAATTTAAATTCTTTAAATGTCCAAATCATATGTGATGCAAACATTTTGCTCATCAATGTAGTGGCTGGTTGGCCTGGGTTTACCCATGACTAATTCATTCTAAGACACAGCAGAGTGGAGCGCAGACTTGAGGCTGGAGTGTCTAAAAGTGATGCAACGCTTATGAAACATGCAAGAGTTGAAGTTTTCTAATATTTATTTTATTATTCACAATGCTTTTATAGTGTTGTCCCAATTTCTGTCTAGAAGGGTTTATTTCCTGCAACTCATTGGCCACCTCGTAAAAGAGTTGAATTTGTCCCTCTACACTTGCAGGACTTCCTCTGAGGACACAACTGCTGCAGTGCTGTGTGGAGTCTCTGGCCTCACCATCTCCAACCACAGCTGTAGCCAACCCAGCTGGAACACCCAGAAACTATAAAGAACTGCTACCATTTTCACTTGTATCTGTACATATTAATTTTATAAATTAAAACAAGGGACTGCATTACATCAATGATCATTACACAGATCATTGCTCCTATGTAAATCCTTCCTGTCAGGGAGGAGGCTGTGGGTCGAAGTCCACTTACTGGGCAAAGATAGGCCAGGGGGAGACATATTTCTTCCCACCTTGGCAAAAATGATGCCGTCAATCAGTGGTTTACAATAGCATAATGATAAATTTACCTGTTAGTTGCCACACAGAATCGGCGCTCTCTGGGGTCCAGGGTTTGAGATTTGAGTTGTCTTCTATATTTTTGATATTGAAAGATATTTATGGAATAGTTATAGCTGCAGAAACGATAACATTGCTGGTTTGAGTGAAATGAAGTTAAATGTGTGAGAGGATTGTGATGCAGACTGGCTGCAATTCACCACCTCACCACCTGCATTGTCAATTTTCCCCATCTCGAAAATGTCCATAAGTGTGGGTCAAAGTTTACTTACTGGTGCCCACATTTTCCCATCACGTTTGTTTTTATAGATCACAGCTTTGGTAGGAAGCGTAGGGAGTGGTGTATGCCTCTTTCAGACCCCGTTTTGTGCGTATGCCACATTTATTAATGAGAGAGGTCAGTGTCAAAGCAGGAAAGAGGTGCCAGATGAGTAATAAAACTAGGTACACACATCAAGTTACTGGCATAATACTTTTGATGATTTTGATCCCCACAAATATGTTAGGACCCCATGAGCATACTGAACACCAGTATTTTAGACCTCACAAATGTAGAAACACAAGACTATATGGTCAAAGGGACTCCGTGCTTTATGAGCTGTTACAGAATTTTATATCAAAAGGTTCAGAATGAAACACTTTGAAATACCCGAAATTCTCTTTGAATATTGGTATACATGTTAAAGTTTGAATGAACTAAATTTTCAACCTTGAATGAGCAGAAACTTTTTCTTATGTTACAATGTCACAGTGCACAGATGTTTTTACCAGAACATATAGCCTCTCTCCTTCTGTGTGCCTCATATTGATAATCTATACACTCTTCAAGTCAACCAATCATGGGTCTTTTTTGTATTTATTTATTTTTTATTTTTTGGAAAATTCTATGTTTAACTTTACTAAATAATGCACCTTCAGTTAAGCAGAACCCCATTAAGAGAGGGATGTAATCTATGTCTTAATATCATTTGGATCCATGATAGATGTATGTTAGGAGTGCCCAAGTCTCGTCCTCAAGAGTGACTATCCTGCAACTTTTAGATGCATCCTTTCCCAAACACACCATAATCAAATGGCTTAATTCCCTCATCTGCAAGTCATTCAGATCTGCTGATTCCTGGTAATGAGCCATTCATTTGATTTAGATGTGTTGGAGATGGGATGCATCTAAAAGTTGCAAGATTCTAGCTCTCGAGGAATGGACTTGGGTCCCCCTGTTGTATGTGAATCCAGTTTAATATTAAATGAGGGATTGTAATGCTTGTTAGCGAGCTTGTCTCTGCACCCCAGATGTTTACCTGTAAGTTTCTGTTTGAGTTGTCCAAGAGAGTTTGCCTGTGTTATCTGCCAGCACTGTGTGACATCATAAAGACTGTTTCCAAGATACAAAAACATGCTTTGCCTTCCAATTACATTTGTTTTTTTTGTTTTTTTTTTTCAGTTGTTATAGCTGTCTTACAATAACACATTTAGAACAACAGTTACTACTGCAGAGACACAATTTTATTGGTTGCTGTTTCAGTGTTCCATGTTACAGCCTATCGAGCTTAGCCTCAGTTTCTCCTTTTATAGGCCCCATAATCCAAGCACACTGACAATTTTGACCCCAAAGATGATATCACAGTTCAGCCTCTTATTCTTCATTTGTGACCTCACATATGATGTCACGTTTTACTTTTTAGGATCAGGGGCGGACTGGGGCAAAAAAGTGTCCTGGGAATTTAGTACCCGACTGGCCCACTAAAGGGCCGGGGATGGCAGATGATGGTAGTGGATGCTGAAGGTGGATGATGGAGGCGGATGATGGGGGCAGATGATGGAGGCGGATGATGGGGGCAGATGATGGAGGCGGATGATGGACCTACTTGAAAAGAATGAAGAAACAGAACTGGGAGTTGAGGCCTAGCAGTACCAGTAGTAGCAGAACTCATAGACAGTAATAGGCTTATTATAACTAGACAGCAGCTACAGAAAATTGAGAAAAAAAAACATTATCAGCTTTACTGTGCCACTGGTGCTGGGCTCTGGCGACTGCTGTGCAATATTGTACTCCTCATTGCTATGATTATCTTCACTCTAGATAAGAGAGTAGCACTACACAGTTATGGTGCTAATCATCATATACGTTTTAATTTTTGTTTTATTTATATCTTTAGATGATTTTTTTTCATAAATGTGTATGTATATGCCTTTACCTTGTCAAGTGTGTACAGGCTGCTCTCCTCCCTGACAAGTTCACTCTGTTGGGATGGGGACTCAGCCTGGCAGGAGACATGGGTAGAGACATTAGGTTGAAATTTGGGGGAATTCATATATAAAAAGCTGCATTAAAATATGCAATATAGCTACGGAAAATTGTGGTTTAACAGATAAGTAAACACAGGTAAAAATGTAATGTACTATGTGTGATTGATTCTCAAGTACACAGTGGTCTCTAAACCAGGTTTAGTCAAAATTAGTTCACATCATCTAAGTCACTAAGAAGTTGATTTTTTTGCATGCTGCACATGAGTGAACGTGTTCTGTATCCTTACTAACTGATAATTAGTCAGTAAATGCAGTTGCATGCAATGTTAAAATTTACTTAAATGTATTGAACATTCTCCTACATCATGTTGTTTGATATCTCTTTCAAACACGTAAGGCAAGGCAAGGCAAATTTATTTGTATAGCACATTTCATGTACAAGACATTTCAAAGTGCTTTACATAAACATTACAGCATCATGTACAATGTAGTACTGTGGTAGTTTATATTGGTTTTTTTTTTGTTGTTTTGTTTTTTTTGTGGTGTGTTTTAGGCAGCCTAGACAACTGTTATTTCCACATTTTAATCCCGTCCTTTTCTCCCTTTTTTTTCCCCCTCTTCCTCTATCTTCCTGTCAGGTTTGGCACTGACATATAAAGACTAAAGAAAATAAGATTACAATAAAAATAATAAAAATATCAAGCGCAGCCATGTATATAACATGTCTCCCTTGGCAGTGCAAATCTGTCAAGAAAAATATGGCACACAGACCACCGTTCTGTATATTAGGATGCTGGACAGGACAGGGTAAAAAATAAATAAATAAATAAAATAAAATAAACAAATAAATAAATAAATAAAACATTACAGCAGGATGCATTAAAAAAACAAAGATTAAAAGAAATGCAATTAATGAAATAAAAACAGGAGGAAGATGCTAAAATCAGATAGGTAAAATGCAAGAAATAAAGTTCCACTGTGGGGAACGACTATTAAAACATGATTCCTGCTAATGAGCAAGTGGCAACCTCCAGCAGCGAAATGTGAAACCTATGCAGAAGTGCAAAAAAATTGCAGTTCACCCCTCTTCCGCTAGAGGCTGGCTCTAAAACAGAGTCAATCCCCATAGACTATGTTAAAAAGAAAACTTTTAGACCAATTTGAATGATTTAGAAAATCCTCAGGTATCACTGTAATGTTAGGTTAGGTCAGTAGTTTGGGACTCATCGTCCTGCTTTGCAGTAGGAACAGGACACATTTCTAGTGCAGCAGACTGGGTGACTGCTTTCAATCCAATCAGAGAAATATTTACATTTTCTAGAAATCACAAGATTAATTAGCATCAATCATATAGCATCATAATATGTTTTTCCCCACTAATCTAATGACTTCACCTGTCTACAGATCTGGAGATAAATTAGACTTGCATGTGATGCCACATGAGGGAGACAATGATGTGGAGTATTATAAGTCAAATCAATTTCCCTTGACATGGTTGGTGAAATCACTGACAGCAGCTTTAAGTAAAACAAAATAGTGGGAAGCCACCAGAATTAAAGACTGTGGTACTTTTACTGCCATTACATCATTGGAGATACTATATAATAGAACTGCTGAATAGAATAAAAAGCTGGACTTCAAGGACTTGATAAGTGATTTTCCAGGGAGAAAACTTGACGTCTCCTCCCTGAGCCGCCACCTTATCGTAGTGGAGGAGTTTGTGCGTCCTGACAATCCTAGCGGCAATGTTGCCGGGGGCTCATGCCCCTGGTAGGGTCACCCATGGCAAACAGGTGTCTAGGGGAGGGACCAGAAGAAGTGCGGCTCTAGATATAGTTGGACTCACCTCGGCTTGGGCTCTGGAACCACTGTCGCCGAGCAGGTGTGGGCATGCTCATTGTCCCTCAACTTGGCACCTGAACGTTGGGGTTTACCCCGGTGGACGAAAGGGAAGCCTCCCTCCGCCTTCGGGTAGGGGGACGGGTCCTGACTTTTGTTTGTGCTTATGCACCAAATAGCAGTTCAAAGTACCCACCCTTTTTGGAGTCCTTAGGGGGGGGTGTTGGAGAGCACTCCTTCTGGGGACTCCCTCATTCTGCTGGGGGACCTTAATGCTCACGTGGGCAATGACAGCGAGACCTGGAGGGGCGTGATTGGGAGGAACGGCCCCCTAATCTGAATCCGAGTGGTGTTTTGTTGTTGGACTTCTGTGCTTGTCATGGACTGTCCATAACGAACACCTTGTTCAGAAATAAGAGTGCCCACATGTGCCCGTGGCACCAGGACACTCTTTGCCGCAGTTCAATGATCGACTTTGTAGTTGTGTCGTCAGACTTGCAGCCGCAAGAAAAAAAAAAAAAAAAAAAAAGACTTGCAGCCGCATGTTCTGGCCACTCAGGTGAAGAGAGAGGCGGAGTTGTCAACTGATCACCACCTGGTGGTGAGTTGGCTCAGATGGTGGGGGAGGATGCCAGTCAGGCCTGGCAGACCCAAGCGTGTTGTGAGGGTCTGCTGGGAACGTCTGGCAGAGTCCCCTGTCAGAAAGAGTTTCAACTCCCATCTCTGGCAGAGCTTCAACCATGTCTCGGTCGAGACGGGGGACATTGAGTCCGAATAGGCTGTGTTCCATTCCTCTATTGTTGAGGCGGCCAGCCGCAGCTTTCCATGATACTGTGGTGCCTGTCGTGGCGGTAACCCCCGAACCGTCAAGCTGAAGAAGGAGTCCTATAGGGCCTTTTTGGCCTGTGGGACTCCAGAGGCAGCTGATTGGTATCGGCTGGTAAGTGGAGCGCAGCTTCAGCAGTAAAGGCAAAAACTCGGGCATGGGAGGAGTTTGGAGGGGCCATGGAGAATGACTTCCGGACAGCTTCGAGGAGATTCTGGTCCACCATCTGGCAGCTCAGGAGGGGAGAGCAGTGCTCCGTCAACACAGTGGGGATCGGGGGCAGCTGACCTCGACTCGGGACGTTGTGAGACGGTGGAGGGAATACTTCGAAGACCTTCTCAATCCCACCAACACATCTTCCGATGAGGAAGCAGAGTCTGGGGTAGCTGGTGCGGGCTCTCCTATCTCTGGGGCTGAGATCACTTAGGTGGTTAAAAAGCTCCTCGGTGGCAAGGCCCCGGGGGTGGATGAGGTCCGCCCAGAGTTCCTTAAGGCTGTGGATGCTGTAGGGCTGTCTTGGCTGACATGCCTCTGCAGCATCGAGTGGACATCAGGAACAGTTCCTCTGGACTGGCAGACTGGGATGGTGGTCCCCCTCTTCAAAAAGGGAGACCGGAGGGTGTGCTCCAACTAAAGGGGGATCACACTCCTCAGCCTCCCTAGGTCTATTCAGGAGTGCTGGAGAGGAGGGTCCGTCGGATAGTCGAACCTCGGATTGAGGAGGAGCAGTGTGGTTTTCGTCCCAGTCATGGAACAGTGAACCAGCTCTACACCCTCTTCAGGGTCTTTGAGGGGGCATGGGAGTTTGCCCAACCAATCTACATGTGCATTGTGGACTTGGAGAAGGCATTCAACCGTTACCCCGGGGACTCTTGTGGGGGGCACTCCGGGAGTATGGAGTGCCGGACCCACTTGTACGAGCTATCCGTCCCTTTACGACCGGTGTCAGAGCTTGGTCAGCATTGCCGGCATTAAATCAGAATCGTTTCCAGTGCGGGTTGGACTCCGCCAAGGCTGCCCATTGTCACCGATTCTGTTCATAACTTTAATGGACAGAATTTCTACCTTTTAAAATGTGATTATTTCATTTTAAAGACGGCTCCCAGCAATTGTTTGGCTGTAAATCTCCACAGTATTTTGCTTGGGACCATATTACATTCAGTTCATATAATATACCACGTGAGGTCCTGCTATTTTTTGTTTCTGAGCCTACCTCATTTATTTTACCATTTGCTTCTGATTGGCCATTTTGTTTTTGATGGTGTTTTAGCTGAGATTTGATTTGTTTCTCCACAGATTATAAATGCATTTCATTTTAATGGAAGAGGTTATTTTGTATTTAAGTTTTGTATTTTAAGTAATTGATTTTGAGATAATTTAATGTTTAAGGATTTTTAGAAAAGATAGATGGTTTTTTTAAATATAAAGTATTTATCTTGCAGCAAATAACTGAATCTAAATGAACTTCATAGTATTTTTAGTGCTTCCCCACTGTCATGTTTTTCTTTTCACAAATATAGGTATGATGGTCAAAATATCATTAAAATAGCCCATTTTATGTATTACAGTATCAAAATTTTCTGGAGGTGGGGGGTCACTTCAGTTTCTTTTCATGGGGCCTACAATCTCTGGTAGCGCCCCTTCTCCTCCCTTATGTTTCATCTCCATTTTTGCACGGGTGATTGATTGATTAAGATGAAGATGAATAAGAGGAGGGGTCATTGGTTAACACATTAAAGGCCAGCCCACCAGCAAATTTTTTTTTACCGCACTGACCTATCAGCCCACCAGGTAAAGTCCAGGTACTCCCGATAGCCAGTCTGGCCTTGTTTAGAGTAGCATGCCCTTGACAGCCAGTACATGTGCTAGCAGTGTAAAATAGCAGTCACAAAGATTTTAGTCAAACAATGACACAGTCGAGTGAAGCCATGCAATCAGAAATCAACATATATGTAAAACAAAGAAGAAAGAGAAGCAAAACAATAAAAAAAAAAAAAAAAGTCTGCAATGTGTGTATAAAAGCACACAGTTAATGTGCTGCTAAATTCAGATGATTTAGATCATCAGACCTGAAAACTAGCCTCATCCCTCATTTGAACAGATCTGCCCTCCTCCTCTGACACCCTGTTATGTAACTCTGTATAACTGGTTTGTTTTCTTGTCTTTCAGATCTGGTTGGCCAACCTGGTCTATATAAGGCCTGTGGGAGATGTCCTGGCCACCACCAATACCTATATTGCTGCAGCATCATTTGGTTTCTTTTGGCTTTTGAGTTAGGAGTTGCTGGCAGTTCAGTTTTTGGTTTTGGATTGGTGGGAGCAGAATCTCCTTTGTTAGAAACAGGTATCACAACACTTTAGCTTCATTTTAGGAAGCACTCTAAACTTAAACGTGTAATATGCATTTACAGTATTTGTCCTGAAAAAGTACTATAAAGTTTTAAAAAACTAGCATCCTCCTCAAATATCTCTTAGATGTTTGTTCTACTGTCTGCCTTGCTAAGCAAGTGTCTCACCATGAGTTTGTCAGAAGCACAAGGAAGAGGCTATGTTGCAAAGATTAACTTAAAACAAAGAATGTGACAGACATATTCCTTTATGGCTTCCACTCAGTAGAAACACTGCTAATCATTTTAACCAGATTGCATTGTGTTTGCACCATTACTTCACAGCTGGTGCAGAGCAGCCCGGTCTCCATATGTATATGTCTGTGGAGGCAGGAGGTCTACACACAACTGAAATCATAACTCAATGGATTTTTCAACAAATGCCAGATGCACATTTATGCCAAAGGACGCTTTGAGACGTTCGTTAAATATAACAAAGAATAGCAGTTTTTAATAATTTATATATTTATAAATTACCAAAGGATAATTCTTCATTTATAACCCCTGTCATCCATAACACATTTAACCTTGCAGTATTTAAGAGATAAATTTTGGTGCACATTGTGGCTTATCACAACTTATCTTTTAAGTGTTTTAATGGCTTAAAAACAACTATACTGTCAAATGCAGGAAGCAGAATTTAGTCTCAGGAAAAGATAGTTCCTGCATATAGATGCCCAGTTTGCTCCATAATTTGTGTTTTAAAGCAGTATTATGTAATAACCTGTCATCAACTTTAAAACTAGAAGTTTAGATAGCTTTTTTGTAATCTTTTGATGCTTTAATTTTAGCTGACAGAGTCAAACCTCCTGGGCATCGACAAAACCTGTCTGGCACAAGTCTATGGAGAGGTGTCCTGCCATTCTTCATAGGTGATTCTCTCCGTTTGTCTTTGCTGGAGGGGTTTTGTCGCATCACCCTCCATTTTAATATACTCAAAATGTCATGTTGGATTCAGGTCAATGGACATACTTGGCCATGTCTTAATCTTCCCGTCACCTTTCTCTGAGAATCTTAATACTTCAATTCATTAATATCATCTTCTCCACACTTTCAGCATTCAAGCACCAATATCAGCACACTCTATATACTTCAAATATTCTGAATATCTGCTCCAAATTACCAAATGACTACTACTTAAATTGTCTGTTAAAATTTAAAGTAACTTTATGAGCAGTCTTTGTGAACTTAGCTTGTAAAGGTAAACTTCATTAATTCTTCCATTTTCCAAACAAGAAGCCGTGGCTCTGGAATTTGGTTGTACTATTGGAGCAGCATACTGCTTCAAGTATTAATAAATGAATCCAGTCATGCTTGTTGCCGCAAATTTGCAACAAACCCCTTCCTGGCTTTGTTTATTTTATTTCTATTTTAATCAAAGACCCTTCTTATATTTATCTATTAGCTTTTATTCACTCTTATTTATGTATTTATTTTAAATTATTAATTATGTATTTCTATTTATAGATTGTTAAAAGTCTATTCTAGTTTTATATTTTTTTTCTTGAATTTTTTTCCTGTATTTACGTTCATAAAATTCAATAATAATCAATAAACCAATCAACCAACCAACCAATCAATCAATCAATCAGTCAATCAGTTCAGATGTTAAGGGGGTTAAAGCAAGATAGACTCCGCATGTACAGGAGCGGTGAGAGAAAAATATTTTAAGCTGGTACCAGGTACCTGGTAGAAGTTGACTGACCATCAAGTAATTGACTAGCCATTTTACTTATTTTTGAAAGTGAACAAGTATTGACTTATGTTTAAGCAGATGTGTAATTTACCAACTTGAATGGAAAAAAGGAAGCAAGTGTGTATGGTTGCTCTAAATGGATCTGATATGGTGTCATGGCTGAGAAAGGATGACTCCAAAGGTGCAATGATTAGAAAATTTAGAGGAAAATAGCAGAAAAGAATAAGCAAGCAAATCCTCCAACCATACAACCAAAATTGTTTTTTTGTGTGTTTTTTTTTTTTTTTTTTTTTTTTTTGTTTTTTAAATCAGAGCTGTATTCTCCTATATACTGTCCCTACAGGCAGTATTGAGCAACAACTCGTATAACATTGTCAAGGATTTACTTCATGAAGCTACACTATGAAGTACCGTAAAAAAAAAACTGTTTTCATGATGCAGGGTCAAGACCAAAATATAATAACTACTTTTTCACCTCTCATTTTCACTTCTTATATTCAGTAAAAAGACAACACACACCAAAGATGTTAATGAGTCCTTTTTTAAGTACAAGTATCAAGTCTTATGACTCAAATCCAACTCAAGTTGCAAGTTACTTTTACTTGTAATCAGCAATCTGCCATGTGACACTTTCCATCTGGTCTGGTTAGACGTTTGCATTATAATATCCAAGGAATTTAAAATCTGTTCTGTTTATTTCCCAGCCTTTAATGACAGCACTTAATTGAAAAATACTCTGTCCCTCTTCTCTGGACCATTTCTTCGCTATATTGAATTCAGAAAGCCTGTAGTTTAACATGTAAATTTATTCAGATAAGTTAATATGCCCTCAACATAACTCATCCTAGAGTTTTTAATGTGGATAAAAATCCATCTGGACCCACAGAGGTACACATTGTGGCGTTAAGCTCGTTGCTAACATAAATGCTATACTGAGCTTTCATATTACAGTGACTAACCTCTCCAGGTTTTTTTTGAGGTGAAGCAGTGAAATCAGAGTTCTGGAATTTTATACCACAGATGTTTCAATTAGCTGCTCTTATATTTGTCCCTTTTACTAAGATTGTAATACCCAAAAGTCACAACGATGCTACAGCAACAGCTGTGTTCACAGGGGCTGCCTTGTTTTGATTGACTGCGATGTGGACGCGACTGTGTTTGTGTATGTTAGGCCAGTGTTGCGTCTGGGGAAATGATAGTACAAAACACAGACAGCAGACAGGAGATAGGACAGAGAGAAGATTATGAACCAAAAACACTAAAAACAAAAAATTGTTCAGGAGTCTCAACTTGTTAATTCAAGTCAAGTCTCAAGTCTTTAGAATACGAGCTCAAGTCAAGTTTGCCACTTAAATGTGACTCAAGTCCAAGTCCCAAACTTGAGTCCTCATCTCACAAACACAAATCAGAAATCAAAACTAGTTGGTCAGAGTCAAAACAGTCATCGTTAAGTCTGAAATGCATTTTATCTAGAACACAACTGTCACCTACACTGGTGATTCCCAATCCATTTTCCTTGGAGATCGCATTCATGCAGCTCTCATAAACCCTCCCACCCACGCTGTGCCGAAGCCATGCTCGGCTTTATGCTTTCATTAACTAGCTTCCTGCCACAAATGGTGCATTCTGGCTGAGTCCTTTCTTTTCCTTTCATAAAATCAAAGTTAAGGTAACTACCAAGATATAGACTTATGTTTTGTTTTTTTTTTCTTGGAAGAAATAGGCACAAATCATCTGCTCTGTGGCATGTCTCAGATATGTGTCATTATTAAAATGGTGCAGAAAAATGAAGGTTACCAGGAAGTATATGAACTACTCCATAGCTATGCTTGTTCACTGGCCTCAATAAACCACAATACAAGCATTAAACTGAGTGGCTGCACAAGGCGTGGCCTACTAAGAACCTTTTTTTTTATAAATGTTTTTGACTAAATATATATGTTTTTCAAATAATGTTACATAGCAAACTTTGATTATCCCTATTTATTTATTTTTAGACCTTGTTTAAAAAGTTTGTTTCCTGGCTCCCAAAATACCTGTTTCAAGAGAAGAAAGTATCCAAAAATTTAAGCCGATGCACCTCAACTCTATTTGAACATGGCACTAATTTCAATACAAGCTCTGTACAGTGAAAACCTTGTGGACTCGTGTGTTTTTGGGACCCTCTTGGAGGATCAGTGACCCCAGGTTGGGAACCAATGTCCTACATGACGTCCATTTTGTTGGTTACATGTAAATAACATGTCATGATAGAAATGACACTTCCTGATTGGGTTTTGCCAAAAACCTAATTTGGTCAGGTGTTTAAAATTAAATTTATTCTGTTATGATTAGAAATGTATCAATGTATCAAGTGTAGGACTAAAAATAAAATAAAAATAAATACATAAAAGTAGCAGTCGCTGCCATTTTACACTTTCAATTCAAATGTGTTTGCTCTCACATCCACTAGATGTTACATATTCTTTCAAAGTGAATATAACTTTTGTTTTGTCTGTATTTATAAAGGCCAGATGGGGAGGACTGTCTAAAAGAGAAGCCAGTCTTCTTTTTTTTCCTTTCTGTGTTTAATTTACAATCTGTGGCATAGTCAATGCAAGTGACCCAAGAATTTGGATCTATTTATTTTTCTTTGTGTATCACTCTGCTGTTACAAAATTCTAGTTTGCATTTTCATCTCACTATTAACAGAAGCACAAAAATGAAGAAAATAGCATATTATAGCAAAATACTGATAGTTAGCCAGCTAGTTTCAAAGCAGCTTCTTTGGTTCTGATAAATAATCACCCATGCTAAACCATGTTACAATATGGCATTATATTAACCTGGCACTACAAGCCCAACATAAAGGGGGAAAAGAAGATTAAACATCCAAATTGGCATTGAAACTTTCAATTCCCCACTGACAATGGGTACACAGCTGCCGCTAACATAATTAGCTTTTGTGTTTGTCATAGGTAAGCACAGGTGGGTTGATAATTAAGACATTCTATCACTGTCCAGAAGTCCATCTGCTAAGTGAGATGGGCATCCCAGTCTGACTGGCAGTGGCTGGATTATGCAGTAAATACATGTCATGATTATTCAAGTTAAAATCCCTAACGCAAAAATGAACAAATCTGTTGTCATAGCAACTTGGATTATGTTTGTCTTTTGTCTACTACAAAAAAGTAACCAAATCTTAATCTTTTAATTTTAAATGTATTAAATTTGAACAATAACATAAAAGATAAGATAAAATTACAGAGCTATGCTGGCACATTTTTGTTTTGCTATAAACTGCGTCTTACTTAAATCCATTGGATTTCTTTTGTGTGCAGCAAATACAAATTGGCTTCACTGACAAGATTAATTTCCAAGGCTTTATTTGGTTGAGGCATAACTAGGGGCAGATACAAAAAACTGCATAGCATGGCAGAGATGTGCATATACATTTATTTCATAAGATAAACTAAGTTGTATTTACATATGGTTCTTCTTTATTAATCTTGGTCTTTGTGAAGGTATGAAAATGTTTGCAAACCTGATGTTTATTCCTATTTTTTTTTTTTTTTTCATTTGGATATTAACACACGGCTTGAAAGAAAGCTTAATGTTTCATCAAATATAACACTTATTGGTGAAGAAGCAATTAAAATCTGTATCTTTTGGTTGTATCAGTAATCACAAACAGAAGAAACTGAGTGGAAAGGATGACGTGTCAGCTCTAGGTTAGGTATAAATGAGCCTTCAGAGCTAAATAAATAAATACATGGTCAGATTATAAACACAAGAAAACAGCCCACACAGAGACAACGTCAGAGCTATGGGACATTTGACTGTAAAGGGATGAATACACACCTTGTACAATCCATCTATAGTCTTTCATGGGGATTATCAGAAGGGGCATACAGATTATTCATGCTTGTAGGCCATTTTCTTAGTCAGCGCTTGGAAGATGTGGAGTATGAGACATTGTTGAGATAGAAAAAAAAAAAAAAAAAACTGCACAATCTCTAAATGCTCATTTCTTTTTAGACAAGAAAGGTGCTCCACAGCCATATTTACACACATAACTGCAGTTGTTTGTAGCACCACAATAAAAGAATAGCATTTTAAAGTGAAGAGTAATTTCAACCTCATGTCAGGATGATATTATGATTGAACTTGTTTATACATGATTTGAAGAATCCAGATGCACACATTCTTCTCCACACATCACTCTGTGGAGAATTTGTGTATGTGGTTTTTGTGTGTATGCATCATTTATGCATCTGCCACAAGATCTATGTGATCTTCAAGTGAGAAGAGGATAGAAAATCATGTGCATTTTTAGTGTGAATGGTACTTAAAGCGTTAGCTTTTGTGGACGTGCTGATCAGCAATGCCACCAACAAGGTCGAGACTAATGCAGGCTATTATTCACTCTTCAAAGGGTGCTTAAAAGTCTACTTAGAAATGCACATTAGCACACACTCAGGCTCTTATTAGTTGCAAATTTCTATCTTAAACCATGTAAAAAGAGTTTCTTTTTTCATTATTGTGAGTTGTTTTATTGCTAGTTTTGCTCCAATAAGAGCATGACTTTTGTTTCTCATTTTTTAAAATTCTTAATAATTGATGAGATGTCCATAAAAAATGAACTTTTATAAAGATGTTAAAGATAGTGCATTTTTTATTTATTTACTTTTTTAATTATTAAGTTCAGTGTGAGATATTGCACTATGTGGGATATGTGGGAAAGAAAGCATTAGTTTTCATTAATCTAAACATGTCGTGATTTGAGAGCATCAAGCTCATCTTTCACTGATGTAAAATTTGTTCTCAAGGCACCGAAACCCCCAACACTTCTCCCACCACCTGTGAGTGTGATTGAGAGCCTTTTGATTGACTGGAAATACATGATCATACCTCTGGCTGCTCTCTACGCCCTGCTCTCATACCGATCAGATGGAGGGGGAGAGGACTCGAGATATATTCACTGTGTCATTCTCCGCTCCAACAGGTTTTGTCCACTTGCAGGGTTTATGGAAAAAAAAGCAATATTAAAAAAATCTAAACTGAAACACCTACAATGGTTTGTTAGGAAACTTCTAAAGAAAAGAAAAAAATGCACATTTTTAAAATATTTATTTTAAAATATTAGGCGAAATTGCCACATTAAATAGTTAGTGGTTTAAACAATGCTTTTCCAGGATATTATAAAATGGCATGGAGTTCCAAAAGGATGCATCCTTCATTTCTGCACTCTTTGAACCTCAAATATATACTATCTTCATTAAGCTCTTGGTGCTGGTTTGCTTTATCTGATATTCAAGCAAAAGAAAAGAAAAGAAAAAAAAATCTAGGAATGTTATTAGTATCAATACAGCCAACTGTAACTGTAACTTTTATACCATATTTTAAGACTAGTTCCAAAGAACATGCTAGTTGCCTGATTTTGTCTTTTTAAAAGTGCCTAAAAACAAATTCTTATGTCTGATTCGCTCCACACACAGTGCATTTCAAATTGTGTTATGGCTTTTCAGCTACTTTATTGTTTAGGGAAAAATAGCAAAACAATTCTGGTCTCAAAGAGAAACATCAAATAATTCAAAACATGATCTAATAATCCGAGTCCACAGATATTGCTGTTTTCCTGTATTGGGCACAAAATTAGATTCATATCAGATTAGTATTAGCTTATGTAAACACACAGTGGCATTCTGATGTAGAAATCTCACTATAAATAACAGGATTTCCTTAACTTTGAATAATTATAGTTAAAAACCGAGGGGGCTTTACCCATTTTATACTATACCCCCCCCCCACACACACACACACACACACCCTAGTCCAGTCAAAAACTGTGAAAGCTTTAGGGCCCTTCAATTTTGTAGTCTAAAGCAAATATTTCCTGTCATGTCCTTCCTTGGGGCACTGTGGAACACGGCATCTAATGTTTTCATGTGCAGTGTCACACAGGAACAATTGTTATGTTTTATATTAGCATTGTGTTTGTGAGTCATAGCCATTCAGTAATGTGTGTGACAGGTGACCTCTTGCACAGAGAGAGGTGGGCAAGCAACAGCAGAAAGATATGAGAACAGTTGTTCCTTGATGATGAAGAGCTGCCTCTCTCCTGAGGCATCATCATCTCCAGAGACACATCATCTTCCTGTTAGCTGAAATTCAGCCCTCTAACTGATGACATAGATGCCAGGTTTTGTCTAGTTATCTAGGAGGCCAGACAGCTGAGTGCTTTCTCTTTTTTTTTTTTTTAATCAAATCATCCAGCATGCACAATTTCAGCTATGGGGTCTGAATGTTTGATTTAAACAGGCAGTATTGTCAGAGAACACAATGCTGTTTACAATGTTTTTCACAAGCAAACTTTGCATTTTCCCTATATTAAGTCCTGCAGGGATTTTCGCTGCCATCTTCAGACTCCCATGGGGTTACGATGAAATCCCAGGGGTTCTGCTGAGCTTACGTTCTGTTAATGTTTAAAATTCCACTGCTGAATTGCTGTTGTATAAGCCTTAGTGAAAGGTATTTACAGTTCTGTAGTTTACTACTGTTATTATAAAGGACTATTTAACCATTGTTTTCTAAAATTCTTCAGAGTTGGATGTTTATAGCAAAGCAATTTGGGAAAGGTGAACAATGAAGTAAAAATCCCTTTGAGCCTAAACCATCCCGCCTCCCCAACATATACCAAGGCAAGGCCAAAGGGGTTGTCCATGGGGTACAGGCTCAAGTGCAAGTGAATGCAGCATGTAATGGACTTATTGTTCTATAAGTTGTTCCATATTAAAGCTACCATTTTTGTTTATCAAAATGCAGCACTTACACAGCATTACCTTGCCAAATACCTACGTGAGTGATCATTTTCTTCTGTCCAAACTGTTAACATGTAATTAAGTGAACTACACACCCTACTTTCTGTGTAACTCCACCCACAAGTGTATTACAGTAAAATGACCTTCCCTTCGGTAAGCATCAGTGTCACTAAATGCAGCATGTACTGTACTTCTATATGTTGTTCTGTATCATTTCTACCATGTTCTAGATCATAATGCATAATTCATATAGCATCATCTCTATTCTATTCTACATTCTATTTTACAGTCATTTGGCAGACGCTTTTCTCCAAAGCAACTTACATCTGAGAGTAAGAACAACACAAGCAAGAATTCAAACAGGATGGGACATCATACTTAAGTGGAAGGCAGACTGCTGTGACTACAAGTGGACACAGGTGCTGTCATGTAGTGCTAGAGGCAGTGCTTTTTTTTGTTTTTCCTCTCTAAAATAGTCTTTTGTTTAATTACGAGATCACGATTTCATCACACAATATCATCTTGGGTGTAAGTGCATGCAGCTTATTTAGTACTGAGTTGAGTCAAAGAGCTGGACAAATCTTTCTAACTCATTCCGATGAGTAGAAGAGTTAAGCTAAGTGCGGAAAGGCTCCTTTAACAGGGGAGTCTTTAGCTTGCTCTTAAAAGTGGATAAGGACTCTGAGGATCAGACAGTTTGGTAGATCGTTCCACCACCAGGGAACAACAGAGGAAAAAAATCTAGCTACTGATTTTGCAACACGTTTTGGTGGGAGCACTAGGCATCTTTTGCTGGCAGAGCATAACTGTTGAGAGGGAGTGGAGCTCTGGATTAAGGAGTGAAGGTGAACAGAAGTTGTTTTGGCTATTGTTTTGTACGACAGAAGCAGAGCTTTGAGTTTAATGCGCGCTGCAACTGGAAGCCAGTGAAGAACGATTAGCAGTGGAGTGACATGAGCGCTCTTGGGCTGGTTGAAGACCAGACGTGCTACGGCATTCTGGATCATCTGCAGAGGTTTTACCAGTAAGGAGTTGCAATAGCCAGTGTGAAATGACCAGAGCCTGGACCAAGAGCTGTGTCATGTGCTTGGGGAGGTAGGGTCTGATCCACCTGATGTTGTAAAGAGCAAATCGGCAAGACCGGGAAACCAAGTCAACATGGTGGGGGGGGGGGGGGGGGGGGGGGGGGGGGGGGCTACAGCTTGTGTTCAAGGACCCCAAAAGTCTTGCAATCTTTTGTTGGCTTAATGTGTAAAAATGCCACCCCACCCAGACCTAGGCCTAGCCCCCCCTCCCAGCTCCCATGATCTGGCCACCTGTCCAGTGTGTACCCCATCTGTCAATCTATACTGGAGTTGACATAGAGGCAAACAATATAACAGGTATAAAAGATCCAATGCCAGGAGACAATTATTCAGACAGAGCGAGAAGATGCAAACCATCAACTTCAGTGCTTTGAAGTGACAAACTTAACAGCTACACAAATATTTTAACTTTTTTTAAAATTTTTCAGAATAAAAGCTTTCACTTTTCGAAAGGCCCAGAATAATTAAAGGCCAAAAATGTTACAGTTCTCCTTTTAGAAATACCTGAATGTGTAAAGTATTAAGTATAATGACTGTGAATAGACAAAATGTTTTTTTCCCTCTAAGCATCACATTTCTCACTTGATTTGCTTTCAAATTACAAATATTTAAAGAGAATATAGATATTAAGCTTCTATCCCTTTGTAATAAATAGTAATAAAGTCAGTGGCAGTGTAATGTAGCTTCTTCAGCAAATGCCATTGTACTCTTGAATATTTATTTATTTTTTATCTTGTCAACAGATGTTTCAGTTAGATTAATGCCAGCATGATTCCATTTGCTTTAGTATGAGACTTGAATGGCAGACCTCACATCCAGAAAGTGCTGCAGCATGATGCATAAAGCTCAACATCAAGCCCAGAGGGATGTTTGTGGTTACACTTGTTTCTTTACATTTTTCATCACCCATCTCTCCATTTCATTACAGCTAAGACGGCAGGTCTGCTGGAGGGATAACACAGCCATTCAACTGCTAAATAAGTTTTGAATTCCATCACACTCAAAGTATCTGTGAGATCAGGGAATACTCATCTTTACTGGTATCATATTTTCCAATTCACTGCTGCTGTCCCACAGTGCTGCTGCTAAGATGAGCAGAGAGAAAAAAAGTAAGCTATCTAAAATAGTCACATCTTGGTTGATTATTCTCAATATTAAATATGAAAACTTTCCATTTGGAGTCCTGACAGTGAATGTAAGAAACCAACACTGAATATTTAAACAAACTAATGGTTGTTGAAGTTGCATGAAATGCCTAAAAAAAAATCCCAATTTACAAGCTTATTGGAGATTTCATGAGCTCTGTGTAGCCTTTTTTGTTTTTCAAAAATACTTAGCTGCCCAGGTATGGTGCATTAAGACACCTACCCAGTTATTGTACCATACTAAAAAGAAGTTCTGGTGAATATTTAAAGTTAGGCTTCTTTTACATCTGTGCCTCAAGTGATACTCTGATCCCAAGTTGCAAGTCCTCTGCACTTTGAGTGCTCCATTAGAACTTTTGTGTGTGTAATGGGCCATTGCATCTGTGTAGTTCTGGCAGTTCAGGCAATTCATGAGTTGATGAATAAAAGATTTATTAAGAATTGTAATTTGGGATCCTACTGCATACATGCTTTTTAAGTCAGTTGAAATATTGGAGTGAATGAACAATATTTTCTCTTTTACCCAGAGCTACGAGTTGATGCTGATGTGAAAACAAAAGTAAGTATTGTGTAGTGATAAGGGCAGCACACTATTGTTTTTGTTTTGATCTCTACAAACCACAAATAATATCATTCTTATAGAGAAGAACACATTGGAGATGTTTGGCCATAATGCACAGCATCATTTTTTAGTAGAAACTAAACACAGCATATCAGCATAAACAGTTCATGATGGCAGTGTGACGATCTGGGCTTATTTTGCACTCACAGAATCTGGGTCCTTGCAGTCAGGTCAGTTATGAACTCCTATATTTACCAAAGTATTCTAAAGTCAAATGTGAGACTATTTGTTTGATTGCTAAAACTCAGCTGAGGCTATTTCATGCAACAGGACTTAAACTTGATTCTAAAATCATAATGGGACCATTAGAAAGCTGTGTGTAAATGAAGGGCCCTAAACATCAAAATCAATCAACAGGAGAGACTGATGACAGATAGAAAAAAACATTACTTTAATTTATTGTTGCTTAGATTTCATTGTTCTATAAAACAATTCATTCATGTGATAGACTTAATATTGTGAACAAATAGCTTCTAAATTTTGGTTTAGATTTTAGAAAACAGTAAAAGTATTTTATGACCTCTGCTGCCACATGATATATTACATATGTATTCACCTCATTTTAAGACCTGTAATGACCAGATTTCCAAAGATGTAAAACCCTAGCATTGAAATATGGGGATAGGATGTAACCTCTTTTCAATATGACTGATAAAGAGCCTCCTTTTTGCTGTTGTGTACATGTGAAAAGAAGAGGAAAGCCTCCAACATGTTCTGCTCTCAGATGAATCACCTGCGCATTGTTTCATAATTAATTAGCCTATAAAGTGAGAGAACAAAAGAAAAGGAAGAGGCAGCATCTTGAAAACCCACTAAGATAATTAACATCCCTTCCTCAACCTGTAACATGGCAGCTTTCTCCAAATAATTGCCTCTTGCACCCATGGGGGCTTTGTGGTCCTGTGTTCGGCTGTTTACAGAAAGAAAGGTAAGACTGAGTTATATTTAGATGAGGACTTGATTTCAAAGATTCAGTTGGAGGCCTATTTAACCACCTTGTGAAAACTGTCTGAAACAACACCATGCAGTACAAATGTATTTTTTTTTATTTTTTCAAATGTTTACCAAAGCATCTTTAAAAGCTTGAGAGCTGGACATTGTTGTTACATGGTCACTGTTCCAAAACACTATACTGTACTGCAAGAAATACTATCATTGAAGCGTTACAGCAACATTCATGTCTAATACGTATGCATGCAAGTATGTTTCCTCTGAAGCTTGTATTTGTCAGCATCCTTGGGAGAGTTGTCAGAATGAGATGGTTTAATGCAAAATAGATGCATCCCCTATGGTTTGTTTAAAATAGCACCATCCATTACTACATAAGGATTCAGCTGTGGAGCCTAGCCAAGCAAAGATCAAGGGAGGTAGCAAGTTATCTTCTTGCACCACTTCCTCCATTTGGATACTCATGGGGCACCACCAACTGAAACATGGCATAGCAAATTTGATCTAAAAATGAGTTCCAAAGGCAAATTTGATGTGGATTTTTAAAATATTGATGGGTCATTGAAAAAGCTGCTTCATATATTTAAGTTTAATGTCACAAAACATGATTTCTCTATGCATGAGGAGACACAAAGTAATAAATAATGTATACAGTGTTTTGATAGGGAGCTCCATGAACAGTGAGATATTTAGAAAAAAGAAAACAAGTAAACGATTCTCCTTTTACATCCGAGGAACCCTTAGATAATCAGCCAAGTAAGAAATAACTTTGTTGTGTGAAACAGGAAGAGTATTGAACAGTGTCTTATGGGAATATTTGGATAATTTGGGAATAGTGCCTAATCATTTTCTTGCAGAGAACTGCATGAGAAGATCACTAACACCCCTGTGCCTGCACACTGAATGAGAAGCTTTCACCAGCAATCAGTTTGTTAGAGCACAAATTTTTTTTAATTGTTGAGAAACTTACTTTCATTCATAAAAAAAAAAGAAAATCCACCAAAATAAATTTAAATTTAATTTGTGTTAAAATTGCAAAACTTTGTGCTTTGAAGAAGTGATGTTTGTATTTGTGCCACATACAGTGCTAAGGCATTGCTCAGAAAGCAGGACCTTAATATTTGTAGTACCAATTTGACAATGTTCCCACCCCTCCTTCACCATAATCTCAACAGGAACACTAACTTTAATGTCAGAGTAAATTTAAATCTAAATCATAAAATTTGCATTTATATTCACTGATGTTGGCATCTGATTAGATATGCCTTGCATAATATTGGAGTCAGACCTTTAATGTTCTTTTTTTTTTTACATAAGCCCTAACATTCATGTTTCTTGCCCAAATCCCCCGCTACCTCTTACCATACAGAAGCATAAATGAACAGTCAAGGTCAACAGCTGATAACACTTTTAACCCAAGACTGACCTCATGGCGGTTTGTTTTACTTGAGGGACCTCGCTATGGTGGAGGCAATTTATCATGTTCTCAATGTAACTAGCAATTACCCTGCATCCTTATGGGCATCATGTATCACCAACGCTCGGCAACTATCCATGGACTTTTAAAATCCCAGCTGATCCACACAGGCCAAAGATAGCCACCACATCAGAGTTTGACCTCAAACCTGGAGGTTTTTCTTTTTTTATACACGTTTGTTATGTTACCACAAAAAGATAAAGAAAAGTTTTTAAACACACACACATTGTACTTAACATACTATATCAGCAGCATGCTATTGCCTACGTACATTTGCTTGACATGCGTGAAGATGTCTAGTACTATTCAGGGACAATACAATTGTCACAGAAATCTGGAAATGGTTTACAAAAAACTATAATATAATAGTAAGAAACGACTGGAATTAAGCATTTTAACATGTCATAGCATCGGATAAAAAGCATATGTCTAACTTTGTTTTTTCTTTTTTGTAATGAACTTGCCTGGCCCCCATTTTTGTGTGAAACAATGAGAAACTAAATGTATCTCACAGACACATGCCACAATGAGGGTAATAACTGCAGTTGTGGGCCAGTATACACAATGTGAAACTCATATCAAAGTAGACAGCAGTGGAAACAAAATAGACATAATAAAAAGAACAGGGAGGTAAAATGCACATTAAACTTAAAAGGTCAATGACAGAAAATTTTAATATATAATTAAAAAGTATTTTTCTATTGGTATGTAATTACTTTGGTCCACATTCATGACAGCTACCCTATATTCTGTATCATTTTTTACTACAGTGTTTCTTAATTGACAAACCACTGTGTTTATGTGGAAGAATTTTGTTCATTGACGGTCACTGTCATAATTCACAGATGTGATTGGTATTTGAAATAATTTCTAGGCCCATCATTATCACTAGACATCAGTACTTCTTACACATAGTACCTCTAAAGCCCACTTGCATATAACTTGCTCAGGATAGGGAAGTTTTACATGAAAACTGGCTTCTGGATGTTCGTGGAACTGATCATTTTCCCATACTTCCCATACTATATTAGGGACTGTTCTATTCCATGTTTTCAAGTGCAATGCAAATGACTGCTTTTAGTTTATCATAGGTGGGAAGTTGGGTCTTGCAGTGAGGGCAAACTGGAAATGTCAGGTAGAGGTTCCACGCTTGCAGCTTCAGACCCACCTCAGAAATAATTTCTCAAGGCTGGGGACATGGACTCTATGATGTGAATGAGTGTCATTCATATTTACTGTGAATTCTAAGTGAAAAACATGACATGAGTGTAGCTCTTTCTTGCAGAATTAAACACCTTTCTCATTGAAAATTAATGTGTCATGCAAAGTTGTCCCTGCACCCTTCGAGCAGAAGACACAGTCTGTGTGAGTCAGAAGCACAAATGCTGCATGCTACTGCTGCAACATGCTACATGGGATTATAACATGAAATACACGGTCCAATACATGGATGGATCATTTATGGAAACTAGTTTTTGATAACCCAGAGAGTTATCCTATATGATTTTCCCCAAGTACTTGAAAAATAAAAATTGTTGTATGAATGTGGTATTACAGTTTCAAAGAACAAGATTATTCTGTTTTTTCCCTCCTGCTCTGTTTACAATAATTTTGAGGAGACAAAAAACAAAGCTTATAAGCGAGTGGGAAATCCTGACAACTTTCTTCTCTTTTACACTTCTCATCTTTCTCTTTCCAACATCCTCATACATCACCTTCACATATGAGTTTAAAGTGGGTCAGCCTGTGCTTCCCTTGCTCAGTGGGAAAGAGTATACACATTCATCATTGTGTTCTAAGCTCTTTGTTTCTAGACACAATTATCCCTAAACAATGGCACTTGAACAAAGATTGCTTTGTCTTTGGAGCATTTACAGTTTCCAGGATATATAAATGGCTGATTTCAAAGTAAAACACTTTTGACTTTTGGACACTGATGTAAACCTAAAACCAAAATCTCAAATTCCTTGGGCTTATTTAGTCACTTAATATATAGTTAATACAGTGAGCAGACTGATGTAATTTAATGCAACACTTGCAACTTATTTGTAAAAGACTATGATGTAGAATCACAACAGTGAACATTTCCAGAATATTATGATTATTAATCATATGTGCACCCAAACCAGAAGGAACTCAACATTTGATTTTTGTTTCTTCTGCCTAGGGTGACCAGAGTTGAGTTAGTGAAAAAGAGAACACCTCCGTAAGAGGAGGGGGAAGTAGGAAATGTGGAGCTGTCACCAAAATAAAAAAAAAAAAAAAAAAACTGGGACCTTATCACATTATAATGTGATACGTTTTGTGGTGAAAACGTGGACTATAAACCACCTTTGTCGTTGTATGGGGAAACTGTGTGTGCTACGTCCAGAGAAATGCCTAATTTACCAAATGGTAAATGGTTTTACTTCATCGGAGAGATTTGATGAAGCTTGGAGGACACTTGTTGACGTTGCACCCTTAAAGCAGACAGGACCACTTCTTTGTGTCTGCAACTTATTTCTTCCAGTCCCAGCGGTGCATATAGCCTTTATAATTTTCCTTTTTATTTTCAGGAGACAACATATTATTAACTAAAAGCAGCGCACACACTCTATTGCAACTCAGAGACATGCACGCACCGTCTCACTGCGCGCAGGCAGGTGACGCACCGTGTTGCTCATAACTGTCTTGTGTTCAATAATAAACCAGGTCTGCACCAGCCTCTTACCGACCCATTATTTGAGTCAGGTGTGCTGCAGTATGGACATATTGAAAACCTGCAGGACACTGGCTCAAGAGGTCCCAAGCTGGGGATGCCTGCTCTGTGGCAATTCAGACACACACGCACGCACCGTCTTCACTGTGCGCAGGCAGGTGACCTACCGTGTTTCTCATAACTGTCCCACATTTCTGTACAACAATAAACCAGAGTAGAACAATTAATCATTGTCAAAAAGAACTGAAATATTTCTGAGTATATGAAATGATGATGAGTATATTTTCCATAGAATGTATTTTGCTCCAATATAGGTCGCAACTACATCTGCATACAATACAGGCTATGTTCTTATAATAAACGTATCACGTTATAACGTGATACGTTTCACGTTTTAAAAATAAACTCATCATGTTATAACGTGATATGGTTCCAGTTTTTTTTTTTTTTATTTGGGTGACAGCTCCACGCTTCCGTAAGGAAGAAACTTTAGATTTTTTTTTTTTTAATCTATGCTGGACACATAAAATCAAATATCTGGGAGTAATCAGATTACTGTAATATTCTGATATGACACATCTACATGCAGTCTGAAAAATATGATATTGGAAACATCATTGTCTACATTTACCAGTCAGATTTATTTTGCCATATGTATGTGCATAGTGATGTTGTTTCCAGCTATTTTAAAAACATTCAGTGTTCGGTAAAAATGGTGGAGCGTTAGCAGCTAATGTGAGAGGTAATAAGCTGCTAAAGAGTTAATAGGTGAATAAATGGTGAATAAAAAAAAATAAAATATTTGGCATTATCTCTGTGAGAGAAGCTGATTTCGGGCATATAGATGTGTCACCACAGCTGTGAACATAATCCACCAAAAACCATTTATTCTCCTTATTTATCAAGTTTCTGATAGTTTTCCAACCTTACACTTAAGGTGGATTTATACTTGCGCAGCTTCTGCATGTGGTCAGTTACAGTGTAGCTGATGCTGGTGAGTTTGCTCTCACACTCCAGCATAGGGGTACTTATATCACTTTCACTGCAATTTTTGTTTTGTAACTTATTAAAATACACAATATAATTTCATTATTAAAAAGAAGATTCAATTTAATATGGTACAAACATAGGGTTGTTTTATCCCTTATAAACATTAAATTGTAAACATTTTTTTAAAATTACATTTGTTTTTAAACCTCATTCTCTACTTACAAAATATATTTAATTAGGGAAACATATTTTTGGCCTCTTAATAATAATAAGAAGAAGAAAAAGAAAAACATGGCATTTACAAACAGTCCTTTTCTCAGTTTCAGATAATAATAGTGTATGTCAGTAATTTTATAATGTTTTACAAAACCCTTATGAAACTTAACTGTTAGGCAGGAAATAACATCATCATAGTGCAATGCCCACACTACTGCCTGCCAGACTGATGTGCTGAAGCTGACACTCTTCCAGTTGGCTAACTGAGCAGTGAGAGCAGATATCATTGATATTTATACAATATTATAACAGTTAAACAAAATTATCTCCTCTTCACCTGTTGTCTTGCTTCCCTCCATGTTTGTTGTTTACTAACTGCGGCTGCATTACCCAACTAACCTGTGCTTTACTAACAAAACACCAAAAGAAAGTGATGACACGTTCAAAGCACTGTGAAAACATGGGTGCAGAGAAGATAGGCTATTTAATAATTAATGTAACTATGGGCTTCAGTGATGCAGACATTGTGCATTTAGCCAGCAGTTGTGTTTGATGCACACTTATCGGTGCAGACCCATTGCAGACATTTGTCTCGGACCACCAATTCCAATTGGTGAATCTCTCCATTCCTACTACTTACTACTGTCATACTGTAAATACATTACTAAATAAACTGTAAAATTTTGTATGGTTGTTTAGCTGGTAAATCTGAACCAGTCAACAGAAAATAGATAAGAAATTGTAGAATATTCTTTGCTCAAAAAGGAATCAGATAAGCCACATCTCAGGAACTTCACTTTTTAATTTTTATACTTATACTTATACTCTCAGATGGATTCCCTTTACAGAGACAAAGAAAATTCTCCCAGATGGGGGAAGTGGACCCTGCAATGCACCCTGAAATTTATGACTTGTGTTGGGGTGCCAAAGAGGTCAACTCTTCTCTAGGGAAGTAACTGGATAAACCTTCTGCAAGCACAAATATTTTGTTTACTAATAAACTATTATGTGAACTGAACTATTGTGTATTTGTTCCAGATGTAGGTCAATCACTGAAGACCTAGACCACAGACAGGCTAACATAGACTTGTTTTAGTGACATCTTCCATGTTCCTTATAAGGACAAAGGTCTTAATTTGTCATTAAAATGACATTGTATAACATATATAAATGGTTTATCATTGGTGACATTTTCTTGTAAGCAAAGAATTTTAGATTTGTTATTACATATGATGAGTAAGCCAAAAAGGAAAGTGCCATGACAGTCTGCCATCTTGAAACTACAGCCGCCAGCAAGGGACAAATAGCACCAATGCGGAATCCCTGTGAGCCAGCACACAGTGATTGAGATGCGGGAAGAGAAGATAGACTAGATGGGCATACTACCCTGGCAAGTTGGAAAATCTGTTAAATTGTTACTTACAAAAATGCAGGACCATGCAGCAGCAGCACAGGAGTCATTTTCACCTTCACCAAGAAAGCAAAAAAGGGCACTTAAAAGGCAGCGTGACCAAATGATGCAAAAATGGAGAATCATTATTGTAATAGCCTTCGCCAGGTGGAAGGAGCTCAAGAAGGAGACAGATTTTAAAAGGGATGCTGAAGTTGCCAACTTTCTCCTTGACAAGTAGGTCAGTGGTACTGCCTAATTGAGCCTAAAGCTAACTTTTTAAATTTGGTTTTATTAGACAGTAATGCTCGTTACTGCTAAAACACGGCAGGATCTGCTGTTAGGCTGCCTACAGTAACGAGCATACTTAAGTTGCTTTTCCGTGACTTGAGACTCGACTTGGACTCACGATTTAAGACTTTTGAATATTCTTTTATTTTAAATATTTTCCTCCTGTCTGAACACCTGTCTGTTGTCTCTGACTCTGACATAACACCGGAGTAATGCACACACGTGTGCAAACAACAACAAAAACAATGACAGCCACGCTAGCACACCTGTTGCCTCTCTGCATTCGGTGATAACTTCTGGATATAAAAACTTTTACCAAGTAAGATATAAAAGAGCAGCAAACTGCAACATATGTGGGATAAAAATACAGATCCACTACTTCCAACAACAAGAGGCTGGTTCCTGAAATATGAAAGCAAATATTAGCATCTATGTATTGGCAACGAGATTAGCATCACAACAGCGTAAACATTAGTTTGTTCCTATCTTTGTACTAAAATAATGTTATATAATAATTAATATAAAAAAGCACAATAATAACTCAAATAAACAATCAGACCCATAGTAAACATTGCTGTCTTAATGGGTCTTTCATTATAAAAATGGGTTGTATGTGCTGCTGCTTTTGGCTATCATCTCTCATTTAGGAAAAATAAACGCTTTAAACTTCACTATCAGTTTTGAGTTCTCTTACAACTCTGTGGGTTCAGATGGATGTTGGGATGCACTGAAAAACTCTTTTATTTCAGTAGTTACATTTATTAATCTGAATAGATTTCCATGTTTATCTGCAGGTTTTCTGAATTTAGAAAAAACAAAGAAGTTTGCCAATGGAGAGGGACAGAGTAAGCATTGTCTCTTTTCTGACCCACAGAAACGGAGTACAAGTGTACACCCAGGGACATCCCAGGCATATTACTGATTCAATAATACAGGACCTTATCATTTCATGCAACATGCTCTGAATTTTATGAGAGTGGTAAAGGAGAGATCCTGCCCACCACAGCGAAGCACTGTAACCAGGCGTCTGTATGATCTTGCGGTAGACAAAGTGTCCAAGTTTAAAAGGACAGACACTGTTTCTCTGACTGTGGATATCTTGACTGACAGGAGCATGCATGGCTTTTTAGGGGTAACATCCCACTTCATGGAGCTTAAGAGAAACAGCCTAAGACTGCAGTCAGTTCTCTTGAGTTGTGAAAGATTTACCGGGCCAAACACTGGAGAAAGAATAAGTGAGAAATTTGAAGAGATATATAATAACTTCAACAAAAAACACAAATTAGAATATATTATCTCTGAATAAGCTGCTAATACTAAGAAAGCTTTCACAGTTTGTTTCCCCTCTGCTGTAACTGACAACGAAGATGCTGACAACGAAGATGCTAACAATGATCTGGTTAATGGCAGCTTATGGGAGCATACAAGTAACGAATACCAGGATGATATAAAATCCTTTCAAAGAAGTTGCCGGCAACAGTGGCGACAGTGCTTTGCACATATACGGGAACTTGTTGGGCGGGATGGGTTGAAAGAGGCAAAATCTTTGAACAGTACAATGGCAAAACAGACAAAGTTCTGCAGTTTGCTGCATTCTACATGCATTATGAAGAAAGCATTTGAGGCTGTATGTGGAGCTAATCATAGCATCCCCTCTGCTGTGTCCGCAATATGGAACACAACTCTAGTCAGGCAGTCACTGACATGGGGCCTCATTTATCAAACTGTGCATAGTAAAGCTACAGGTGGCATCTGTGTTGCAAAAAGGAAATGCGACTCACTTCAACTTTCAGATTTATAAAAGCGTGCACAGGCATCTCCCACGCCTGTTTCCATTTATAAATCAGAATCAACTCTAAAGTGGGCACATGTGAGGGAACGCCTTCCCACGCCCACATGGTGGCTATAAATGGTCAAGTAATCGCCTATAATAAATAATCATCACGTCATTTCCATGATGGCTCAGGAGGGAAAAAGAGGGAAGGAGTGGAATTTTTCGTCGTGTGAGACCAAGATCCTGATGGACCACGTTGAAAAACATAAAAATGTTTAATTGGTGGGCATGGCTTGGGCATTACTTGTGTTACTCGTTTTTTGGGGGGTTTTTTTTGTCTGTTTTGTTTTGTTTTTTTATTTTTTATTTTATTTTAGTCATTGTTAATTGGGGAATTAGATTTTTACACACTTAGATTTTTCACTCCATGAGCAGTTGAGAATTGAAAAATACTGAAACATAAAAACAGTGTAGGCATGTAAACCTTTCAAATAATCTTAGAAAAAATGTTGATTTTTGATATGTATAATTCCAAAGCACTCTTCCTTTTCAGTGAAAGTAAGCTGATGTTCACTGCTAAAACAACACAGCAGACTGTATCCATAAAACATGACTGTTTTGTAAGAAAAGTCAATTTTAAAGGTCCCATATTATACACTTTATTCCCAATCTGAGACCATTCATTAATATCTAAATGAAATATTTCTGCCATGGTATGGACAAATCGACCCTCAGTTTGAGTGCAGCGGCTTCTCTTCACCTCCCTCTTTTTAGCAGCTTCAGAAATGTGCCGTTTATGGTGGGCAGAACCCTGGTGGAGCAGCTCAGCTGTTGGCTCCGCCCATCGCATCGCCCGTCATGAGGTGATTGACAGGTTAATATATTTTCAAGCTATCAGACTAATAAGGCCGAAACGATAAAATAACTGCCAGCTCTTACCTCTCCAGCTGTGTCACGGACAGTTGGTATTGAACCTGGCTTCAGCTTCAAACGGTTGGCGAAGCCTGCTTTCCATGCCCCCATGTTGTGGAAACAGTCCTCTTTGAAATGCTGGCCACAGACATGCAAAACCTTTGGAAGTTTTCCGGGTACATTTCCTCCAAAAATAAAATTAATCCACTCAGTCCTCGTGGGTTCAGTGGATGGAAGTAAAAAAACGTTTTCGTGTTCATTTATGCAGCCACAAACAGAACAGTGCTTCTGTCGCTTAGCCATGTCCGCTAACGAGGGTTGCCGAAGAGGGAAAAACACTGGGCGCTAGGTGATTTTTAGAGGGCGGGCTTTGAGAGCCGGTAGACGGGTCCATCGCTCTGTGGGGAGTGGTTATTGTCCCTTATGACGTCATAACGTACACGCTTTCAAACAAGCTCATTTCAGCGCTTACTTCCCTAGAGGTGGAGCAGGGGGGAGAGAGAGCGCCTGAAAGAGTTTCACACTTACGGGTCTCCTACACATGCGGGGGGACCAGTATGACTGTTCCAAAACCATTAAAAAGTGAATTTTGCATAATATGGGACCTTTAAGGAATATATGGATTTTAAAGTTATGTGTAAAACTTTTATGTCTTTCTTTTTCATTGTATTTCATTTGTCAGTTTAAGCTGATGACTATTGATATAACAAGATACTTTTAGATAAAAGGGTAAGTATATATTTTAAATTCCTTGGCCATTAATGCATTGAGCAGTCCAAATAGCAATATATATATATATACATATATATATATATATATATATATATATATATATATATCTTAATGGTTATAACATCTTATAACTTACGCATGCATTCACAAATGTTTAAATCTTGTTACTTTCAAAACAAGTGGTTGATCACCAGAACTGGTTATAACTGGGTCAACTCGATCCAAGCGGAACTGGATGAGGACGATCAGTTTCCCTATTTTATACTGCTTGAAGATGACTGGTGTCAAAAAAGATTGAGATAGTGAATTTTTCTTCCTCTTAATTTCTTTTTTTTCTTTTTCTTTTTTTTCTTTTCAGGGATTAAAATTAAGCCTAAGTCTTAAACAATTAAGCTTTGTTTCCCTAGGATTCAGAAATTCTTTCAGCATCCTCTCGAACATTAATTATTTATTACCATTATCATTACCATTACCATTATCCTTTTCTGTAAATATTCACATTTTATATTACATAGTTTGTAGTCTAGTTAATAATACAAACTAAATTTTGTCTGTACACTTTCCATGAATCGTCACCCGGTCCCTTTGGCCAGAACTCACATAATTAGCATCCTGAGACTGATAATCAATGTGCAGAAAATACAGTAGACCACTTGCCCGGTTTTTGCAGATGATTTGTGTTTCAAATGAAGTGAAGTTCTTAGCCCTGGAGAAAGCTTTGGCTCAAGTAGAATGGCTGGTTGTCCACTAACTGCAAGGTCATCAGTTTGATCCTCTTGTCAGAGTGTCCTTGGGCAAGACAATAAACCCAAGGTTTTTCCGACTGCAGGCAAACAGCTTTTATTGCACCTGCCACACCAGTACGTGAATGGGAAACACATTGTTGAAAGACTGTACATTCAAGTACAGATCCACTGTGTTAGTGCAAAACATTCACCATTCCATGCAAATGATCTTGTACATACAATTTATCCACAAGCCAGTAAAAATTGGATACATAAACAGATACAAGATAATTACCTGCTAATGGATTATCATTTATGACATACAAGGTAATAAGTTGTTTGTACAACACAGTTGTCAAGTGTCAATTATCTGATAAAGAGAGAAGAGGAACATACACACGTTGCAAGACAATGACTTTTTACCACAGTATCATCATCTTTAGCACACAAGCTCATGACTGGTGTATAAATTGTTTACACTAGATAATTATCAAATGCCAAGTGTCCTTTGGCAACATAATGAACGCCACATTGCTCCCAATACATTTCTCATTTGTAACGTCATTTTACTCTTGTATACCATAGATTTAGTAGAATGTTTGGACTTTCTGCACAGATGCAACTGAAAAAATATGCTGCCTGTGTTTTAAAATAAATTATTGGAAAAAATTAGTCAACACATTTAACATAAAAATTCAGGATAAATTGTACTGGCAGAAACATGTAGGGTATCACAGGAAAAAAAAAAAAAACTAGTACTAAACAACCAGATGCTCCAGCCAAAAGCTGAAGCTATGAAAATGAAATTTGTGGATCAAAATAACATTGTTGGATAAACAGATTTTGTTCAAAATTACAAATAAACTAGGGCTGTCAAGTGATTAAAATTTTTAATCAGATTAATCACAGCTTACAAATTAATCAATCATCATTAATCACCATTTGCAACTATGCCCTAAATATGCCAGTTTTTACTGTATTGTATCAACAGAAAGAGCAAGCAAATGCTTTTCTGCATCAGATGATGACATTAGTTGTAAAAGTAAATTCAAAATACCTTAAATCAAGACCTTACATATATATAAAACATTTGTGCCAACCTTTCAGATCTGGGTCTCCAACATCTGCACAGCACCAATGGTTAAGAGAAGATGTCACCTTACTTCCTTTTGCTGTTTCACTCTCAATAGAAATCTGAACTTTATATATCTTCACAGATGTGTGCATGGCTGTCTAATGATATCTAATTGAAATAGCTGTTATCAACATTTTCTATTGTTCAGCTTCACTTGAAAGCGACAGGTCTCACTGACATGTTTAGTCTACTTTTGCTAGCACGTCCAAAAACAATACTTTTGGGTAAATAGGTGAATTGCTAGTTTCTTCCTTCTCAGCTGAGTGGTAAACAAACACAACAGCAGAAACAGTACTAACAACATAAAAGATGATCAGCTGATCACTGATTGGGCCCACGCCTCTAGGAATTTTGGTTGGCCTGCATACCGTGGGCCAGTCTGGGCCTGGCTACATCTGATTGGTGGTTCGGAGTCAAACGTAGTTAGTAATGTTTGATGTTGCCACTAGCTATGTTTGATTTGTGAAGTGGCCATGTGAAAGTCTTCCTAACAAAACAAAACAAATAGTTTGTGCATTAACACACACACATACACACACACACACACACACAAAAAACACATTAACACACACAAAAAAAAGTAAAGAGCGGGATGTATGCTATTGTAACAGAGTTGAAGTTGCGTTTCTTCTTCATAAACATCCTCGAGTAGAAGTAAAAATTATGTCATTAAAATTACTCTTGAAAGTACAATTTGTGTAAAAATTTACTTAAGTAAATGTAACAGAGTAAATAACAGATGTCGTGCATGCGTTAAATGCATTAAAATTTTAAAGCAATTAATTTAATAAATAGTTACTGCCGGTACCGTGTTATTTTTAAGAGCCTTAAAATAAACTCAAGATAAAGATCTGAGCAAAAACGAAGAAAAATCTATGAAAATCCATGAAAAGATAGCCCCACAACCCAACTTTATTGAGAGTGAAGACTCATCTGTCAGAGGTCACATGATTTCAGACAGAATGATTGTGATCATGGAATCAGAGCTTCAGCTGAAATAGCCTTTTCTTCTTAAACACACACTTCACAGCGTCTGCACATCATTACTTTTTACCCAAGGTCCCCAGCTGCCCTAAGTTCATTTTTTCGTGTATAACTGTGGGCTTAAAGCCTTTTGTTTCTATTTCCTGCCTCCTGTGTTTTAAATCTGTGTCTTCCTCCTTCACATCCACACAATGATTTAAGTTATTCAACGTTTTCATGATGCCATCATTGCAATTAGCTTGATGTTGGCTCTTTATCTTTGTTTGCATCTTTTCTACTGTTTGCACTTTTACGCAGTTGTATCCAAAAAACTGTGTATGTTATATATTTTACTGCAATTTATAACAGCAGCAACAGCTAACCAAATTATTACTTGCTTCAGTTAAAAACAATAGATTTCTTCATCTATATTTACATGTACTGTACATGAAATCCCCCCAAAAGTCTGAAGCAGCGTAATTTTTCTTATTTTTATCCTCAATGCTGCTGAAAAGCTTTATGTGATGTAGAAAGCATTCATGAGAGGGGACATCTGCCATAAATATCAAACTGTTGTGTCTTTTGCACAGAAGCAATAAAAAGCACAGTAGTAGTGATGCAATAATACACTTGGCTGAAATAAAAACAACATATTTTACTCTTATTAATATAGCTTAAGCTATAATTTCAGTTTTGCAACCAAAATATAGGATAAAGAGGCGACCAGTGATGAGAATAATCATGAGTAGCTATGTCTGATAGCCTTGAAATTGATGCTAATTGTTTAGGATACAGTAGGGAAGCTGAATCCCCAAGTCAGTGTGGTATATGTGATGTAGTGTGATGTGTTATTCTAAAGAGAATACAATAATGAGGCCTAACAGATATTTTAGAGCAACTTACTTATGCAGAGCCATAAAAAGTTTAGAGGAAAATCATTTTCAAGGGGACTTCTTTAACATGTTGCACCACATTGCATCAGACCTCAAGCGACAATAGGCTTCTAAAATACTCTGACACATTGCATTTATTCCAAGAAGTTATCCATCTAAAATAGACAGTGCAGCTTGGGAAATGTTTTAAAAGAAGATTTCCAGGTAGAGGACCTTTGGGACATAAAATACCTTCAGTAACAGGTTAGGCAGTCTATGGAAAGATAGAATAGAGATCCAAAACTGTCTTAAAACCAAAAACTAGGAAATTTGTTAACAGTCATGTTATTGTGGGAGACTTTGGTTTCCAAACAGCCACCAAACATGCACCAAAAACAGAATTTATTCATTCTCACTGAGTGCACATCAATTTGATGCAACACTGCAGCAATAATCCTTCATTGACATTCAGGCAGTTTCACTTTCCATCTCTAACATCATTGTCTCTGACAGTTCAAACCCATTTCAGTAACGAATCACATCATATGCCACAAATCACTTAACTTCCTAACCAGGGGAGTCTCAGCACTCAGCCACAGGGCTTACACATTCACAGCCCTTAAATTAGCTTACAAATGTCTGTCCATTAATTCCTGTGCACAATTCACTAAATATAATTTTATCCTAATATGACCTGCCTGTCTGAGTCTGACACAGTTTATCTCTTGAGAAGTCAGTGTGCAGTCAAGATGAGGAACAGCTCTGCTGTTTATGAACCTTAAAGAATATTTTCAAAAATGGTTTTCCTCTAAAAACCTACCTAATAGCATAATACCACCTCAGGAAGCCACTGGCTGTTCTAAACAAAGAACAGAGCTAAATTGCAAGTAAATCTTAACATGGACCCCTTGGAGCAACTCGTCGATCGCTTCTATCTCTGTAAAACTGGGGCAAAGTTGACTCTTGTGTTATTGCTTTGTCTGGGGCTTTTAGCTGTCTTAGAAATTAATAAAAATCTAAAAGTGTTCAGGCTCCAAACAACATAACAGGGACCTACTGCACATGCATTACAACAGTCCAGGAGGAATGTGACAACACTCTCTGGTAAGGATGTTATTTGCTGCTGTTTTAAGACAAAATCATATATTTTACTTCTAATGTATTAAATAAGCAATACTCAACTTAGGCCTGGTACACACATAATGATTTTTGGGCTGTATTTGTCCTGATTTTGTCATTGTGCAAAACTTAATAGGCTGCTGATCTATTTCATTTGAGTCAGGTGTGTTGAAGCAGGAAACATTGAAAACCTGCAGGACAGCGGCCTTCGAGGACCGACTTTCGGCACCCCTGCCTTACGCTATCCCACAAATAAAGAGATGTGATTCTACTTTCGAAAGGTAACAGCAACTGACAATATGGAGAGTTTTGTGGCTCTGAGTACTTTTTCAGATTGTAATTTAAGAGCAAATGACAGGTTGTTCAAAAGAATAAAAATTTTTTGTAGAAAGGTTTAAAAATGATACAGTATAAAATTGAGTATCAGTTTTTTTAAGCAAAGAAATAAACTAATTCTGAAGAAGAAGGTAGCAGCGTATTTATTTTATTTATTTATTTTTTCAATTAGACCAACCATCTCTGCTTTCGTTCAAGTCAGACATAATGCTAATTAGTTTTTTTTCTCTTTTTTAATAGACCATAAGCCCTTAATGAAGATAGCGTACTTATCATGGTGTTGTAATTTCTGTTCATCTTGATGAAAAATAATCATCTAAAATAATTGCAAAGTGGCTAGTGTTAGCTATATAACATCCTGACCATTAATTTTCCAATTTAACTGTTTTCTTTCTCCAGCATTCCTCCACCCCACACACACTAATTTAGAGCTTCAAGAATATTATGCATCAGACTGCTATGTGAGCTTAAACAATACTTACAGTAGACACCCCTTTTTGTATTTCTAGCTCAACAAAGAACTGTTATGTAACTAGCAATAACATTGTGGTTCTGTCCAAACACAGAATAGTTTTATTAAGACTGTAACAACTTTACAAACTACAGGTTTATTGAAACACTTTAAATTATGTTTTATTTTATTTTTGCAGCATCCAATGCACTTAAAAGATACTATTCTGATGTGGCAAACCTCTGCTGGGTGGTGTTTTTCTTTATGCTTGCTACATTTACACCACCCAACACTAACAATCATTAGTCTGTATGATGTTCAGACATTTAAGTAAAACAGATCAGAAGGAGTGAATTAAAATAACATCTTATCCATGCATCACTTTTGCAACTGAAAGCATGTGGGCAATGTTCTAATTGCAAATGTTATTTAATCTGAACAGGCTCCATAGGATGCAGCCCAGTCTCTACAGAATTGCCGTATGTAGCTTTTTCATGTGTATGGAAACCTGTTGTCTCAGTCACAACGGGATTTCTTTGGCTGGGGAATGCACACAACTAACCAGTTATTGTTCAGATCATTTATTTTAAACATAACTAAGTTTGAAAACCTAACTAAGTGACTTTAGTATGTGTGTAACCAGAAGAAGTGAAAGTGACATCCATGATAAAAGAATAAAACTAGTTCATGTAAGAGCCTGCTTTAAATCTCTAAGGTGCAAGCAGATGTTGTACAACCATTGCTTGGTAAGTGCTTGTCAACTGCTTGACATTTTATTATTTGTGTTATCACCAGTAGAGAGCTTATACAAAAGTATTTTCTGTGAAGGACTGATAAAGTATTTCTTAATCTTAAAAAATCAACATGACCACATATGTTCAGATTTCTCTCTGTAATGTAATTTCTTTAATACATTGAATGAAAAAAGAAGGTAATAAATAACTTTTTTTTTCCATTAATCACAAAAACTTGATCCACTGTGTTACAGTAATCATTTTGTGATAATTGATCTTTCAAAGAACATTAGACCTATAGTAAGTCATTCCAATCAAGCTGTATTTTTTATTTTTTTATTTTTTTTGCTTCCGGCGCTGTAGGAGACGGCTGCCTTACGAGTGTCTCTTACGCACCCGAGTGTCTCTTTCTTTCTTTCTTTCTTATCATTTTATTCCTTATTTTATATATACATAGATATATTAAATAAGGAATAAAAAGATATCCTATGAATATTTTGAACTCTTGCACGCGACAGTCGTCTTGTTTATTTAAGAGAGGAACTTTTTGCATTGAAGACTAATGTCGGAAATGCAGCACAACGTTCCGACAGAGCTGAGGAGGAAGTACAGAGGCTGCAAGTCAGGAACTAAGCTAAAGGCTGCTCGACGACGTTTTAAGCCAGTGATCCCCTCTGTACTAATGGGGAACGTCAACTCACTACCTAAGAAGATGGACGAGCTGTTGGCACTGAACAATCAACTGAGTTATCGTGAGTGCAGCTTATACATCTTCACAGAGACATGGCTTACTGATGCGATACCGGATGCTAACGTGGATCTACCGGGTTTCACTGCTGTGAGAGCTGACAGAGACATGAATGCCTGCGGCAAGAGCAGAGGTGGGGGGCTCATCATATATGTGAACAAACGTTGGTGTTGCCCAGGACACGTCTCAGTGAAAAAGGAACTGTGTTGCCAGGACTTGGAATTGTTAGCTGTTAGCCTGCGGTCATATGACTTGCTGAGGGAGCTTAGTCACGTGATCGTGCTTTGTGTTTACATCCCGCCGAGCGCGGAAGCATCAGCTGCCTGTGAGAAAATACACACTGACAAAACACCCCGAGGCGTTTATGGTCATATTTGGGGATTTTGATCATGCTTCCCTGGACTCTACCTTGGCCTCCTTCTACCAGGCTGTAGACTGTCCCACAAGGAACAACAGAACAATAGAGCTGCTGTACTCCAATGTGAAGGATGCCTACAGAGCCACCCCCCTCCCCCCACTCGGAAAGTCTGACCACAACCTGGTTCACCTACAGCCACAGTACACCCCCCTGGTCAAAAGGATGTCTAAAACCACACGCTCAATCAGGAAGTGGTCACCTGAGGCAGAGGGTGCTCTGAGAGACTGCTTTGACATCACTGACTGGGGTGTACTGCTAAGACAACATGGTGAGGACATACAGGAGCAGACTCACTGTCTGACGGACTACCTCAACTTCTCTCTGGACATAGCCTCCCCCAATAAGACTGTCCGTTGTTATCCAAATAACAAACCTTGGATAACACAAGATGTCAAAGCTGCCCTCAACAGGAAGAAGGTGGCTTTCATGAACCATGACAGGGAGGCAATGCAATTAGCACAGCGGGAGGTGAAACAATGCCTGAAGGTGGCGAGGGACACCTACAGAAGGAAAGTGGAGGATAAACTGAGTGAGTATGAAGGAGGTCTGGGATGGTGTCAACACCACCACAGGCTTCAGATCAAAGGCCATAACAGTTGGGGGGACAGTGGAAGAAGCAAACAGGCTGAACATCTTCTTTAACCGCTTTGACCAGCCCACTGTCCCCCCCTCCCCCACTGCAGTACACAACCTCCCTGACTTCATCCCCTGTGCAGCCCCCCTGCCAACCTTTACCCCTCCCCCCATCTCAACACCCTCCACACATAACAGCAGAACAGGTGAGGGGAGAATTGAGGAAGCTCCACCCATGGAAAGCAGCAGGCCCTGACGGAGTGCCTCCTCGTCTGCTTAGGACCTGCGCTGCTGAACTGGGGGAACCACTCCAGCATGTCTTCAACCACAGTCTACAGTTGGGGAAAGTGCCTACCCTGTGGAAAACATCCTGTATTGTTCCAGTTCCAAAGAAAAACCGCCCTGGTGAGCTGAACAATTACAGACCGGTGGCACTTACATCCCAGCTGATGAAGACGATGGAGCGGCTCATCCTCAATCTCCTCAAGCCCCAAGTGCGACAGGCCCAGGACCCCCTACAGTTTGCCTATTGCGCAGGTGTGGGTGTGGAGGATGCTATTCTCTACCTCCTACACCGTGTCCAAGTACATCTGGATAAGGGGAGGGGCACAGTGAGGATCCTCTTCTTGGATTTTTCAAGTGCCTTCAACACAATCCAGCCCCTGATGCTTCTGGACAAACTGAGGGAGATGCAGGTGGACCCCTGCTTGGTGTCCTGGATTGGTAACTACCTCACAGAGAGACCGCAGTACGTCAGGCTAAAGGACACCACATCTGACATTGTTGTTAGCAGCACAGGAGCACCCCAGGGGACGGTGCTGGCCCCCCTCCTCTTCACACGCTACACCTCAGACTTCTGTTACAACTCAGAGCTGTGTCACATCCAGAAATTTGCAGGTGGCACAGCCATCGTGGGGTGTATCAGGGATGATGGAGAGGATGAGTACAGGAATCTGGTCAGTGACTTTGTCACCTGGAGTCAGATGAACCATCTCCAGCTTAACACCTCAAAGACTAAGAACCTTTTTTCCTGGTTTCTGGCATGATCCATTTCATGGAGGCTAATCCCTGGTCAGTATCTATCTGGTTAGTATCTATCTGGTCAGTTCTACTGCTGATTAGAAAGACAACAGGACAGACCTGACACCTCCCACTCTACCGTTCTCTAAACTTTAATAAGCAGCAGCCCCTCCCCCATGGCTTCACCTGAATCAGCAACACAACACCACACCCCAACACTCCCCTCCACCCCATATACCTCTCCATTCATTACAGAGGGAGATTTGAAGGCTCTTCAAAAGACTCAACCTCCGTAAGGCTGCCGGCCTGGATTCTGTTGCCCATCCACCCTGAAGCACTGTGCTGATCAACTGTCTTCAGTGTTCACAGATATTTTTAACACCTTAGTGGAGACCTGCTTTGTGCTAGCCTGCTTCAAGGCCTGTAGGACTGTACGTTCTTTGGCAGCTAAAGAAGCTTCTCCTCCTGGTTAAGCAGAACTTCTACACGGCCATCACTGAATCCATTCCCACATCCTTAATAACAGTCTAATTTGCTGCAGGGCCAGGTACAAGGTCAAGCTGCAGCATGTCATCCACTCTGCTGAGAAGGTCTGTCCCGAAGTGCCCCCACACAAGACCTACACCCCTGGATTCTCTGCATCATAATGGAGTTGCTGATGTGGTGTCACATTTCCCTTCAACCTTTCCTTGACTTTTATGGGATGGTTTCTTGTGCCCATTCTCATGTATTCTTTAAGTTGATAACACACTGGTAATGCTCATCAGCTGTCTGGTAGACTTCAGCCGTTTTTACCAGTGAGTCAGTTAAGATTTGGTTCAGTAAAAATACACAGAAACAAAGGAGAAGAATGGTGGACATCCAGCAGTTTGTGGTCGTTCTTCTTGGCATGTGGATTTAAACAACAAAAAAATACATCATATATTCAAACATGGCGCTGTTGTCGCTTTGTTTTTAGTATCGAGTCACACAGGAAGTGATTACTCTTTCAACCGAGCAACAGACTGCAGTGCATCAAGCTCCACCCTTGTATTACATATTAATACTGCAGATCAGAAAATATAACTACAAATCAGAAAATACAAGTTCGAAAAACAGGTACACATTCAAAAATACAAGTACAAATAAAACTTACAAATACAAACCAAACATACAAGTTAAAATAAAAAAACAAAAGAAATGCAAATCAAAAAATACAAGTAAAAGTGGTTTTGCCCACATTTGACACTCTACTCCAGAACCAATAAAAAGGAGGGGAGGATGGAGCTTCTCTGTTTCTACAACCAAACTTGATGTTTTGTGAAAAAGCACAGCTGAAACCCGTCTGACCAAGCCAGCACCATTGTGATTGCTCCCTGAAGGTCAGTTAGTAAACAGTGTCCTTATTTTATTGCCTTCAGCTTGCAAAGTTTTAATTTCCAGATGAAGACAGAGAAGTTTAAGAAGTATGTGAAATACTCTTGCTTTGTTATGTTTATTCATGATGGTATGCGCTGTTAGAAATAAGCAGTGTTATTCACTATGCTGTTAATAGAACAGATGATGGATGAGATGGCCTCCAGGGCTGTCAACTTCTCAACAATTTTTGGAGTGAGATTTGGTGGAACCAACCGAAATTTTGCCGCATACAAGGCAGCAAGACATAAAAATCATTTTGTCTCATTTTGTGCATGTTTAATCATAAAATATAGCTTTCACGAGTATCAACACGTAAAAGAAAAATAAGGTCTTTAAAATACCAACAGAAACTTCAAAATAAAACAGGAAACAACTCAACTACACAAAGGAAGTGACACTAAGACAAGATACAGGGAATTTTCCAATAATAATAATAATTTCTCAAGATCTATGTGCATTATTGGACTGGTTTTTAGCCTTTTTTGGGGGTCTTAATTAACAGCTGATCAAGGTGACAAGAAAATACGAAAATGATAACAGACCCGCCCTGCCATGAATGAAGTTTCTTGTTAAATATTAAATAACCCGGTTAGCTGTTCATTGCATATTAAAACAGAGACACCCCCCTCAGTAATCCCTACCCCATCACGGACAAAGCTTCTTGTGGAGTATGAAATGACCGGACCAATGCAAACCTTTTTTCTTGTTCTTGCAGCCTTGAGAACAAGAGAAAAGTTCTTGCTTCTCGCAGAGTATGTAACAAGCTTTACTCTCTGCTACAGTGAGGGAAGTTTAAACTTTGTTTTAGTTCAGGTGCTGCTCACCTTTCTTCTCTACTAAATTAATAGGAAGCTGCCCCTCTCTTCATTTTCTTACCTATGTTTTCTTTTTTTTTTTCTGCCTTTTCTGGCTTCCAGACTTCACTTTCTTTGGGAAATACAGGACTTTCTCCTCTGGCTGTCTGGCTGCACTCTGTGTGTAACTCTCTTGAACCAAATGACCATTGCTGGTGTGGACTAAACCATTTTGCACAATTTTAGAGAAGTAAATGACCATTTACCATTTTAGAGAGGTGATAGGGCCTCTAAGAACATCCCTCATTATTGTAATGCAAAATGTAGTCTGTCTGCACCTCCATTAAAGCAAACTGACATTGATTATCATATTAATTAATTAGAAAATTTAAAATGGAACACAAAAAACTTTCCATTCCAGGATTTTCATCCTGTGATGTATTGCCACCCCTGAAAAATTCCTGCCCCCCTCTCGCGACCCCATACATAATATCCTAGATTCACCCCTGGGTGGGAGTGGACCAAGTCTTCTTGGGTCATCTGGGTGCTGGCAGGCAGCCCATGAGTTACATTTTACAGTGCTTATTGCATAGGTTTGCTGGGCTGCCAGGCTACTCATTTTAAAAAATAATGTCAGTCTTTATTTTGGTCTCAAGATTTGTGGGCTGTTGAACCTCAGTATGTTTAAAATCCTGAGTGGGCCCACTGAGTGGGCAGTGATCACGTTAATGTTTGACATGGACGTACCCACATACACACATACAGGGAGCATATATGAGACTTAAGAGTGATAGCATGTTTCCTGAGGGAGAGGCTGAGAAGGAAACGTGTTCTCTTTTGTGTAGCCTGAAGAATTTTGGTTTCAGTAGTCATCATACCCACAAGGATGTCAACAGCCATTCATGTCTGTTCTCGTTGTTCCTTCATTACACAAATGCAACTCCAGATGGTCCAACTGACTGCTTAAAGAGGTTGTCAGTAACAAATTATTGCATGTGTTCTCTTTCTTGTGTTTGGGTTTATTTTATTTTTTTATACATTTCTTGCTTGCAAATGAACTACAACACTACCAAACTTCAATAGAGGCTTGCAACACTGTATTTACTCAAAAGGACTGTCTGAATGAAATCAAAGAAGTTTGAGTCATTTTTTACTCTTGACTGACATTTTTTGAGTATAAAAAAAGAAAGTAATGATTATCAGGTATATAAAAGTATTCCACAATATCTATGTAACAACTATAATCATATACAGACATCTCTGTTCAAAAAGGTTAATTTTGGTGGGCATTTTTCAGTCTGCTAAAACATCAGAAACTCAGCCCCATTAAAGTAAGGGTTATTTTGAGTGTGTGTGTGTGTGTGGGGGGGGGGGGGGGGGGGGGGGGGGTCTTACTTTTCAAAAGAGACCAGTCATATTTTGCCCATTGCCCAGTTAATCTGAAAATAAACATCAAGGGATTTATATGAAAAAGCAACATGAAGCCTGTGCATTTTGCTTTATTATACACAGTTTTGTGTGACTTCTCAAATATCACAGTCTCAACTAAAAAGAGACAAATTCTCACCCACAGAGCCTCAGAAATAGCCACAAGGAAGTAACCAGGATGGAAAAATGCACCATGACTTAATCCTTGACTCTTAAAAAACAAGTGTCAGAGTCACGTCTCAAATCTTATATCTCAAGTCCTGCAGCCTGAGCTCCCTGCACCTCCATCCTAATCAAAACAGTTGAATGCTGTGAATGAGGACACAACTAATTAAATGCAGAGCGATTCATTGTCAAATAGCAAAAAACTGCAACAGTCAAAAACTACAAAGAGAACAATGGTTTAAATAATGTACATCCACTTTCCCAAAGATCCTCCTCCTTCCCTTCTGCTGGAGCATGTGTGCTACATTACCATGCATGCACATGTACCATGACCAATGCCATATAGATCAATTACTGAGCATGACTGCATCTCCTCAATCAAACTCATCAATATGAAAAAAAATTCACTCCTGTGCTCTGCTTTTAGCTTACATATCTGTTTGTTTGGTTAATGCCTCAAACGTCAGCAGTGATGTTTAAAATAAAATAAAAGAAAAGAAAAGCTAAAATTAATCATTTTCTTAAATGCAGTTCAGTATGCAGCTCTTCATCTACGCACACTACACACATCATATTACAGACAACATGATACACCCTCTGATGTAACTGCTATAAAAAACCATTTCTACAGGAAAAAAAAGAGGTGAAATTATGAAAACCAGTGTGATAAAGGGTCAAAATATAAGTTGTTATAAGCTCTTTATAAATTCATACTTTATCTTCTGTCTTTTGTCTTCTGGCAGAAATGGGCTACCACGGTTACATCATATCTTGTGTGTGAGAACAAAGCTTCCAAATAAAAAGAGAAAACATCCAAAATCCAGGCTACATTTACAACAACAGCATTTTGAAACGATCATATAAAAAAAAAAAAAAAAAGGCAAAAGAATGCTTGTCCATGCCTGAATAAAAGTTTATTTTATTTTAAATGGCAGCATTTTGGTCACATTTAATGTTCTTCTTGGCATTGTAAAGGTAACAAAGAAATTATGGGCAAAGAGAATCTCTAACAGAATTAATCATAATTGATTTGTGAATTACTGCTGCTAAAAGAAGTGAGACAAGCTAATGAATGATGGAGTGCTATTAGGTTTTTTAAATATTATTACTGATGTAATATGCACTGTTGTTGTTCATCTGAGATTTTACTTACCTAATTTATAGACCTAAATCATTTTTATTTTCTGATACGCGCAGAAAAACTAAGTAAATTAACTAAGTAAATAAACGTGTTTTGGGTGTGCAAAACCACTACTTATGAAACATGTAATTTTGCAGCTTTTCATGTTTTAAATTGTGTGTCACTGAATTAAAAAGTAGAACAGAACTCAATTATTTTTCAACCTAAAATGAAAAGAGATGCAAAAAGAGGTAGATGTTTTGAGGCAGATGTTTAAAGGATTTTAATCGCTTAATATTTGCACAAAAAAGCAATTGTTTTTAATCTGAATGGATTTTAGTGAATCAATTAACAGACATTGACATTAATATTCTAAACCCATGATCTAGGAATGTCTGGAAAAATGCATTTAATTGCATTTTATTTCAAAACAGTAGAAAAAGAAATAGAAAATATTGCTGTCCAAAGTTGGACAGAACTCAAAGTTAAACTTAAAGTTAAAGTGCCACTTTAAGTATTTTACCTATAGCTCCAGCTGTTCTCTGATTAAAAGTCTACAACATGTTAAAGTATTTTTAATTTTTTTTTAATGTTTTCGTCCTCATTCTTCATTAATATCTCACGGTAAGCCAAGGTGGGATCAGCCTGCAGCAGCTTTGAATCTGGTCATGGAGCAGAGATGTTTGGATGTCTTCTGGATGAGGGAGGAGCCTATGGCAGTGCCCACTGCTAATTGAGAAGAGTAAAATATACATGTTTTCATCTCAGTCTTCAAAAGTTTCCAATTACACCAGAAAAAGTTGTTAGATTTGTTGTCAGTTGCTTCTTTGAAATAGAGTTGCAAGAGGGGTCAGAGAAATTGTTAAATGTAGCACCAGGCTAAGTTGTTAGCCGAGCTCCAGCTTAATCACTGATCTGGAAACCGTACCCTGACAAACATTCCAAGTTTTATATTTATATTAGGGCTGTCAAATGATTAAAATTTTTAATCAAATAAATCACAGCTTTCAAATTAATCAATCATGATTAATCACAGCATTCAAATTGCTCATGATTAATCACAGGTTACAAATTAATCATGCTTAATCACCATTCGTGAGTTTTTATATGCCTAAAATCTGCCCATTTCTACTGCATTGTATCAATAGAACGAGCCGATGCTACAAATATTTAGTGTTAACTGATCTCTTGGGTAAACGTCAGATGTCCAAGGGTCAGTAAATGCAGCATATAATGTACTTCTATTTGTTGTTATAAATCATCTCTACCATGTTCTAGATCATAATTCAGAATTCATATATCATCATCACACCAACCGTCTCCATGGTGATAATTTCTGATATCTGGTGATAAACCACCAGATGTGATGACTTAAGTTATGAAGAAACTGATGATCTGGATAAAAACATGTTTTTCCTTTTATCATTGAAGTGTATGTGTTTGTGCAGCAGTGATAAAAGTCCTACAGCAGCATCACTACAGCTGCAGAAACAAAAATGACCCGAAAGCCAGTAGAGCAGACACGTTGGTTGCAAAATGTAGTGGGGCAAGTTGCAGATCGCAAAAAAAGAATGTGCGAAAAGGGCACGTGTGGAACCCTCTCACTGCAAAAAGAGTGTGTGTTAAAACACCCTCATTCTCCACGGAGGCGATGTTCATGGGTTGCTCCATTAATGCTGTGTTTATTCTCAAGTCCATCCATAGAGCCACCTGGCTGATCCCTTCATAACAGAGAAATGATTGATGAATGAGGCTTGTCATGCCGCGCATGCATTAATTGCAGAAGACATCTGCCTCTAAACTTGATAAAGATTCAGTTCCTGGGTTTAATGTTGAAGGCTCACCCTGTGGAACCATTGATGATCCCTTTAATCAGAACATTATTTGATGAATCCATGTCCACAGTGTGCTGTAGTAATAGAGGACTTATTCTTCGTGATAAAAATCCTTCCCCCTCATCTTCTGATGGAGTTAGAGGAGCTAAAATCACAGTATACACCTCGTCTGCTCTGGAAAAAGCTAGAGCGGAGTCACAGATTCTTAGAATCTTCCATATCAAGGCTTCCAGGACCAGGGCACCATCTGTCTGACAGCTAAAGTTAGTCTGAAACTAAGACAATGATCCCACACACGCAGTAAATTTATAACAGTATGACGGAAAAAGAAAAAAATCAAGATGTGGCACCATCCCGGTCAAGTCTAGATCTCAACCTGAATAAAATGCCCGGTTGGAACCTTGAAACAGCTGTGCATGAATGAATTCTGTAAGTTAAGTAAATCAATGCCGTAACATAGAACAGACAAACATTCCTTCATGACAATATGACTAATAATGACAACTGATAACTTCATACACAAAACTATTTTTGAAGTTGGTGCTGTAAGGTGACTCCACAGGTAAAAATGGTAAAAATAACAGTATAAGAAAAGCTTAATCACCTGAAATTAAGTCTTGGTTGCAAGCTAATTCACTTTCATTTAATAGTTAGCTAATTGAATTGGTCAGATAAACATACATTGCAACAATTTACTTTGACATTGTTCTTAAACCACCAGTGTCTTGACAGTGCTGAAAAATTTTAAGATAACTAGTTAGATTAAAAAAATAGCTTACATTACAACTTTTCTTCTTCTTTCAACAGATAAAAGAGAGAGAACCACGTTAATACTGCATTTAAGTTACAGTATAATTTTGTAAATCGTTTACTTTCTGCTGCTCTGCATCATCCCATGATTGAGTATATATTTAATGAAGAAGTTCTATAAACAAGAAAGTATGCTGAGATGTGTGCAAAAAGGTTTTATTTGGTGATCTGCACCTTGATTCCTAAAGAATCAATCCTTGGACACATTTGCTACAGATTTGGGTGGGAAGCACCCAGGGTGAAGTGTTGCGTTTATGAGCAGTCATGGAAAAATTAAATGTTACCAGCATTTAAACCAGAGAAAAATGTTACAATATGTAATAAAAGAACTGGAAAAGAAAGTTAAATGTCCCCCAATGGCAAAGAATATGGGTTAAGCCCCAGAGAGCCCAATTTAACCCCGAGGTTATTACTCTTACATGAGCCGTGACTTAAACTGAGTGCAGCCATCAGCATCTTCAGCCTTACGTTGAGTTCTACATATCAAACTGTTTAATTATTCTGTTTATTCTTCACTGTATGTATCCTCCTGGTGGCAAGTTGAAATTTTGAGATTAAAATTTACTATTTAAATAGTAAAAATAACCTGTTTCTCTTTTTAAAAAATAAATAATTGTGTATTGTTCCCTTTTTTAATTAAAATATGTATATAACAGTACAAGACAGTAACAGAGACAAATGAAAAAGATTTTTGCAGGAATAAAACATCAATATAAGATGAAGTCAAAAGGACTAGACGTTTATACATGAGTTGGCCAGATGGTAGGCAAGACTTTATCAGGGGGTCATATAAGAAAGGAAATTATTGTGTTCTCTCTAACTCACACTCACATACACTGCTATGATGGTCACATTATCGAGACATGAGAAATAAAACATCTTGACATTTATAATCTGGACCACCAAGTGGAAATATTTGCAATGAGCTCAAAAAGTCCATAGAGAGGTAAGTTGTTTCAGGGTGTAGTATGTGGTGCTTGATGTAGGGGAATCAGTGTTTTCTCTGCCTAGCAGTTCAGGCTTACTGTCTGGTGGTGGTGGTAGACTGGGTTCCACCACAATGACTTGCTAACTTGAGCTGGCAGGCTGCTGATACTGGGGCCGGAGTCTATGTCAGCCTGATCTGTTTCCTTCCTCTTTATAAATAAGTTTGAAATATTTTCATTTTTCATTCTCATATTGTCCTATACAAAATAAGACTGGTTACAGGCTATATTTCTCCACATTTTCGTACTGTGGCTTACTTTAAAATCAACTAGCAGCCTGTCTAAATAAAACAGAATCATGTAGCTCTAGCTTCATCAGCACTAAGTAACTGAAATGCTATTTAGGCTTACTTTATAGTTTATTTATTTTTACTTAACACATAACCCAGACAGAGACACTTATTTTTATAATCAATCTGACTTTTATTCAAATATGTTCATATCTGTCTCCAACTGCCCTGTATGTCAGATTCCTTATAAAAGCAATGGTGCACATCCCTGTCTCCCTGTGTGTCTAATTTAAACTCCATCCACAGAATTCACTGCTCACACACAGAAAATACTCAACAACCCTGAGCAGTTTTGATATGGTAAAAGCAGCAACCTAGTAGAATCAGTCTGAGTAAGGCTTACAGAGCCATCTCCCTTTACCAAATCCTGCAGCTCAATTCAATTCTATATCACCAAAGGCCAGGATATCTGGGATGTAATCTGACAGGCATTAAAGGTTGGCAGAGGAGAGAGCGTGAGAAAACTCTTCCATATCCATAAAAAAAAGGCATATGTTTGCTGTAGAGTAATTTTCAGCAATGTGTAACAATATAAATCCTATTTAGTCATTTTAAAACAACTTTTCAGTTGATGCAGCAACTAAATCCTAGAGGATAGTTCATGTTGAAAAGTGATATAATGAAACTATAAAAACTAATCTACACCTTCAGGCGTCAGTTTTAGCTTATAAGATGTGCCATGATGGCGCTGTTAATGTTATTGATATTAATGATCTGCAAACAATTCTAAAATGGACTTGAGAGAGTTATCATTTTTCCATTTGCAAGGCGTGAACAGCATACAGCAAAAAGTCAAAAGGCTGTTAAATGGGTTTCTCCTATCTTAAATATGAATTGATTTCAACAAGATTTACGTTAAAAGGGAAAATTGGGATTTTGCACTGGACTTAATTCTTTTTAGACAGAATAAATATTTTGTTGTTTAAAAAAGTAATAACATCCAACACTAATCAGTAATTAAATCCAGCTTATTTTCTGGATATCTCCATGTAGGTCCTCTGGGAGTTTCCAAATAATTACTTCCCCACTAATAAAATAAATGAGCATACAAATATATCTGCCCACTGCAGTGGGTCAAACAGCATCGGTATATTAACAACACTTCAGGAGCGGCTTTTGAAAAAATTTGGAATATTTCAAGCATTTTATATGTCTCTGGTAGCCTTGCCTACCAGAGGTTTCCCCAGAGAACGCAGCCCAGAACCTAATAAGACTGAAATAATGAGCAAGTTTGAGATGAAAGAATGAATATTTAACATGTAAAGTGCTTTAGATTTAAAATCCCTGTTTGACCATACATTTTTTAAATTATGCCATGAGGTCAATTATGACAGATTGCTCAAGCTTCCATAGAGAAGCACCACTTGTTAGAGTATAGCACAATATGGAACAGTCCTTTCTGTGTAGCCACAGTTAAACTCTGAGCCTTTAAAGACTTGATAAGATGCCTGATATGTATCGACAAAATTCTAATCTAACGTCCTTTGAAGAATTCAAATCCAAAGATTATCCAAATGGAAAGTGTTTTTTTTACAGTTAAAAACAATTATCAATATAAAGATAATGCTCAAGAGATGACATTATATCAGAATTCCACAGTATACTCACATCCTTCTTATCAGAAAGTTCACACAGTTAAATACATGTAAGGAAGAGTTGGAAACTGAATTCACAGAAGGATGCTCTTGTACAAATTCAGTACAAGTGCATGCAAAGCTTACCAAGTTAAACTGGATAATAAAAATATTTTGGATATATGTTAAAGGTGCACAGAGGCACAATGAATCCTGTTTCACTGTCTTTGACAGGGCAATAAAACTGAGAAAGAGAGAGAGATAAAAAAAAAAATCACAGGATATAATCAGAACATGTAGTTTCAAATTAAACTATGATGGAACCACAGGTATTATGCTTGGTATATATCCAAAAGAACATGCTTTCATAGGAAAAAATAAAAATGAATTTTGGTTCTGTATTCGCCAAGATGTTAATAACCAGTGAAGTCTCATCAGAATGTGAAATATCAAGAGATGCAGGTCCATGGCACAAAAATATAGCAGCTGTACAATGAGGGCTTTTTGGGCTGCAAAATCATTATATAGCTACAGTATGTTTGCATTATGTACAGCTATGCCAAGGACCGCTTCAGGAAATCTTTCCTGCCACATGCAATAAGACTGTTTAACTCATCATCATTGTGTCAGAGATAACAATATGAGTGACTGTTGTAACTGGTGAATTTTTGCACTGACTGGATCAACCTTGCACAGTAAACTCCTCATCTTGTGTCACTGTAAACAACTGTCACTACTAATCATTGCACTATGTTATTTGCTGGCTATTCTCACTTCTTACTGTGTATAGCTAAATACCTCCTTGTATAAGTCTGTAGATATTGAAATTTTTATACTGTTTTTTACTTTGCTACCTTTAGAAGCACAACTGCTAAATGACTGTACCGCTGCAACACCTAAATTTCCCAGCTTGGGATGAATAAAGTACTTCTTTATTGATACCTGAAGGTAGATTTGTTTTGCAGTAAAATAGACAGGGTGCATAGCGGTATTACACCGGTATGCACCTAATCATATCAGAATTTGATATGATCTCACCAAACACTATGTCACAGGAGAATCAAGTTTGAATCTATTATAAGTCTACTATAAGTTCTGGTTGGTTATGGTTAGCCATAAAATTATACAGTTAATTTTAGATAATTATGAAAGTATGAATATGGTTAGTAGTACAAATAAATAAACAAATTCTAACATGGTGACAGATAATGTCACCTGATCACTTCCTTATACATAGTGTCAAGCAATGAAAATTGTTAGAAGATTTTCAGCATATTTGTTGTTATTTTACTTCTTGGACATGTTAACAACCTCATAATTTTCTGGTGAGATTAAGCCTTGATGGTTTAGGGGGAAAAAAATAAAACTTGAACAAATATTGCACATTGTATAAGACAGATGTCAAGCCTTTTCACTGATAAAAGTTACCCATATATTATAAGATCATAAAAATGTTTATTAACTATTCATAAAAATATTTTAAAGACTTTTGATGTCATATAGTTTCCCACAGGGATGAATACAGAATTTATTTTTCAGTTTATTTTTGTAATATTTAACTTAATTCTAAATGGACTTTGCTGTACACCAAGCAGAACTTATTAAACATTTATAAAACTTCAAACGGCTTCTGTATTATGTAGAAAAATGACAATTTCAAAAAGATATGGATTAATTATTACCAATAACAGCAACAATTCAGCGTTCCCTTTTCTTTTTCTTTTTTGTTCCTTCTTGGTGTACTAGTTTTATGGTTTGTCATTTCTTTAGTGATACTAGCATTTATGGCCTTGCTTTGATTTAGTAACTAACAAAACACAAGAATGTATAATGACAGGTGTGGTTAAAATAAGATATCAAATAAATAAGAGAAGTCAAAAATGTACAAGCTTGGTGTGTCAATATTGTTTACAAGTGACTAAAATTGATTTAGATTCAGTGCTGATTTTGCTATATTTTTGCATAATGTCAGACAGTAAAAAGTAAATAGTCAACATATTAACATATTGACATTAACAAATGTAGTGACAGTGCACTTATTTATTACATAAAATGAGAATAATGTGCTGTCTTTCAGCAAACCCAGTACAATTGTACAATTTACAATACACTTTCCAGCCACTTTATTAGGTACACCTTGTTATTACCAGGTTGGAGTCCCTTTTCTTTCAGAATTGTCTTAACTCTTGATTTCATATATTCAACAAGGTGATGGAAACATTCCTCAGACTTTGGTCTAAATTGGCATGATAGCATCACACAATTGATGCAGATTTGTAAGCTGCATCTATGATGAGAATCTTTATCGCCACCACATCCCAAAGGTGCTTTTGGTTTTGAGATCTGCCTGTGGAGGCCATTGGAGTACAGCTAACTCACTATCATCTTCAAGAAACCAGTTTGAAATGATTTGAGCTCTGTTACATGGTGCATTGTTCTGCTGCAAGTAGCCATTAGAAAATGATGTGATCATAAAGACATGCACCAAGGCCACCACTACCTGTATGAACAGTTGCTACAATTAGATAATGGGTTAGATTTATATGGCGCTTTTCAAGGCACCCAAAGCACTTTATTTACATTCCAACCATCATCAAACATTCATCCACATTCATACCAGCGATGCTGACACTGGAGGCAAGGAGGGTGAAGGGTCTTGCCCAAGACACAATGACTAGGGAGCACAAAATTGGCTGGGGCCTTCCTCCGCTACCCTCGGGGTGGATCCAGGATAGTCTTAGGTGGAGTGACTTGGGTTCATGCTTCAGGATTGCTGCTGTTCACCCAGGTCTCTGGGCTGCCTTAGGCTGCCTCTGGCCTCCATGGAGGCATGGTCATATTTGCACGATCACACTCATCTCTGTTCAATCCTGACTCCTCATACTCTGCATGCTGACACAGTCACCGAGTTGTCCAGTGGATTTATACACAAATTATTTTTAAGGGTTTTTGTTTTGTTTGTTATTTTTTTTTTTTATGTGTGTATCTTTGGTACTTTAGTTCTTGTTGTGATACATCCTATTGTTGTTGTCTTTGTTATTTCTTTAGGAGCTTCTTATGACTGTAAGAAGCTGTAAGAAATTCTCTGTTGTGTTTCTGTACAGGTGTTGAAGGGCCGTTGCTTCTATCCACTGTATTTCTGTCTCTACTTCCTTTTTTCCACTTTCCTTTTTACTTTTCTCCATTACTGGCCTTTTTTTCCAGTCAGGTCCAGCAAGATTACACAAATTCCATAATACCAAATAAATAAGATTAAGATTAAGACCATCATTCTGTTTGCTACAATGCTGGACAGGACAAGTTAAAAAAAAAAAAAAAAAAAGAGATGTCTGTGGTAGTGTAAATCGATAATCTGAAAAAACCCTTATGATTATTGAGCGACCCGCTCTAACGTCTGAGCCACTGTAGTCCCAGACAGGGTGTATCCATGCTTTCACCAAATTTGACCCTAATATCTGAATGTGGCAGATTAAATTAAGACTTACCAGACCACACAACAACTTCAGTCTTCCTTTGTCTAGTTTTAGTTTGTGTAATTGTAATCGTAGCCTTGGTTTCCTGTTCTTAGCCGACAGGAGTAGCACCCAGTGTGGTCTTCTGCTGGCTAGAGATTTTAACAACATCAATGTAAAGACTGTGCTCCCCAGATTTGACAAGAATGTGGACATTAAAACAAAGAAGGGCAGAACACTAGAGCTAGTCTACATTAACATTTCTGGCGCTTAAAAACCCCCTCCTTCCCTCACTTCGGACACTCAGATCACCTTTCCCTGTTCCTGACACCAGCCTACAAGCCCCTCATCTGTCACAAAGAGTGGATGTGCAGACCCAAATGCAGACAGACGTCTAGGACTGAGGGTGAAAGGTTTATTTGATGACAACAATTGTTTAGATTAACAGCGAGTGGGCAGACAGCTGATCCTTGGTCTGAAGGGCTGAGTGGTGCTGGCGTGGCTCTGGATCTGATAGGTTTACACAGGATTCACTGGAAGACAAAACGGATTTACGCCAGGAAACAATAGCTTGACAGAATCTCTCAAAATACAGGTGACCAGATAACAAGTGTGGTTGCTACAACGCTCTGGCGTCGAGTGAAGGAGGGATGTGGTCTAAATACTCTGGCGGATGAGTAGGTGACTGTTAGCCATGATGAGTAGATGGGTGGCAGCTGTGATGATTAGATGAGAAGCAGCCGCACCATAGAAATCTGTTTGAAGAAACAATCATGCCCACAAACACACATAGGGGGAGAACAACAAAAGAGCAAACACTAGAGTCCGGTGTCCATGACATCATCTGCAGGTCTAAGCCACAATACAAACCAGTGCAGTGCTGGACTGAGGAGGCCACGCTATCCTTGCAGGACTGTTTTGAAGACACCATATGGGGGTTGTTTGAGGACCCAGACATTGAGCTCCACACATCCTCTGAGCTGTCATACATCAGTTTCTGTATGGACAATGTAACAACCAGAAAACAGCTGAAAATATTTCCCAGCCAAAAACCCTGGTTTAACACCAACATCAGAGCACTACTCCAGGCTAGGGATTCATCACTGAGGTTGGGAGACAGGGACACCTACAGGAAGGCCAGATTGGACCTCAATAGAGGGATCAAGTCTGCTAAAACAAAGTACAGAAGGCAGATAGAGGCCCATTTTAAAGAAAACATTAGCTGCTCCATGTGGACAGGCATCCAGAACATTACAGACTACAAAGAGTGCCACAATACCCTCTCCCCGACAGGCACTTCTCTCCCAGACCAGCTCAACGCCTTTTTCTCCTGCTTTGAGGAAGACAGCAGACAGGTGGAGGACATGCAGCTGACATTAGAGCATGACCAGCCCCCAACCATCCAACAATATCAGGTACTGTGAGTCCTGCGTGACACTGACATCAGTAAAGCACCAGGAAGTACCAGGGAGGGTGTTGAAATCATGTGCCCATCAGCTTGCTGCAGTATTTACTAACATCTTTAAAGGTCTCATATTATGCAAAATTCAGTCAGATGTGTCCTCATAGTCTGTCTGTGAGGCCCAAAATTGAGAAAATTGTGTCTTCTCTCTCACTTACTTGCTCTACTTTTTAGCAAATGTGTGCTCAAATGAGTGAATTTGAGCTCTTACCTTTGTGACCTCACAAAGGGCAATAACTACTGTCCCCGGTAATGGATACTGTCATTGACCGACCCCCGGCTAGCTGAGACTGCCCTCTAAAATCAAAAAAGCGGGCACCAGCAAAATTCAAATCCTCTCCCAGAGAGGGGCGTGCACAGGCACCACTCATGAACATTTAAAAGTTCAGACACAGAAACAGCCTGTTCTCCATTGAGCTCACTAAAACCACTTTGTGAATGGCTGAAATTAAGGACCAAGGCTGAATTTGGGGTAATACACTTTGAAAACAATGTTGTTGGACCTCTGAAACTCATATGAAATTGTTGAAAAATTTTATAATATGGGATCTTTAACCATTCGCTGCAGCAAGCTAAAGTCCCCACCTGCCTAAAAAATGCTACCATAATCCCTGTGCCAAATCTTCTGCCATCACAGGACTGAATGATTACCGGCCTGTGGCCCCGACTCCAGTAATCATGAAATGCATGTAGAGATATAACATGTTGAAGCCCAAATTCCACCCAGGTTTGACCAACACCAGTTTGCCTACAGATCCAAAAGGTCCACATATGCCATCTCCATCGCCCTCCACATTGCTGTCAGTCACATTGAAAACTTATATCAGGATGCTCTTTGTTGACGTCAACTTGGCATTTAACTCCATCATCCCCAGCTGACTGATCAACAAACTGCAGACACTGCAACTCGGAAACTCCCTCTGTCTGTGGACCAAGGACTTCCTGACTAACAGACCCCAGCAGGTCAGGATAGTCACCTGCACACCCTCCACCCTCGTCCTCAATACTGGTGTCCCTTAGGGCTGTGCTTTGAGTCCAGTCTTGTACACGCTGTACACACATGATTGTGTTGCCACCCATGACTCTAAAGGCGCATTCCGACAGAGAAGTTCTAAGAACGCAGTTCTAATAACGGTCCTAGTTCTAAGAACTACCTTCTCCAGGGGAACTGTTTCATGTTGCATTCACACATGAGTTGGGGGCGGTAGCGGGACCGATGTGACGCATACGTCTGCAACAGCGACGTGTGACCTTAGCGCCACATAACAACAAAACAACCCGCTAAAAACAAAACAACACGGCAAGCTAATATGGAGAACGAAGAGATCGTAGTGTTCATGCTCTGCTTGATGGAGATGTTACTGATGGACAATACAACCAGGTGTCTCACGTCGAGGCTGGAAGGCTCCTGAAAGTCAGAAGATGAAGAATCCAGCGGCAGGAGATACGCCGCAGACAAAGGAGACGACGTGTAAGTTTAATTTATTAAACATGCCCCGATTGTATACGTGTCTTATGAGTAAACATTTCAGACGGTTTTCTACTGTCTGTGTTGAGCAGATTACAATAAGTAAATATTTCAGACGGCGGGTTTATTGTAACTCGTGTTCTGTGTTTCAGACGTTGCTGCAGCTCATTGAACCTCTTCACCGTCCGGCTGGTCCGAAGCAAAGCTGATAACTAGTGGGAAAAGGTTGTTCTCAATTTTACCAATGAGCAGTGGATAGAGAATTTCTGTATGTCCAGGGAGACATTTCAATACATCTGTGGCCGCCTGAAGCAGCACTGGAGAGGATGGACACAACCACCTGCTGCAGATACTGAAGGAGATGGAGAACAGCCTGGATGCTTTACCTCGTGCCTTCCAGCTAATCACAACACAACTCTTCATAATAAGCATCATGTTCTGGAAGTTCGACAGACAGAACATGCATGTATACATGATGTTCACATTTAAAGAGAAAATGTTTCATAGAAAATGCATAATTTCATTTTTTTTGTGTGTGTTATGTGCAAAATAAAGATCTCGTCATCTGCTATTAAGCTTTGTGTGTTTTATGGAATCATCAGTAGAAAGGTGAAGGAGAAATCCGTCACTGAAGGGTTGGCTGTGACTGAGTTATGGTTTAGAATTATGAGGACATAGTCACACAGATTTAGCGTAGATGAAGGTAAACATATAAAAAGGGTGGTGAAATGTTTACAGGTGTGTAATTTGTGTCCACAAGTATTTGATGCCAGATCTTGGTTAAACATGATAAACTTCGTTCTGTGATATGGAGCATATTATAAAGTTAATAAACTAATGCAATTTACACCCAGGGATAAGACTTAAAATGTAGCAGCCAAAGATGGATTATTTAATATTTCATAGCTGTGATAAGTTAATAAAAACTCAATATTTTTATTAGCTAATATTTTATAGATGTGGCCAAAGCACATCTAACAGACACAAACTGAAAACTTCAGACTCTTTACAAAGTCATTTATTTTTTTTATAGTGAATACAGCAGAGCAAAAATAACTATTTACATGTGTGTGTATGCTCTGCATATCACACTGGCTTTTCCTGCCACACGCAGGAGTCATTTGCTGCGGCGTTGCCCGAGTAAACATGTTGGTGGTACAAGCTGTCGAATTTACTGTTTGTTCGGTTCGTCCCACTCCGGTTGTCGTGGTCCTTAATTTATTTGTAGTCTTGTGTGAGTTTTCTACGTGCGCTGCTTCGCGTTATCCCGCGTTCTCTGACTGAGAATTGATCGTCAGGAATATTTTTATATTTCGCTGCGAACCTTCAAAACCTCTCTGAAAATCCTCTGTGGCGTAGACGGTCAGAAGAGCTTCGACCTCCTCATCGGTCCATTTATCGCTTGCTCTGTTGTTGTTTTTGTCCGTATGTGCAACCGTGTTTTTTAAATGTGGTGGGGACACAAAATGCGGAAATCTGGCAAGGGGCGTAGCTACCAGTCACGAAACACCTACGTCATGAGGGTTCCTATAGAACCCCGCTCAGACCCTGCCTCGGAGCAGGAGCTAAAATGGTTATAGGAACTGAGGGCTTTGGTCCCTAGTTCCTATATGTCGGGATGCGCGAATAAACGGCCTGGTTCCTGAAAAGGTTATAGGAACTGCAAAAGGTTCCTACAGTCGGAAAGAGCCTTAACACACTCATCAAATTTGCAGATGATACAACCATAGCTGATTAGCAACAATGATGAGGCACCATACAGAGAGGAGGTCCAAACACTGGCCACCAGGTGCAGCGACAACTACCTCAACCTCAACACAAACGAAAATATAAGAAATCATCATTGACTTCTGGAAGTCAAGGACCACACAATGGGGAAGAAGTGGAGCAGGTCACAAACTTCTACATCTAGGACAGGGGTGCCCTAAGTCTGGTCCTCGAGATCTACCATCCTGCAACTTTTAGATGCAACCCTTCTCTAACACATCTGAATCAAATGACTGGTTTCTTTACCAGGCCTGAATGACATTCAGATGACATCTGATTCAAGTGTGTGGAGAAGGGTTGCATCTAAAAGTTGCAGGATGGTAGATCTTGAGGACTGAACTTGGGCACCCCTGATCTAGGAGAACCTGGGCTGGACTGTGAATATCACCCACATCATTATACGTACAGGACCAGCAGCATCTCTTTTTCCTGAGAACACAGAGGAGGAACAAACTCCCTCCACCTCTGCTGAAAAACTTTTACTATTGCCCAATAAAGAGTGTCCTGACCTAAGGATGTACAGTGTGGAATGCCAGCTGCACTGCATCCAAGATAAAACAGCTCCAGCAGGTAATCAAGACTGCTCAGTGGATCATTGGCTCCCCACTCCCTTGTCTAGAGGAGATCTATTTGAGATGATTCTTCAGACGGGCCAAAAAGGTCCGGGATGACCTCATCCATTCAGGACACACCCTGTCCAGCAGCTTTCCCTCTGAAAGACTCAGAGTCATGCAAGCCCGCACCGATAGACTTACACACAGTTTTTTTTCCCCTTGGCTGTGAAGATACTGCTGCATGAACCATGTACCTCCCACTGCACACACACACACACACACACACACACACACACATCTACTACTACCTCCCAGCCAAAAGTGAGCTGTGACAATTTCTTGCGCTAGTTTTAATATAAACCATTCTTTTATGTGTGACATGTTAGCTACACTTTAATATTTATTACTTATAGAGTTTTATTTTTATTTATCAATTTTTTATATTGTGAATTTGTAGATGCTATAGAGACAGAGACACTGCCAAACAGAATTTCTTTGTATTCTTGTACAATGACAATAAAGCTTCTTCTTCAAATCTGTCAAAAGTTTCCTCTTTAAGAGAAAGCTGAACCATTTCAACTCAGCACATTCCAATTTATTTTGTACCCCCCACACTGTGTCTTGTCTTCCTCCACTGTCACTCCACTGTCCATCATAGAGTGCTTCTGAGCTGCTCATCCCCATCATAATGAACCCCTCAGGGACCTGAAGTCACTGCAATGACTTCCAGCTTCATGTGAAACAGTAAGAGCAGCGACCAGATGTGGTGCTCGGTCTTGTCCTATTAGACGATCTGATGGGACTCCATGTGCAAAACCTTCACATGGAAAGGAAAATAAGAGTAAGTTACCCTCTTGCTCTCTGAAGCACTATATCTTCGTGCTTCTAATGGGGTATGCAGGAGAGCGGAAATCTCTTTGACAGCACTTCTGTGACTCTGTGTTAGCCTGTAATGTATATTTCTTTTAATGACAAATGTACAGTGTGTGCAGAATTATTAGGCAAGTTGTATTTTTGTGGATTAATTTTATTATAGAACAACAACTATGTTCACAATGAACACAAAAGACTCATAAATATCAAAGCTGAATATTTTTGGAAGTTGGAGTGGGTTTTTTTTAGTTTTAGTATCTTAGGAGGATATCTTTGTGTGCAGGTGACTATTACTGTGCATAATTATTAGGCAACTTAACAAAAACCAAATATATACCCATTTCACTTATTTATTTTCACCAGGGAAACCAATATAACAAATCAAAATTTACAAATATACATTTCTGGCATTCAAAAACAAAACAAAAACAAATCAGTGACCAATATAACCACCTTTCTTTGCGAGGACACTCAAAAGCCTGCCATCCATAGATTCTGTCAGTGTCTTGATCTGTTCACGAACAACATTGCGTGCAGCAGCAACCACAGCCTCCCAGACACTGTTCAGAGAGGTGTACTGTTTTCCCTCCCTGTAGATCTCACATTTGATGAGGGACCACAGGTTCTCTATGGGGTTAAGATCAGGTTAACAAGGAGGCCATGCCATTATTTTTTCTTCTTTTAGACCTTTTCTGGCCAGCCACGCAGTGGAGTACTTGGATGCGTGTGATGGAGCATTGTCCTGCATGAAAATCATGTTTTTCTTGAACGATGCTGACTTCTTCCTGTACCACTGCTTGAAGAAGGTGTCTTCCAGAAACTGGCAGTAGGACTGGGAGTTGAGCTTGACTCCATCCTCAACCCGAAAAGGTCCCACAAGCTCATCTTTGATGATACCAGCCCATACCAGTATCCCACCTCCACCTTGCTGGCGTCTGAGTCAGAGTGGAGCTCTCTGCCCTGTACTGATCCAGCCACGGGCCCATCCATCTGGCCCATCAAGACTCACTCTCATTTCATCAGTCCATAAAACCTTAGAAAAATCAGTCTTATGATATTTCTTGGTCCAGTCTTGACGTTTTATCTTGTGTGTCTTGTTCAGTGGTGGTCGTTTTTCAGCCTTCCTTACCTTGGCCATGTCCCTGAGTATTGCACACCTTGTGCTTCTTGGCACTCCAGTGATGTTGCAGGTCTGAAATATGGCAAAACTGGTGGCCAATGGCATCTTGGCAGCTTCACGATTGATCTTCCTCAGTTCATGGGCAGTTATTTTGCGCCTTGTTTTTTCAACACACTTCTTGCGACCCTGTTGACTATTTTGAATGAAACGCTTGATTGTTCGATGATCAGGCCTCAAAAGCTTGGTAATTTTAAGAGTGCTGCATCGCTCTGCAAGACATCTCACTATTTTTGACTTTTCAGAGTCCGTCAAATCTCTCTTCTGACCCATTTTGCCAAAGAAATGGAAGTTGCCTAATAATTATGCACACCTGATATAGGGTGTTGATATCATTAGACCACACCCCTTCTCATTACAGAGATGCACATCACCTGATATGCTTAATTGGTAGTAGGCTTTCAAGCCTGCATAAAGAGGATGATGTGGTCAAAATACTCATTTGCCTAATAATTCTGCACACACTGTATGGGGACTTACGGGTATAAGAGAAGTCTAAAATGACACAGTTGCATAGTGTTAATGATGCTAACTTTTACAATCAAACTTGTGACTATTTATACCTAATGACAAGAAAACAGACACTATCCTAATGTGGATTAAGCATATTTTGTTTGACAAACGCAAATATCGTTAGATGCATGACTGAAATCTACAAACTATGATAAGAAACAGAGAGCACAAAACTGAAATGGTTGACTTTTGAAAAAAAACAGTTCTTTGACTTTTAGACCATGAAGCAGTCATTAAACTGCAGTTATTACTTTAAGGTGTCAAAAACACACATTATGTTTAGTTATGAGCTAAAACAGATGCAGCATTAGTTATCATGAAGTCATATTTAACTTGCAGGTTAAACATCAACAACACAAAAATGTCATTTCAGAGCATTTACTCTGTTATATGTAAATAACTATAAAACTATACACAGGATGTGTTGACTTCATGATGGGTCTGTGCATCATAAAATGTGCAGTTCAATACACAGTCTTGAATATCTCCAAAATCTAGACTGATAGATTAAGTTTACAACTAGACGCAATATTTAAACTCCTTTAAGTAATAACTAGGTCATCAGTTCTTATGACATCCTGGCTAAATGTAAACATTGAATCAATAGCTTCAACTACGTCTACACAAAACCTCTGTTTTCAGACTAAATTTAACCCAGTTTTAACAAAGATTTCTATAGATCATTTAGATTTGTTTTCAGCTAAGTAGCTAAAAATAAAGGAAAGAAAGAAATCTAAGTAAGATCATTTAAATACAACATTTAACCATATAAATTACTGCATAAATAATAATGTTTTAAATAATATTATACAGTTAGATGAACAGTAAAAAAAATCCATTTATGCTAAGTAGGATTTCTGTAAAAGTGGTGTAAGTAACTCATCTTAGTATTTTAGTATAATAATAATAATATTATTCAACTCAACTCTGGCAGACTTTTAACCTTGAATGTGAAATTATTTCTATATGTCTGAGTGATTTGTATAATAGAGGTGCCCTGGCTTCCCAAAGGCAGTAACTTTTGAGGAAAACAAACATTTACTCACTTTTCTCGCTCCACTTCTGTGGCAATTAAAATCCAAAAGAATCATTGAAATCAATTAAGATCACGTCCAGACTGTCATACGCCTGACACATGGCAGCCCTGTCTGGCTTACTCCACGTCGACCGGTCCCTGTTATGGAAATAAAACTGTCTATTTTGAGATGAGGTTGTGAAAGAAGCGCTTCATGCAACTTTGCCACCAGTCTGCAAGGTTGGCATTAATCAGTTAGGAAAACAACAGCATCGGTTCAGGTGTCTCTTTTTTACATTGTTGCTGGTGACAGCTGCCCCTGTGTATATGCTTATTTGTTTTTGTATATGACATATTTCAGGGTGATGTTGGAACATGCAAAGACTTCTAAGTATAGCTGAGATTCTGTAACTGTTTGACATAAACAGTGTCTAACAGCCACATTATTTCATGCTGTGAAAAGAGAAAACGTGAGGGGAAATCTAATAAATTCCATTTCCTTTTAACACTAGTTCAGCAATTAATGAAGATTCAGATTTGCATGCACTATGAAGTGTAATAAAATTACAATCTTTTAGGTCACCTAAGATTGTAGTCTTATTGTTTTCTACATTAATCCACATCATACCTCTATGCAAAGGACTGATTTCTATTATCAAACTCTCGGAGCTCTGATCCGGATGTTCCTCTTTTTGTCCTTTGAACAAAAGAGGAATCATGAATATGCAGAAGGAGGAGGAGAAGAGAAGCCCCTGCAGGCCTAATAAAAAAGCAGCATTAAGCTTCTCTAATTAAACTGAACTCTCCCCTTATGAACAGCAAGCATGACTTTGGGGACATAACAGAGCTTCTTCAGGTCCTCTTTCAGCTTCAGTATAGTCTCCAACACCAACTTCAGTGCTACAACAATCAGCAGAAAGCAACTTTATGAATACACAATATTCTCCATTATTATTAACAGTTACTGTTTTGAATAGGCTGGCCATGGTCGAATGACTTGATTTCAGTGCACTGAATGACACCCAGACTTACAGCTGGGGAAGGCAATCTGTAATCCTGTGTTGCCTCAAGGAAAAAAAAATACAAGCATAAACTGATTAAATGAATTACACAAACATCCTCCTGCATAAAATAAGGACCATTATTCAGCTCTAGCTAAGTAAACATTTTTCAGAGTGGCATATCACATTATTTTTTACTGCATTCCCTGGAATGCTGCTTGCTCTTCATTCACCTTGCGTGCCACTGTTTTTGCTGTGAGGGAGACGTCAAGCTAAATTATGGAAAAGGTGCTACATACAAAAAACAAAACTCTCAGCAACATGGCTGTATTTTAGTCTTCATTGTCACAGTAACCATAGTCATTATTTTTATGTAGTTGTAAATTTTTAAAATCCTGGACAAAATCCTGGACTAAAATGACAAATCATTTGTTTTGTGGACATTAAATTACGTTTGAGAAATAATCACTCCATGCTCATTTTATAATCTGTTAGCACAATGAAAGAAAACAATTATCTGCTCCTTCTTCTGTATCTTGTATAAAAGCAACATGATGTATATTTATTTTAATTAGAGAAAAAATTGATTGAATAAATAGACTAAATAGATTCAGAAATAAATAGTTTAGCAAAATAATAGGAAAACATTTAAAAATTTTCCAGCTGTATGCTTGCAGTGGTTCCTACATACAGTGCCATGCAACATAACATTCAGGTAGCTGTGGTTAAACTGTGTATTGGATTGTAAAAGATGAAAAGATAATTAACTCTAGAGCAAGAGTTTTTACCTTTCATGTTCAATACTTACTGAAACTCAATTTCAGTACATACTGGCAAAACTAACATCTTCACAAAACTTTCAGAGTTTTCAGATTTCTGCTTGACCTCCACAGTTCCTATTGATTGTCAGTTTTTAATTACATAATTAACAGAGGAAAGTTGTCCTCCAATAACCTTGTCCTGCTTTTAGTGCTTTGGTTGTTTTAATTTTCTTAAATTTGACAATGCTAGTCCTGAGGCTGATAATTAAAGATCAATGCTTTTGAAGCTTTTAAATTTGCATCATCGGAAATCCCAATAATGATGGCCAGCACTAAGGTCTGACTCACTCTGGTAATGGTAATTCTTACTTATCTCTCGTTTATGGTACTCTTACCTTTTTAACTTTATATATTTTCAGTTATAATAATTACAGTAATATACTAAAATGTCTCAAAATGTTACAGAGAAAGTAACTTCATCAGCCTGGTTTATTACTTACTTCAGATATAAAGTAAAAGGTTGGACTGTAGTCAGGGACAACTGTCAGATATTGTAAGGTCTTAATATCTCAAACACTGCATAATACCCCTAACATGTACACTTTTATTCTATAAAACCTGCACTTATCCATCCTTTTCTCTCTATTTGGCATCTGTACTGAAGCTTCAGCTTTATTGTACAGGATGAATCATAATTAAAGGATTGATGCTCAAAGAAAAGAAATCATGCATCCATACATTAATCTTGAATTACTACAATTTAGATAAAAACATGTATATTTCAAGATCTTCAATGTTGGAATGAGATTTTGTTACTAGATAATAATAAAGGCAAGCTGTAACATAGCTTTTTCATTTTCATTCTTTCATTTTAATTCAGTTATTCAAGAGTTAACTGAATGCAAATAAGAAGCCATTCCTGTCATTATTGCTCTTTTTTGGGAAACATTATTTTGTGTTGCTTTTTGTAAGATGTTACTGTAATAAATGGGAGCCACCACAGATAGTTTAAGAGACTGCAGAGAGAGAGGAGGTGAGGTGCTGTTATCCATACAATGCAAATATTTACCGGAATACAAAGAGCTGCATGGCTGCAGAGAAAAGCATACTTTTGGATGGGATGCGATTATTCAAACATTGCTACTTTATCTTTATTTTTATTTATACATTGAAGGCTTTTTATTCTAAACTTTGCATAAAGAAGACAGAAAGTTCGTTCAGTTGATTACATATGCTGCTGGTTGCCACATTAACAGAATTCAGCACACTGCACAGCAGGTGAAAACATACTGTAGCAACTTCTTTAGTAGCTGATAGAGGCTCATCCTGGTGAGTTTGAAGTTTTCAATCTGACAGTTGCAATCAAGAACTTACTGAAAAATACAATGTGTTATTGGCTGTGTGTCCAAAATGAATATCAGGTATTTTGAAATTGCTTGTCAGTGTTGTAACATGTTCTTACGTCACACTATTATTAGTAATATTACAGGCGGGCTGTAGCTTAGGAGGAAGAGCAATTGTCTACCCACTGGAATTTACCAAAATGTCCTTGTGCAAGACACTAAACCCCACATTGCCTCCCAATGGGTCCATCTGGGTAAGTATGTGTGTGTTAGGTTAAAAAAACTTAAAACAATAGTTCTGTATGAGTGTAGATGATTTGATGTGGCATGTGAAAAAACACTGTGCATGGTCATCATATGATTAGAAAAGCACTATATTAGTACAGTCCATTTACCATTTACTATGATTGCAGTTAATAGAGAATAGAAAAAAAAATCCCTAAAAGATCTAATCTAGTCTAATTTCCCCTGCAAGTCATAGCATGTTTTTTTTCTTCCCTTTAATCATTAATAAGCAATTTGGTGATTCACCAATTGTTTCCCATAAGAGGCACAAAACCCAGCCTGCAGTCAGACGACTGTGCAGCTCAAGTCTCACAGCAAAATTATAAATGGTCATGTAACAGTCAGGAAAAAGATATTTTTATTACAATTACAGTGTGAATTTTAATGTCAGCCATGCTGGTTTTTGTTGTTGTTGTTTTTTTTTCTTTTTTGGTTCAATCTTCCAAGATTTTTATTGCTGCTGTCCATGCAGTCCCCAAACTCAGACATTGAATCCATTTGCATCACATTGTGGGATATAAAAACACCTTAATCCTGAAATGAAACATAATACATAAAATATTATATATTATGAAGTATCAGAAATCAGTTGTGTACAATCACATTCATAGTTATAGTTTAAAGAATTTCATATAGTACTACTACATTCATTTTACCACCTACCATCAGTGGGCATTTGTGTCATTAAACAGAATATGTGGATTAGTGCAAAATTTAGTGGTGCATGAGAGGTAAAATCCAGGTTTACATTCTTCATTTTCCCCGTTTGTTGCTGTTTGTTTGTTGCTGTTTGTTTGTTGCATCAGCTGCCAACATCCCTTTTGAAAGGGGTTTCAAACTAGCAGTACTCACTTTGCTAATTATTCCACTGGATGTTTATCTTGCTACACTGACTTAATTTAGAAGTGTAATGCTCATCATCAAATTATTAATTCTCACCTAGAATTGTTTGCATGTGTGGAACCAAGGTTTGCATAATTAGGGCATGCTAATTACTCTAAAAAGTTATTTACCTGTAAGTGTTGATGTTGAATCCATCTAATCTGCACAGCCTTCATTAAAAGCGCTGTCTGTCTGCATGAAGAGACATGATTGCACTCCATAATCCAAACAGAGTTAGTCAACAGTAACTTTCTTTTGAAAACTTTTCATAGTTTAGTTATGACCACAAACTTGCCAGTATTTACTATATGGTGAAGCCCCTTTGACCCCTTTGCAACTTCACCTAAATGATCAGTTTGTTTAATTTTACAGTAATTGTATTAATATTGTGCGACTAGCTGTACAGTGGGACATTTGCATGAATGAAAAATCAGTAATATGTAGTTTTGATTTTCTATATCAAAAATGAGACCATCACATTGTGGATTTCCTGCATTAATACCAAACACCACACCACTGTAGTAAATTACAAAGTACACAAATTTTAATTAAATGACGCTTGAGGCGGAAACTATGCTGTTATCATATAAATAAACAAAAGTCATCCTAAACAATCACAGTATCTGGTCATTGCTGTTGTTAGTGGAGCTGAAGAAGCCTCTGACTGAACACACTGCATTGTTTAATTACTGTGTTGTCTATGTTTAGGAACTTGTGAAGCGTTCTTTAGAGTCAGGTTTTTTTTTCTGGGCAGAAAGTGTTTTCTTTTTCTTTTTTTTTTTTTTTTTTTTTTTACTTTTTCAGCTGTTTTTTTTTTTGCTCAGAGAGCTTTGTGCTTATCTTTTCTTTTATGCTCAATAGGATTCAAGGCAACATGCTTGACTATACATCAAACTTTTTTCCATTAAATATTCCTCCACTGTCAAACTTTGGAAAACTAGGGGCCTGATTTACTAAGATTTCTAATAAAGAGTACAAAATTGTGTGGACACGCAAATAGATTGCATGTGTTTTTTGTTTATGATTTGCAGGTTTGTAGTATTCAAATGAAGATCTAGCATGTGTTATGATTTCACCATGGTGAGTTTAGAAACAGAGCAGGAAGGTCACAAACGCAAAATGAAATTTGACCCGGCATATAAAAATATTGCTGAGCTCCGGCCAAAAAATGTAAACATTACCAGAATTTCTTTAATATGGGAGGATATTTGCTAAAAAGTAAATGGCATTGGCAAAATCACAAGAAAGCCAGATATGGTTAAGAGGAGGTGACAAGAAACAAATTACTTAAAATAAAACTTCGACAAATAAGACAGGTAAGGGCTGGCACAGGAGATTCCTTTGGACCAAATGGTGCAGCAGATGACTGGAATAGCAGATGATGTGTGCTATGTGCACTAATGAGTGCACATTGCAGTGCTGTGTCTGGACTGACCATGGTTATTAATGCCCCTAAAGGAGGGATTAAAGATGGGGTACAGGCAGTGGTGAGGGCTCTCAATACCAAAAGACCTTGAGCGCAGCAGCAGCAGCCCATCCTACGCAGTGGCATCAGACCGGGGGGGTAAACGGTACTGTTTTCCTAGGGCCCACTGCAGAGTGGGGGTCCTTGAAAATCATGCAATGAAAAGTTTTTGTGTTCTGTTTTAAAATATCTAATTAATTAATATGATAATATGATAATAATTATGATAATCAAAGTCAGTTTGCCTGACAAGGTACAGATAATGAACTTTACACTAGCAATAATGATCTACAACTAAAATGTGCAAAATGGTTTTGTCCACAGCCAAAAGAGAAAGTAAAGTATTTCAGAAAGAAAGTGACATCTGGATACCAGAAAATACAGAGTGAAAAAAAAGGGTAAGAAAATGAAGTGAGGGGCAGCAGCTTCTTTTTAATTTCTTAAAGAGAAGAGAGGTGAACAGCCCCTGAACTAACACACAGTCTGAGCTGATATCAGCAGCAGTTATCTGTAGGCAACACGTTAGGATTAACATAGATTGATTACTATCAGAACTTCATTATGGCTGTCCCTGCAAATCATTTACATTTTTACAGACCTTGCGATAAAAAATCATGATAGATTTGGTGTCAATGGATTCCTTGTAATTTTAGGATTGGGAAGATGCCACAGGCATCACGTTATCTGAAAAACTGAATGCACCAGACCCCGAAGTCTAATGTTGATAACAATTTATCTAGTATTATTTTTTAAACTAATAAAACAGGAGGACAATTTCCCAATTTTAAGGCCACAATGACTGAATAAGTCAGACTCTGACTTCAGAGTCTGATTATTATAAGGCAAGGCAAGTTTATTATAGCAAAATTCATCACAAACAGGGTGATTCAATGTGCTTTATTGAAACATTAAAACATCAGAAAATAAGAAGCATAATTTAACATTAAAAAGAAAAGAGAAAAGAAAATGAAGGACAATTAGATGAAACAGTATTAAAACATGACAAAGTTTAAAAACTCAAGCTTAAATAAGAAAGTGCAGATTTGGACTTTCCCATTGAAAACTATTTAAATGCAGCAGAGAACAGGTGGGTCTTTAACCTGGATTTAAGTAAACCGAGTAATTATATTATATTAAAACCCCTACTGTTGGTGCTCAGATTTAATACCTTATTTAAAAAAATCTAATCTGGAAATGGAAAAAGGGCTGTCATAATGATCACTGAATTACTTTATTTAGTGCATTAATTAGAAAATAAGGGACATGAATCAGAAGGCTGAATAAGTTTACAGTCAGAGATGAGGTTCATTACTAAACTTTACTCATGTGTTTGTTGGCGTAGCCTAGCATATAGCTTATTGCATAAAAATCATTAATATTCAGCACCACTTTAACATTTAACTTAAGTGTCCCCATAGATTAACATCACAAACCCACAGACCTCAGTTTCAGAAACAGCAGCAGCAGCAGGTCCATCATCATGTCCAGATGATAGCACTGAGGATGTGAGACATGATGAGCTCATGTAGGCAGTTAAGTTATTCAATTTACAATCAATTGAGGCTGATTCAATGAAAGAATCTTAGTAACACTTATATAAAGTTTTATTCTATTTTTTTATGCAAAAACAGCTTTAGATAATATTGTATCTATCTAGCTTATATGGGGTCGGTCCTTGTTGTGGCAGACAGAGAGAGATAGACGTTGCAAGTGAAGATATGGGAAGTGAACGTTGTTCTGAAGGTAGTGAGGCATCTTATTCTCAACATTTCATAATTAGAATTCCTTAAAATGACATTGATATGGACTATACTTCATTGCAGCTGTAAGCAGACTGCTATTTGCTTTAGAATCGGACAGGCTTACAGGCTTCTAAGAGTATCTAAACATAACATTGTGTAAGACACATTTACAGTAGACTGTTTCCTTCAAAGGGTCTGTCTTAAAGGACTGTACTCAACTTAGAGAAGTTCCCAGAACAGGATGCAAACATGAAATTCGAAGAAGCACACATTCCATAAGACACACTCAGGTTCTTACCATATAAGGTTCTCTGTCTTAGAGACTGGACTCACAAACTAACATAATGTGTCCTAACCACACCAACATCCTATATGTAATCATATGTGTCTGATGATGATTGGAGGATTCAGGACTGAGGAATGTTATTTGTTGAAAGCTATATAAGAGAGTCTTACACATCTGGTCGGAGGACCTTAAATAAAGTTGATATCTTGAGTTCTTCTTTTACCTGAAAGTATTTCTGTCACATCATATGCTTAAAGTAATTCACTACAAAATATTATGATCTAGAAAAGAAGCTCTTCATATGATGAAGACATCATATCACAGAAATGACTATGAAGACACCAAGGACACCAAAGAGGAAACAACAATACGGCACCGAGAAGAGAGGAGAAGTTGTCAACTAGACGATGGCTTCACAAAACTACACAATGTTATCAAGGACAATAAATAAGCCAAGACTGAAGTAATGTTTTATTAGTACTAGTTAAAAGTTAAGCGGCAACATTTTCGAAGGAAGTCTGACTGAGCCCAGCATAAAGTGCGTTGCAATAGCCTAAACAATTAGAAATAAAAACCTGGATTAAAATCTTGAGATGATGCCGAGAAAGAAATGGTTTAATTTTAGACAGTTGTCTTTATTTTGGGGTTAGCCAGTCCTCCCTTGCACGTCTCCAGCTGGTGCAAAAGGCAGCTGTACTCCTGCTAGCTGGACTACGTAAGAGGGAGCACATAACCCCCATCCTGACCTCCCTCAACTGGCTGCCAGTGCACTGCAGAGTTCATTTTAGGATTCTTTTATTTGTTTTTAAAACTTTAAATGGTCTGGCCCCTCCTTACCTCTCTGAGCTACTCCACCCATACGTTCCTGCTCGGTGCCTCAGGTAAACGGAAGCTCAGGGGGGACCAAGCTTTTTTAGTTGCCGGTCCAAAACTGTAGCATGAGCTCCCCTCCACATTAGACAAGCTTCCTCATTGTCCATTTTTAAAACTCTTCTTAAAAACCATTTTTATTCTTTGGCTTTCAGCCCAGTATAAGACTGTTTTTGTTTTAGTATGCTGTGATTTGTTTTACTTATTGTTTTTATGTGTTTTTAATTTGTTTATTCTTTTAAAATTGTTTACTATTTTTAAAGTATTTTAAACACAATGAAGAATTATTTTATTTTTTTCCCTACTGATTTTTGTATTTTCTGTGTTGCTTGTCCATTTATGTACAGCACTTTGTTTCAACAGTGGCTGTTTTAAAGGGCTTTATAAATAAAGTTGAGTTGAGTTGAGTCTTAGCTGAAAGAAACTAGACTTGACCACTGAGCTGATTTGTGAGTTAAGTCTGAGTTTACCATCTAAGCAAACTCCAAGGATTATTGCTGCCGGCTTTAAATAACCAGTCAAGAATCCAAGGTCAACTGGATCCTTGTAGGCATCACTGGGCCCAAATAGCAACACCTCAGTCTTTTTGTTAATAAAATGAAAAAAATTCAGTGATATCTATGCAATAATTTCCTCCATACAATCAAGTTTTGATTTTGTTGAAGATGCACTTTTTTCAGGGGAAAATAGATCTGTCTGTCATCAGCACAAACACACCAAGCCTTCTAACTGCACCAAGAGGGAGCAAGTAAAGGGAAAAAAGAGGAGGTCAAAGAAGGGAGGCCTGAGGAACTCCACACACAAGGGAAGCAAAAGAGGACTCAGCAGTTCCAATCTGGACACTAAAACTCTGCTTGGTTAGATAAGATCTCAGCTATTGTAAAGCTCCATCCCGAATGCCAACCCAGTTCTCCAGGTGAGATCCAAAAGGTTCCAGTGGTCCACTGTGTTGAAGGCTCCTGTGAGGTCCAACACTACCAAAGCCATACAGTGACCAAAATCTGTGGCCATAAAACATAAATTTAAAACCCTTAAAGGCGCAGACTCATTACTGTGCAGTGTTTTAAAATCAGATTGAAACAGAAGACTGCAAGTGGCAATATACAACTTTCTCCAAAACTTTAGAGATGAAAGGAAGCTTAGAGATTGGCCTAAAGTTTGATAGGATGGAAGAGTCCAGGCTGGGATTAGTGCTATAACCACTGCATATTTGAAACATCTGGGTACACTCCCATTTGTTAAGCTGCTATTAATGATATGAAGCACACAAGGACCTAAAGTGGGGAAAACCTCTTTAAAGAAACAAGGTGGAAAGGGATTATTGGGAGATCAAGCAGGCTTCATATGTCTTACTATCTCCTCCAGAAACCATGGGGTAACAGGCTCAAACTGGTCAAAAACAGCAGAGCATGAAGTGGAAACAGAGGGGCCACAAGAGGGAGGCGTAATAAAGGCCCTAGAGCTCACAACCTTGTCAATAAAAAAGTTCTTAAAATCCTCACACAGCTCCCCAGGTTGTTTATGGTGCACAAAGAACTGAGTTAATGATATTAAATAAAGTTCAATGATTATGTTTGTTAGAAGCAATGATGTCAAAAATGCTTTACTTTGGCAGCTTTCGCAGATCTTTGGTAAGATTGCCAGCTATCTCATAGTATCTGAATAGATACTTGTAACCTATCAATTTTCCATTTTCCAGCTCTCCTGCACATATGCCTGGTAACACAAGTTTCCAGGCATTTAGCCAAGTTATTTAGCCAGGGCTCATGCCTGAGTCTAAGAAGTCTTGTTTTCAATGGAGCCACTATGTCCGCTGTGATTTCACATGCAGAATCAAAGTGAAAAGTGAAAGTATCAACACTAAAAGCGGAACAAGACAGAATTATAACAAAAAACAGCAGAGAACTTAGCAGCAGTGGAGGGGTTAATAACCTGAGAGGGCTTCGTCAGAGCGCAAGATTCAATAACATGACAGCACAATGGTATTTATAAAACAACAGGCATATGGTCTGAAAACACAGCATCACAAACATCCAAGTTCAACACATCAAAACCATGTAAGAAAACAAGATCAAGAGTATGTCTGCACTCTTTAGTGGGACCTGACACATTCTGAGAAAGATTAAAGCTATCAAGTTAATTTAAAAAGTCTTTGGTCAGTGGTTTTTCAAGACAGCACACAGGGATGTTGAAATCTCCAAGGATTAAAATTCTACCATATTTAGACAGTGGGAGGCTGAGCAATGCAGAAGAGTGCCAGACAAGCCAGGACAGAGAAGCCATTTTGCCATTTAGAGGTTAAACTAAGATCATATTATTATTTTAGTCTTGTAACATGGGAAAAGTATGTGTGAGAACTATTAATTAAGTCCACATAGAGGCCCACCAACATGGTTTCTACATAGGGTCCAGAATTTTGTGCTACACCTTGCATTCAACACAGCAGCACAACCATATGTTTCAATAATCTTTGCCTCCGGCATTCCAAAAATATTTACAATCAGAAAAGATGTGGTCTCTCTGTCACCTTTGAGGTGTTTAGCCTCCTCCTTGCGACAATAACTGCAGCCATTTCTGCATAAGGTAGTGCCAGTAAATACCTGCATTTCAGATGTGCTAAATATAGATGCAAAGTTAACCAGTGCAATCTGTTTCATGTTTGGTAAATCACATTGCATGTGCTCTGTTGATCTATTTGCATCTGCTCCTCCCAATATTTTGCGGTTTCTGGCAAAGACACCCATATTGCATATTCATCAAGGGCAAACGTGGTAAATAGATTGTGCCCATTATTTTGTCCCTTGAACAGATGCAATTCACGGCGCGTCTGGTTAGTAAATCAACTGCAATATGTTTTTGCATGTGCTTTCAAGTTTGCACATCTTTTTACACATGCAAACCTTTAGTAAATCAGGCCCTAGGTGTATGTCTGAGCTTGTTTACCGATGTTTTACTATATCTATTTTCAATGTCATTTTGAAATTTCCTCTCTAGCACCATGTTCCACGTATGAGCCTCATTTCAACATGCTTCCACTGGTGTGTGTCACTGTCAGGTTTGTGAATGTGTTGTCATAGTTGTGGCCAGGCTCATTATAAATCCACTGGACCTCAGAAAAAAACAGTTCTTTTCAATTCATTTTAGTGATCCCCAGACTCCTTCTTTCTTTTAATGTTTGGGAAGCTGTCCTGAACTTTAGTTCTTGTGGTATCTATTTTTAAAGCAGCCAGTATGCAGACATTCATTAGACACAGATCCAGTAAAGCTGAGGTTCATATGTTCACAAGTAATTTTATGACCCTCTTCATGCAGTCAGGCATATTGTAAATCTACAATACTTTGCTTCAGTGATCACAGGTTTTCACAATGCAGGGTTGTTGTTTAATTGAGTTTCTACTTTGAACTTTAGTCATTTGACATTTAAGTAGCGCTGCTCAGTGATGCACTCTAGCTGCATTTGTCCACCCCATCGAACAATTGTATACTGCAGTCAGTTTACATACCAATTAAAAGCCCCCAACCGTTTAAATATGCTGTCAATTGTCAATATTAATATTCAAATTTTAACAAATGTCAGGGCACAGTTAAAATCACACTAATCAGTACTTATATTAATAAAAAGGAAAAAAATAAATAAAAAAATAATAACGTAAATAAAACTACAGACAAATATCATCTTAATTATTTCTATAAAGTCACTTAACACCTTTCTGCTTAATGTTTTCACTGTGTTTGCAGCCCATCAACAAGTAGACCTATTGAGAACTTTTGACATTGGCAGTGGACAACAAGATTATAGTTTTTATCATTTATGATTTTCTTGCCTTCCATGTCATTATGTTTGTCAGCCATTCAATTCAAATGAAGGGACATTGTCACTCTGTAGCTTTTAATGTTATGCTAACAATTTAGCCACATAAAGTTGGAGGTAAAAAACAGAAAGGCCAAAAAGGCACTGAGTGTTTTGAAAGAAGACATCAGGGCTCCCCTTTCAATTCTGTGAACTAAGTGTAGAGTAAGAACTACATAAAAATCATGCCTGACTACGACATATAAGTCATTAAGCCACTCCTAAAGAAAAGGATTCTAGACGCCTCTATAATGAACAACTATAGACCTGTCTCCAACCACTCTTTTATATCCAAGATTATTGAGAAAGTTGTACTCAAACATCTTACTGAGTTTAAAAGTGAAAGTGAAAATCTTGATAAATTTCAGTGAGGCTTCACATCTCATCACAGCACTGAAACAGCTCTGATCAAAGAGTTAAATAACATTAGGCTGAATGCGGATTCTGATCACATATCAGTCCTAAACCTGCTAGATCTCAGCGTTGCATTTGATACTGTATTACAGGATCCTAGCACATAGGTTGGAAAACTAGGTTGGACTTTCTGGAGTGATCCTTAATTGGTTCAGGTACTATTTAGAAAGCCAGAGTTAATGAGTTACGATTGACAGCTATGAATCTGAGTAAGTAGCCATAACATTTTGGAGTCCCCCAGAGGTCAGTTCTTGGGCCTCTTCTGTTCAACTTATATGCTCCCTTTGGGTCAAATATTGCAGAACTCTGACATCAATTATCACGGTTATGCAGACAATACACAACCTTGGGTCTTTGTCACAAGATGACAGCACCCAATAGACTTACTGTGTCAGTATCTGGAGCAAAATAACACCTGAATGGTGTTCTTCAGATTTTTTTCCTGCTTCTGTTCTCCTGCTGATGCATTTTTCTGCCAATATTGTTATTTTTGTACTCAAGACATTTATGGGCAATGACTCCTGGATACTCATTAATCACTGGGACTGTATTTTGTCATAAATTTGGTTGGATACTGCTATTTTTAAGACTCTTACAATCCTGTCAGTGTCATGTCAGTGTGGCCTACAAATAGGAGAAGCCTTACCTACAATTACTCAGGAGCTAAAGTAGCTAAACTAGCCATCCCTCTCTACAGATGAGTGTTACAAACTTCTACAGAAGATCACCTTGCTGGATTCAACAGCTCAAGGTGAATGTGGAAGTGAACAGGGTAAGACCAAAGAACAACTCAGAAAAAGCATCACTATAGGCCTGAGACTGATTGTTGGTGACTTTGGTGTGAGAAACATTTGGAAAACATACAAAAGTATTGTGCTTTCCCAAGGGTATGGCATCAGATGTCAGGGACAAAATTACGCAAATTGTGGCTGTGCACCCACCTGTGGAAAACCTCATACTGCATGTGGGGTCGAATGATGTTGTGAAACAACAATCTGAGGTGCTGAAATGGGACTTTAATGAACTGCTGGATATGATCAGCTGTCTGGGTGCCTGGATATTAATCACTGGCGCTGTCCCTCCGATCAAAGGAGTGGAGAGATTAAGCAGCCTGTTTAGTCTGAATAAATGGCTGTCGGCTGCATGTAACACAGATTCAGTTCATTTCATAAACAATTTCAACTTCTTCTGGGACCACAGGCAGATGGATTCTGCCTGAACAGGTCAGGAGTGAGGCTGTTCACCTGCAACCTTTTCTGAATAGCCTCGGACAAGGACAACAGACAAGAGAAACCAAACCAAGGTGATAAGACACAGCCTAGAGGAAACCTTGAGAAAAAACAACAACAACAACAAAAAAACATCTCAGCCCCCTCCTGAAGAAACCTCCAAAGCTTTCACCGAGGTCCCACCCCTTCATCTCATCATACTCCATCCAGGTCATCCTCCCTCCTCCCATCCTTCCCACCCCTTCTGGACTTCACTTCCTAGATGAAGGAGCTAGTCACTATTGCAACCAAACAGACCCCATGCCCCAGCCCTATCTTTCCACCACGAAACATTCTAATCCATCCTCCCCCACCAATTCTCAAGCAAGCTCTGGCACAGTCGTCACAGCCCCAGTGCCCACTTCCCCTCCCTCCACGACGGAACCAAACTCGTCATCTGTCTCCACAGCCTAATGACAGCACAGCATCTGACTGATATGTGTTGCGTCCAGGCTGCAACTATGTGGGTACTCATGGTTCTTTCCAGGATAAGCCGGGGCCCTAAATTCAAGTATTTTCCTTTATCCCTGTTTTAATAGGCAACAAAAAAGAGTGATAAATGTTTAGAAAAGCAAGATTCACCCAATACATCACCCCATACAACAAAAACTGGACAGATAACATTTTTAGCAGTGAAGCTAGCTTTACTAAATGTCAGATCTTTGGCTGGAAAAACATTTTTAATCAATGATTTTATTACAAAGCACAAACTTAATTTATTGTTTTTAACAGAAACCTGGTTAGGCAGAGAAAATTATTTGGTTGTTTTTATAGAATTGACCCCTCCAAACTTCAGCCTTTTGAGTAAAGCAAGATCACATAAGGAAGGTGGAGAAGTGGCTGTTTTGTTTAATGACTACCTTCAATGCAAGCAGATATCTTATAAAAACAATGCCTCATTCAAAAATGTGGCTCTCCAGATGATCTCTCCCTGATCTGAATATTTCCAAGGTTATGGTGATGGATGTTACTGTCTGATCATTCCTGTGTATTCTTTCAGAGTGCTGTTATTATCAACAAAAACAGCCCAAACAGAGGTTATCAAGAAACGGTACATTGGTGAAAATACCACTGTTTATACAAGCTTTCTCTCCCTCATGAAAAATTTGCCACGCTGGTAAGAGCTGAAAAACGAAAATGTCTAAAAGCTGAACGTAGGTGGCAAAAACAAAGTTGCAGGTTTACTAAGAGATCTATAAAGAGAGACTGAAGATTTATAATTTGGAGCTGAGAAATGCAAGACAATCTTTCTTTTTCTGACATCATTGCTAAGAACAGCAATAATGCCCGTGCTTTGTTTGTTCCTGTTGACAGACTAACTAATCCCCATGTCAGTAACCCAGAAGTTCTATCCAACTGGGCATGTAATAAGTTTGCCTCTTTACTGACAAAATTCAGAAAATCCGGCAGTCTGTCAGTGCTTCTAGGGGCAGGACATATGTCCCTGTGTCCACTCAGAGACATGAACACTCTGACACACTTTTCTCTAGTCAGTTCTAAAAACCTGGATAAGCTCATAGGCCATCTGAAAACCACCACTTGCTATGTGGACGCCCTGTCCACTGGGTTTTTTAAGAATGTTTCAGGATGCATGGCCCTAAATATCTTACAGATTGTAAACACGTCTCTGCTTTGAGGTGTCTTCCCACAGACCCTAGAAAAAGCAGTCATCAAGCCCCTACTGAAAAGAAAAACCTAGACTCGTCACTCATGAGCAGCTACAGGCCAATATCAAACCTCCCCTTTTTAAGTAAGATTATAGAAAAGCTGTATTTCAACAACTACACAACTTCCTGACACTAAATACCTGTTTTGATGTCTACCAGTCGGGTTTTCAGCCACACCACAGCAATGAGACTGTTGTTAAGATCTTTAATGACATCCGCTTGAGCACAAATAGCAGAAACATTTCAGTGCTGTTATTAATAGATCTCAGTGCTACATTTGACGGCTAAAATGCTGGGTAGGACTTTCTGGCACTACAATTCATTTTGAGTCCTATTTAAAAGACCGGGACTACTCTGTACCTATAGGTAACTATAAATCTGAATGAACCAAAATAACCTGTGGGGTTCCCCAAGGCTCCATCCTGGGGCCACTGCTGTTCAATATTTACATGCTGCCACTCTCTCAAATTATGAAAAACAACTAAATATGTTACAACAGTTATACTGATGACACACAAAACTACATAATTATCTCACCAGGAGACTACAGTCTGATCCAAACTCTGATCAACTGCATCGCTTAAATTAAATATTGGATGTGCCAGAACTTCCTTCAGTTAAATGAAGACAAAACTTTAATAATAGATTTTGGAGCCTAGGAAGAAAGATTAAAAGTCAGTACTCAGCTTCAAACGACTAAGTTCAAAACTAACAACCAAGCCAGAAATCTGGGAGTTGTCATGGACTCAGACCTAAATTTTAGCTGTTATATTAAGACAGTTGTAAAGTCAGCCTATTATCACTTAAAGAACATATAGAGGATTCAAGAACCGATAACTCTGCAAGATTTAGAAAAACTTGTCCATTTTTATCTCTATCAGACTGGACTCGAGCCCTCACTAAGACTAAGAAAGTAGACCATATAGCTCTAGTCCTCAGATCTTCACACTGGCTTTCTGTCTGTCAAAGAATTAACTTTAAAATCCTGTTGTTAGTTTACAAAGTACTGAATGATTTAGGACCAAAATACATTCAGGATCTTATGGTTTGTTATGAACTATTCAGATCCCTTAAGTCATCAAGGTCAAATCTACTTTCTGTTTCCAGAGTCAGAACTAAACGTGGAGAGGCAGCGTTCAGCTTTTATGCTCCTCACATGTGGAACAAAGTTCCAGAAAACTGCAGGTCTGCTGAAACTCTCAGCAGTTTTAAATCAGGGTTAGAAACTTTTCTATCTGCTGCCTTTTATCAAAACAACTGTTTTGACAAATACTCATTAAAAATTCCCCACACCCGAACTTTATTTCTTGTATTTTATCTACTTTATCGTAGCTTTTTTTCTTTCTGTTTTTATTTAATTGCTTATATTTCCTTTAAAATTTGTTTTTAATGCAGTTGTTATTGCTTCCTGCACCCTGCTGTAATGCTTTAAATGTTTTATGTAAAGCACTTTGAATTGTCTTGTACATAAAATGTGCTACACAAATAAACCTTTCCTTGCCTTGGCTTAGATGAAAGAGATTTTGTTTAATTAAATACAGAAAAAAAAAAGTTTATTTTGTATGGTAGCAACGAGAAGAGGGTCAGTGTTGGTTAACACCTGGAGACTAGTGCTCACTGAATTACCAGTTATGTTTGTAGCCTTGGAGTATTGATAGACTGAGATCTGGCTTTGAACAGCTGCATCACAGCTGTCACTAAGACAGCTATTTACAAACTCAGAAACATCAACAGAATTAAAAGTTTGGTCTCCCAAAAAGACCAGGAGAAAATTGTCCATGCATTCATTCCCAGTAGGCTGGATTACTGTGGTCTTTTAACAGGACTTCCTAAAAAGATCATTAAACATCTCATCCAGAATGTTGCGGATAGGGTTTTAACTAGAACTGAGATATCTGAACACATCTCACCAGTTTTCAGATCTTTACATTGACTTCCAATCAGTCACAGAATATATTTCAAACCCCTACTGATAGTCTACAAATCCTAGAACAGTTTAGGCGCATAATACATTTTTGATATGTTCAAAAAATATAAACCTTGCAGAGCTCTTAAATCCAAAGACTGAAGTCAACAGAGTCCAGACTAAGCATAGAAAAGCAACATTTAACTGTTATGCTTCAAACAAATAGAACAAATTTCCAGTGGAGATTAAACTTTAACTAAGTGAAGAGACTTTTCAATCTAAGTTAAAAGCATTTCTTTTCTCATGTGTCTATGCATGAAATGTGCAAAATTACTTTTAAGTTGTCTTGCTTCTAGTCATTTTAATTTAATTTAGGATTTTATTATGATATAGGGATTTTTGCTATTTGTAGTTGCATTTTATTTCATTTTTAGTCCTTTCTTTGTACCATCTGTAATGCTTATAATATTTGACACTAAAACACTTAGAAATTGTCTTGTATATGAAATGTACTATACAAATAAACTTGCCTTACATTGCATATATTATATATATATATATATATATATATATATATATATATATATATATATATATTAATTGCGTTAAAATTTTTAATGCATTTGACGCATCTGTCATTAATGACGGCAAGACATGGAGGTTTCTCCAAGTAAAACAGAAAAAGATGACTGGCTTTATGCATGGATTTGAGGGCATTACACCTGTGGGAGCAAACATGTCCAACTCTTGTTTCCGCTTATAAATCAGAATAAGCTCTAAAGTGGGTGCACTGAAGGAGCACCTTGCCACGCCCTTTTGGTGGCTATAAAAGGTCAGGTGAATGCCTATGATAAATAGGAGGGGAAAAGTGGGAACAAGCTGATTTTTTCGAATGCAAGACTGAGAACTTGATGGACCATGTTGAAAAATGTAAAAAGGTTTTATTTGGTGGTCATGGTCATTACCAGTGTCAGAAAGGCAGAGGAGCAGCAGTAGAGTACAGATGCTGTCAACGCCAAGTCAAAGGGCAAGACATGCCAGAGGCACTAGATGATAAAGAACCAACAATCTCTCTCTGAACATGGAGAAGACAAAGGAGATTGTTGTGGACTTCAGGAGAGCGTGCCCATAGCATGTACCTCTTACCATCAGTGGTGCTACAGCGGAGATAGTGAGCAGCACCAAGTTCCTGGGTGTGCACATCACAGAGGACTTAACTCCACATCACTGGCCAAGAAAGCCAACCAGCACCTCTATTTCCTCTGCAAACTGTGGAAAGCTAGAGCCCCAACCCCGGAATCATGTGCACTTTCTACAGAGGCACCATCGAAGGCGTCCTGACCAGTGGCTTCACCATGTGGTATGGCGGCTGCTCCACGTCATGCAGGAAGACCCTCCAATGCATCATTAGAGCAACTGAGAAGATTCTCGGTGCCTCTTTCCCCTCCCTGCAAAACATCTACATCTCTCGCCTCACCCAGAAAGCCCTTTGCATCATGAAAGACCCCACCCACTATCACACAGCTTCTTCAGCCTGCTGCTATCAGGAAGGAGACTGCAGAGCCTGTGGGCCAGGACCAGCAGACTGAGGGACAGATTCATCCATCAGGCTGTCAGGATGCTGAACTCTCCCTGCTCTCCCCCCTTCCACACACACACCCTGGACTTCGACACCACCTATCAGCACTTAAACTTTTTACACCCTCAGGTTGACATCTTCAAAAAACAAGCACACAGCCACTTTAATCGCTTTAACCAGACCATAAGCTAACTCAATCTTCTTTTGTTGCACTATAACCATAAACATATATAGCACTGACTATAATTTACCTTGTCTAATTATTATTGTTTTATTTACTTAGTGATAGTACATGTCATGTTTTGTTTATTGGCTTAGATTCTTGTATTTCATGCACCAAGGTTTTAGAGAACCATCATTTCAATTCTGTTTGTCCTGTACATGCTGCAGATTTGACAATAAAGCCGAGTTTGACGTTGTCTAACTTTTTAAAATCAACAAAGATTCCAGGTATATATTGTTTCTACATATTATACATATGTATTTGTTCTAAAACCATACTGAAAATCAGAGAGTAGTTTAGATAACTTGGATAAACTCCATTTTAAAAAAACTTTTCAAGAATTTTAGAAAATTGTGGAATCAACGAGACGGGTATGTAATTTATGAATTGGTGTTTGTTTCTAGATTTGTACAGTTATATTATGACTTATCTTACAGTTAAAACAAACTTGAGAGAGTCTTCATTGCGGGACATTGGTGACAAAAAGAACAAAGTTAAAATCAAATTAAAGTTAGGTTTAATGCTGCTTATTTCTTTTAAATACTTAATGAGAATTCTCCTTAAAGAACGGTCTCATACTGCCTATGAGTTTGTTAGGACATAGTTTTACTGGATGTCCAAGACAACCCAAGTCTGTCTGTGCCAGGGTAGAGAGGGAAATGAGATTCTGTAAAGCCCCATCTCATTGAAGATCCTTTGAACCGGTGTTGTGTCCATGAGGTCACATTTTTCTCACTTCCCTGGACTTTCAAAGATATACTTATATATTCCTGGTCCAAGCTTGGCTTCAGAAAGATTTTTCTCTGTACATGAAATATAGTCAGAAAATAATCACTTACACACCAGAGCATGTAGATTGCTTTGGTGCTCTTACAATAACTTCCAACTATTCAGTGCTTGTAATTTTTATTTAGAAAGTATACTCTAAACTTCTTCATACTGTATCATTTATTTTGGTTTACAAACTATATAGTAGTCTTTTTTCTTCCTTTTTCTTTCATGAGCAGGCACAATATAAAGAGGATCAGAACATACTGAACACTTTGATGCTTTTTTTCTTTTCCTTATCAGTCCTGTTGTCTCCCACCGGTATTCACTCACACCTGCATCAGTCAAATGAAAACATGCATGGCCCACAGCCCATAACATGATTATAGTCAACAAAATGCTATGAAGCTAAGAATAAACAAGTTACAGTTTATTTTGAAGAGTAGATGCATGCTATCAATGTACACCCTTGATTAAAAAGAAGCACATACCCTTCATAAATACATGCATGGTAAGAGATAGAGGGAAGATTACTTTACTATAATGAATGTGTCACATTTAACTGCAGCTAAACATAACAAGTAGTTGTTTTTGAATGTATCAACCATGAAGAACTGGTGAAGACCAAACAGCACTGGACTAAGCAGACTTTATGTCCTGGTTCTACTGGATCTTAGTGCCGCCTTTGATGCAGTTGATCACCAGATTTTACTTGACAGACCCAGAAGTCTGGTGGGCCTCTCAGGTACTGTTCTAAAATGGTTTTACTCCTATCTCACAGATCGAAAATTCTTTGTAAGTATGGATACATGCTCCTCAAAAATCCATGAAGTCAAGTGTGGGGTTCCCCAGGGATCAATTTTAGGCCCGATACTATTTAATTTGTACATGTTACCTCCTGGGGATGTCATCAGGAGACACGGCATTGATTTTCACAGCTATGCTGATGATACACAGCTTTACATCACCATGTCTCCTGATGACCTGGAGCCAGTCAATGTCCTTTTAAACTGTCTTTTAGATATAAAGTCGTGGATGGCAGAGAACTTCTTACAGCTCAATCAGGACAAAACTGAAGTTTTAATTATCGGTCCTGAAGACAAGAGAGAGATCATTTTACCAAAACTACATAATTTTAATCCCTCTCTGTGTGTGAGAAATCTGCGTGTTCTTTTCGACTCTGAGCTTGATTTTATTCCACACATCAGAAATGTCACAAAGATAGGATTTTATCATCTTAAAAACATCACCAGTGTCCGCTCATTTCTCTCTCTTACCAGCACGGAGGTGCTGATGCATGCTTTTATTTTTAGTAGATTAGATTATTGTAATGCCTTGCTCTCTGGGCTTTCCAAAAAGTCCCTTTCGAACCTACAACTACTTCAGAACTTGGCGGCAGAAGTTCTGACAAGGACCAGGGGACGCAAACACATTACACCAGTTTTAAAATCGCTGCATTGGCTCCCCGTGCATTTCAGGATTGATTTTAAAGTTCTTTTAGTAGTTTATAAATGTCTTAATGGTCTTGGGCCCTCTTATTTATCCGACTTGCTTTTAAATTATGAACCCTCGCGGACCCTGAGGTCCTCTGGTAGCGGTCTATTAGTTGTTCCAAGGGTGAGGACCAAGACATACGGTGAGGCCTCTTTCTGTTGTTACGGCCTTCGTCTGTGGAGCGGCCTGTCCGAGAACCTCAGGGCTGCAGAGACTGTTGATGTTTGTAAAAGAGGCTTAAGACCTACCTTTTTAGCTTAACTTTTAACTAATTTTTATTTGATCTTAAGCTTATTTTTAAAAATGTTATATCTTATTTTATTTTAATTTCATTTTACTCAGCTGTATTTATTTTATTTATCTGTTTATTTATTTATTTACCTACTCTTAGCTTATTATTTCTTAAGGTTATTTAATATTTGTTTTAACTCCAGTGTTTTCCTCATGGGGATCCTCCACGCCGGGGGCTCTGCCTGCTCAGTTTGGGGGTTGTTGCTGCGGTGATTGCCCTTTCTGGGTGGCTGGGGCCCTATACTGCAGCCTTATGGCTGTGGCGTGTGCCCCAGTCTGCTCTGATCGGGGTGGATGTCGTGATGGCGGCCTCTGTAGGACATGGATGGACTGGCTCCTGGTGTGGATGGATCCCCATGATATTGTTTCCTCGCAGCCACATTAAGCCAGATCGTTATCACTTTTAGTGTTTTATACTACTTTTAGTACAGAGAAAGAAATCAAGGAGTCGTGTGCTGAATGGGGGGTGTATCTGCTTTGTGTGTATATATGCATGTTCCTGCGTGCAACTGTAACTTTTTTTTTTTTCCTGTTATGTAGTTTCTTTTTGTCTTAATGTGCATAAACTGATTTTTCATGTAGAGCACTTTGTGTTGCCCCAGCATGAAAAGTGCTTTATAAATAAAGTTTGATTGATTGATTGATAAATTACTGCAACTGTGCCTTTAAGGTTGCAAGAAGCATGGTACATAATTTCCAATACTGTTCTGCATGAGCTGGATAAGTCAACATTTTTCTAAGGCTAAGCTGCAGCTTTAAAAATGAGCCCATCTCTTTAGCACTTGTTATTCATTGTAATTACACAAAGGCATAGGGATTAAATGCATAAGTTTGCAGCTGAGAAAGTTTCATGTACATGCATTAAAACGTATCACTGCTACACAGCCTTTTGTGATCATCAAAAAATGAATATTTTGAGATTGGAAATCTGTAAATGAAACCTGAATGTTAACCATCAGTGCCTTATGTTAAGTAGCAGTTTTGCTGAAAAGAGAAAACAAACTAATAAACAAAGAAAGAAAAAAAGTGTCATTGCCACCTTGTCTGTGCATAATTTGCAGAAAACAAGTCTTCAAGGCTCCCTGGAGATTTAGATACCAAAGAAGTGGGTCTATTTAGTAAAAAGCCAAAAGATTTACAAAAAAAAAAAAAAACTCACCCTCATCCTAAAAAGAAAGAAAAAAAACAGTTTCATCATCACATTTGCTTTGAGGGAAGAATCAGTCAGTTAAGCCACAAAGCAATTAAATAATCAGCTTTTTATATTTCCTTCTCAAATGTTTGTTTTTCAGTGTTTTAGTGCTTTTGAAGGGCAACCTTTGCATTGATAGAATGTGTCAAAACAGGCTAACCTGCATTTATTAAAATGCAAATCTCACTGTTTTTCACATCACTGTCCATCGTTCACGCCCACAAAGACAGCCTCAAGTTCAACACCAAGGTTTCATTTAAAGACAAAAACCTAACTAAATTTATTTCACAGTGCTTCTTTATCTAATTGCATTGGACTTTTATGCTTTGTTTATTAATGAGGTTATCATAATTTACAAATACGCGATCAGTCATATAATAAATTTAGGAAGACTTGTTATTAGCAATTTTGAGACTAGATATGAATGCAGCTTTAAATAGCTGAACCTTTTCTCTGTTTCTGCAACTCTGAGCTCATTTGAAGTCACATCCATACTATTGGAAAGATCACTAGCACTCAAGCCCAGAGAGATATGCAAAGCGAAGCAGCAATACTGAACCTACACACAGCTGAACCTACTGTATAGCTAAGTTCATTGCACATAGTTCATTGCACATAATGGTACACAAGAGGTTCTTCCTCCTTTCACTGATTGAACCAGCTGCTCCAGAGAGAAAATATTGATCTTCTTACTTCTTTACTCCTTTAAAGCTTGTGATTGCCTTGACAATAACTGCAGTTAAGAAGACTTTATTGTCATCTACACAAATGCTGAGTCAGTAGAGGTCAACTGGCCACTAAACATAACATCTTGACAGTTTATAATATAATTTTAAATCTTTTAACTTCTTCACATTGTTTATTTTAGAGGAAATGCAACATTTGAAATAAACATTTAAAGAAAAAAATTGATTAAGATGCATGAATTGCTCTGAAGCATGTTGCGTAGAAGAGTAATTTCAATGAAGTCACAATTTGAGACTCTTTCTCTCAGAAATCATATTATATTGACTGTACCAAAGCAGCCAGTCATGCAACTGTATAGGTAACAAGACTCCCAATGCAATCACAAAATATGGACTTGTGCCACTGATATTTCCCCCCCCCCAATTTTGTTGACACAATTTTTTTGTAAACTGCATGGCACTGAAATATTGTCATTAGCTGAACTAAAGCAGGTGTAAATAAATTGTTAGATTAAAGGGGAAGTAAGATTTGCCAACACCTATTGCCTTTTTGTCCATGTGGCCTTATTTAAAATGGTTTTAACTAAATAAAATTAAAATGCAAAAGAAATATAAATAATAAAATGAAGAGGGCTACAAAAACAGATGTAAAGTCTTAAAGCAACACACATCATGCCGGACTCAGAAAAGAAATGCAAGAGAACATTTAGAGGAAGCAAGGAAATAAAGAAAGAAAAAGTGGCAGAGCAAGATATAAGACAACAGTCAACATTGTTCTAACTTTTACTGGCTGGAAAGAGTTCAGAAAAGAGACAGGATCAAATCCAGTCAAATTTTATGTATACGCACGTTGAATGTTATTATTTACGTCTGGTAATCCTGCGCATGCGCACTACGCTGGAGGGCAAAAAGATTTGCTTTCATGATGACCAAAACATTGTAATGTACAAGTATATCATCATTTTGACCAAATCTGTTCACATAATGAAAACTAAAGATTTAGGTATTACTAATTTAGATCATCTTTGTGCAGATAATCGCGAAAGGTACAGTACAAAGCTAACTGTATTTAGCGAAAAGCTTACAGACCCACTTAAAATAGCTGACGATCTATGGGTTGACAACCCTCAGAAATGACCGCCAGTTCAGTATGGCGATATCTAGAACTACCTCATTAACACGGCAGGAATTTATACAGCAGAGGCGATGAAGGCATACAAGTCACTAGATGGCCATAACGTCTTTGTGTCTGGACATGTGGGGCAGATATTGTACCACAGTAATGAACGCATGAACGTAGTGTGTTTCTTAAAGTGTGCCGTAATGCCATCGCAGAAGATAACCGACAAGAAACGGAAGCATCAGGTGTGGATCTGCTTGGAAAAATTAAAAGGCTACTTAGTGTCTGCCCACTGCACATTCAAAGCAGGGTAAGAATTCATATCCAGTCGCATTCTCCTCATGGCTGTTATCCACTGCTTTCGGCGTTTTACATCCGCTGGAAACCTATTAAATTTGACATGACTGTCCTTCTTTCGTCTATTTGTGCAGGCTACAGCGCTACACGTGTTAACTATACTGATTGAATAATATTTCAGGTTTAGATTTAGATTCAGCATAACTTGCTGTCAACTTCATGTCTTCTAACAGTGGAGGGCACCGGCTTTTCTTGCCCTCCAACTTGAAACTGGGTCAATGAGCACATGGGCGTGACGTCACTCGTCAACATGCGTTTAACACCATTATCGTCCAGAAGTAGCACAAAAAACTTCTGTATGACAACAACGTGTCAAACAGAAGTTGGGAACTTGTTTCCAACTTCTGATCCAAAGAAAATTCCAAAATTCCTCAAGATTTGAGAATTTTACAAAAAAAAGATTGTAAAAATTTTTCACGTTTTGTACAGTTGTTTTGTTTCTGAAATGTAAAATTGTTTAATCTTTGGTAAAAATGCTTTGGCATTCTACTTTTGTTTTGTAAATGTAAATATGGTTTCTAGTATGTAAAATCATATTTCACTCAATGTACTATTGTTTGGATTTTCCAGCCACTGTATTTACAGATTACTTGTTTAGATTAGCACATTGTCAATTCACCATTTTGCTCATTCCACCTTCTCCAGTTTTCCTGGATTTATTTTATGAACTACAAACATTAAGTCTGAATTATCTTTCATTTATTAATTACAAACCTTGATCATAAAGTGATATTTTATGTCTTAACATTATGTGATATATAATCACTGGTAAACATTTTGATCAGATTGCATTAGATTAAGTATCTAAAGTACTTTCTGTATTATTGAACATTTGCATCTTCAGTGCTGCAAAGAAAAAAAAATATTGGAAGTACTAATCAACTGTACTGTCATATGTACTTCAGACAGCTAAGTATCTTACATTGGATTGGTTAACATACAACATGGCAGTAAGGTGAACGCAGAGTAGCAAGTTGTCACTTTTTCCTAGAGACAACTATTATCTAGTCATAAAAAGTCATTTTAAATGTTTTGAGGCCAGAATATATGCCTCAACACTTCAAATATATGTTTGATTTATTATAATTAAGCCAATTTGAAAATTTTGTCTTCCATTTTAGAGTTACATGTATCTCAATACGCGTAGACAGAAGATTTTTGAAACATGTAAATGTAGGTCACAGAAATAAATAAATATGTTCCAGAGTGAATTGCTTGTATTATCAAAGTGCTGCCCATGGGATTTAGAACAAATCATTTGCTTGTGTTTATTTTCTAAACAGATTTATTTCACTTCTACTGCCTGATTGCATGTTGAAGAAAATGTTTAACACTGGAAACGAAAGCCCCTCCATCACATTGTTATGATCAGGAGGAGCAGCTCAGATCTGGTTGTTGACAGATTCCTGTGATCTGTACAACATAGGGAGTGCCAACTTTCCTAACTTGATGTGGAAATTAACAGCAATCGAGAAAATGGCCAGGGCAAATGAAAAGTATAGAATATTATAAAGAGTTTGTTTTTTTGCACCTGTTCACTCTTACATATACTGCATCCTGGGCTATGACACACATTGTCCATATCAGAGAATTTCGTGATAGTTTTGAAAGGGATTGTCTTGTTTATTGGGTGTTTGAAATAAATCATACAGATGCTATAACCAATAAAACATTTTAAAAGAAAAACATGTTTCACAGCCATTGTTTCACCCACTGATGTCCTGGAAAGTTTTCTCAGAGCCTGGGTGAAATGTTCTGGACATTTGTGCTTATATGGCACTACCCTGGAGCATCTCCAGAACATTTCAGGACTTTCGCATTTTCGAAAATGGCTTGAGTGTGGCAATCTACTGGATAATATAAGGATGTGACTGATTTCCAGCTGAAGTTCAAGGTGAACGCATTGACTATTCTTTCCAAGTACTGGCAGAATAATGTACAAGTATCATTTAGCAGATTTTTTTTTTTTGCTGTAGTCCTGAGCTGGAAGAAGTGTTGGATAATAATGCTCTTGAACAGCTACCGAATTAAATGATGACGCTTTACTGTGTTTCTTTCATTATGCAAAAACAGACAGCAGAGAAGAGCCCTGTCTAAAGGTCATGCATATTAGCACAATCAGGGAGAGTGGAACTATTGTCATGTTTTTTCACACTGACATCAGGTAGGAACTACTTGCATAAAGAACATAGACAGTCAATACTTGAATGGAGAATATTAAGTCTACATTATGATAAAGGAAAAGCTATAGGCTACATTCAGATTTTTTATGACTATTTTTCAGGTTCCAGGTGCTGAGAATTTAAATAATTTCCACTATGTTCCTCCTCTCAAAGATTTAGTGAAGCAATAATGCATTGTTTATACATGTGCGTTTAAGGGCTGTGATTAAATTTGAGCTTAAATGTAAGTCACAGGACAAGAGAAGGCTGTAGGTTGACAGTAAAATTTCCTTTAGACTACTCAAGCTACATTATTCCAGTACTATTCAGACATGATGGCTGTTGGAGGGAGTCAAACAGATAAAGGGATAAAAACAGACACCCCTATTTAATTCTGTTTTCATTAACTTTTCTTTTTTACTTGTCATGCATATTACAGTTTTTCTCAAATGCTAAAACACAAAAGCCAATCCCCTAAACCAAATGACCAATTGTCTAAACACATTTACTAAATCTAGCCATCATTTTCCAATATCATAAACACATTTCACATGAAGACACAATTCACAAAACACAATCTTCCATTCTCATAAATCTAAACACATTTTTCCTTGCTAAAACACAAGTTGCAAAAGAACTCTGCTCATATTCTCAAATGAAAGCTCATGTGATGCAAAATGCTTGCCACAGTCAGCAATATTTGAACACAATGAACACACCTGGCATCATTCATTACACACAATGACTCAAAATTGAAGACACCTGTTGGTAATGCTGTGACCACATGTATAAAAGCAAGTTCAGAGTGCACAGTTTGCTGAAGATTCCAAACAAACAAAATGGATGAAGGCAGAGTCAGGGAAGGAGGAATTCGAGTCAGAGGAGGAAGAAGAGCTGGCCATGGAAGAAGAGGAGCAGGCCAACGACGAAGAGGAGTTCAAATCAGAGGAGGAAGAGAAGGAGGCCAACAAGGGAGAGGAAAAGATGCAGGAGGGAGAGGAGGAGGTCCAGGATGGAGAGCAGGACAACCTCGCACCATCATTACGGACGAGATGCGAGCAACAGTCATTGACCATGTCATTGTCCATGGCATGACAATGGCCGCAGCAGGGCTAAGAGTCCATCCAAACCTGAGTAGGTTCACCGTGGCCAGCATTATCAGGGCATTCAGACAACACAACAGGTATTGTACTCTATTGCTTTCTTTGTCACAATGCAGTTTTACAAGCCTGTGAAAGTAGTCTAATGGTTTCAAATCAGTTGTTATACAGTAAAACATGTCAATTGACAACACATGTTTCTTTCTTTAGAGTTGAAAGAATGCCACATAGAGGTGGGAGGGTTGCCATATTTACAGGGGCACAAGAAACCTTCATTGCAGATATGGTTCATGAGAACAACCTCATCACACTCAGGGAGATCAGAAACAAAGTCATTGCCGATAATTTCAACTTTGAGAGCACTGATAATGTCAGCTTGGCCACAATAGACCGAGTTCTCCGGCACCAAAAGATGCGGGTGAAACATGTCTATAGGGTTCCCTTTGAGCGCAACTCTGCGCGACACAAAGTTCTACGCTACAAGTATGTGCAAGTGTAGCGGTTTTAGTACTCTCACATGCGTTGTGGTGCTCAGAAATCACGAGTCATTCAATGTCGAGTCTCTGACGCCTCTTTATTGGCATGTTCTGGATTTTTGAACATAAAGAAAGGTTCGTCAGCTCCCACAGTCTCAGCTCTGCCACACACACACGAGTCTTGCTGGTGACAGACTGTGGCGAAGCTACACATATGAACAGGCTAAACATTTTATACAAAGAAACAACAGGTACCTGGATTTTTGAACATAAAGAAAGGTTCGTCAGCTCCCACAGTCTCAGCTCTGCCACACACACTGAAACAAAATAAAGTGTACGTCTCACTGCTAAAACTGGCCTGCACGGACTTTAAGCTAGCAACTTGTAAATAGTATTTAATCCTCACACAACACGGATAACACTGAAATTAAAACTCAGTAGTTGTTAACTGGAGGAAATATTTGCATGTATGACAAATTAAGTGCTTTTACACACTGAATAAGAGTCACAGTAACAGAGCCCAGAAGAAGCCAACTTACCACGAGTCTTGCTGGTGACAGACTGTGGCGAAGCTACGGGGCGTAACAGCTAAATCTGCAGGGGGTTCGTCTTTGAGACGTTCAGGTGTTCCCAAAAATGTAAGAAATTATAACTGCTCATAGTTAATAGCAGTAAATGAAGACTGAATAACTTAATGGGCAGTAGTAACAGTGACAGAAATACAGCTAATAATGGCAAGTGGAATCATTAACAATTTAACTCCGTTACACAAGTAAGTATACATCCATGTTCACAGTACAGTTAGTTAACATACTGTGTTGCTCAGTGGCCTACATTACTTCTGAATGATACTGTGCTACCTGATTGACTGTTGTTCTCAACACCTGTGCACTTTCACATTTTCACAGAGGATATTACAGTTGGACGCGATGGCCAGACCTCATGAGTAACTCTTCCTGGATGAGGCTGGCTTCAACCTGCAGAAACGAAGGCAAAGAGGCCGTAACATCATTGGCCAAAGAGCCATCACTGAGGTTCCTGGCCAACGGGGGGGTAATATTACTCTTTGTGCGGCCATGGCTTCGGGGGGGCCTTGTCCACCGGCATGCTGTCCTTGGGTCTTACAACACCCAACGTCTCCTCAACTTTCTAGAGGAGCGAAGAGACATCCTCTTGCTCCGCCAACACCATCCTGGGCCCGCACATCACATTTATGTGATCATTTGGTACAATGTCAGCTTCCACAGAACAAACCAAATCAGAGTGGTTCACAACCAACAGTAACCAGTTTTTAAACGTCTGTCTGCCACCCTACTCCCCTTTCCGTAACCCTATAGAGGAGTTCTTCTCATCGTGGAGATGGAAGGTTTATGACAGACAACCATACACTAGAGAGAACCTCCTAAGGGCAATGGAGCTGGCTTGTGATGACATCCCAGTGGAGGCCTTCCAAGGATGAATTCACCATTTCAGAGCGTTTTTCCCGCGGTGCCTGGCAAAAGACAATATAGCCTGCGATGTGGATGAGGTGATGTGGCCTGATGCAGCTCAGCGACATGATGCCGCACCGTGATTGTGGGGTGTGTGTGGTGTGAATAAAGTCAATAAAAAAACTTCACACCCTGATCATGTTTTCAAGAGTACTGTTGTGTGCAATAGATTCTGCCATGAGTCGTGTTACAGTAGTGTACATGCAGTATTTTCTATAGATTTATACTCTTCATATGAAACTCACAAATCTAAATACCTAATCTTCTGCAGAGATCTAAGAAGATCTGTTACTGTAAAGTTTCTAAATATGCATTGGCAGTTATGAAACAAAGACCCGTCTCACAAATTGAGCATTGTGTTTTCAACTGTTTTGCTGTAGTGTGTAATGATGTGTATAGTGTTTACATTTTTGAAAGCTTCGAGCTGCTCTTTTGGTGTGGAAGTTTGAACTTTGAAGTTCGAAGGTGTGGTTGTGTTTATGTAGCTTTAGAAAAGGGTGTTGTGTTTAGGCATTGGGGAACATGGAGGAATCATTTGTGAAATGTGTTTTAGCATTTGAGAAAAACTGTATTACTGCATTCTCAGTTACTGCAGTGCTATTCTACACCCAGCCACTAGGGGGAGCTTATCACGCTGGTGTGAAAGAGTATAGCGAGGTCACAGGAATAATAAACCTTTCTGTATGATGCTAACGCCAGCTCAATGTCTGTATCTTCAATTCTTAACCACAGGTTGGTAAATATTCATTAAAATGAGTGTATATGGCAGACTTTGCTATGAAATTGTTGTTTATTGCATAGTTTGGACCTGTTTGCCAATGGAGCAGTTTGATAAGAGATTTACGAGAAAAAGCGATTAAGATAGTCTGCTAGCTAATGCTAATGCTAACGGATTAGTTTCTGTGTGGTTAGCTAACCCTAAACCTAAACAATTGAGAAACTAGTGGACACCCTTCTAAACTTAGTGCACTTAGCACCTTATGAATATTCATGCAGCATGATCTTTTTCTGATGTCAAAGTTAAAAGTGTCTTCTTGGTTGATACCAAACCAGAAATGCCATATTGTATAGACAGTTAAAAGCAATAGTTAAGAGCAAGAGAACTTAAATTGCATAATTAAATTGTAATTATTATTGTGTTCAAGTAACCTTGCTGGAATCAGGTTCAGTCAATGGAATTTTAGGAAAGTCAGATTGTCCTAAAGGGATAATATAGCCAGGTTATAAATAGAATTGAAAATGATGGCCATCTGTGAAATTGTTAATGATACCTGATTCCTGTCAAGAATAAACCTTCCTGTATGAAGGTTACGCCAGCTCAACATGCGTCTCCTCTATTCTTCACTACAGCTTGAAATATCGAGACGACAAACTCTGTTGCTTTCTGACTTTAATGCCAGAAGAGATACACTGTCATGCAGATTTTTTCTTGATACTATTTTAAACCTCAAAAGAGACTGATTTTCATTAAACCCTATCAATTTTAAATTTAGTTTTCAGTAGATAACGTTTCAGATACTCATGTCAAATTCCAACCTCTATTTAAACATAAAGCAGCAGTGAACAAACTTGTTTAAATCCAGGTTAAAAACATTTCTTTTCTCATGTGCCTACGTATGAATTATGCACAGTAACCTTTTCACTCATCTTGTTTTTAATCATTTTAATGTTATTTGTTAGTTTATTGTGATTCTTGCGATTTGTTGCTGCCTTTTACCATTTCTTAATATCTCTAATGCTTTTTTTGTTTTATGTAAAGCACTTTGAATCGTCCTGTACATGAAATATGCTATACAAATAAACTGCCTTGCCTAAAAACAAGTTAAAAGTAACAAAGCTGTACTGAAAAGTGTGTAAACAAATAAAACATATGTTACATAACATGCAAATCTTACACAACACTATGTGAGAAATAACTAAAGGAATGACATAAACCTCCTTAGATTATTGACAGTGTCCGAAATTAACTTTTTGACTCACTGGCCAAGTTGGCCGGTAGATGAATAAATCCACCGGCCAAACACATTTTTCACTTGCCAAATTATTAAATTTTACACACACATACCTCTACGCACATGTTATTTTCTATAATACTATGTTGTGTTGTATCCAAACTGAAAGTGGAAGTCACAGCAACATTAAACAAAGGCAACAAGAAAAAATTTTTTATTTGATAAAGTGTCAATGTCTGAATTCATTAAACTAAAACCTAATCAGACTCCTCCCTCTCTACTCTTCTTATGAAGATAAGGCTGGGGATCCCCTCTCCCATTCAGCCAAACCCCAAAGCCTGGCTTTACCAGAGAGCAGGGAGACTACGTAGGCCACCTTTGCCCTCTCAGAAGGGAATGAGGAAGGTTGCAAGTCAAACAATAAGGAGCACTGAATCAGGGAAGCCCGACACTGACCTGGTTCTCCAGCATACCGTTCAGGGGGCATCCTCCGGGGTTCATGTCCCGGGATTACTGGTGGGAAGGTGGAATGAGGTGATGGACTTGTTCCTGTGGGGTCAGATCTCGTTAAAGTAGCAAGGCTCTTGAAAATATTCTTAACGCCTGCGACTAGTTCACCCAGACCTGCCTCTTGTTGCATGATGGAAGGCTCTACTCGGGCATGCCAATCCGCAGTATCTGACGGGTCCATAATGTGGGCCAGATCTTACTGTCACGGATCAGCAAACTGGACCACAATAGAGTCAGAACTGAGGGTTGGGTGATAAAAGGTTTAATTGTAATGATGATAGTATATCCAGAGGAGCCGAGTCTGGTCTCGCAGTCCGCTAGCCTGAGAGGGTAGGAGAACCAAGGTAAGATAAAGCGTTATCAGGCGGGAATGTGTAGATAATGTTCACGTACCAGCACAGGGGATGGAACCCGGCCGGGAGGTTTTCAGGAACCAAGATGACTGGAATGGGGCTGTGGAAACTGCTAAACCAAAAACAGTTAGTTGGGTCTGATAGTGACAAGAGCTGAGTTATCCACACTGGATAAATCCTCCGGAAAGATCCAGGGAATTTCCCCAGATTATCCAAATGGGAGAGAGACAGGTTCCAAAATCAGTCCAAGGGTCAGAGTACCAGCAGAATCAAACGACAGTCAGAGTTACCAGACAGGGGGCAAGCAGAATCAGGATATCCAGGTCAAAAAACAGGTCAAAGATCAGGAACAGGTTGGCAGGAGTTACCAGACAGGGAGCAGGCAGAATCAGGATATCCAGGTCAAAAAAATAGGTCAAAGATCAGGAACAGGTTGGCAGGCAGAAAATCAGGGCTGGAAACGTGCAGGGATAAACCAATACAATCTGGCAGGGAAGAGTAGTCACAGGCTGGTATTTAAAGTGCATAGTGCAGGTGGAGCGCATCAGCAATCAGCTGTGCTGGAGGGAGAATGCCTTCAGGGACGGCTGGGAAATCCCAGCGCCAGCTATACACCATGACACTGCTGATTTATCCTCCAGTTCACTGTGCTTTCTTTTGGAAAGCTGGCCGGCTCACAACATTTACTCACCATTTGGCGGATAGCCCTCTGAGATTTACTTTCCAAACAAAAATTTTACTCGCATTTGGCGCCTGGCGAGTGTTAATTTCGGACCCTGATTATTAATGTTAATCTCCAGTTATGTTGAAAAAATAGTTAATTTACTGAGGCTCTGTTTACTCAGTGGTGCCCCATCTGCTGATTTGTTTTACGTTTTTAACATGGGACAGTAAAAGTCACTGTGCACTAGAATGTAAATTTTTAATTTCATGTAATACTCGTACCCTTACTATTTCTAAATAGTCATTTAAAGCCCCACTACTGAATGATTTTTAACACTGTGGCACCTCCTAAGGTGAATCCTCCTCGTAGGTAACACGGCTTATGGTAGAATAGATAAAGAATTATGATTTCATATCTTTTAGAAGATATTGTCCAAATAAAAAGTTCTGACCAGTGGTGGCTGTGGTGGTGGCAGTGCAGAGTAGCAGCGGTGACAAACACATTCTTTGGCAGGTGTAGTATGCCAAACAACTGGCTCCAGATACCTTTCTCTGGAAAGCAGACAAAGAAAAGTTCTCAGATTCATTTGACATGAGCCAAACTTGGACTTGCTTGTGATTGCTTGGCTGAGTCTATGCCACATGGATGAACAAACAAACTGGCAAAGAGGAAAAAAAAGAAGACTGCATTTTTAAAGGAGCCCACAGGAAATCAGTCACAAGTGAAAAAGATGAGGAATCAGAAACACTGGCAGTCACCATGCCCACAGGAAAGCAGGAGTTAGGGGAAAAAAAGAAAGACAAAACCGTTAACATTCACCCCACTGTCTTCATGAACTTCTGTTTTTATATTTATTAGTATCCTAACTCTCATTCTTATTTTAAACTTTTTATTATTACTACTTATTATTGCTACTTTAATAAGGCAATTTTCTCACTTATACTTGCACAGTCATAATTCATTGCATGTTATTTGTATAATAGAGCATGTGATAAAAAAAAAAAGCATGTTGAATCTTGAATCAACCATCCACATGAATCAGTCAGTAAAACTAGATAAACATCATTCAGCATTGCTTTGGAAATATCCTATGTTAAAGGACATAATGAAGGAAGCGCTGAAACTCCTTTCCTTAGTATTTTGAGAATTTAAACAGCTGCTCAGATACCATCATGTCATTTCACTCCGTTCCAAAGACAAACTTTTCATCTGGACCCAAAAGTCGGCTCCCAATACATCTTTCAAAAACTGGACTAAGCAAGTATACATCTGGGTATTTGAACTGTACTGCACTCTGGGTGAGAGATCCTGCACAGTTTGCTTAACATACAGAAGTGATGCAAGTACACATTAAATGCATAGAACAATCAGTCAATCCATTTGTATTTTAATGCAGTTAATCCAACAGGATACAAACCTGAGACCAGGCTGTGCCAGTCTGTAAGGTCAATCTGTCTTTCATAATGTTGCTTAGTAACATTTAACAAGCTGTACAGTAACATCAACACACAGAGAAGACTGCATCCAACCATTCTGAGGTAGAAACCTCTAAATCTTCAACAAATTTGATCAACATCAGTTGAAGGATCACCACCACATCTGCACATTTACCAGCATCAATATGTGATTATCACATGCATATTTCTCATGACCTCCTGATAGTAATGCATTTAAATGTCCCTGCAGTCAGTCATATCTCAGTTCAATATTAAAAATGTGAAAATTGCTCTACTCCCCTCAGAGCCTCGTGAGTAGACTGAGAAGAAAGTGAATCAAAGCTCCTCTGGTATAACTTCATGGTCAAAATTTAAAATGTGATGGTGGCAAAACGTGAGCTGAATTGATGACAGATGTGCTCTCTGAGATCCCACATAATTTAAACTGTATCCTCATGCATTACTAACAGACTGTCCAGAGAGTTACTGTAAAGTAGCTGATATAGCACCACACATTCAGCGCCTGCAGACTTTGTGTAGGTGTCTGTCATGCTGCTTTGAATGATGATAAATCTGTGCCAACATGACAAGATTTGCTTTACTTTGGTTATCATCAGCACGTGGGGATCTTCAGGTTTGCTTTAAATGTAAAGCTCTAATGAGCTCTGTCATCTCCACTCTGCATGCTGAAATGCCATGGCCTGGGTTAGGCTTCAGATTATTTTTCAGATTATTTATTTTTTTCTCTGTAAAAAAAAATAAATGTCACATCTAGTCTCTTAAGACTGTGGGCGTGCCTTTAATGTGGAAGTATAACTCTAAATCCTGCCACTAATCCAACTTAATTCCATGGTTTAATCAACACTTTGCAACTGGTTGTTTCCATGCAAATTCTCCCCATTTTATGATAATCTTTTAATGCAGTTTTGCCATCTCATCACTGTAGTCCCTATCTTTTTGTCCCATGTTGACAGAGTGAGTTATAAACTTTTAAATTTGCACATAAATAATTATAGCCTGCACTGAATTTCACATAACCACAATTTAAAGTGTGAGAATATTCTCATATATAAATATATATATATATATATATAATTCTGGATACTTGATAATGTTGAAATTGCAGCTTTTGTCTTTGGAAAAGATAAACGTGCAGCATTGTTGTGTTTTCCATCAGAAGGCACAGTAAGGCTCATCAGAGCAGCAGAGCGGCTCATTCTTCAGGCATCAGCAAGTTCTAGACAATCACACCCCATCAAACTGCTTGAGGTCCTGTACATTGTACAGAAGAGGATCAGGTCAGAGGATGTGTTTTTGCTGGAGGAGCACATCGGCTGCACACAGTATGGCATAGACAGGCACCACCATATGCTGCTGACATTAGTTGTGTCCCTGCTTTTTAAGCTAAGGCAGCACCACATAGCCAAGATGACTCCACTTAGCTTACTGAGAAACAGCATGCACCAGAAGCTCAACAGGCTGTTTTTTTTTTTTTTTTTAATTATTATCATTATTTATTTTCAATTTTGTTTTACAAAAGCATGTACTTTGATGACTGAGGTTTACTTTGATTACTGTGGTGCAGTTTATGTTTGTTTGAAGGGCTCTGTCACCCTGCTATGTCCTGTGTATCTGTCTAGTGAAATCTTAAGTTGGGGCATTTAATTGTATATCAGTGTAACTCAGAGCCTTTTCAGTGTTCAATTCCATTGTTTCACTCACACATCTCTCTGTTTTTATTTCTGTCATTCATGTGTAAATCTCCACAATAGTCTAGTTCTCTGTACAGGGTTGGAGTTTGAACAAGTTGCATTCCTTCATGTAAGTTTGTAAATCTTGCACCTATTTTCTCTCGCAAATAAATGTCCCTTTTATCTCCAAGATATTACAGACATTGAAATGAGGAAAAATGTATTATAAATGTATTATATGTTATAATATAAATATTACTAATATAATAAAATAATCTGAATTATTAGATGTTTAAACTATATATATATGTATATATATATATATATAGATAGATAGATAGAACTTTATCACAGTATGTACACATGGGTCTGTGAGGTGGTGTGTTTTTCCTCCAGCTGTGAAGACTGTGTGCCCTCTACACTATAACTGCACCAATTCTCTGAGCGCTGGAGTACCAAAATAAAATTTCTATCTTTAAAAAAAAGAACAAAAAAAATCAACAACAAAAAAACATCCAAAGAATTTTAGTTTTGATTTCTTAAATCTCCTGATAAATTAAAAAGTAAACTAATGTGTCAGCAATTGTCTCCATGTGTGAATCTGCCAGGCAGTACTGAGACTTTAATGGAACTGAACAATTATCAATACACCTGTGCTATTCTTTTACTCCTTGTGGAGACATGGACTAAAATGTTGATGCCCTTCAGTTACAGACAGAAAAAGCAGCAATGGTAACTGTAATAACCTGAAACTGACAACAGTAATAACAAAAAAATTACAAAAAAAAAAAAAAAAAAAAAAAAGAAAATCAGAAATCATAAAAATCTGAATTATTTGGAAAAAAGCAGAAAACAAAAACTCTTTACAGCGAAACTGGCCTGGACAAAAAATATGGTACCCTTTACTTAACATTTTGTTGCAAAACCTTTTGAGGCAATCACTGTTCTTTCTTTAACAGGGGGCTACCAACATTTTGTCAACATGTCTTTCATAATTTCACGGGCTGTGACATGAATGAATTTACTCATACTTTGTCATACCTTGTTTACTGTCCAATTCACCTGGACCAATGAAAAACTTCTGCTGTGCGTTATCATGCTGACTGTCACCGTTTTGACATTTACCTTTAGTAGACACTTACCACCATGTTAGTTTGTGCTGTTGCTCATAGACACACTGCACCTCTGCCAAGAACACAAGAGCATATTATATATTCACATACATAGTACCAACACCAAAAGTTTTTCCCTCAAAATATGGCTTAATAATAATGTTACTAGTTAGCTACGTTGCTAGAGCGACAGCGCAACTCACCTTCTCAAAACGTCAGTACCAGCTGTAATTTCTTCAACTTTTTAGAGCATTTAAAATGGGCTAGCCTAAATTAACTTCAGTAACACGCTGGAATAATTTGACAGATATAACCCATAACTTACAGAAATATGGTTGTCATTGCAGTGCCTGCAATTTACTGCGGGATTGCGGGAATAGCGCAAAATATAATCAGTTCCCGCAATACCTAGCTCTTATAATGCAGGAAATTCGTGCATACAATTACAATGATGTGATAATGTGCAGTGAACGTTTGCATTGGAGCCATAAAACTAAAAGGAAGAAGAGGACTTCTATTACAGATACAGCATTCTCTTCTCATGAGTTCCCTCTGCTGTCGCCGTGGCAAATGATAAATGGGCTTGTACTTATATAGCACTTTTCCAGTCAGCTTGACCACTCAAAGCGCTTTACACTACCTGTCACATTCACCCATTCACACACACTCATACCCCAATAGAGACTTCGGAAGGCAACGTGGGGTTAAGCGTCTGTAGTAAACCAAATGTTGTCAGCAGATTTCCCACTGGTAAGACGATCCATTCACAGACGGCTGGTTTAAATGTAAATCTAACCTCACATCATCTGAAGGGAAAAACAGAAGAAAAGATCAGCGCTAGTAGCGGTGTTGGTGTCAGTGGTGTCGTAGCGCTGGTGCTGGTAATGTTGCCAAGCACCCCAAATAAAAGTTTCAGGCTTGAACATATTGGTGGTGACATAAACACACACGCACACCCTTCTCTGGACTTTTCTGGACTTGCAGGAGCTGTCTCCTGGTGGTTTGTGCATGTGGCTGCACACATGAACTGGGTTCGCTCATTTAACCGTCAGCCAGGTGATGACCCGGCAAGAAGCGATGACGGAGTTTGTGGAGAGGAATAATAAATTGCACATTTTAGAACTTTCAAATTTGTCTCTTGTGGTGCTATTACGGGGAGAACCCCCCAGCAGAATGTAAGTGAAACCTGGATAATGATAGTCACCTCTTACACATCTGACATTTGCCTGAACTTGGTCAAAATATGCTAAAGCAAAAGAAAGTTTGTATCTCTTCATCTCTTAACAAATATTTGGCTTATCAGGGCTTTTACAGCTGCAGCAGTCACTAGTATTTATCAGTATGTATCAATGGAAACACAAAACCTGGGTGAACTCACTGATGATGCTGTGGTAGAGAGTTTAATACCAAGCACAGCTCCCTTTTCCTTGACAGAATCTCACCTTTGCTGACCATAACATCTCATGTCAAGCTTTGACACTGACAGCAACAACTCACAGTGGAAAAATCGACAAGATTAATTGATTTTTACCTGACTGCAAGACAGCAGGAGCTCACTCTGAAGCTAACTTCTGCAGTTCTGTTAAAAATGATAAAGTAGCCTTATTAACTGAGAGAGTTATTTTCATCAGAAACTGGTTGTGTACAGTGAACAACACAGTGGGATATTTTTGGCGAAAACATGGCATAAAACAGCAACACCTTGATGCATTAGCTTAAACCATGTTTGAATTTATTTAACTCTTATCTTTTAAGTAGTGAATGACCATGGCCAAGTGTAAAAATAAACCCATCTTTTATGCTTCTCCAGAAAAGTGAACACTTACACCTGTGAAAGTAGTGACTTGCCTCTCCAATCTCACTGTCTTTCTACAAAATGAAAAAATAGCATGTCATCAGAGAAGCAACAACAGCTGGCTACAGCGCTGCCCAATACACAACCTCTGCAGTTATGTGTTATTTAAATCAGAAGTAAATGGACCCAAAGCCTAAAAAGGCTTTTTGTGCTTTACACTTGATTCTTTTTGACAGTGTGCAGCCAGCATGGGGAAGGTGTAAAAAAGGACACACCATTGCCATCAATGTCATTTCAGTGGCAAAGGTGAATACTTTTAAAGGCAGAGGACAGCAGAGAAAAAAAAAATATTTCCACCCAGAGAAATTCAGTCAGTAATAAAATGTCAAGTACAGCTTTTGTTTCTCTGGTGATTACTTCAGATTTTCCTCAGCCTAGCCAAGTAGCTGGAATGGAAACCTACTCAAACAACAAGAATTAAATAACACCAAGACTGCTGTGTCATTAAACCTCAGAATAATGTTAGCTCAATGGGTTATCTACATCATTTTAAGTACTTTCCTTAAACTCTGAAACTTCACAACTAAGAACTGGTGGGGACACATAAAAACAGAAATGTGTGCATGCTGTAAATTAATTTTAATCAGGCTTATAAAGTGTTGTGTACACCTTTTTTTTCCTTTTCTTTGTTTGTTGTTTTTTTTAAGTGAGTCAGCTTGATTTTGTTCACTCTGGCATCAACCAAAAATGCTGTTTAAACCAATGGTTATTAGAATGGTAATAAAATTACCCTATGGTTTCACAATTTTTTTTAAATTGTATTTATTTTTTGTATTGTGAAAGCAAGTGTACACTTACAAAAGACAAAACACAAGGCATTACACAAACATATGGAAGAAGGAGAGAAAAAGAGAAAAAGGGTGCAAAAAATTAAAAAGGTGCAGGTATGTCTGGTTAAAAAGGATAACTTTGTGCTGGTATACACACACTGGGCTGGGCAGATCGATCCAAATGTCGATAGTATCAATACCAAGGCTACGTAGTATTGGTATCGATCAATACCAGCGTATTGAGATATAGATTCTGCCCTGCAGGAGGCTTTCGGGCAAAAAAGCCAAAGAATGTAAATGAGAGCCAACGGGAGGGGCGGCAGGTAAGTGACGCTAATGCTGTAGGTGACGTAGTTCCGGGGGAGACGGCAGATTCAAACTAGGCGCCCAAACATTTCTACTTTCATTCGATTGTATTTTGTGCCAACCTAATTAAAATATTCTTTAAAGTAGGACTATAGTGTCTTTAAAAGGTACACTCTGGAGCACAGCGGGGAGGATTTGGCCAGCCTGACAGATTTTATAGATCGTTGTTACGACAGAATCGTCATGGGGAAACCAAACAACACCTCCACCCCCTCCACCTCATCTAAATCCAAGAGACAGCGAAATGAGGATTCACCTGGAGCTATTTCACCACCGGGGAACGACTCAACAGATGTTCTGATCTCCATAGATAAGAAACTCAGTAGTTTTGATGTGCGTTTGAGTCTGGTAGAAATTCTCCACAAAGAGTTCCAGGCGCTACGTGAATCACTAGAATTCAGCCAGAAGCAGGTGAAAGTCTGGCTGCAGAAAATGCCGGTCTCAGAGAGACGGTAAAATCCCTCACCGAGGGCTTGACCCGTCTCTCAGATGAAAATAAGAAGATTAAGGAAACGGTGATCGATCTGCAGGCGCGGAGCATGAGAGAGAACCTGGTATTTGCAGGGATTCCAGAGCAGACGGAGGAGGACCCCGAGACCACGGTGAAAAACTTCATCAAAACCCACCTGAAGCTCCCAGAGGAAACGGTGAAAAACATCTCCTTTCACAGAGTCCATCGGCTCGGCGGGAGGAAACCCGGGTCCAGCAGACCAAGACCCATCGTAGCGAAGTTCGTCAGCTTCAAACAGTAGGAGCAGGTGAAGAACCAGGGCCGCGAACTGAAGGGGACCAACTTCGGAGTAAACGACCAATATCCGAGAGAGATTCTGGACCGACGGAGAGTCCTGTTTCCCATCAGAAGGAAATCTATGGCTAATGGCGCTCGCGCTGTCATCGCGGTGGATAAACTGTTTATTAATGGACAACTGTACCGCGACCCGGACGTCACTCCGTGGCTCTTCTGATCCCAGGTGCTGTATGTCAATCTCTCCAAATGATCACTCTTAACTCGCCATTATAGATCACTGACAGTAGAACACACTGCTCGTCTCACCACAGCCTCTACATCTAGATCGATGTATTTTTTTTTTCTGTTTTGTTTTTATATTTCACACAAATACTTTTCTCACTTTTCACTATCTTTCACGCTTTCACTGTTAATTGTAATCCAGCTCGTAATATCAGCAGCGCACGCAGCCGGTCAAAAACCGTCAGGACGCACAGCCGCACCATACATGATAAATATAAACACTCGCCTTTTATGTATGAGAGAACACGCATTAAGGTAGACTACATATACGGACATTTAACATACGGACAAACGCGCGCAACCAGGCTGCATGCAAACACGCGCGAACACGCAAGAGGGGCGCACAAAGACACACGCGTCAGTAACACGCATGAAGCATTAAACCGTTCACAATAACCATGTTAAAAATCGTCTGTTGGAATGTACATGGAGCCGGTTCCAGGGAGAAGAGGTTGAAGATCTTTAATAAATTACAGGAGCTGCAGGCTGACATTGTCTTACTACAAGAGACTCATTTAACAAACTCAACCATAGAGCTTCTTCAAACAGCTCAGTTTCCTCATGTTTACTCAGCTTGTTACAATTCTAGGCAGAGAGGAGTAGCTACTCTTATTAATAAGAGACTAAATTTTGACATAGATAGCACAGTAGTGGATCCGGAAGGCAGATTTCTGATAACTTTATTATCTATTTGTGATATCAAATTATGTATTACCAATGTATATGGCCCCAATGCAGATGATCCCTCCTTTTTCCACTCCCTGTTTGCTACACTCCAGAATTATTCAGATAACAGAATAGTGCTAGCTGGTGATTTTAATGTAGTCTTGACTGAACAAGATCGCTGCAGCACATCAGCCAGTCATCGAGTCTGGCAGTCGTCAGAAACTATCAAACAGTACATGAAGGATTTTGGTCTTTGCGATGCTTGGCGCTCTCACCATCCTAAACTAAGAGAATACACCTTCTTCTCTTCAGTTCACCACTCCTTCTCTAGAATAGATTATATTTTAAATAGTAACTCACTAATGGACGACATTTCAGAGACTCAGATACATCCAATCAGCATTAGCGATCACGCACCAGTTTCATTCACTCTGAGAAACAAAAATAATAAACCGATTGGTAAAAGCTGGAGATTTAACACCTCTTTATTGAAAGATCCTGAGTTTATTGATTATTTTAAAAAAGAATGGTCAATTTATATAGAAAAAAATGACATGCCTGAAACTTCAGCGTGTCTCCTTTGGGAAGCAGGAAAAGCAGTAATGCGAGGGAAAATAATTTCCTTCTCCTCACATAAGAAGAAGAAGGAAACAGCAAGAGTTTTAGAATTAGAACTCAGGATTAAATCATTGGAGGAGGCTTACCGCATTTCCCCCGAAGAGCACACAATGAATAATATAAGGAAAACTAAATTGCAGCTTAAAGAAATTATAGATAAAAAAAACACAGTTTTTAGTGCAAAGACTTCGCTTGGAGAACTTTGAGCACAGTAACAAATCTGGAAAGTTTTTAGCAAATCAACTAAAAACAAACAAGGAGAAAACAACAATCTCCTCTGTTAAAGATCAAGACGGAAACATCAGCCATGACTCAGACAAGATAAATGACACGTTTAGAAGCTTCTATAAAACATTATATGAATCACAGATTAATCCAACAGATGAACATATTGAACAATTTTTAAACAACATTAATCTACCAAAACTAAAAAATGAAAATAAAATAAATTTAGATGCACCTATTACTGTAGATGAACTCCACAAAGCTCTCCAACATATGCCCAACAATAAAGCCCCGGGTCCAGATGGTTACTCAGCAGAATTTTACAAGGAATTCTGGACAACGCTAGCTCCTACATTTTATAATATGTTGTTAGAAATACAGGAAAAACAAAAAATACCGCAAAATATGAACTTAGCTAATATAACACTATTGCTAAAACCAGGCAAAGACCCCACACTTCCATCCAGTTACCGTCCCATATCTTTAATAAATGTAGACCTGAAAATAATTAGTAAAGCTCTTGCCAGAAGGATAGAAAAAATAACCCCTCTTATAATACATCCGGACCAGACAGGTTTTATAAAAGGTCGACATTCATCTACTAACACACGTAGACTAATTAACCTCATTGATTACTCTACTTTACATAATCTAGAATCCACAATCATTTCTCTAGATGCAGAAAAAGCCTTCGACAGGGTAAACTGGAAGTTTCTATTTGCAACACTAGACAAATTTGGGTTTGGACCTTCTTTCATAGAGTGGATTAAAATATTATATAATAACCCAAATGCATGTGTGAAAACCAACGATCAAACTTCTCCAAGCTTCCGCTTACAGAGAGGCACCAGACAGGGCTGCCCACTCTCCCCCTCACTTTTTGCCATTTTCATAGAGCCGTTAGCAGCTGCTATTAGACAAAATACAGAAATTAAAGGAATCCAGGGCAAAAATATAGAACATAAAATAAGTCTTTATGCAGATGATGTATTACTCTTCCTTCAGAACTCACAAACATCACTCTCTGAGACAATCACAGTTATTAATAAGTTCTCATCAATATCTGATTATTCTATTAACTGGTCTAAGACTACAGCCATGTCCATCAACTGTGACCTACAAAACATCCCTAATATCAAAATACAGACAGGAAACATTAGATATTTAGGTATAAATATTTCCCCCAGATTATCAGATTTAACAAAATTAAACTATGTTCAGCTACTAAAAACAATAGAAGATGATCTCTTACGGTGGAGGCGCTTACCCATCTCACTAATGGGGAGAGTTGCCACCATTAAGATGATGATTCTACCTAAAGTTAATTATTTATTTTCAATGATACCCACTAAACCCTCCACCAGTTGGTTTAAATCTCTGGACTCTTTCATATCCAAGTTTCTTTGGAAAAACAAGCCGTCACGTATCAGCCTTAAAACCTTACAGCAGACTAAAGATAGAGGAGGACTGGACCTACCAAACTTTAATCACTACTTTATAGCTAACAGGCTGCAGTACATCTCCAAGTGGCTCAAACCCAGTTATCTGGATGAGCCGTGGCTAGATGTGGAGCAGGCTTTGTGTGAGGACTTAGTCATCTCTGACCTGCCGTTCATCAGCTCAACCATTAAACCATATAAGTGCTTTAAAAGCCTTAACATCCGTTTTTCCTTAATGGCTTGGTGGGAATTCTGTAAGATAACCAGATCTTCCCTCTTTCCATGTAGACTTACACCCATCTGGAACAACCCTGACATCCTGCAGAACAAAAAGATGATAAACTTCACTCAATGGAAGACTAAAGGAATACAACAGTTAGGACAGATAATAGAAAATGGAAACTTTGTATCTTTCAACACAATTGTCTCACAGTATGGAATCAACAGCAATAAATTCTTAGAGTACCACCAACTAAAATCAATTATATGTAAGAAGTATACCCCTGTACAGTTAGACTTGCAGCTTCCTGTCAGAATAGCAGAATTCCTGAATCATAATACTCCAAAATTATTATCAAAAATATATAGATTACTTGCAAAGCTAGAAGACAGGATATCTCTCCCAACTTCAAAATGGGAAGATGATTTATCTAATAACTTTGATCAGAAAAGATGGTCACAAATATGTTTAAACACGTTTAAAATGACTCAGAATTCAAATATACAACTAATACAATTCAAAATTCTCCATAGAACTCATTATACAGGACACAGGATGTTCAGGATGGGCCTTTCACCATCAGATATCTGCCCACACTGCTCTGGGAACACTTCTGATAGCTACATCCATGCGCTGTGGTCCTGCACACCTGTCCAAAGGTTCTGGATTAAGGTGTGTGAAGATCTCTCAAAATGGTTTAAAACTAGTTTTCCTGCAAACCCCACACTTTGCCTACTGGGCGACCTGGGTGACACCAACATAGGAATACACTCCATAAACTTGGTCCTCGCAGTCTTATGCATCGCAAAGAAAACTATTCTTGTGAACTGGAAAGATAAGAACAATTTGTCTATCCAGCAGTTTAGAAATCTCCTGTTAGATCACATCAGCATTGAGACAATGTCTGCCTCCTCCAGGAACCAGTCAATTGACTTTCATTCCCTCTGGTCCCCTGTGACTGGCTACATCACTTAATGTAGGTGGAGGATTGCGGCTTCGCTGGGATAGGGGCGGATGTGGGTGGGGGGTCCCTGGTGACTTCAGGTCTCCGGTTGTCTCCTGGGTGGGGATCTAGGCTGCTCCGCTGCTGGGTCGGCTGGGGGTTCCGGTCTGGGCGGGCGGCATTGGGTGGGCCCCGGGGTGGGGCTGCCTCGTGGCGGTGGGGGGTGGCTGCCGGGGTGCCTGGGTCGGTGTCCGTCGGCCCCTGGCCGGGTGGCCGGTCGGGCCCGGGGTGGGTCGGGTGGGGGCCCCGGGCTCTGGGGCGTCGGGTCTCCCCCCGCTCCTGGGGGTGGGGGGTCTGCTGCTGCTGAGGGGGGCTGGGCCCGTCCGGATGTGCCGTGCCGGGGGTTGGTCCGTGCCCTGGTGCTTGGTCGCAGCCCCGGAACCTGGGTGGGGGTGTGTTTGTGTGTGGGTGTGTGTGTGTGTGTGTGTGTGTCTGTGGGTATGCTGGTGTGTGGGTGGGTGTAGAGGGACGTGTGTGCTGTATGTGTGTGTGGGTGTGTATGAAGGTCTGGGTGTGTGCGTGTATGTGTGTGTGTGAGTAGTGTGCGGGTGTGTGTGTGGAGGTCTATGTGGGATGTGGGTGTGTGTGAAGGTATGTATATATGAGTGTGTGCACGTGGAGGTCGAGGTGTGTGTGGAGGAGTGAAGGAGTGGGTGGAGGCGTGAGTATGTATGGAAGTGCTTGTGTGTATATGCAGGTATGTATGTGAGTGTGTGTGTAGTGGTGTATGTGTATGGAGGGGTATGAGAGTGTGTGTGTATGTGGGCACCGGTGTGTGTGTTTATAGGTATGTGCGTGACGTGTGTGTGTGGAGGTATGTGCACGTATTGAGGTGTTGGTATATAGAGGTGTGTGAGAGTGTGTGTGAGTGGCTGGGGAGAAAAAAAAAAAAAAAAAAAAAAAAAAAAAAGTGTGCGTTTGCAGGGGGTTAGGACGTGTCCTCTGGGGGGCGCCCTGGCTGGGTGTTGGGGGCGGGGGCCTGGGGTTCCCTTCCTTCGCCTCGCCCCCCTCCCACTCAGAAAGAGGAAAGTGGCCCCTTGGGCTGGTGGCTGGCCCCTGGGGGGGTTCGGGGCGTGCCTGGGTTGGGGTGCCTGCTCTGGGCCTGTGACGCCCTTCGGGGCCGGCGGGGGACGGGGGCGCCCTAAGCCACTGGCGGGTCGTCTTCCAGGGGGGAGGCTTACCCCCCTCTGGACCTACATCTCCTGACCCCTCCCCTCCCCACTCTTCACTACATACACAGGTAGGGCCGTGGGGGGTGTGCTTGTTGCGCTGGGCGGGGCAGGGGGGTCATCATAGTGGCCCCGTTGCTTCGCCGAGCGGCAGCATGCCTCCCAGCTTTTAATTCCACTTAGTCACTGAGCACAAATAACATTTGCAACATACAAACACGTTTTGGGGGGTGGAACATGCGAGGTCAGGTGGGTGGGACTGCTCAGGTGGCCCCACCCCCTCCTCAATGCAGTTACTGCCCCCCAATTTTAACCCTCTTTTTTTTTAATTGCAAACAGCACATAATATATTCCCTCACTAGTGGGGGAGGGAGGGGGGATGGGGTCTTCAAGCGCCCCTGTCTCCATGGATGGCCCGGGGGCGGGGCGGGCCGGGTGGCCTGTCGCGTTGGCCCGGGGCGTGGGCGGGCTGTCCCGGGGGGTTTGGCTGCTGGCCCTGGGGGGAAGGTGCTGTTTTGGGGGTGGGGAGTGGGGGACTGGGGCGGGGTGGGGGGGGTGGGGGCCTGGCTCGTGTCTCCTCGCCTCCTGGCTGGGGCTGTCCCCCCGCGGCGTGGGGTGGCGGGAGGATGGTGGTGGGGGGATGGTGTTTGTGTGTGTGTGTGTGTATGTGGGGGGGGGGGGGTGGTGTATGGGTGGGAGAGTGGTGTGTGTGTGGGGGGATGGGTGGTGGAGGGATGGTGTGTGTGTGTGGGAGGGTGGGGTGTGTGGAGGTGGATGTGTGGTGTGTGGGAGGGGGGGTGGTGTGGGTGTGGGAGGATGAATGGTGGAGGGATGATGTATGTGGGGGAGGATGGGGTATGTGTGGGAGAATGTATGGTGCAGGGATGGGGAGTGTGTGGGAGGATGGATGGTGGAAGAATGGTGTGTGTGCAGGAGGATGGATGGCATATGGGAGGGAGGATGGTGTGTGTGTGGGGGAGTGGTGTATGTTTGGGAGAGTGGGTGATGGAGGGGTGGTGTGTGTGTGTGTGGGAGGATGGGGTACGTGAAGGTGGATGTTTGGTGTAGGAGAGGGAGGACGGTGTATGTGTAGGAGAATGATGTATGTGTGGGAGGATGGGTAGTGGAAGGATGGTGTGTGTGTGTGTGTGTGTGTGGGAGGTGTGAAGGTGGAGGATGGTGTATGTGTGGGAGGATGAGTGGTGGAGGGATGATGTGTGTGTGGGAGGATGGGGTAGGTGTGGGAGAGTGTATGGTGGAAGGATGGTGAGTGTGTGGGAGGATGGATGGTGGAAGGATGGTGTGTGTGTGGAAGGATGGATGGTGGAAGGATGGTGTGTGTGTGTGGGAGGACAGAGTATGTGAGGGTTGGATGGTGTATGTGTGGGAGGATGAATGGAGGAGTGGAAGGAGAGTGTGTGTGTTTGTGTGTGTTGGTCTGGGGGGGGGGGGCAGGACTGGTTCTCGGGGTGTGTGGCTGGGCGCTGGGGTGTGGGGCTGGCCTCTGGCGGTGGCCGTCTGGGCGGGCCGGGTCCCCCCGGGTGGCGTGCTGGCCCTTGGCCTGTGGGGGTGGGGGGTGTCCCTGCGCTCCTGGGCCCGGGCCCTCTGCCCCGTCTGTCCCGGGCGGCCGGTGCCCGGGGGGGTCGGGGACTGCTGGCCTCGGCCTGCCGGGGCCGGTGCCCTGTGTCCGCGGGGCGGCTCCTGCTGGGGTCTCCTGCTGCTGCCTTCCTGGGCGGGGGAGTGGTCGTCTCTGTGGACCGGTCGGGATCTGTAGCCTACGGGGGGGCTGGTGGCCTGGGTCTCGGGACCGCTGGCCTGACTCTGGCCTCTGTTCAAGTGAGGTGGCATCTGCATGATCACTCTGCATGGTCACTCCTCCCTGAACGTCTCCACACAGTCTTTGCGTCGCCGTGTGGCCGAGTTCTCCAGCATATCCACACAGGTTTCTCTGTGCGTGTTCTTGAATACAGCAGTTTCACTTATATCTATTATCATATTTTTTTTCTTTTTTTTTATTACTTCTGTTCTTATTATTATTATTACTCTTACTCTTATTATTATTACTACTACTATTATTATTATTACTATTATTGTGATTATTATTATTGTTACTATTATCAACTAGTTGTGTAATGACCTACTGGCCAGGATGATCTTAGCTATATATGTTGCAAGTAGTATGGATTACATGGTTTTCTGTATAATGTTTTAAGTCCCCACCCGCACTCCCCACACCCTTTCTGTCCCTCTCTCTCCCCTCCCTCTTCTCTCTACTTTCTTTTCTATCTCTCTCTCTCTCTGTCCCCTCCGGTCGAGTCCAGCATTAAGAGTCGGATTTAATAAAGTTTTTCATGTCATCAAGAGGGACTTTATACATGTAGTATAAATCCCTGCTTGATAGAGTAAAATTGCCCAGCACCAGACAGCAGCCAGACAATCATTCTGTTTGCAACGATGCTGGACAAGACAGGTTAAAAAAGAAAAAAAAAAAAAAAAAAAAAGTAAATGAGAGCCAACCAATAGTAGGTTTTCTTTTTGTTTATTTTTCTCAAACAATTGTATGATAAAAGTGAGCAAGTTATGCCATGATGTTGTTACATTGTTGATGTTATTTTATATCCTTTACAAAGAAAAAAGCCTACATTTAAAATTCTCAGTCCTGCCATTCAGTTTAATAATAAACTTTTGTTTGACAAAAATCTTTGTCTCGATCGTAATCATGATCAGTAGTTAAACGCAAAATCACTAAATCGGGGATCCCCAACTCCGGTCCTCAAGGCCCACAGTCCTGGAAACTTTCAGTGTTTCCCTGCTGTAACACACCGGACTCAAATTAATGGGTCAAGAACAGACTTGTGCAGAGCTTGTTAGAGATGACTTTAATTTGCAGGATAGTGAGCACTGAGAACCAGGGATGGGGATCAATGCATTAAATGATTGTGAAATTTCAAGCAAAAACTATCAGTATCGTATCAGCACTTTTTCTCTTGGATTTACTCGGTATTAGATCGATACCAAAATTTGCCATATCGCCCAGCCCTAACACACACTGCCTTTGATTTGGAGAAAAAATAAAATAAAATAAAAATAATAATAATCATCTATTATCTATACTACTTAGTCCAATTCAGGGTTGTGGGGAAGCTGGAGCCTATCCCAGCAATTAGCAGACGAGAGACAAGTACACCCTGGACGGGTCGCCAGTCCATCACAAGGCCAACAGAGAGAGACAAACAACCATTCACACTCACTCCTATGGAGAATTTAGAGTAACCAATTAACCTGACATGCATGTGTTTGGACTGTGTGAGGAAGAACACAAACATACATGCATGGGGAGAACATGTAAACTCCACACAGAAAGGCCACTGTTCAAACCTCCTCTTAGCCAAGGATTGAACCAGCAATCTTCTTGCTGTGAGGCCACCACTATAACATCCTTTTAAATCTCCTAGAAAATTGGGTGGGAATCTAACTAAAGAAACCTTAAATCGAGATTAGGAAAGCAGTTTAAACGTGTCAGCTTAACTAACACAGATTGAGGCCAATTCCTGACTTAGTCTGACCCCTGTCTCCAAAAAACAACTACAACTAATCCAGAATGCTGTTTCTCGTGTCCTCACACTGGTTGTTAGATCTTTACACTGGCTTCCTGCTCACCAAAGGATTGATTTAAAAATCGCTGCTGGTGTTCAACACACTGAATGGCTCTGGGCCAAAATACGAATCATATGTCGATACCATATAAGCCACTGAGATTTCTAAGATCATCTATGATCACTGTGGAGCCACAGACAGAAGAAAGACTGCTAAATGAACAAAAGAAGCAGAGGCTATCAACTCAGCAAGGTCACAGCAAAGGATGTTGGCAAAGATAAAAAAAAAAGGTTCACTCAGAAAGGGGCTGTGAGAAGAAAAATTTGATGCCACCTAAAACAATACAGACCTAAAACACTTCCAGCACGAGTATTACTATGTGTTTTTATACCACATCGCTTCAGCATCAGACAGTTGAATGTCTGATGCTGTATTTAGCATGTATGTATGTATGTATGTAAGGATGCATCACAGAGCATTTTGCTGCCCCAACCGTCTCCAACAATAATGGATGGGTTATAGAAAAATATCCAAAACTTTGAAAATCCCATGGTGTACCATCGAATCTATTATGACAACATGAAAAGAATATGGTACCACAACAGACCCGGCTAGAGAGGGCCAACCAACAAAATTCACTGACTGGGTGAGGAGGGCATTAATCAGAGAGGCAACAAAAAGACCAAAGGTAACCCTGAAGGTGATGGAAAGCTCCACAGCAGAAACTGGTGCATCTGTCCATAGTACCACTATAAGCCATACACTCCACAGAGCTGGGTTTTACAGAAGAGTGGCCAAAAAAAAAAAAAAGAAGCCAAAAACGTTGCCAAAAGGCATGTGGGAGACTTGCCAAACATATGTTAGAAAGTCCTCCAGTCAGATGAGACTAATGGAGATGTGGGGATGTTTTTCATCAGCAGGGACTGGGAAATGATGGATGCTACTAAATACAGAGAAATCTGTACTTTTTTGTGGATTTATCTTGCATGAAATCCCCCGAAATAGGCTGTAATGCTGAAAATAGGGAAAAAATAATTTTCCACTTGACATGGAAGGTGTATGAAACTCATCCTTCCATTTTTTTCCCCATCTGGAAAGTTTGCCAGTTTTTCAGAGAATTTTCAAGAGACTCTGTGCCAGGACGTTGGACGAAAAAATTGGAAAAAGGTTAATAAACTATTAGTTTGACTGTTAAGCCACACCAGCTACCTTACTTACCTCTCCCTTTGTAATGATAATCTTGCTCTATTGCAAAAATTCCACATGCACATTCCATAAATTCCAATTGGTATAGTCCATATATCAGACAGGATTATGAACCAAGTGCACACTTATGCAGAAATATACCATAACATATACTATTGGATCTATTTATGTGTGGCAAACTGGCACTTGTGCATTCTCTGGCTCAAAAAATGAGCTTTTCAACTGAGTAGTTCACCAGCAAAACAAACCCATTATTGTAGAATATTTTTGAGGGTCAGGAATTGTGCAGCATGCACTGTAGGCTATCGTACAGCTCACATCTGCACTGGGGAATAGGTTGAGGCAGTTGACAAATGGTTTATATGCACTCAGTGGTGGGGAACCTCTGGCAAAATTTTGAGAGGACCCTAGAGAATTTGATCTGGTCTCAACAGAAAACAGATGAGAATCTTCAAAAAAAAAAAAAAAACAGAAACCCATAACATCATCATTATAGCCCCTCCCTTCTGCTTAAATTTTCTTGCACAAAATATACACTTGTTCTGATCCTTTTATATACTTAAATCCTTTTATCAGAAAACAAAGGTGATATTAGAGCACAGCAAAGGAGTGAGCTGCATGCTAAAGCAGAGACGATAGAGTCTAGTGACTCAATGTTCCAGATAGCTTGTTCCATTCTGTGCTCATCCTCTTCATTTGCATTCAGAGTGGAGCATGTTCTTTGCCAAGGCCAAGGTCAGGTATTGTCTTGCTTATACACAACAGACTTCCCAGGCCCAAGCCTGAATGCCTGGCCGCCACCACATCCAGACGTCTTTGAACACAGCCGGTGCATTGGCTGTGATGGATCAACAAGTCTTGGGCGGAACCCAAAAAAGCCTTATCTGTGCTCATGATTTGAAGTCACTCTTCAATGGATGTGGTAAAATATGAATAATGTGTTTTTTAACAGCATGTTTACAGCACAGTACTCCTAAGTTACAGAAGCAGATGCCTGCAAAGTGGAAAAGAACTTGCCCACATAAATATACTATCAGGTGCTTTATTTTTCTGTTTTTCATCATGTCCGTCTGAGACAAAAATTAAATTGCAAAATGAGGAGGAGTTTGATGCTTACAGCCAACACTGTAAGAAAGTGACAGCCTGAAAGTTTCTAAGTGTCAAAGAAACTTCCAATTGACCTTTACACAAAGCCTTACACGGCACATATTGTCAGGTAAGCTTTCCGTGGCATATAAATGGCACATTTAGAGTGAATTAACGTCTTGAGCTGTTTTTAATGTCACATTTGCTTCACTGTGACCTTGCATGAAACATTCCCTATCATCTCTCTTTGATGATAGACTGCTGCTTTTTGGTTTATGAGGATTTCATGCCCATCTCCTCCCTTGTACCTCATGCCAGGTGGCAAACTGACAACTTAACGTTTTTATCCCCAATTTTTCCATTCAAAAATCAATACAGCTTTCACTTAGAACATACCAACACCATTTCCCTTCCTCCATAAAACTGATTGTTTTACTTTTCATCTCTCAGACCTTGAAGGACTACTTTGAATGATGTGTAAAGTCGTAGAAATGTAGCAGAATGCAAGAATGTGTCCCTGTTTAAAAAAGTTGCTGTGGTATTTAGCAGTTTTTGTAACAGCTTTTGTGTTTGCATATGCCACATATTTTGATTTAAATGAGAAAGTGATTTTGATGAATTACAAAGTGATACACCAACACAGGCATTGTCAAAGGCTGGGATGCATATAACTCTGAATGCAATATGTTATGCCATCTGGAATTGTTTGGGACAATGCTGCAAGCCTCAGTTTATCTCAACAGGAAGTAAAAATGAAGATTTGTTGTGTTTGTCCTTACCTTATCCACATGCTCCTGCTTATGAAAATAAGTTCCACAATATCCATCACTTTCATGGTAGTTTCATTGTCAAATGTTCAGTAATTATTGCTATTATAAGTCACTAGAAATATTAGAGGACTCAGTCCTAAATCTTTTGGCTTTAACAATACTAGTCTTGAGTCATATTTACTTTGGAGTACAAAAGGTTAATTAAATGAATGTACTGAAGTTGAATTAATGTAAATTAGATGATTAATTATAAATCATTGAGAGCTTAGGAGGTTAAAAACGTTTACATTTTAAAGCAAAATTTGGTTGGCCAGTAATTCATATAAGACAAAACTTTTCTCATAATTTCAATAATAGATTTAAAAGAAAAAAGATAAAACAACATTACCATGCCTATTTTCCAATCATACAAAATGTCTCAAAGTTTCTCTTGTTCAGCTTTTCTTTTCTTCTCATATCTCGCTCTTATATCTTCTCAAACTGAGTTATTCAGAAAAACAAAAAACAAATGTTGAACATAGTCTTAATGTCAGCCATAATCCACCTTTTACCATAATCTCAGTGTATAGGCAGTATGTTATGTACATAAAAATGCAGTGTACATTTTATAATATTGATTGTTTATTAAAAAAAATATTTTTAATTAAATTTAACAGTTGCATGTGACTGCTCTCAAGTTACTGCTGGGGAATTGTCATGCCTTCACTTTTCAATTCATTTCAGCAACTGATTACATAAAACTGCATGTCATGGACATGAAAGGCATCCATGTGTTTAAAAATAATCATACTGCCAGCTGCTGCTTCGTAACAGAGAAGTCTGTGATGCGACATTAGTTTAGCAAAGGTGGACTTGAAGTCATCATGAGTGTTGGAAATAAAAGTAAGATTTAATTAAAGCATTACCTTTAATTTGCATGGATTTGATCACATCAAGTTTCTTGCACAACCTCATAAACTGACAACAACATAAATAAACACATTTATGGAGTCGGTTTAAGTTTTACAAGCTCAGATCTTTCCAGTTAATTGTACTCAGCCACTCAAGTTTCAAAACCATAATTTTTTAGGGAAAAAAAAAGCTCTGTGTTTCTGTTTGTTTTTTAGTAAAGCCAACTTCTTTTATTTTACAGTGCATTTAAATAAATATACGTATGAAACTTTTTTTCCCATCACCTCTTATCAGTAACAGGAACTGGGTTAGCCTCATGAAAGCAATGGCAGCAGCTTCTTTACAACCGTTTCTCCCATGTTGAACACTGATTAAGAGTATCTCTTGCCACTGTATGTACCCCGAACCTTGTCAGGCACAATTCCTAGGTCATAATCAGCTATATTTATTTAATCAGGGAATGGTCACATTTTGGCAGTGTGGTCTAAAGGCTCATATTTGTCTTTGTAAACTGTTTAGAACCTCAACAGTGCTTGTACATCTGGCTGACTTTAATTTTCTCCCATCTAGATTGTTGGAACTCGCTTTGCACGTGCCACCTGCTCTGAATTCATTACAGCTATGTAGTTCAAAATGCAGCTGTCAGGCTATTAACAAAAACAATCTGTTGGTCCCACATTACTCCTTAAAATACGTTACAGAAGCCTTTTGATTACTGATAAGGTGCTGCATGACCTTGCCCCCAATTCTGATCTCCCTGTTCCTCTTTCCATTTCTGAACTGCTCAAATCCTTAAAATCTCTGCCTTTTATCATTCCGTTTCAACACCAAAACAAAGGTGAGTGGGCCTTTTGTGTTTTCAGCAATAAACCTCTGGAATCATTTTCTCCAATCCATCAGATTTGCTGAATCTTTGGATTTATTTTTTTTCAACCCACATCCAAAAACACACCTTTACAGGCAAACCTTTCCATAAATCTCCATCTCTGTATTATGTTTGTCCATTTCTCACAATGCTGTTTTTCACATTGCAGTCTGTTCATACTGTAATAACATTCATTCATTCATCTTGTTGTGCTCAATGCTAAGTTCAGAGCACAGGTTGATGGACCACAGAAAATATGCAGCTTTTACAAAGCAAGTACAAAAAAATTGAAAAAATATAGAGAAAAAAAACTTTCCTGAAATGCCAACTTGGGTGGAAAAGTCTGTCATCCAGCTTTCTTTTGGAGAAATCAGTACAATTACAAAGTTGTGTCACACTGTTCAGGGAAATTAAAGCACAATATCAGCTTGTTCTCCATTTTTTCCATAGATTGGACATATTTTTCTGACACAAATGCCAACAGGATATAAATCTGGGGAATTTGGAGGCCATGTCAACATCTTAAATTCATTGTCATGTATCTCAAACTATTCCTGAACAGGTTTTGCAGGGTGACAGCTTGACTTATCCTGCTGATAAAAGGGGCTGCTGCCACTTGGGGATGCTGCTGTCATGAATGGGGTGTGTGGGAATGGCAGCAAATGCTTAGGTTGGTGGTTTGTGTCAAAGCAAAGCACTGGCCAGAGTTTCTCGTTGCCTCTGCCAGTTGACATTCTGCTTCCATGTCCTCCTCAGGTAAACAACATTTGCGCCAGGCTGTCCTTACTGCAAAGCCACATACATAGCAAGTCTGTTCCCTCAGCTCTATACCATAAGGTTTTCAGTAATTGTGCTACAGTAATAGTTGTACACTTTTTTTTCCATTATAACCCACTTCTAGACAGGTGTCATTGCTCAGTGATGTTATTTGTGTTTCACGTCATCTGTGAATGATGTATCTATGAATCGGTGTCCTACAGAAAATGGAAGGCTTGTAGTTATAAAATCTGGAGTTTTTCTAACGTGTCATAGAGTTCCTTCACACATTACAGTAGTTAGATTACATCCAATTCAAGAATCATCCTCAAACAACAGAGTCAAATCCTGTTACACAAAGTCTGATTATGAAGCTAAGACAGACACATTAAAGGTTTATATTTTTTGGTAACTTCTACACCATATTTTGCTACAGTGTTGGTGTGGAGGAAGAAACCAAATGCAGGATGAGGCCAGAGGCATGCAAATGAAGGAGATGATTTATATAAAAAAAACAACTACAGATGCCGCATAGGCAGGATAACTAAACAGTAGTATCAAAACACCATTGTGACCAATGGCATCCAAATCTTTGAACATTATCGCTGCTTCACTTTAAATCTTTCTTCCTTAGCTCCAAAATCTATTATTTCAGTTTTGCCTTCATTTACCTTAAGGAAGTTCTGACGGGAACGACTATCTTAGGCTTGTAGGAAATAGCACCTGATGCAGAAATGATGTGGTAGAAATCCTTCTATTTTCTGTACAATACAACGAGAATAGCACATGAAGCTCCTTGTTGTGTTGAGGCTCACAAATACAGCAGCTGCAAATGTTCTGGAGTATTTGCCAACTTATTTGCTACTTACATACTCCAGAACATTTCTAGAACATTTCAGGTCTCAGTCTATGTGTGAAAGCAGCTAATGCGGAAGAGCAGCGAGTGCACTCTGAGCTCCTCAAGCTTTCCCTAAGTAAACAAAGACACTCTTTCGAGGGAGCTCATCTCTGGCATTTGTATGCAGTTTCATTCTTTCAGTTACTACAAACAGCTTGTGACCATACATGAGGGCTGAATCATAGATCAACTGGTAAATCAATAACTTCACCTCCTCGCTCAGCTCATGGGTCTGCTGTACATTGCATTGTGTTGTACTGCTGACCAGTACCACCCTTTTCTAACTAAGGACAATGGCCTCAGACTTGGATGTATAATTCTCAGGAATGCATTGAGGGACATAAATCTATGTCTCATAAAGCTATTAAGCTGATGTATGTAAAGATTTATTTACACAGTAATGGCTATTGTCAGCTATAAAAATAAACTCTATATGCTGCTGTCCCACTTACATGGATGAAAAAGCTTGAGCTTCCCTCCTCCTCATCATCACCATCATTAGTTCTATTGTAGCTGCATTTTGGCTCAATTTTTGTTAATAATGACACAGTATGTATGTGTTGTTGCTTCACCAGATGTCATTATTTACCTAATTTTAAGACTTTCTTTCCTAAATACAGTTACATAAGACCTAAGACTCAACAGAATGTGCCTCCATTTTCACAACTACACAGTGCAAAGACTACTCGGGCTATTTGTTAATACAGAATTTCATGTGTCTGAAATATATAGAGAAACAGTACATTTTAAACTAAAATATTAAACCCCTGGTTGTTTTAGATTTACATGAGATTTCACATGATTTGAATTCTTCAGAACTGTGCAGCGGGAAGCTTTTGTTCCATAAAGACACCCTTTGCTGATTTTTTCCTGCTTGTCTATTCCAATTCATGTTTGTATCTCCACTTGAAGGCAAACGTATCATCTGTTAATTAACGAACAATACCTACAGCTTCAGTCGGACAGAGATTGACAAACATATTTTGTTAAAGTGGGCTTGTAAAGCTCTAACCCAGTGGAGTGTGCCTTGGTAAGTTAGCATAAACACAGAGGAAAGTTCCCTACAAACACAGTCATTTCAAATAAAATTGTTGTTATGCTCCAACATGAGCAGATTTGCACTCATAAGCCACACAGCAGATCAACTTAGAAGGTGACTTTTTCCCAGGAAAATTATATCTGAAGTGTTACAGCTGCTGGATAATGGTGGAACAGTTAGGTGGATACAAGTGACTGGACTAATCAGTGAGCATTTTCAAAGTTACAACTTTTTTTTAACATTTTCATGTCATAAACATTGCCTGGGTGACCTGCACGAGAGTATAATCCCTGTTTTGAATAAACAAGAAATGCAAGGTTACAATTCTCCCACCTATGACTAAGTTTATTGCCACAGGGATTGGACAATGTAATGTGCAGCTGGCTTTAATTAAGAGCTCATTCCTGTTGGTCTCAAGGGCTTTTACATTCTTCCCTTTTAGAGCAGAAGGGGAAAATGACTGCACGATGAAAGGTCAGCCTGTCTGGGGCTTCTAAATTTTGTTCATGAAAAGCTTTGAGCCTTTATTAAAATGAGCAGCACGCAACTCTCTGTGGAGCTCAGTCAGTGGTTTGAAATTCAGGGTAGTTTTGGTTTCAGGCAAATCATATTTTTCTTGACCTAAAGAAGCCATGTTTAGATTCACAGACCTTGAAAATTTGACAAGTTTAACAAGCTCATTTGCAGAGAACTGTTTACCGAGACAGCTCAACATCGAGTTCACATCCAAGTAGAATTATAAAGAATATGTTGGGAAAAAAAAAGTCATGTAGTGTGTCCCCAGCTTTTTTACTTAGCTACCTTAGCTTAGTGTGTAGAGTCTGAGATGTAGATGTATTCTATGGTTTGACCTTGTAGTGATGTTACTGGGATCTCCAGTCCTGGGAAGATTGGTAAACTGTCTTGAATGTTTTCCACTTATGAACTTGTGGCCTTATAACCCTGCTAACAGCTTTTTTCCCTTTCTCATTGTATTACCTCACATCTCAATGTTCTAGACCAGTAAACTGCCACAAGTTCTGCTTTTATAGAGGTGCTCACACCTACTGGTGATCAAGTAACGAAGTGTATTTGATTAGAAGCACCTGGATGCAAATTACTCTCTTAAATTCTACAGAAACAGTTTTGTTTTGTTTTGTTTTGTTAAATAACTAGTAATACAGCATAATATGTCATGTATAGTTGACATAATTTAGGGACTATTAAAAGTTTTTTTTTCAACAATATTCTGATGCATTAAACCTTACTACCGAAAGAGGGTTTTGGTTTTAATCTTATTCACCAATACTTTTTTAGTTAGATCTAATAATACTGTATAGTCAAAAAACAAAATGAATTGAAAGAAGATTCTATGCTACAATATGAGCATGAAGTAAAACTCAGTTCTGTGACACAGAACCTTCTCCTGTTGTCAACTCTGCAGATGTCAGAGGAGCTCCACTTTCATCTCCGTTTACTGCCACAAATGAAACGAAACAATAGATAACAACGATCCCAGCAGATCAAAAGCCAAAGCAAGCTCTTGGAAGTTTCCTGCATATTTCCCTGAAGTCTCACACCTTTGCTGTGGCTGCCTCACACTGCAGCCAGAAGGGAGAGACATGACTAATTAACATGTGAGAGCTGGCTGCTGTCTTATAAGCTCCAAGACACTGATTGACTCATGGCTTCAGGTCTCTGGCATGAACAATTCAAAGTGTTCTCCAACATCTCTTTAGGCAGAAAAACAATGCCACAAAGCCTTATGAGCTAATTATACTTCTTAAGCTATCTCGGGGTATTATTGTCCACAACAGTTGAAGAGGGATCAGACAGAAATGGGATAAAATGAATTGGAAGGTGATCCTACAGGAAATGTGGCTCATGCGCATCCAATCATTCACCTGCAGCTTTACTTGCAGTGCTCATCTTCAGAACATTTCCATTTAAATGGCCAGAATTTTTGGTGGTGAACTTTCAGAGACACAGGACACAAGCGGATTAGTTCCACACATGGTTTCCTTGTTCTCACACAGTATCAAGGACACTAGTAATGAGCCTTACTAAACCTGATCGCAGCCTATCAACTGCACACTCTTAATATATGATGAACTCACCATACCATATTACAGTTTGACACCATCATTACCTAAATATGCAACACCAAGCAGTTGGTAGCTCAGCTGTTTTAGTTTTGAACAGACAAAAATTACTTTTCAACTGCATGAATAAAAAGATTCTCCATCACATTTAAATGCATGATTACTGCACTTTTTTATTGCAATAATGTGTACAGCATGCAGGGGCGGATCTACAGCGGCGTTAGGGGGGGACAACTGCTCCTCTACTTTAGAGCTTTGTCTCCCCAGCTGCCTCCAACTTTTATGTCCTTAAATTATACTTTTAAAAACACATCACTTCTACGTCTTAAAGCTTCTCATATCAAGATTATAAGATGCATTCATTACGACTGATAAACTGAATATTTGGCCTTTGAAAAACTTAGCTCTGCATGCTTCTCAGCGGCCACTTGCAATGGTGTGTCCCAGACATGATAGGCAAGGCAAGTTTATTTGTATAGCACAATTCAACAACAGGGTGATTCAAAGTGCTTTACAGAATACAAGAAGCATAATTTAACCTTTAAAAAAAGGAAAAAGAAAGGACATTGGCAACAAAAACATGATCAAGTTTAAAAAAATTTAAGGTTAAAAGAAACATGTAAGAGATAATTTGTCTGCAACCCGGCAGCGTGGAGCGATTGAGCCATTTAACTTTCTCCAGGTGATGTTTTAACACACAAAGATAAAGTCGAACTAAATTTATAAAACATGGATTGTAGGCTGAAGACAATGGACAGCCACGGGTCAATATGTCCATTAATTGCTTGCAGATTGTGACTGACTTGTGTGATTTGTTGGAGCAGATTTTCCTTGTCAGTTAGTTTCAATTATAGTAAACATTTTATGAAGAGTGTTATGAGTGCCACTCATTGCGGACAGCTGGGGCTTTTTTTATATGCAAATCCCTGGCCCTGGCGTCCATTCGCAGTGGCTGGATCAAATGCACCCCTGGTCTCCTCCCTGTTGATTGGCTCCACGCTCGGCCAATCAAACTGCAGCTTGGTGGAAAGCAAAAATAAAGGGCTGCTGCAGTGTTCAGTCGAGAGGGAGAAGCGGACGGCACAGGCTGCTCTGATTAGCACAGATAGCCTATTCTCTCGGTTTGGCTGAAGAATGGATGCGTTGCTTTTCTGGGTGTTCGCTGTGCCTAGTGGTAGTCCTTTTGGTATTAGACCATTTTGTATTTACAGCAGGGTTACTCCTGGCTGTTCGGGTTTCGTTAGGGGATTTAGTTATGGTCTGTGTTTGGACTCACCTTTGTTAATCATCCAGTTTCGGCTCAAGCTTCGCTATGCCTTAGTTTGTGCTCAGCCATTTTGATAACCTTCGGGTTTAGTTTGTGTTTGGCAGATTTATTGTGGCATCGCTTTTCTGGGTGTTAGCTGTGCTATATGGTAGTCCTTTTGGTGCAAGACTGTTTTGTATCCACAGCAGGGTTACCCCCTGGCTGTTCGTGTTCCTTTAGGGGACTTAGTTCTAGTCTTGTTTAGATTAGACTCACCTTCGTTTTCCACCCAGTTTCGGTTCAAGCTTTGCTACACCTTTAGTTTGTGTTCTGCCATTTTGTTATTCTTTGTATCATAGGTTTCGTTGTGTTGGGCTAGGTAAGGCTTTTGTTTGTGATGGATCACACTTAGATTATGGGAACTGCTGCTCTTTTGTTTGTTTAGTTATCACCCCGAGTTATGGACACTCCTTCGTTTTACTCGGTGGTTTTTGTATATGGTTTTGGGTTAAACCTTTTGTATTTCTTTTCAGCAGTTTCACTAACCCCAATACTTGTTTACCTTTGTTCCAGGTTTTATTCTGTGTTTATGTTTATGTCAATAAAATGTGTTGAGTTCAACTTTTACATCTGTCCTGACGTACTTTTGTGTTGCGCCCAGTCATGCCCCTGATATGGGTCGTAACATAATGGGGGCTCGTCCAGGAGATTTCTTTCTGGTAGGGGTAGACTCTCCTTTTTATATCGCAAGTTGTACAGTGATATAAAGTAGATGTTATACAATGAAAAAAGTAAAAACTCACTGGTATGTTCTAAAGTTAGATGTGTGAAGCTTTATCAATGTAACCAGTTTATTCTATCAGTAATTATGATACTGTGAAACAGTATTAGACCATTCTAATAGTCACTCTATATTTTTAGATACACTAAAAATGATCATCTGAGAGATCTAGTTGTTCTCAGTATTGCAAAAGCACTAAAATTTGGACATTTGTGAGATGCTTAGCTGCACAGCATAGTAACCGCATCTTTAGCTCTCCTAAAAGAGATGGCTGATATCCCCCCCTGTACTTTAATTTAAAATTCTTTTTCAATAGCTATTTTGAGAAATCTTCTTTTGAATTAAGCCTGAATATTGTCTTTGTTTTCTTATAATGGACTTTTGTTGACTTCATTCACATATGATAGATTTTTACTCACTGAAATGAAAACTTCCCACCCTGCCTTGATCTCTTGCCTCTCGTTTACTATCCCCATGTAAAATTTTCTAGATCCTCCTCTAGACTGTTTTTAATTCATAATCTTAAAAATGGCATGTGTTACACAGGTTCCTCATTATACGAGTTCAGTGGTTATTTTTATTGTACATGAAACAGCATTAATAACTAAACCAACAACAGGGGGAAAATATGACCATGACCACTTGTGTTTAACACTAAGTCATTCATTCTTTTATGGCTCTTTTTTCCCCACTAGCTAAAGTCTGCTTTTTATATACCACTTGTAAAAACATTCCAACTTGACTGTAAATGGGAGAAATGGAAAGTGGGCTAAATTGATTCATACAACACTATTCCATCCAACTTGCAGTAATAAACATTCATGCTCATGCTCACAGACTTAGACTAAAGTATGTGAACAGGAAACCCTTTTTCATGATGATGGATTCAGAAGTTTGTCCTTAACACCCTCATTGTTTGTGGTAGATTTTGAGCAGCAACAGATTACCAAGCCGCTGTGAGAGACAGCAGCAGTCGGCTCTTGTTGCTCCTCTCATCATTAGTTTTCTCTTGGCTGTGGTGGAAAAACCCTGCTGCTGCAACCAGAAATATCCAGATGCAATTCATTGCGTTGTTGGAGCTGATCCAGGCTGAGAAGGTTACCAACATGGCTCAAAACAAAAGTTTTAATTCCATTATCACAGTAGGGGTACTTTTGATTGATGCTTATTTTAATATTAGGATAGGCACAGTAATGTTGGCTTCACTACCATCTGGGAAACAATTTTACAGTCTGTTTTTTCTTTTGAAAGGAATTTATAGGAGCTGAGAGTAGTTTTCAGCAGAGAATTTAAATAGTTCATTCTGTTTGTGTGCCTGTAAAAGTGGCAGGGTTTTGTCATTTCAGAAGATTTTTGTTTGTATTGAATACGGTTCCACACATGGCTGCCTTTGTGTGGAGCTAACAGTATTGTTGTTGTTTTTGTATGTTTTTCAGGTGCTGAGCCACCCTTCACGGATCACTTTCACCAGAGTTGAGCCACTGGACATTAAAAAACATAGACCTGATGGATTTTTTTTTCTTGTGCTGGTTTCTGAGGAGTCTGACATTTTAGTAGACATTTTATTTGCAGGAGCAGCTGTTCTCCATGATGCAAAAGGGGTAAATGGGTCGGTGCTCTGGACATCAAGGATTTAATACTCCTGTATCACTTTGATGTAGACAGTCTCTGATGCAAAACAACCAACGTGTTACCATCGAACAATTTTCAGACTACTATGTTGTCCTACGACTGTTTCTATGCTACAAATTGTGATTTCATTTAGCTTTTTTTTTTATCCAGCTCATGATCAAGGTTAGATGTGTTGGTTGTATAAATCACAACCCAAATGTATGAACAGAATATTAATAGGTTAAACCTCTCAAGTGCCTCACTGTGCTTTACTAACTGGCAATTTAGACGGTCCTACAGCTTTGCATTTTGACAAATCATTTCTGACACATGACCTAAGCATAAAGAATAAAATTCATCTGACAGTGTTTGTTTTGTTTTTTAGCTAAAAAGAATATATATAATCAATTTAGATCAGTTTAGTATGACAATGACAATTCAAAACTTATTTCAGGGTTATAAAAACTGCCATTGACCCATTTCACATTTTACTGCCTATAGCCTTGTTTTAGGGTTCATAATTCTGTTAATCTGCAACATCTTTACAGACTGAAAACAATCATGGGGCAAAACATTGCTTGATTTAACTCAATAATGTAACCACAATTCCTACTTTCTTTCTTTTTCCAGGTAAGGCTTTACTCTTCAATGTCAAGACATCATTGGATGCAGAGGGACTAATTGCATATGTGCAAGAGCAGAAAAAAAATCCTCTCATTGTTTTCACTGCACAATTCAATCTGATGTACCTGCAACAGATACAGTGGGGTTTTTCAAGGTCATTGGGAGCATCTGCATACATGAGCCAAAGTCGTTGCTAATGGAACTACAGTAATAAATATTGGCACACCTGAATCATTACGATGAGTCTTGTTGGCTGAGCACTTGGTAAAGTTCATTTGCTCTTATGTGTTTCATACAAATCATCTGAGCTCTCACACTACGTAACAGCACTTCTGTGTCTCGCACATTATATTTCCACACCCCCTCTCAATTTCCCAATCAGTACACAATGCATATGTTACATGAGACAATTTAATATAATTTAGAAAATGTAGAGATCACTTACATGGAAATATCGGGATTTATAAATTTCTATTATAGTACATGTTATGAATGCATTTTGGAACAACCATTCCAACACTGATTCACCAGTGAAGTCCAATGTTTTCCTATTTCATTAAGGTTAACCTATAAATAAGTAGATCCTAATTACTTACACAATGTGCAAGCTTTCCTAAAACATAAAAAAATATCCAAAGCACAAGAAATAATAAAAAATGTGTCTGACAAATGCATGCTAATTGACAAAAGGCTCTGTTTCAACGACAGTCTCCATGTAGCTGACCCATATACTGTCGTAGCATTTATAGCACATAACATCAGTGGAGGGATTCCTTTGATTAAGCCTGGGTAATGGACAAGACAGAAATGCATTGTAAAGCACTATCGTGCTGGCTCCTAATTGCCTGATGACTTTAATTAAACTTCAGGCTCTTATTCTTGACTAATCGCACAGCCTCACAGTTCCTAGCTCTGCTTTAAATGGTGCCTGCATGAATTTTTGAATATGTCAGCATTTCATTGAAAGCGGTTAGCTTCAAGAAGTGGCTCCAAACAGGACTCACACACCATGCGCAGCTGAGACCCAAGTGTAGTCAAGTGAGACAATCCATCTGCACTACAATTACAACTTGTCACCATGAAGTATAAATCAGTGTGCTGTTAAAGAATTACCAATTACATCTCATTTACCAATTATCTCATCTATCAGTTATCACTTCATTACAACTTATCATCACGCCATTATATCTCCTGTAACATGTGCAGGTACATTAAAAAACAATGACATTTTTTTTTAACAAAGGGCTTCTTTTTTTTGCAACTACAACATGCAGTGATTCACCTAATGCACTAATGAGACTGTGAGCGTGCTCTGTATTTTACTTTTAATGATATAGATAAATATTTCTCCCAGCAGTCGCACAGAAGGCACTCTGAGGAGAGGCTTTTATTTCAAGAGGTCTGGAAGTTAATACCATCCCCATATATTTTCTAACCTTTAAAATGATGCCAGCTTTGCACACAAATGCCTTTGCTCTGCCTGTAACCTTTAGAAAATTGCAAACTGTGGGCTGAAATAATAGAAATTACTCATCAAGTACAGTGTGGATGATATAATAAGTTAGCACTGGACCAAAATGCATAAGGTGAATTAGGTGGCCGGGGTAATGTTGTATGCATGCAGATAGTCTACTGAACATTAATAACTGTGTATAGGTTTATCCTGGTTTTACCTGATGCAGCTACTTTGAGTCTGCATGTTAGAACACTGAGATTATTTGCAGGCACATCTGCAACATTAAATATTAAGAAAAACCTGTTCTTTTTTAAATAGATATTTCTCAAAAGTTATTATTTCCATTGATTGATTTCTTTTTAATAAATTTAGTGAGTTTAGGCTTTGAAAGAAGGGAGGGATGCAATTAACTAAAATGTCTACATCCAAACATAAGGTAATTACATCTCATTTGCACAATTACATTACATTAACCATTAAAACCAGTAGGTTTTGGAGCATAAAATTTTAATGACTCATGATCCACAGAGTACAGTATTATTCAGTTTGAATGAGGAAGATGGGCTGTAACTAAGCACAGAGTGTGCCATTCAGTTAATTTGAATTTGTTTCAAGGGCAAAAAACACTTCTACGTATTTATACTGTCATTAGAATTCTAATCAGATCAGTCCTAAAACGCTCCATCATGTTTTTTGTTCATATCCACGTGCCTTTTTAAAAATTTTAGAAATACAGATCCAACTTTAATTGGAAGTAATGGAAATTCACCAATTTACAGTGAAGATCAGTACAGTTATAGAAGAGAAAAGAGGTGTTTTGTGTAATGCTATTACAAAATTATACATTCAGTCTTGACATTTAAAGATCAATATCAACCAATTGATTCGTATATGAAACACAGGAGACTGGCTGAATGTCTGTGACAGCATGGGAGAGCAGAAATGTCGGAGATGGCAAATCTGTGGACCAGTAAAGCATTGTACGAATAGCTGGAGGTAAAGAAATTCGGGTGTGAACTGTGAGGGTTTCATTTTTGCAATATTAAATCTTCACAAAAACAAAGTGTTAGTGTTTCCACATGACAAAAAAAAAAAAAAAAAATTGAGGGATAACAAAGGAGCAAATCAGTGGTCTGTAAGTCTGACAGAGATATCTGGGACACGGAGCATCACACTTCCTTATCTCCCCAGTACGAGGTGGACTCCAACACTGGAATGAATTGGAAGATTTATTTTGGTGCAAGACTGGTTGCTTTGTCTCCATGGTGGGTTTACAGGTCACACAGCACAGTGCATCTCTGGCAGAAGCCATGGCAGATATCTTACTCTTACTGCATAAATCACAAGTGCCGTAGCAGCCTGATGTAGTATACTACTGCTGGAGATGAAAGGAACACAAAGAAATTAATGTGTCCTTGTCTCCGCATACCATGCCTGCATGATTGTCTGATTTACTTCAGATATCAGACTGCACACAATAATCTATCTAAACCAAATAAATAATAAAACACTTTTTTCCCAACAGTTCATGTTGTTGTCATATCAGTTATGAAATACAGTTCTGTATATCTAGCAATCTGTGCGGCAGTGATAAAATGGCTAATCAGGTGTTTGATGAAGAGTGGTTACTGTAAACGATTACAGCTCCAAAAATCTTCATGTGTCAAAGGTAGTTTTTTATATATAAACTAGGGCTGTCAAATGATTAAAACTTTTAATCAGATTAATCACAGCTTACAAGTTAATTAATTTTGATTAATCACCATGCACATCGATGCCTGTTCTAGACCTCTACCATGTTCTAGACCTTAATTCAGAATTCATATATCATCATCTCACCAACCGTCTCAATGGTAATAATTTCTGTCATAAAACTACCAGATATGACGACTGAATTTAAACACATAACATTGATGAAGAAACTCTGATAAAACTTATGATCTGGATAAAAACATGTTTTTACTTTTATCATTGAAGTGTATGTGTTTGTGCAGAAGTGATAAAAGTCCTACAGCAGCATCACCCAATAAATACCTGTTGATCAAATATTTCACTGGCTGCTTGTTTTACTAGTTTTTATTCACTTTTTTACATTAGATGATCACTTTAATTGTAATAATAAGTTCAGAATTTCGTAAAATCTAGACTTAAAAAGAGGTCTCATTTGTGCCCCCCTTTACCTGGTCAGTGCTCCTGCCTGGGCCCCCACTGAAACTTTTTTAGACCCGCCCCTGCATATCTGAAGTATAAACCCTGTCTACCACCAGCCAACTACTGTGTTAGAAAAGGGTCCTGCCAAAAACAACACTTTGAGGTAAATATGTGAACCATGAACCGCTAGTTTCCTCCTCCCTTCCATCTCGCCTCTCCACATCCCACCGTCGTAACGGGGAAATGACAGATGTATGGGGCTTGTTATGCCGCACAAGCGTTAAAAATATTAACACTATTAATTACATATATTAGTTACCACCGTTAACGCGTTATTTTTGACAGCCCTACTTTTACAACAATTCAACCTGTGGTGTTATTTGAGAAGCTTGAGAAAATACAGGTAGCTGCCTCACAACTCTGTGGATTATTCAGACATGGACCACACTTTAGGAGACAGAAGTATTGTGGGTCTGAGAAGGTGGTCAGCAGCACATAAGCACCGCAGGGGACTGTACTCTCAGACTTCCAATCCAAAAATAACTCAAGTGACTGGTCAAACACTGTAGCATAGCGTGGAAACTATCGCCTCATCTTTAATGTAAATAAGACAAAAGTGATAAATGCAAACTATTTCTATAAAAAACTGCTGCAAAACCCACAGTTACCATACATTTCTTTACTTTGGCTTCAGGTCGTTTGTGTTGAATAGGTGTGGAGTGTAGCTTCTCTCTCCTCATATATCATTTGTTTTCAATATGAGCTCAGAAAAAGCCAATTTATTAAGACTTTACAGGGTTCCTCATCTCAGGCACTGCAGCCAAGAAACATAATTAATGAACAACCACTGTGGGACTATGCTTATATAGCCAAAAACAGGAAGTTAAAAATTATATTGAGGAAAAAAAACAAAAAACTTTTCAACCAGCTCAGCAGGAGGCTCTGATTCCTTCGAGCTGTTGTGCTCCTGGGGGACACACAGCAACTTAACAGTATGGAAGAAAGACAGGAACATTCTAGAAATGCTGGTAGCCAGTCATTATAAGAATGGCTACAGAAGAACAAAAAACATTAATTATTTTGGTTCCCTCTGCAGCGCCTAACATCTTGAAGTGACACATTACTTGCAGAATATATAGCCTACAGCATGCTTTAGGCACACAGTATGTGAGGGTATCTATCAGGCTGAGTCTGACAGGTGGTTGAGATTATGGATTTTTTTATAAAGGTATATTTGATGGGAGGTAAAGAAACTCCCACTGTTATACTCATTTACATTTTTAGGCTCCTTAATTTTTTCCCCCTTTTGCCTGTTCATGTATTGCATTAAAATAAAATCAATAAAGAGAATATAAGTTCAACTTTTATTGGACAGTTTGAACAAATGACATTTGTGAAAGAACATGTCTCCCTAATTGTGTCCACTGTGTCATCGGTGTCAAATGCAATCCTTTGCAGAGATACAGTGGGTACGGAAAGTATTCAGACCCCTTATAAATTTTTTACTCTGTTAATTTGCAGCCATTTGCTAAAATCGTTTAAGTTGAATTTTCTTCCCCTCATTATGGTAACACAACACCCCATTTTGACAGAAAAACACAGAACTGTAGATATTTTTTCAAATTTATTAAATAAGAAAAATTGAAATATTACATGGCCATAAGCATGTGCTTTACTGTGTTTGTTTATATTTAACTCAGGAGTCCAACTGTGTGTAATTAAATTGATTGGACTTGATGAGGAAATGCACACACCTGTCTATATAAGACCTTACAGCTCATTACAGAACAAATGAGAATCATGAGGGTGAAGGAACTGCCTGAAGAGACAATTGTGACAAGGCACAGATCAGCCAAGATTACAAAAGAATCTCTGCTGACTGAACAGGAAAGGACCTGCATAGAGGAATGGCAGAGGATTCCCAAATCCCGGTGTGGAAAACTCTTTGCATCATTCCTAAGAAGACTAATGACTGTATTGGCACAAAAGGATGCTTCTACTCAATACTGAACAAGGGGTTTTGAATACTTATGGCCATGTAACATTTCTGTTTTTGTTCTATAATAAATTGGCAAAAATGTCTACAATTATGTGTTTTTCTGTCCAAATTAGGTGCTGTATGTACATTAATAAGGAAAAACATCTATTTAAACGATTTTAGAAATTAACAAAGAGTGAAACATTTCAGGGGCTTCTTAATAGTTTCTATACCCACTGTATATATCATATACAAGTAATGAGGTAACATTTAAATAGCCATCATATTTAGTAATATTATCAATTTCACTCATATTAAAAAAAAAAGAAAAATCTTTGATCACTAGAATGTACGACTGTATTTTCATGAAGATTTACACCATTATTATTGATGTTGACTGCTGCACAGCCAGTATGACATTCTCAGTTTGTGTTTGGAGATTTTCACCTCAGGGTGCTTCAGTCCATCTAAATCAGGACTATAAATAAGTGCAGGATCATGACTTTGCTGTCATGCTCCATAAGGTTGATATGTGTTCTATTTTCCCATCAAATTCCAGAAGGAAATTTGCAGGTGAAAACCTCATTCAGAATGCCTGTAAGCTGTGTATGCATACACACTGGACACAGTATATCAACTTCTTTCTGTAGTTCCCCTTCCTAAATCTTCAAATCATTTCAACTTAACAGTGTTTTACAGTTATACCAGAGAGTATGCTCTCCTTTGATGGAATTCATGTTCAATTCTTTTCACAGAGTTCTTTTTCATAGTAAACTGCTGTTACTGTTGTTTTATTTTTATTATTATTTTTATAAGTATTTCCATCACATGTATTTTTTATTGCATCTGTGTTACAGGCAGATCATCCACACTGATGGCATCATCTGTCTTGCTCTTGTGGATGATGCTGCATGCATCTGAGGATGCCTCGTATCAGCTGCAACCTGTTTGCCACCCTCACCTTAGCTCACAGAACAGAAACCCACCCAAAATAAGCCCACCATTCATTGAGCAGACACTGACTGATAAATCTGGGTTTCCATAGATTTCACACCGCATTTTTTTGGGACTCCAACTATATATATTTTTTAAAACATACAAAGGCAAAGGGAGAATCAGTTTCTTAGAAAAATATAGAGAAGAAGCAGCAGAATATTGAACCCCAAAACAAACTGGAATGCTCTTGAAATGATTAAAAAAAACCTTACAACTAACAGGGTAAATCAAAATGTTCAACGATGTCATATTCAGTCAGTGACAAAACATTGTTGACAAGAGCTATGCATCAAGACACAGCACATGCGCATTTTGTTATGTTAACAGGAAGCTGTGGCACAATAAGTCTCACAAGCTTATCAATCAAAACAGAGGGATTACAATGGACTTAAGTTAAGCTTTGACTTTAATACACAAGACCTGAATGCAGTTGCTGTTCAAATCTCTTTTTCTTTACCATGAGACTTGAGCTCCTGAATGACATTAGCATGTAGGTATTGTAATGCTTTCAGTTAAGCTGTAAACTATTCCAACCCAGCACAAGTCAGTTGAAAAGACCTTGAAAAGACTTTGCCCAACATCTAATCAACATTGTGATTTGTTTGAAAAGTGAAAGATGTTAAAATGTCTTTTTCTTGACATAGAAAAGTCATTCGTATAAAATAAAAAAAAGTATCTCTACTGTTCATAACCACATGTTCCAATGCAGAGTTGTAGAGCCTATCCTGAAACCATTCCATCATGGAGAAACAAGGGAATTTCACAACCCCCAATTAACCCAGAGAAAACCCACACATTACTAGAGCATGTGGATACACACAGCCAAGCCAAGGTTCGAACCAATGTCTCTCTAACAATGAGATAACAGTACTTACCACTACATCACCATGTGGCGGGAAAGGTGAGGACATATTTTTCACAACAAGTAAAAGATGCCCTCTTACGGATCTTTCAGCAAACCATGCTGCAAATCATTTTCCCTTGAGGCCCATTTGTGCCCGATGCAGAAGACGGATACGCAGACAGACGGTTTCTTCTGCTTTCTGTGTTGGTTATGAGCATAATTTGGTCCATTTTCAGGGAGCTTAGCTATCTGTCGCTTGACGCAGAAGACAGAGCAATACCACCAGAAATCGCAGGGGCAGTGCTGAGCAGAAAAGCTGACATGTGACTAGGGAAAGAAACAAACCAGAGAAGAAGGAGAGGATCAGGAAGGGAAGAAAAAATCAGAAGAAGAATGAAGACGAGGACAACAACTGTAGAAACTGTAGAAGAGTTTTTGAAAAAAAAGGATATGCAAGTGTTTAGGGTGTGTTGGGTGGCTGGAAACTGTGAGGTGCAGCTACACCATCATACTGAAAATTTATATGTTAAACACTTATTGTTCTGATATTTACCTTTACCAAGGCTGAGGTTATGTTTTTTTGTCTAACCCTAAACGGTTCATTACTATGGGGCAATATGGATAATTTTGCCATTAGCGTCTAACTCAAAAATAATGCTCACAATCATTGGCAAAAAAAAAAAAAAAAAAAAAAGAATTTACAATGGCTTGGCAGAGGTCTGAACTCTCTGAGTGCTTCTACTTCTTAAATTCAAATAGCAGCTGGAGCTATTTGAACCACAGAAATGACATGCAACTAAAGGTAAAGCTTCCCATCTCAGAAATAGTTTTACACTCATTCACCTCTTTTATTGTTAACTTTCTTGCATTACTTGTTTTATCATTAGTAGAAAAATGTGCCTCCTCTCTTCTGTAGATGAGCATAAAAATGTCTGCATCACATGGAGTGCCAGGTATATACATTTTAAAACTTTTGGTCGAGCCTGATGTGTACATTCATTCTGGTCTCTTTGGAAAGAAAATGTTTTATTCACAGAGATGGGAATTCTACCTCTATATTCATGGAAGCTGGCTGGTGAGGGCAAGCACTGCTTTTATCTTTTCATCTGATTATTCATCTAATGCATGATTTTTCTCTTCCATTCACAGCATCTCACTGCCAGTGCCTTGGTGAAAAGACTGCCTCTCCTCAGAGCTATTGATGACATCATTAGCCAGTCCTTGTGTGTTGTATGTCTCTATAACAGACATACAATTTCCTTGCCATGCTTTCCTTGGATGCAAGCTTACACTTAAATGCAGTGTTTTTTTTTCTCTTACCTTCGACAGGTATCGATGTTTGAAAAGGTTATTCTATCTCAAAAGGCAATGTTAAAGAAGATCTTGGATGCGTGGCCTCTAGGCAGCTTCCTGCTTTGCTGCCGTGCGGACGCTTCCTGCTCTGCTCTCCTTTCTGCTTGCATTTTTCTTCTTTTTTTCTTCTTTTTTCTTATCTTTACCGGCAAGAAATTTAGGAACAAGGACTCCTGGTCACTTATAAATCACTGGAACGAATATATTTTTTGATAAATTTAGTTGATTTCCATCGGAGAACTAGTGGAACGATGTCTCCTAACCCTGCAGTATCAGTGAGCTGCACTGAGTGTGAGCAACTTTCTTTGAGGATAACACAGCTGGAGAAGAGGATTGAAACACTGCAAGACATTCGTGTGAATGAAGAATTTATTGACTCTGTAGTAGCTTCTGTACAAGCTACTGAGTTGTCAAATGGATTGAGTCACATCTTCATACGCGAAGGCATGTCGAATGTGGAGCCTCCCGCTACAGACCTGGCTGATACACTTCCCTGGATGTGTTCAAATGACATTGGAATAGCTGAGGAAAATCCCAAACCGGACCATCAGACTGATCTCTCCTTCTGGAACACTGTTGGTGCCAGACCAAAGTCATCAACCCCGGCCAGAACCTGGTCTGATGTTGTTCGTCGCAGAGGTAAATCCAGCAGGAAATTTAAAGCTCCAGCACTCACTTCACCATCTGAAGTCTCACTGCATAATAAATATGATGTGTTGAGTCATATTAAAATGAATGATGATGAATGTAATGCAAGGATTTATCAAAATTCAAGAAATAGCTCTAAAACTCAGCCCAGGGCTAACCAGACCAGGAGGAGAGGCCAAAATCCCACAAACAGGAGGACTAGAGAAGCTATCGGCACCTCCACACAAAAACAAATAGACACAATTCTGATTGGGGACTCTATAACACAGCATGTGAGGATGGCAAAGAGGGAAAATCTAACACTTTTTGATACATCAGTCAGGGAACTGACAGAGATGTTGCCGACCATTCTGTCTTCACATCCAGATGGTATGAAGATTATTGTCCACACAGGGTCTTTTGATATTCTGAGGAGGAAAATTGGCTCTGAGATCCTGAAAAAAGACTTTTCTCTGCTGTTGGAGAGACTGTGTCAGTTTGGAGCACACCATGTTTACATTTCAGGACCCATTCCTACAGCGGGTAAAGGAATTGAACTTTTCAGTAGGCTTCTTGGCCTGAACACATGGTTATCAAACGCATGTATCACCCATGGGATGAAGTTCATTGATAACTTCAATATCTTTTGGAACTGTAAGGAGCGATTCAGACCTGATGGTGTGCATCCAAATCTAACTGGATGCAGATTACTTGGGGCACACTTGCGTCATGCTGTTGGGACGGCAAACCCAAACATGAGTGTACAGATAAGAGCGAAGGACACAGCAGAGAAGCGATCAACTGCCAGCTCTCCCCCCTCACCAGACCCTCTTCTCCACATCACCCAAGGTCTTAAAAGGATGTCTCTATCCAGGTCTGAACCCCAGCGACCACCATCTACCAAGAAATACAGGGCTCCCCCCCCTCCCCCTCCTCATCCTCCTATTAGATCATCTGTCCTGACCGAGCAGGGCATGGGAGGAGGTTCCCAGAGCAGCAGAATTCACAACAAAGATAACATGCCATGATGCGTTCAGGGTCCTTGCTGTAGTTTTGCTACTACTGACAGCTGTTCTGAGATCAAGCCTGGACCCAGTAGGATTCCTGTGTTAGTTAGTAAAATAAGGAATCGAACACGGTCAGCTTGTGGGGTGAATCGATCTAATCTGTTAACTGTACCTTGTATAACTCAGAATACAACAGAGACCAGTGCAAACTTCATAAAGCTAGCTGTACTAAATGTTAGATCTCTGTCCAACAAGTCACTGTTAGTTAATGACTTCATCATTTCTCACAGTTTAGATTTTCTTTTTCTGACAGAAACATGGTTAACAGAAGACACAAGTGCTACAGTTCTTAATGAAACAGCACCCCCTCATTTTAGTTTCATGAATAAATGTCGAAACGGGAGGAAAGGGGGAGGAGAAGCTGCCTTATTTAAAGATTCATTCCAGTGTAAAGAAATGTCATTTGGTGATTTTACTTCTTTTGAATATCTTAGTTTTATTTTAAGGGGCATTCCTAAAATCCTATTTCTAATCATCTACAGACGTCCAGGACACTGTGTAAATTTTATTGATGAATTTTCTGAATTATTGTCGGTTATCTCTACTGATTTTAACCATTTCATCTTAACTGGGGATTTTAACATTCACATAGATAACATGACGGATGGTAATGTCAAGGAATTTTGTTCCATATTGGACATGTTTGGTTTATGGCAACATGTAAAAGAACCGACCCACATTCGAGGTCACATTCTGGACCTGGTTATTTCAAAGGGTGTTGATATTTCTTCTGTTGCGGTCACTGACTTGGCCTTGTCTGACCATTTTTGTATTTTGTTTGATTTACTGATCACTCAGAATGTTCAACCAACCTGCTTCTCCGTTAGGAAGAGGTACATTAATGAAAGAACAAGTGCTAAGTTTGTGGAGGCCATAGCTATGTTACCAACAACCAGTGCAGAGTCAGTTGATAGACTCCTGGATAATTTCAATCTGAAAATCTTGAATGTAATGGATGCTGTTGCACCGATAAGAATCAAGAGCAACTTGAGCAAACAGAAAACACCATGGAGAAACACCACTGTGGTTACCAGCCTAAAAAGAGAATGCAGAAAAACTGAGCGGAAATGGCGGAAAAATAAACTTCAAATTTACTATGAGCTGTACAAACAAAGCCTGCGTAACTATAACAATGAGTTGTGCAAGGCCAGAGAGCTGCATTTATCTGAAATGATTAACAGGAATGTCAACAATTCTCGCACTCTGTTTGCTATGATTGAAAAACTTACAAATCCTCCTAAACAGATAAGCCCAGAGCTCCTTTCCACTGAGAAATGCAACCAATTTGCAAACTTTTTTAGCCAAAAAATTAAAACAATTAGGCAAAATATTAATTCCACACAGTCAAACAAGAAAATTAGTCTGTGTCTAAAACCCGGAAATAATTCTGATGTCATGTCGCAATTTAAAATGGTGAATTTAAAAGTCCTACAAGAAACAGTTTGGCATTTGAAATCAACAACATGCACTCTGGACATGATACCATCCGACTTTTTAAAAACAGTTTTTACCTCAGTAGAAAGTGATCTCCTACTGATAGTTGACAGCTCGCTGGCATCAGGCATTTTTCCCAAGTCACTAAAGATAGCTGCTATTAAGCCACTCCTAAAGAAAAGGACTCTAGACGCCTCTATAATGAACAACTATAGACCTGTCTCTAACCTCTCTTTTATTTCCAAGATTATTGAAAAAGTTGTATTTCACCAGCTTCATGACTTTTTAAATGAAAGTGGAAATCTTGATAAATTTCAGTCCGGCTTCCGACCTCATCACAGCACTGAAACAGCTCTGGTCAAAGTGTTAAATGACATTAGGTTGAATACCGATTCTGGTCAAGTATCAGTCCTGGTTCTGTTGGATCTCAGTGCTGCGTTTGATACTGTAGATCACAGAATCCTGTTGCACAGGCTGGAAAACTGGGTTGGACTTTCTGGAGCGGTCCTTAACTGGTTCAGGTCCTATTTAGAAGGCCGGAGTTATTTTGTTACGATCGGCAGCTATGAATCCGAACGAGTGGCCATGACTTGTGGAGTCCCCCAGGGGTCAGTCCTTGGACCTCTTCTGTTCAACTTGTATATGCTCCCTTTGGGTAAAATATTACAAAACTATAGCATTAATTATCAAAGTTATGCAGATGATACACAACTTTATGTGTCTCTGTCACCAGATGACTGCAGTCCAATAGACTTAATGTGTCAGTGTCTGGAGCAAATAAACACCTGGATGAGGGAGAATTTCCTACAATTAAATGAAGACAAAACTGAGATTATTCTGTTTGGTAGCAAAGAGAAGAGGGTCAGCATTGGCAAACACCTGGAGACTCGGGCTCTTAAAATTACCAACCAAGTTCGTAACCTGGGAGTGTTGATAGACTCAGATCTGACTTTCAGCAGCCATATCAAAGCTGTCACTAAGACAGCTTTTTACCAGCTCAGAAACATCAACAGAATTAAAAGTTTAGTCTCCCAGAAAGACCAAGAGAAACTCATCCATGCATTCATCTCCAGTAGACTGGATTACTGTAATGGTCTTTTAACAGGACTTCCTAAAAAGAGCATTAAACATCTGCAGCTCATCCAGAACGCTGCTGCTAGAGTTTTAACCAGGACTAAGAGATCTGAACACATCACACCAGTTTTAAAATCTTTACACTGGCTTCCAGTCAGTCACAGAATAGATTTTAAAACCCTTCTGATCATTTACAAATCCCAGAATGGTTTAGGCCCAGAATACATCTGTGATATGTTCAGAGAATATAAACCTAGCAGAGCTCTTAGATCCAAAGACTCTGGTCAACTAGTCCAGGCCAGAGTCCAGACTAAACATGGAGAAGCAGCATTTAGCTGTTATGCTGCAAACAAATGGAACAAACTGCCAGTGGAGATTAAACTTTCCCCAAATGTAGACATTTTTAAATCCAGGTTAAAAACTTTTCTTTTCTCATGCGCCTATGCATGAAATCTGCACGGTAACTTTTTTTTAACTTATCTTGCTTTTAATCATTTTAATGTAATTTATTATTTTATTGTGATTATGTGTTGATTATGTGTTGATGCCTTTTACTATTCTAAATATCTGTAATGTCTTTGTTTTATGTAAAGCACTTTGAATTGTCCTGTACATGAAATGTGCTATACAAATAAACTGCCTTGCCTTGCCTTGCCTAGGCTGTAAAGCAAATGAAACCTCCTTAGACTGTGAAAGCATCTGAAGGAAATGCTCTTTTTTTAAGTGTGGTTTGAATGACAACAAATTAGAACGGGCTGTTTAGTTCCAGCTTAATTCATTCGAAAGAGCAAAAATCTGGTAAACGTCTGCTTTGACCTTTTAACATTTCAGGATAAACATCCACTGTTACTGACATGTTTGCACATCTGTATATGTGTGTACATTTTGAGATCACTGATATGAAGATTTTTGTGCAATTTTTGGGGGGCTGCCTTATTAGAGACCATCTATATATATTTGTCCACTGTCTCCTATCAGGCAGCAGAGATAAAACAGAACTTGTTGGGTGCTCACTGAAGTGCTAAGTCCCACCTATTCTGGTTCTCATCACACTCACCCAGCTCATAGTGTACAAAAATTTTTCTAATTTAAATCCACCATCCTGTGGATGGATGAGCAGACATTACAGACTTTTAGATTTTACTTTTTATTTGGCCTTGTGACATGAAAAAGTGGTGCCTTCTGTATTTGGTTACGGGCTTATATAATGCAGCTGTATTTACACTGTAATTTCATTTTAATAATTAAGTGGGAGTAAAACACACAGTGTTTCCTTCTGATACTTAGATAGAGATTGCGTAAACAGACATATGGCAAAAAAGGGAGTGAAATTGTGATGAAAACAAGAATAAATTATACCTATTTTTATAAATATCACCTGCCTCAAGGGTACACAATTTCCTAAGCCTTTTCTTGCTTTTCAAAATAACACACACTTATACCCAGCTCCTGATTGATACATTAAAGCATTGATATCAAACAAGTATTGATTGATATCAGTACCAACATTGATATAGATACTATCAAGTTTTGGATAGATCTGTCCTCAGCAAATCAGAATTGCGCATGAAGCTCTGCATTGTAATCATAGTCTAAGTTTGCAGTTACACCTTTACATGTAAATTTTACAGCAATTTACAGCCACTTGGGGGAAGAGTATGTGGTGTTTTGTTTGCACTATTGTTGTTCTTTTAGCATTGGCTACATTTACACCAATGGTGGCTTGTTGGTCGGGGCACTGCCCTCACTAAGAAGGCTACATTTCTTAACCAATGAAAGTGGCTTAACCAGGCCACTTTCATATGTGGCACTACGTAAATCAAAAATATATCCAATGTTTTTCAAAGCGACCTCTGTCTAAACCAGTGTTTCTCAATCCTGGTCCTCATTGCCCACTAACCTGCATGTTTTAGAGGCAACTCTATTTTAACACACCTGAATAAAATAAATGGCTCTTTAACAGGCTTGTGAAGAACTTGATTAGGAAGTTCATTAATCTGAATCAGGTGTGTTAGAGTAGGATCACATCTAAGACATGCAGGGCAGTCTTAAATGAGAAACACTGATATTAATTGTAATGTTGCATTTCATACAACTTTTTTGCCACTATTTGAGACAGATATCCCATTTCTACACCAGAGAAGGCAGAATGAGGCAAGATTGAATGTAAACAATGGATGAAACAATATTTTTTCTTTTTTTTCTGCTCTGATTGTGCAGCATCTTCAAAATTGATACATGCTCATATGTGTAGCATCCATTTTTTACCCCTATGAACACATGCAGGTCACTTCTGGGCTGTGGACAGCAGAGATGTTCACAAGTCCTTTTTTCTCCAAGTCCAAGTCAAGTGTCAAGTCTTTGACCTCAAGTCTGAGTCAAGTGTCAAGTCTTTGAGTGCCAAGTCCAAGTCATGTCTCAAGTCTTATGGCTCAAGTCCAAGACAGGTTGCAAGTTAGTTGTAATGAGTAATCTGCCATCTGGTCTACTTAGAAGATTTAGCATTTTAATATCCAAGGAATTTAAAATCAGTACTCTGTACCCTTCATCTACCAGCATTTATAGTAACAGCACAGATCTATAGCCTAAACTGACAAATGCTCTGACCCTCTCCTCTGGACAGTTTTTATGAATTATATAGCAGGGTGAGTAGTTTGGATACCGGTGTGGATGATTAGGAATCCGGGGATTTACTGCTGTGGTGCATGGCTGGCAGGGTGAGTAGACTGGAAACAAGTATGAATTAGTGATCCAGAGTGTGACTGCAGTGGTGCATGGCTGAACCTGGTGTAGGCGGAACAATGCTGCACTTTAGTGCAGGATCACCAACTGCCCTGCAGGTTTTAAACGTTTTCATGCTGCAACACACCTGATCCAAATGACAACTTGCTGTCAAGTCCTACACAAGCCTCTAATGGCCCATTAATAATTTCTCTCAGATGTATTGCAGCAGGTAAAAATGTAAAATACACAAGGGTCCGTAGTTGGTCATCACTGCACTAGTGCACCAGAAAAATCTTAATATTTTTTAACAGCTTGAAAAAATCTGTTAGATGAGTACAGAAAATATTCATTCTAAACATTTTAATATTTAATGAAAAAGCTCAATGTTTTCATTAATTTAGATCCAATACTTGCAGGTCCAATGAATATTCTTTACATATCTAAATCAGTAACAGCTGTGCTTTTCTAATAAACAGATCCAGTAAAACCACATTGTTTATAGTAGTTTAATCCTAGTTTAATGTCATCATGGTGTTTAGAGTGGATTTTGTCCCACTTTAATGTCATCATGGTGTTTAGAGTGGATTTTGTCCCAGATTAATGGTATCATGGCAAAGCCAGCAGTTTATGGAAAGTGTTCAGTAAATGTCTCATTCTTCTTCTCAATACATTCAGTGGAGCCAATTTGATGGCATTACCATTATTTTAATACACAAGTAGAAAGCCAACGGTTACACCGCTGTGATGCTTAGCTTGTTGCTAACATTGATGCTAACATTAGCTTTCATATTACAGTGACTTACCTCTCCAGGTGGGTTTCAAGGTGGACGAAGGGAGATGTGGTGGATCCAGTCCTGGATTTTTACACCACAGACATTCCACTTTGTTGCTTGTATATTGGCCTGTCTTTATTAAGTTTTTAAAACCCTAAAGATACAGGCGCTGTAGCAACAGCTGTGTTCACTGGAGCTGTCAATGTTTTGATTGATTGCACATGCACTGCGGCCGTGTCAGTGCTAGGTCAGTGTTACGTCTGGAGAAATGACAGCAGACAGGAGATCAGACAGAGAGATCATGAGTCAAGTCTCAAGTCTTTTGAGTACAAGTTGAGTCTCAAGTCACTGAAAATGTGACTTATGTGCAACTTGAAGCCGAGTCCCCATCTCTGGTAAACAGTTCATACTGGAAACTGATGCCAGTGGCATTAAATTATAATGCAGTCCAGCACAGCTCAGTATAAAAAAGGAACACAACACAGAGCTTTGGAGGAGATGGGCACCAGCCAATAACTGTATACAGGTGCGATGGTACAGGTGTAGTCACTCTGAAAAACATCAGATTTCATAAAAGAAAATCTGAATTGAGCATTAAGACCTGCAGTGTGACTGTAGTCTATGTTTGCATTTACACCTCAATCTGCCACAATGACCACAAATGCACATGTACACGATATAACAATTTGCAGCCACTTGGAAGCAGTTTCAGGAATATCTATAACGTGGGCTGATTTTTGTTGTGTTTGCACTGATGTTGGTCCTTAAGCTTTACTCTGCAGATGAAAAGATTTAAGTCAAAGTGGACAAGGATCTTCTCTCAGGCGGTTGTTCTACCTCTGCTGCTGTGTCCTCCTCCTCCTGCTCTGCTCCAGCCAGCGGCTGTTCTACCTCTGCTGCTGTGACCACCTCCTGCCCTGCTCCACCCAGTAGCGACTACACCTCTGCTGATTTGACCGTTGTCTCTGTGGAGGAAGTGCACATGGAACTGAGAAAGTTTTGTGGCCGGAAGTCTGCTGGCCCTGATGGTATATCACCATGGCTGTTGAAGGAATGTGCATCAGAGTTGGCCGTGCCTTTACAGACCCTCTTTAACCATAGCCTTCAGTCTGGATGTGTCCCTGCCCGGTGGAAAACCTCGTGCCTCGTCCCTATGCCCAAAGTGGCAAGGCCGGCAGGGCCAAAGGACTACAGACCAGTGGCCCTCACATCTGTTATAATGAAGACTTTGGAGAGACTACTACTCCGATGGCTTAAACTCCAAGTAGAGGGGGCACTAGACCCTCTTCAGTTTGCCTATCGGGAGAACGTGGGGGTGGAAGATGCAGTCCTCTATATGCTACACCGGCCTCCTTCCTTCTTGGACGGAGTAGGGGGATATGTGAGGCTGATGTTCTTCGACTTTACGAGCGCCTTTGATACCATCCAGCCCCAGTTACTCAGGGGAAAGCTTTTGAGGTTGGGGGTGGATTCTCTTTTTATCACTTGGATACATAGTTATCTCACACGGAGGTCACAGTTCGTTCGGCTGGGAAAGTTTGTCTCACAAACCTTGGAGAGTAATACCGGGGCACCACAGGGGACTGTTCTTTCGCCATTCTTATACACACTCTACACTGCTGACTTTACATATAGATCAGCAGCATGTCACGTACAGAAGTACTCTGATGACACCGCTATCGTGGCATGTGTGAAGAATGGGGACGAGAGGGAATACAGGGAACTCATTGCTGAATTCACCACCTGGAGCAAGGACAATGGTTTTATTCTTAATGTAACAAAAACTAAGGAAATGTTTATTGATTTCTCCAGGAAGCCCTCTCATCAACCAGTCACCATTAACGGGGAGGACATTGAGGTGGTCAGCACCTATAAGTATCTGGGTACACACCTCAATCACAAACTGGACTGGTCAGCACATGCACGTGTGGTGTATAAGAAGGGACAGAGCAGACTGTTTTTCCAGAGGAGGCTCAGGGCTTTTGACGTGTGCAGTGAAATGTTGCACATTTTTTATCAGTCTGTGGTGGCGAGTGCTGTCTTCTTTGGGATTGTATGCTGGGGCAGCAGTATGACCACAAGGGATGGCAATCGGCTGGACAAGCTGACTAGTAAGTGTGTTTGGGTGATGGGAAGGAAAGTGGACTCTGTGGGAGCTGGAGAGGAGGATGATGGCACTAATGCAGGGCATTCTGAGCAATACCAAGCATACCAAGCATCCACTGCATGTTGCAATAACAAACCAGCGGAGTAACCGTAGCAACAGGCTCCTCTCGCTGCGCTGCAGGACAGAACGGTTTAAAAAGTCGTTCATTCCTTCAGCTATTAGGCTGTTTAACAGATATGTCTGAACTGATTACTTTTTTATCTGTGCATTGTATTTGTACACTTTTTATACTTATTTATGTGTGTGTGTGGTTTTGGTGATTGTGTTTGCTGCCGGACACCTGAATTTCCCCTTTGGGGATTAATAAAGTTTTTATCTATCTATCTATCTATCTATCTATCTATCTATCTATCTATCTATCTATCTATCTATCTATCTATCTATCTATGTTTCAAAGTGATACTAATTGATAAAGCACAGCTGTTGTCTATGCTTTTCCCGTGTCTTTTTTTTTTTTTTTTTTTTAATAGTTTTTGTATTTGTTTTCCTCTTGGTTATGAAATCAGTTGCTGACGGTCTACTTGGCTAAAGCCAACCTTCAAGTAATCAGAATTCAGTTATTGTTTATCATAATTTTATCATACCTTTACTTATACTCCCTCCTTATTCTTGCTTCTATACCACAGAAATTTTTTTTTTTCACAGAAAATTTTAAACTTTCTCTCCACTGTGTCATAAGGCTGCACTACAGCTGATTTAACTCATATGTGCTCATTTTACAAAAGCATCACTTCACAGATTGGTGACCAGTAATATTTACGCCACAGTAATTTTACAACACTGTTAGTATAAAGTTAATTTCAGGTCTGAAGTGGCATGTGTACCTTCGATTTGCTGATATGGGTCAGTGGACAGGGCAGTAGAGAGATGAGTGTCAGCTTATGTTCAGACAATGTTGGCCTTTGAGTAATGGCAGAGCAGGAAGCAGAAAGGTGTGCTACTCAACACACTTTAAAATGCCAGGCTGCATCTGAGAGTTAGCCATGACACAGTCATCTTTCCATGTCTTACAGCCAGTGGAGCAGTAAATGATGTGGGAACACAGCATGTCACTCCTTCACTGTGATATTTTGACCACACTCCTGCATTCTGAAAATGGCAACCTCCTAATTGGTATAATATAACTTACATAACATACAACCATTGTATCAGTTAGTTTTGTGGTTGGATTACCTAGTTAGATGGTAGGGGTCTGAAAGTTTCTCAGCCATACCATATTAAGAGAAGGTATGTACATATCCGATACATGACCTTGTAAATAAAATCTCTATAAAATGAGGTTTAATATAGAACATATTTTCTAAAACATCTGTTGTAATCATAATAAAAGTTTAATTTCCGAATGCATATCTTCATTTGTGTCCTTTTGCCATGTGTGTCCATTTGAAAGCTGTTATTTCTATTTGGAGATGATTTATCTTAACCACTTTGAAAATTAAAAGTTGCTGACAACATATTAAACAATGATCCAGTAAAAGTCCTGATGGAGAAGCACTGTTTCAGAACCACACTGCAACATATTTTAGAGTTAAGACAAATATGGTGAACATGTAAGGGGTTTTAAATAAAATTATAAAAAGCTTAAGAGCTGCCCAATTATTGTGATCCATGTTCATATAAGATGTTAAATGGAAGCTTTCAAATGAATGTCATCTAATGTTTACAAGAAAAGGTAATGAAATCTTTGGAAAGGAACATTCAGTGCTTCTCACTAAACAGATAAAAGACTGTGTATTCAACATAGAGGCTAAATAATTGTTTTAAGAACTTTTTGAGTAGCTCAGAGCCACTAACAATGTAAACTATGCACAGTTTGTTAGCCTCATAAATGACTCCTGATGTCATCATAACTTGTGCCTCAGTGTAATCTGACTTTGAGGTTTTAACAAGCCAGTTTGAAGTGCTTTAAAACAGGGAAAGACAACACAAACCAGGTCATTAGATTTACTCAGCAAAATGACTGTTTATCTTTTTGAGAAGTTTTTGATTACATACCATAAAGGTTTGATAAGACTAAGACTTAAAACACAATTTTAAGCAACACATCTGAGCTCAGGATACAAGTTATAGTCTGTATTGAGCTGTCTGACTCTGTACAACATTCTACATCATGAGCAGCAGCGTGCACATCGTAGCTCCACTGCACCATCATGTAGCAATGGTTGGTACAGTTTGCGATGGAAGATCTTTGATTGTAGCAGGATAACAATACTTGACAGCTAAAGTAAGAGGCAAACCACTTCCTTAACTCAAAAAATTATGCTTATGGATGGTTTGTGTTGACTCTGACTACCTGAGAAGTTTTAAACCCTTATGCTTAGTCAGTCAGCTACATTAACTTCCACATTGTATGTTGTTGAAAATAGTCATCGAATCTCGTTTTTAGACAGTTTTGCTTTAGTACATGTAATGTGCAAAATGGACAATGAGGAGAGGAGAGGCGGACAAAAAGGAAGATAAGGGAGGGAGCAAGGTTCAGATGCATAAATTATGTCAGACAAAAACCACACATATGCCTTTTGCACATCATTAAACTTTACACCTCAGTTTATCAAAAACCTATGGGGGTATTTCCCTATCTTTAATCAAGAGCATAATTGTTTGCTTTGAGAGGTTTCTTGTTTTCACATGCAAATATTATATTTCTCTCTCTCAAAGCTCTGATCTCACACTCAAAAAGTTCCATCTTGCTCTCAAATATATCGTTCTTCCTTTCAAAACTTTGCTCCTCTTCTCATATTTAGTGTTGCAGGTTGAAATATACTGCGTTCAAGCTTTGTGTCTTTCCCTCTATGAGCAGCAGGGGAAAGCTGAGTGACAGTCATCAATATCAGAAAAAAAGGAACACGAGAAACTAGGGAAATACCAATGAATCTAGGAAGAGCAGAAGAAAGCCTGAAAAGTAAAAGCAACTGTAGCGCCTATGGTCAGTGGAGCACTTGGGGGCAGTAATCCCAACAATAAGGAAGTGGTTCCAACAGATAGCTCGAGAAACATTGGACATCTCACTGGAGAAGAGTCCTGGGAACAGTTAGGATACTATCCAGAACCCTGAGCAGCCATCCACTCCACCCATGGGAGGGTGGGTGAGAGATTAGTTAATAGATATGTATGTATGTGTACATAGTGTATTAGGAAAAAAACAAGTTCTTGTTGTATTCCCTGTGATTAATTTGATAGAAATCATGTTCAATCAGACATAGTAAATGTATGCATAAGGCCACCTTAATTGGAGCAATTCTGATCTGTTTACGCCATGAAGTGCAGTGGTGCAAGAATAATTCAGAGCCTGGATATTTTATGTGTATTGTAGGAAGTCAACTTTCCATGTGTATACTTTTTGTACTGATAACACATCACACAAGCCTGAAAGTTACAAACAGCAGCATATAGCACATTCACTCTGTTATGAAATCAAAGTTGGGAAACTAATGTGCTACACTAATACTAATGCTAATTTTGTAGCTCCCAATCTTGCTTGTCTCAGACAAATCTTTCTCTGCCTGTTTCTTTTTCATCTTTCCTATATTTGTCTCATGCTTTGAAGGCAGAGAGCAACAAGACAGAAATGCTCTCACCTCTCATCAGTGACAGAGACACAATGTTCTCATTGTTGAGAGTTTGTGTGATTTAGAAATAACACTACCCTCAAATATTACATAAAGAAAAGTGATAATGCATGGATTCAAACAGAACTGAAGAAGCACCTTTCCAAATAGCATGGTTGTGAGCTGTTTCATCAATCATTTTCTCAATACTGTTATCATGTAGTAGTCTGTTTTGAAGTTTGTATTGTCCTCACTGTGCTTTTTTTGTTATTCGAGGCAGTGCTATTGTTGAATTCAGTGAATGTATCATTACTGTTATTGTACATTTAGTCACAATAGGTTTGTTGCACACAGTAATCCAGGACAATCTTCACAGGACAAGGAGCATGTATACTATAGCTCAGCCTATATGTTTATTGAGGTAGAAAATACTGTTGGCATGGTGACTGAGAAATTCCACAATAATAATTTTGTTGTCTTCACAGGAGGAAGATTTCCCCCCAGTTTCAGTGCAATCTTTGCTGTTTCACACAACAGCTCTCTGTTTTATTTTGTCAGAAATGGAGGAGAGCAATTTATGTTCCCTCCATTTTGGAAAAGTGCAGCAATTTTTCTTAACCATCAATAAATTGTTGTGTCACACACCATCATTATGTTCGATGTGGTTATGTGGCTGCTGTCTATATGCTGTCGTCACAGTACTCGCTTAAACTGGCAACTTGCTCACAACTAGTAGAACATAAAGAAAAAAAACTTTTACTAGGGCTGGTTGCAAGTTGCTGTCAGTGGAATGGGCCAGTCAAACAGGTGTCTTTCCCTCTATTAAGAAGTAAATTTTCATTGCACAAGACATCAGATTAGGTTTTTACAAGTTAAGATAGGAAAATCTTCTTCCTCATGTCTACCTGTCATACTTTGCATTTGGGCTTTTCCTCTGCTTCGCTTTGTAGCCTCTGTTTTATCACACTGTCAAACATCTTCATTCTTAACTCTGCTGCCTCATTTCCTGTCCTCCATCATGTCACAATCTAGGATTGTGGGTTTGGGAGTCACTCTCATGACTCACACTATGACGTCAAATACTGGCCAATAGTGGCCTACTATCTCGATGAGTCAAGATTTTCAGCCCAGCTTGGCACCTTCAACTACTCGCCTCAGGAAAATCCTGATGGGAACACCTACAAATCGGGGAAAGGGTCATAATTCTTTGTACATTATTATGAGGATTACTTTGAGGATTATATTCTTTGATTTCTCAAGTGCTTTTAACACAATTCAGGCAATTGCCAGGTGAATACCTCCACAATCACCTGGATATATGACTACCTAACAATCAGACCACAGTTTATGTGACTGAAAGGTTGTGTGTCTGAGATGAAGGTCAGCAGCACTGGAGCACCACAAGGGACCGTACTCTCATCATTTCTCTTTACTCTGTACACCTCAGACTTCCAATACAACTCTGACTCCTGTCATCTGCAGAAATACTCTGATTACTCTGCAGTTCTGGGGTGTACAAGAAGCTGAGTACAGAGAACTGATCAGTCAGCTTGTTAGATGGTGTGGAAATTATCACTTCATCTTGAACACAAACAAAACAAAAGATATGACTGATGTCAGGAGGAACAGGAGTAACAAACCACTTTCTACTTTCTGGGAGAAGAGGAATAGAGCAGGACATGAAGAAAAAAAACATCAAGCGCTTCAGAAAACTCCATCAATCCAGTTTTTAAGGGACGTGGAAAAGCCACCAACCAGACCAGCATCAGAAAACGGTCTGCTACAAGAAGCCCAACCAAGGTAAATAAAGGATGACCTAAGAGAAAGGCTGCAATTCCCTCACATTGTCCAGACAACTCTGAGGCTGGATGTGGTGCTGTGGTCCAAAGAGGCAACAGTGATGAACCTCCTAGATCTTACAGTCTCATGGGAAGAGGGGTGTGAACAGGCTTTACAAAGGAAAAGTGCCAAATAACAAAACTTTCTGCTCGAGTGTAAAGGAAAAGGATGGAAGGCATTACTGTTCCCAGTTGAGGTCAGCTGTAGAGGATTCTCGGCACAGTCAGCAGGGAGAATGCTTCCTCTAAGCCTGAGATCTGCGGACTCCATGATCTCTTTTAAAAAGCAGCTAAAAACACATCTTTTTAAACTTGTTTTTACTTATTTTTTTTACTTAGTTTTATTTGTTTTTATTCTCTCTGTATTACTGTTATTTAGTGTTTTATCTTATTGTTAAGTACTTTGTGATGTTATCTTGAAAGGTGCTATATAAATAAACATTTACTTACTTACTTACAGCTGCAGAAGTAACAAGGAAGGTTAGGAAGACAACAGCTCAAAGAATGGGGGAGGGAGCAGAAAGAGCCTCTTGTTGCTTATGGAACCCATAAGAGGGGAAAAGGTGAAAATCAGGAAGAGAAAATGGTCAGTGGTCTGGCCATCACTGCTGACCCACCATGAGTAGGGTGTGCGGTCAGAGTCGAAACACCCAGTTAACGATGGATACCGCCTGACAACATCAACTCCTCCTGGTCAAGGCTGCATTCACTCAAGGTGAATGATAAGAAAGCATCTTTCAGATGCATTTGTAACTCTACTTCTTAAGGAAGCTGAGATCATTCATTGTCTGCACCATAATGCTGCATATCTTCTCTAAGTCTGATGTGGCTTTGCAACTATCTGTTGGGGCAGCAGCATCAGAGCCAGAGACTTAAGAGACTGAACAAACTGATCAAGAAAGCTGGTTCTATGCTGGGGACAACTCTGGAATCACTGAAGCTGATTGTCCAGAAGAAAATGCTGCACAAGCTGCTGAAAATATTTGTATTTTCTACACAACACAGTGAAGAAACAAGTGTGTTCACTTTGAGGCCTTACCCGGTGCAAGACATAAAGGCACAGGAGATCATTCCAGCCAGCAGCCATCACCCTCCGGAACAAGGCTATATCTTCTTCAAATGAAACAAACGTATAGGATATGAAACACAGATCAAACATTTACAACATGGACCGGGGCTGCCTGTTATTTTATCAACTTAGCCTACTTACCACTTTGAAGATACCGTTTGAGATTATGAGACAAACAAGATATAGGAGAAAAAAATTTTAAACTAAATAAACAAATAAAAAAAAAACTTTAGCACATCAGTACACTCATTTGTGGCCATCTTTTACAGAGGTTACATCTGCTAACATCTCAGGGTTTGTCTTTGAGTTTGGGAAATTTAGCTACTAGCACGTTTGTCCTTTCCTGAAGGCAGCACTGCACCAGTGCATTCCAGCTGGACAAGTTCTTCTTGTGTACAGCAATCCTTTAGTCATACCACAAAATCTCAATTAGATTAAGGTCTGGGTTTTTATTAAACCATTCAAAGAAATTGCAAACTTTCAATCCTTCAAGTGTTGCTTTGATAGTTAGGAGCATAGCCATGCTGGAAGATGTACTAAATTCCCTGGAAGTCTGAAACACAATTTTCCTCAGCAATTTGGCTACATGCAGCGTCTTCCCTCATTATTTCAGCCCTGACAACTCATGTTGATTAACAACATTACCACAGCATGATCCTGCCACCGCCATGCTTCACAATGAGGATGATCTCTGAATGATGAAGTGTTGGGCTTATCATACACAGCATCTTCTTTGATGTCCAAAAAGTTTTAATTTAGTCTCACCTGACACGAGAACCTTTGTCCACGTGTTAGGAAAATATCCCAAACGCCATAACATACACATTTTAACTTCAGGTTATAATGAGACGTAGAGCAATAGATTATTTTATCTGCAATCCATACATATCTGAAGGTAATGTCAAAGGAATTATGACTATTCAAGGTAACAATAAAACAAACAAATGACTGTGGAATTGTTATGACTAAGAAATCTTTGTTTATTTGAATGATTTTCAGTAAAAATATGCACCTTGAGGTTATAATCTCACATGCAACTATTGAGTTAATCATTTTTCACGAAAATCTTTTTGAAAGAATATAAAATATTAATCTCCAGCATGTTCACCCTTTTTTGAACAGGGTTGGAGGCTGTAATTGCTTTCAATGTGATCTGCCTCAGAAGCATGTGGAAAGGCTTCATCTCACAAAGCAGCAACCAGGGTTTTAATAGGAACTAAGGAAAGAGAGCACATTACACCTGTCCTTAAATCATCAAGGCTGAGTCGCTTCCAGCAAGCACCAGAATTAGCACTTGAATTCTCACTTAGCAAGGGAAGGCTATAAAAATATATCACAGTGCTTTCAGCTTGTAATTTCTCCTGTCCAAAATGGCTTTTAAGGGGAACAGTGGAAGTCATGTTAAGATCTGGAACACCAAAGGAAAATGTCCTGATGAAACTGCTCTTCTGATGGCTAACAAAGTGCAGAAAAAAAAGCACAGGCAATGAAATAAGGTGGTGCAGAGATGTGCTGTGAAGAGCTGGAGCACAAACCAGGTTATCCAGCTACTGACTCATAGTAAAATGACTGTTTATCTTTCTAAGTTTTTAATTACATGTCATAAAAACTTGATAAGACTAAACAGAACTTGAAAACCAAACAGAAACTCATGTTTATTCATTGTTCTTTATTTATTACAGCAGCTTTGCATGATTCAGACATTCTTTTCTTTTTCTTTGTGGCAGCTGTCGCCTGGATTCGTCAAGTTTGACATATTTCTACTTTTCATTTTTCTCATAGAGAAAAAAAAACAAATAAATAAAAATGCTCATTTAATATTAAGTAGATTCCTCCTCCCATCTCTGCCATTTCTTACAAAACAAACAGTTTTGTAAAGTCTTTTTCATGTCTTCCCGCAGTCTGTCTCGCTCCCGAGGGCCGATACTGCATAAACGGGCAAAGGCACGCTGAGAGCTGCATGCAGACCCAACACATGCACATCCTCTCTGCATTCCACAGTCACAGTCATTATGCTGCACCCCAGGGAGACTCGTTAAAAACATTCTGGAGATGCAAACTTTCATTCCATTTGCAAGTTATCAGCGTGGTTTGTCACACCAAAGTGTTGTGATGTAGCTTTGGCATTCCCAGAAGGACACAGTCAAAATGCTCAACCCTTCTCTTTTACATCTGACTCTGCTGAGTGCAGTTACTTTACCCCCTGCAGTGTCCTGATAGACCCTGATGACAATGATTGTATGTATGAATAATCAGTGGAATCTCTTGAATAAGCAGAGCCACAACAGCAGAGACAGTAATAAGTTCTGCTCAACAAGATCCCTTAAAAGCTTATTCTCTGTATATCGAGCTCCAGACAAGCACTTACCCAGTAAATAGCAACCCTTGAAGTCGATGATTCTCTGTCAAACTAGGCCATCCATCTCTTCGCTCCCAGTCTTTTGTACACAGCTATCAGACCTGGACCACTGAAGAGGGAAAAAGACAAGCCAAGAGAAAGTAATGATGTCTGTGATGATCCTCGCAGTTAACTCAAGTCTAAGTCCAAGATCCCTGGACTCTCACAGCCAGACCATTACACACTCTCTGTGCTTCCCCATACAATTGCAAAGGGCTTTGTTGGGAATGAAGATGCTCTCATTTTAGATTGTGGTGACCACCAGATCACCCACCACTGTGAGCACAACTCACAGGTTTCAGCCTCCCAGTTACAACTTCTTCCCTGAAATGCTGTAAAGCTCACCTTGATGATTATTTAACTGTATTGCTTAGCTTATTAACAATTAAACCACTTTCCTTTTATCATGCTAATCTCTGCACCACCCATGATTTTACTGCAATCACAATTACCTTATGTGCTTTATGTAGCTACTTTATGTTCCTTTGGGAGCTATGGAGTCAAAAGTTGCCCCTTGTGATGCATACTTTTCTGATTCTCCAGTTATTATGTTATTATTCAAATGGTTTAAGCCTAATTTTATAGAAAGGGTGCTTCAAATTGGGAGCTGGTTGAAGAAGAGGGGTTTGATAACTGCAGGCTCTGCTCTCTATTCTACTTTTCGAGACTTATATATATATATATATATATAAATAAAGGAAGCTTGCTAAATGGTTTACTTGTATCACTATCTTTCTTTTGGTACATGGTTAATGGAATTTGCTTAAACTGGGCACAAATGTTTACTTGGACCGAGAGATGAGCTCTTAATAAAAAGGTCATAAAACATCTTGGCCATAACTCAATAATTCAGTCTGATTCTATCAAAATTTAACACAAATCTGCCTCAGCAGAAAAAATGCACTTATAAAATTGTATAATCACACTTTGATTATAACCCATGGACTAAGTATTAGTCTGGCGGCTGAAGTCTAAAAGGTTCAAGTCTGGTTTTCTTTTTTAACAACGTTGCCTCTTTACACAGGAGCATTATATGTGATGAATAACAGTGCCAGGCTGTATTAAAAAGACAGCTATGTGCAGTCTGCCTCCAGAAGAAAAAAACTAGTGAAGATTGTAGCATTACCCCCAGAGACAAAGACCAACAGCATCTATGAAAGCAGCTGACGAACAAAAGAGTTTGTCAGCAAACAACCCGAAAAGTCTTCAGTCCTTTTAGTGTTAAGAGCTTAACAGCTGTTTGCTGTCAAAGAGGTGATCAGTTGCCCATGACTGCAACTGGGCTGAAAGGCTGCACTGCATTCGGAAGCTCAGCAAAGAATGATGTGGGGACAAATTGACAGTATTTAGCAAGTCAACACGTCAAGCCTAATTTCCATTTTTCACCTGGGTGAGAAGCGCGGCATCAGGGTGGTCTTTTATAAACACAAAAACAGCAGAAGAGGAGAAATAATTGTGCTTGACAAACAATGCTGCTTGAAATGCAAAGTAAACCGCAATCTCTTGAAACTTGCTCATAACAAAAACAGTGCATATTTTGTGCTCGGTGCATCATGATATGATTGGGTGAAAATAAGATAATCTTTCTTTTTATTTATTATTTTTTTTTATGAAAACTGAGTAATTATCTAAAGTCTCTTTTCATTCTAAAACACATCCCCCCTCCTCTCTCTCTGTGTGTTTTCTGACAGCATTATTCAGATGAGCTCTGCATTGCAGTCTGAGTCATGTTTACTGACCAAAGCCGCAGTGTGAAATCCTGAATAATTGCTCTCCACAACTCCCCTGGCATTGCCTGGCACGCTGTGCCGCTCGGCTCACTTCAAGCAGGAAGTCCAATTGACAGAAAATTCCAAAAATACATCAAGCCACTGCTCTGTTCTTCTAGGTTTCTTTGACAAATTTCCATGCCATCTGAAAAATAATGACCATTTTTTAAGGTTTTGTGAAAGAGCTTATCCATGAATGATTGAGTATAGTTAGACAACAGTACAAAGTCAATTAGGGAATGCATACACCTCTGGTCCTGATGTTGCTGTCAAATAGTTTTGGTTTGTTGTTTTTTTTGCACTTTCACATGCAGTAAGCTACATCTGTTGGGGGGAGAAAATGGGGAAAGAGAGAGAGAAAAAGGTAAAGCTCTGGAATACCTGCTGTATCTCCAGCAGTATGTGTAATTGCTGAAAATGACAGATAAGCACAACAAGCTTATGTGTCAGGACACTATGTGAACACCTCATTATACCACAGCACTCCTCCAACATGCAGGGAGGAGCCCTCTGTGAGTGGTGTGGAGACAATGTGCTGGTAATAGCACTATCAAATTGCTATTGCCCATACTTAGCACAGTGTGGGGTTGAGTTTAGGGGGGAGTATTGTTGCTACTCAGTGCTTGATGTGCACAACTGAGCTCATACAAATCTCAAAAGCAGTCATATTTCCACCAGTGTGTCATTCTCCCACGTTTCATATTCTTTAGAGCCACTAAATAAAACCAAAAGGCACACAAATCCTCCTGAGACAGAAAAAATACTTGTGTCTGATACTTTCTAATCAGGTTTCTCAAAATGGAATTGTCTATGTGAGCTTGGCTTTGAAACTCCTGCAGGATTCAATAGGAGGAAACATCTCTTAAGGGTTTACTGCCATCTGTTGGTAATGAGTGAAACGGATTATTCAGTGCAGAGTGCCCCTTTGTACTGCAGTTATTTGGATCAGTATCATTTACTTTCCGGTGCGTCAATAGCTTTATACAAAATGAAAATAGAAGAAGGAGGTGGTGGGGTAGGAAGCAGGACTAATATGAATGATTATATCAAGGGCTCAAAGCTCACAAAATGGCATAAACTAACACCTATTTTTAGGTAAAACGGCATCAAAATATTTTTTGATTTTATGAAATGTTCACGACATAATGTGCTTGCATCAACCTGCATTTTCATAACATCTCAAATAACCATCTCGCTCTCATTTTTGCATGCTTGACTGCTCCATAATTACCATTTAAAGTGGGAATAGGAGTGAAGTGACTGAAATGGTTGTTTGCAGCTCGGGTTACGCATGCCTGGCTGGCTTTCTTGATTGAATGATTGGGTGAAGCAAGAAGAAATCAACGAGTGGGGAAAGAGAGAAAAAATAAAAAGGAGGGAACACAAGCTGATCTGTAACACAACAGATGCACAACTATAATTTCTACACATGCACCTTTCCGTATGATTGCCTTTTTATGATTGCTTATAATTACTCATAACTCATGCCATTGGTTGCATTGACACTATGACAGTTATTTGACACAAACAGATGCAATGAAAATCATTTATTTCCATTTATTTTAAAATTTATGATAAAGAATTAAAAACCTTACAAAGCTACTAGAGTTTTGTTACATGGCATTTATGGAAAAAAAAGACCATTTTATGGAGCAATAGTAGTAGCCAGTGCTGTTTAGAATGGTACAGCTTCATCACTAATAATGGAGAGTAAATAGGCAGTAAATATGATGCTGTCACATAATTGGCAGAGATGTAAAATGAGGTCACAAAATGGTTTGTCTTTCAAACTGCCAGCCTCTCATGGCTATGCAGATGAACCTCTTGCAAAGACTAAATACAGTGGCTCTGAAATGTGACATCAAACTGGCTAAATTTAAAGGGAATTTTGTCTCCAAAAGGTTTCTCTTTGTTGCATGAAGGCATTTTATCCATTTATTCAAGATGTGGCACTAAGAATGGCTGCTGAAGGAGTAGAAAGAGAAGAATGGGCATTGATTTAAACAGAGAGCAAATCCAAAGTAATTCAAAGCCCTTCCGTGATAGCTGAACAAGATATGCAGAGGTAGAGAATATACAAAGAAAAAACTGTTGACAGATTTCTGCAACACATCCTTGGACAGCATCTGGTGCTTCGTTCATCCGAAAATGTGCATCTAGATGGTTGTTGTAGCTAAAGATCCTCAGTCTGCGTCCTCTTCCTCAGACTTCGACTCTGGGAAGGAGGGGGGGGGGGGCAGACATCTGTCAATGCTCTTGTCAACCATCGGTTCACAGTAAACCCCTCCACCAATGATACTGCAACTTAAAGTGAGTGAGTGAGTGAGGTAACTACCTTCTTCTGCGTTCTTGAGCCATTCCACAAATGTTTTCATCTGTTCAAGGAAAATGCTTTTTCCTTTGGCTACATGGGCTTCGTTGTACCACTTCAGAATTGCGTCTTCACTCAAGACATCCGCTAATACAAACAAAAAACCAACAGAAATATAATAATGAAAACACCGTAAGTCAAAAAAATAGAAGGAATGTCTATTCAACATGATGCCAACAGCACAGATGCGTCCCCGGGTGCTTGAAAAACAAACGTTCCCAGGCAGGTTGATGACATCAATCAAGACAAACTTTTTGGCTTTAATCTCCGACCATCTGGCATCATCCATACGTAGCTACACAGCTTCCTACTATAAAATAAAGTTTGTTTTCCCACAAATGAGAAGACAGGAACAGAAGCCTTACGGGCATAATTAACTCACCTTTGTAGAGCAGAACAACAATTTTCTGGAAGGCCTTCATGAAGTGGATGTTGTCATAACAGTATTCCTGGATCTTCAGCAGCAGTGTGAGCTCTGAGAGGCCCTGGGAGGTAAAAGCCTTCAACAGTGGGCTGTATTGCTAAGAATGTGGAAAAAAAATGGAAATTAAAATTAAAGTTTTATTATTTTCTAAGCTTGTTTAACAGATGGGAGGGAGATTTAGGATCGCTCACTCAAATGTCTTATATTATCTTCTCTTTACAGGAGGCATCGCTGAGAGTTAGTGAATCTCTCCTAATTTTAACAGCAGCTGGAATTTTTAAATATCTTCCAATTTCATTAGATCTCTCTTCCCTATGCTGTCACAGATGCTGGAGGGAAAAGAGATCATAACAGAGGCATCACCTTTAAGTGTTTGATGGCTTGTTCTGTGACCAGTTCCTCTTTCTTGTTCCACTCCACGGTGCTCATTACGCTGGACCAAATTAATCCGATCATCATCTGTTCAGAGATGTTGTTCTTCTTGATTTCTTCTCGAATGTAGGCAATAATCTGTAAAGCACAATGTTGACAATGCAGAAAAACTACAGTCACTCGTGCATGCCGAAATGCTTATCAAATGCTTCAAATGTGAGGCATGACAACTCTGGCAGGAGAAAGAGGCATGCAGGAGCAGATAATATTGTTGAGGTTGAGTGGATTTCAGAAACTTTTCACTGGTTAAGCTGCATTCATTTCTCTGCCACTCCTCAAGACAAAAGCAGGCAAAGGTTAAGTAGAAAGCAATTTTCAGTGCTACTCTCAGTGTGTGCAACAGAAAAGGTACTTAAGTATAAAGAGTGTAAGTGTAAAAGAAACAAGAAAGCTAATGGACTTACATCCTTGAGGGCATCCCCACGTGACATCTGATCCTGAATCTCTTTCTGCAGCTCCTTGCGGGCACCCATAGACTGCTGGTTTTTGGCAAAGTCTGACAGCTCTTTGAGTCCAGCATCAGTGAAGTACTTGGAGAAGTGTTCACAACTGCGCTTGTTGGCAGGAAACAGTTCCTGAAAAAGCACAGAATCAAACACTGAGGGGGGCCAAATTACACCAGACGAGCCTTCAACAGGAATCAACAGGCTTTTTGCTCATTAACCGCCTGACTGCTGAATGCAACAATACTTTCCTACTTGAACTGATGAAGTTTAATAACTTTATTTCCTCAGTCACGATCTGAGTGCACAAACTGTTAAGAGTGACTGTACTGGGAAACAAAGCTTCATCTAAACATGTAAATAAAGATGTAATAAAGATGTCATTCTCACCATAAGTCTGCTATCCATGCCAACTTTTCGAAGACTGGCAGTGACGGAGTTTATGTCCTTCTCAGAAAGCCAGGATTTGAAGAGTTTTACAGCAAAACATGCTGAAACACCTGAACAAATGCATGATAATGCGAGTCAGCTGCTGCCAACAGACAGGCCAGGATAAAGTTAGGCTTCAGTAATACTACTGTAAACACAACTGTGCAGCTCTAAACTGGAACAATGCCAAGATAGGGTGTGAGTTTGGTATATTGGAGAAGCATCTATATCGAAATAAAAATGTGAAGGAAACATCGGCTCTTTCATATCTGTTTTAAAGCAAAATGACTAATTATGTTATAATTATATTATATTTGTGGCCAATAAATTTCCTCTGCAACCAGCAAATGACAAACAGCAGACGGAGCCAAGTCCAACACAAGCAAAACCTTCCGGCATCTTCTTATGATAAATTCAGAAACTAAGCATGTAATGAGACCACTTATTCAAGTAAGTTGATATGCTGGCTTATTTTGACTGCAGACTGGAGCTATTGCTGCATCATGACTACCTACATACAAATTCCATCATCAGTCACACTGAGTAAACTGAGGTTTAAGACCACATAATGAACCTGACGTGTACTTTGCCTGGGAACATCCTTAAGAAAAGGAAAAAAACAAAACAAAAACAAACAAAAAAAAAGAAAAAAAAACAGGAAAATTTAAAAGGACCAAAAATTGAAAAAAAGGAAAACCTCCAGATTGTCAAAACTATTTAATGAGTTTAGTTCCAGTATTAACTTAGGAGAAGTTCTTCAAGGGTAGACTGGCATGTCTGCCACATGCCAGTGTTCATCTTTGGGGTCAGGTTTTAAATTCTTTTTAAATTATTATTTTATTCACCCTTGTTATTGGAAACACAAGAAATAATACACTTTTCAAGCATCATTAGTCTCCACTTACACTTACAGTATGATCAGCCATCTACTTAAATAGAGGCTTCTAGTTATGACTGTTTAAACAACAGAAGTAGGATTTCATCCCCATTCAATGACTCGTAAAGACTGAGATTTAAACAGCATTTTATACCCTTAACGATTCTTTCTCAGCGACTTAAAACCAGCATGACTGCAGTCATCAATGTCTTCCCTACAATGTAAACTGAAAACAATCAATGTCAGCACATGATTGCATACTTGCACATCTCTCGGCTACTTATGGACTGCTGAGGGGAATAAAAACCTAATCAATGAAATGGTGGGTAAATAGAAAAGAAACACAATTGTAAACACAGACGAGGCATTAAACTTGGTACCTTCTTTGACCAGATTCTCATTGAAGAGGCTGCTGAGAATGGATGCAGACAGCGTGCCATTGGCCAGCAGAATTCCTGCTAGCATGGCCAGCTTGTTGCGCTCAGACTCTGTGAAGCCCTTGAGAAACAGCAGAAGCTGCCAAACAGTAAACACAGGAACAAAGATATGTAAGCTGAATTAAGTCACACTACATATTCTTTTTTCCCCCCATGTAAACCTCGTCTTGAAGAATGTCAATATTTTTTTTACATCTGTATTAAAAACGTGCACATATCTAAAATTAAACTATATACAATTCATAGACTTTTGCATTTGAGAAAATAGAGTCACATACATTGCTGTCTAACATACATCATTTAAGGGGTAATCCATATTTCATTCAAACCAGAGAGCAAACTTCACTTCAAATACCTGGGTGTATGTATGGGATAGTGCACTGTTCTGGACTCACCGAACAGAGGATGAACTTCTTATAGTTTCAGGTTATTTGGAGCAAGTAAAAAAAAATCTGTCTTTCTGCTCGACCACTCAAAGCGAACTGTCGTATGAAAGGCCAGTTTAGTTTAGGGGCCTGTCAGCTCAGCTGAAAGCCAGGACTTTACGCCTCCTTAGTGTCTGCTCTAAGTTACTGGGCCATTCTGTGTAACAGTTCGTATTTGACAGCTGCTCCAGGAATGCCATCTGACTGGCAAATAAGACAGCTTTGGATTCTAGTCAGAAGAGTATCAACTTTTGCCTCCTGGGAGGAGCTTTTGGATGCCCAAATGCAGGAAAAAACAAGTACAGTGTATTTTGTTTTTCTTCTTCCCCCTTACTCTGTTGCACTACTTGGTCAGCGGAAGGATTATATAGATTTCTGAGTATTAAATGAGTTATTTTAACATTTTTTATTGGGTTTATAATGTTTTATGTCTGTGATATGCATATAAAAAGTGTAAAAGTTTTAATAGATGTTAAAAAGGAAGAGTATAATGTAAAAGCTTGTGAGGCAGGACAAATATTTCTTAGCAGACAAATAGATGTATCTGTTTTTAGCTTTGTAATAAAACCGCTATGAATACAGTAACATGATCGACAGGTAAGGCACATATAAAAACACACCTTTTTGATCTCCTCCTCAAACCCCTTCTCCAAGTATTTGTACCGCCTGATGAGCTTGTTGAAAACCTACAAATAAAACCGTGTCCCATTTTTTGCAACAACAAATTAGCAAATTTAGTATTGATCTTTCCTGCAATAGTGGTGCAAATTGAGCAAGGATAAAAGTATTTTTACCAGCGCATATGCCTGCATGGTCTCCATGTCCTCTTGTGCCTTGAAGAGACAGACTTCTGTGCAGGTCACGTCTTCGGAGAGAGTTCCCCCTGGGGCTAAAAAGAAATTTATTTTCTTTATTTATCTTTCTAATAAATTTGCACAGTTTATTCCTTCAATTGTATAACTCGTAGGAGGTTTATAAGGGTTCCTTTTTCATTGTTTAAAAACATGTTTTTACTTGTAACTGCAGACACACATCTTTAATTATCCCGAGTAGTACAATTTTGACAAAGCAAATTAAAGACCAAACACTTAATTTGGTTTGGCAAAAATCAACAGATGATGCAGGCCTGTGAAAGAAAAAAATAAATGAATAAAAAATTGTATCACGTACAGCCCAATAAGACAAGCACTATCCACAGGAGTCAAACTGTGTTTTAATGTTAAGCTGCTAATTAGGTTGTAAAACAAATATTTGCTGTTATACAATAAACTCGATTTGTCCTTTTCAAAAGAGTTTTCACATACATTAGAACTGTGCATCTTCACTGATCTCACAATTTAGTTATGATTATCTTGTCAACGATTCGAACCACTATGTGTTGCATCCTCAGTTTTCTTTATGACTGCACATGTCTACTTTTTTCATTAATAAATACAATAAGTCAGATAATTATGAACTCCCTGTTTATAATTATTTCAGAAATCAGTGTGAATCTTCTGATATTGACAAACATCATAGGAATGTAAACAATGATGTTACTTTAAACTTCATTATTGAACTTTATTTTTCCACTGCTGGAAAATTAAGAAACATTACTATACTGTGACGTTATAAAAAAATGGTTAAGAAGCCCTCTTAAGAGCTTATGGTTAAGAGCAAGATTTCTTGCAGTAAAGCTGTGTTTTGTCCCTTCAGTCTTTCTGTAGTTAGTTCAGACAGAATATGGAAGATGTTTTTCATGTTCTCCTTTATGACCAGAAAACATCTGCCTGTAAGTATTCTAGTTAATTTGTAGTTGAACACAGAGAATATTGTTGATGTAAACATTTGTTGATGGACAAAGCTTGCCAAATTTTCCATAGACATTAGCCTTAAGCTAACTTAGCGGTTTTTATACATTCTCGTGTGTAATGTTACGTGATTTCACTGAGACAATGAATGTATTTAAAGTGAGATACTGATGGATTTTGTGTTTGTTTGCTTAGTTTTACAGTTTTCGTAAGGTTTTAAAACAGATTCAGCTTTGGGTCTGCCGAGCTGTTGCAGCATGCCACACGCAGGTGGCAGCACAATATCGATACAGATTCTTTCACGTCCGCATTGCGATGAATTGTAGAAACGATTAAATTCAACACCCCTAATGTTAGGGGCTAAGACCGTGGGCACTCGTATTAGCAGCTAATGGGCTCGACACACAGCGGGCGACTAACAACAGCAACAGGCGAAATTTCATCGCCAAACGGTAGTGAACATTTTTCTAAAGCCCACGTGTGCACGTTGACATGAACGATTGCAACATTTCACATGCATGAATGTCGCCTGTCACTTGGTTAGAGGACGGCAGCGATTTTCGACTCATCGAGCAAGTTCCATAAAAAATTATGGAGAAGGAGCGACGTCGCCTCCCGTGTGTCCAGCCCTTAACTGGCGAGGTGTTTGCAACTCGCGTTGAATAAAAACTAAAGCAGTCGGGCTGTGGGAGGAGTCTGCAGCAGAACGCTGCAATGCCAGTGGAGCTCGATTTGCAACTGAAAACAGCACAAGAGGAAACTGCGAAGGACAAAAATAATCGGATCCTTTCATTTTCATGATCGTTGAAAACCCAGATTGTAATTGTGATTAAAATTCGATTAATCGCCCAGCCCTACAAATCAGGCAGACCTCCAGAGAGTCCTTTAATCCACTCATGTAAGAAACACAGTGCAGAGTAGTAATTAGGCTGTGTATTACTCCGTGCAAAGATATAGGTCTGTCCTATAATCTATTACTAATATTGGTCTTTCCAATACAGATATTAGAGCTTGTGCCATTGTCATGTTTGTCAAAGAAATGTAGCCATGCTCTGAATCTCCTCTTCCAACAGACGCACATGTCTGTTTATTTGTAGTCAAAGAGCTGGCCAGCACCCGTGGGCACCGATAGAGACCATTGAAAAGCCCAGTGGTGCACAATTCTGGTGCTTTAGAAAATTTAGAACTGGTTCTCAGGGTGAAACTGGGTTTCGATTCTCATCACTAGGGTATATGTCCAATTACTGTCATGATGGAAAAACCAAAGGTGTGCAAGGCCCAGATTTTCAGCTGACGTCCTAATGTTTTCTTTTTTTTTTTCCTTTTTTTGCACTGTTCACTTTTTTTTTAAAATCTCCATTAGTTATTAAAGTACAGCTATTCTATTATTTCTTCTCAACACCAGTGTTTAAAAACGTATCTGATGTTATTTCCTTATTTAAATGATAGCAAGTCCTTTCGGACACTACAAGGTTACACTTTCACAATTCTCCTCCAACCCGATGTTCAAAGACACATGCGTGTGCTCATGCAGGTGAGAAAAATCCCACCAGCTGACATGAAGAGAGCGCATGTGGGGAAAATATGATCTGGACTTTTCTTCAATATCGGTACTGATACCTAGGGCTGGGCGATATGAACCAAATCTTATATCTCAATATTTTTTACCTGAATCACGGCATACGATATTTATCAATATATTTTTTTTTTGTCAAGTAACCAAAAAGACAGTCCTAATTTACAGCCTTCAGTGGCAAATATACTTTTATTAAGGATCAGCAGCACATGTGCATTAAAACAGCTGATTGAAATTAAAGTACCTTTATATTAAATTAAATGCTCCTAAAACAAAATAAATTAAAAATACTTTTAAATGACCATAACAAAAATACAGCTGTGTAAAACGCAAAAGAAAAGATGCTTTTAACTCAAAACAAGCTATCTCGATATAAACGATATTGCTTCCTTCTGATCAAGTCTCGATATATTTGAAAATCTCAATATATTGCCCAGCCCTACTGATACCACTACCACTATCGGATCGGTGTATCTCTAATTGCAACAGCATTGCGTCAAAGTTAATAATCCATGTTTTTAAATTGACCTGTCTGCAGTCCAGATCCCTCACCCATTAAACACAAAAGAAAAAAACTTGACAACGGAGGCTGCAAATCTGGAAGGACATTTGACTTTCAGAACACCAACAGCTGATTTACTCAGTTCTGTTAAAAGAGGGATGTGATACAGTGGGTGAGGATGCCCTATTAATATCCTTTGAAATGTAGTGCTGATATCATATACAAAGTGAGCATGCCCAAAAAACATAATAAATAAAAAAAGTCACTTTAAATGTCTGATGTTTTTTTCATAGTAGTATTTCTAACCAAATACAGCATTAAAATAATTATTAAGATGACACAGTGGCTCTGGACCCCAATTGATGTGATCAGTTTGCTTATGAAGAAACATTGCTGTGCAATTAAACAGACTGACAATTAAACAAACTTCTGTAAAATAAATAACAATACTTTTAAAGTTTTTTTCCCCCTTTTTTTAAGGCTACTTACCCAGCATCCCACCAGCCACCAGGATATCAAACAGGGTCTCAGCATATCGCCGGTAGTCAAGCTTTGCACCAGAGGCATCAAGGAACTTCGCAACAGCTTCCAAATCAGTACCGGTTTGGTTCAGACCTTGTACAATACTCTCCTGAAACTGGGAAGGGTCAAACCTCTCCTTTTCATCTAAGGAAGGGAAAAATATTTAAACAAGTTTAACCCTGACAATAACAGTTTTTAATATGTGAGCTACCTGTCACTTAGTAGTAAATCATTATTTCATAGTCTCATTCTGTACAAACACGTGGTACAGGGACATTGCTGGGACATTGTTTGGTTCATGTTCCTTTCTGTAATCAGTTCTTATCAGCAGTAGGAGAGGCTAGATATTTTAAAGTTTCTCACCTCTTTTACGAGTCTTGAAACGCTGGCCTGTTAGCGTGGGCTTCTGCTGCCTTTGATTACTCATAAAAATAGTCTGAAAAACAAAGGAGATTAATCAGGCCAAATAAAAGGACAGTATCAATCAAGCAGCGTGGCTCATATCTAAAACTTAATCGATGACAGGCTTTATCCACCATTATTTTGGCTTGCCTACCATTTCAAGAATGGTTTATGTAAGCGTTATCCGCTGGCCGTAATTGCCTGATAACGTCTCCTATTGACATATTCTTGAGGTTTTCCGTTATAATTACACGTAACCGCCGAAGTTATTGTCGTATATAGTCAGAAGCTGAGTTGGTCTTATCTACACAACGTACAGTTTAAGCAGCAAATGTACGAAAATAATGGCCCGGCAAAACGTGACAAAATAACATTATTATGATACCAATTAGTTGACTTGTCAAACCCGACAGCACCTGGGGATAGCTGACCTCATACCACACGGCTAAGTGCTAGCTAACTAGAACCTTTTAACTATCTTTATTTTTCTGACACGGTGTCAAATTAAGCTTCTTTACGTGACTAAAAAGCGGTTACATGCACCAAAAGCCACCAGAAACTCACCGAAATCCTCTTTTGGATCAAAAACAGTCCGTAGAAAAAGTACAACCGCACTTCAGTACAATATAATACAAGGAAGAGGAAATGGCAGACATAACCGCGCATGCGCTCTAACGCGAAACATTTATGTCCTTACAGAGTGGAAAGAAAGCGGTTTAAAAACTAAAGAGTGACCTTCGGAGTGAAACAGAATCGGTGTTTTATGCGACATAAACACGTTTCGTTTGAGCCGTTGTTGTAACATGGAGAAAAATAACAGCAATCCTTGTAGATGAACCTTGAATTACTTTAGTAGATAGAAGAAATGTAAGTATTGGGGAAAAAATATTAAAATCCAGAATTATCATACTAAAGTGACCCGGTGTGACTAAACTGTCACCAGAAAGTCGTTGCTATCAAAAATTAAGACACAGGAGGGGGGTGTTGTGCAGCATGTTCGATGCTGCATCTGTCCATAGAGTATGAGCGGAAAACGTTCATGTTGCGTTAAGATTTACCTCGTAAATTTGACAGCCAAACGAAATTCTGTTTGCTAAAGTTCAACTAGCTTTTTCTCTAGTTTGAAAGACAAAAATAACAACTTAATATACGTTATAGTTATTTTTAATAATGGTTAAGCAATTTAAAACATAACCTTACCATATATTCTAACTGAAATATTTGATTTTATCAACAATCAATTCACAATGTTTAAATAAATGAATAGAAAAACTGATAATAATAATAAAAAACGCAATACAAAATTATTTAACACAACTAAAAAGTGATTCACACAGGCTAAAAGACAGCTAAAAATAATTCTTAATGAAATGAATTGATGAAATTAGAAAAAACTTTATCCATCCCAGAGGGAAACTGAAAAAACACCAAGGGAAAATGCAAAAAAAAAAAAAAAAAAAAAAAAAAAAAACACCTTTAAACAGCTACAAAATGAATATGGCTGCCAGGAGACTTAAAACAATTATTAAAAGAAAAATATATTCACAACAGCTACAATGACAAAATTACTCCAAACAGGTACAAAGTTATTAAAACAACCACAAATACATTTAAAACAGGACAAAGATACAAAACATCAAAGACAGATACTCAATTAATATAAAAAACTTAAAATGTTAAAATAATAATAATAATAATAATAATAATAATGTAAAATGTGAGGAGGACATTCACACAATAACCAAAAATTAATAGACTGAAATCACATTCACAACGTCTGTTTCCAAAGTGTGCAATGTTTGTTTTGGCCTTTTTCCAAATCCGAGCCTAGGGCCACCACATTCCACATCTCGATCCCACATCCATAACTAGATGATTTTACAGTTTTACAGAAAGGCTACCCTTCAGTCTAAAACTTTTTTCTCGCATAGAAGTCATACCATTTAAATCTCTGATTCTGCTTGCTAAAGATTTGTTGTCCTTTTCGAGTTTGAAAACTTTAGATTCCCACAAGTTGGATTTTATGTATCATACAATTGGACATTTTATCTTACAAAAAAGAGTATTATACATTCCGATAATACGCGAAGGCATCACAACCCCCCCGCACTGGAGGTGATTGAGGGAGTATGGACTAACCCAGAGACGCTGCTCCAGCCACTCCCTACGCCCGGCAGACCCTGAGCTCTCAAATCCACCCGGAGCTCCATTCAAAGTGCTGAGATCTGGATGGGAGCCTCGTCCAGCCACATCCAGCACAACAGACACGAGTTAAACCGAGGACAGCCGGGAAGGGCTTCAGGAGACACTCCACAGTTGGAGGATCTCCTCGGGATCACGCTTTGATCCGCAGAGTGGATTTAGGACAAGAAGGAGCAACTCTTGCAGAGATAACGAGGCAAGTTGGATATTATATGTTGTTGCTCTGTTACGTGCTTTTAAAAAAACTTCGAGTTTTCTTCTTATAGCTTTTGGCTCATTTGTTAAACTTGTGCATTCTCGGCAACTCTTTTAAAAAGTTAACTTTTTTCCATTGTGTGCTCATTCTCAGCTTTCCCATCTCATTCATTTCTCCTTACTTCGTAGAGGAGGGGGTTGGGATTTTTTTCTTCTCTATCTTCCTTTTCTTTGTGAAGGAACTGTATCGGTTATTGGATGAAAATGGAACTGATTGTGCGCTGTTTATTCTCCGCTGATCCAAACGCTCACGCGGCATTGTTCATGAACATTGTGCTTTCTAATTGCCAACATCTGCGAACAAGAACCATCTTAATGATAGTCCGCTGCAAATCCTGACGTGCAGGACAGCAGCTTAGCTCTCACTCCCAGAGTTTAGTCCGCTAACACACTGCAAAGTTAACTTTTTAACGACGCAGAACAGTGGGATAGTAATGATGTAGTCAGTCTCTAAAGAGAGAAGACTTGGAGGAAAGTAACAAAAATTATTATTAAAGATTACATCATGTTTTTACATAATGTGCACTCTGATTTATGGATGGACTCTAGTTAAAGATATTGTGCACAGACAAAGCTTAATACCAGTTTAAATGATAGATAAACCAACTAAAGGTGGGTTTACCCTCCAATCCACCTCTAGTTTTAAGAAATCCTGAGGCTGCTGACCGGAGTAAATCACTGCTCAGCATGGACTGTATGAATAAAACTATTCACCTCTCCAAGAAGCATTCCAAATATCCCACTTGACAAGTTGACATGCTTACTTTTTGCTGGATTCTCCTGAGGGATCCGGTCTGAAACTCCTAAAAAAAAGAGATGTCTTATGGGAAGTTAAACTATAGCTCTAAGGAGAAAATGAATAAAAAAAGAAGGGGTGCAAACTGTAATGTTCATCATCATCTTTATACCACAGGAAGACATCTGCAAATGAACTTGTTTCTGTGCATGGGAGTTATTCAACTTTTAACTCCTCTGGTGAACTTGAAGTCAGGAGCAAATTAGATAAAACCTTTAGAAAATAAGTTTTTTGTCTCTTCCCTTTTTGAGGCTTTCCACAAATATGTCCCGCCTCTTTTGGCCAGCCTCTCAGCCAGGAAACCAGATGGGAACTTTATTACCCGCACTGATCAAACAAACGGTGATGCAAGATGACTGTGAAAGGTGGTGAGCTTTTCAGAGCTGTAGAAAGAGACTCCGGGGGGGTAACAACCTTTTTTAGCTCACTTGGAAGAAGGCAGTGTGCAGGACTGTTTGCCAGTAGCTCCACTCAGTAGGAGCTAGTCAGGCACATGCATTAAGTCACCACAGTATTTTCTAGTGTGCCAACCCTCTCCCCCCACCTTTTTCTGGAAACATTGTGGGGTGACATGCTGTGGTCTTACGCAGGGTGCATTGACGCCCAAAGTGTATCCACCAGTGCCATGGTGATGAATAGTGTTTGCACTTGGCCATCTGTGTAGTGAGGCGTGTGTCTTGTGTTAGGCCTGCGTCAACACAGATAGACATTGGGGGGGTCACACACGTGCAGCCCCACCGAGTTGAGTATTTGAAGCCTTCAGCAGCCTCTTCAAAGCTCAGTGATCCCAGTTCAGCAGTTCATCCATATTACGACCTCTCAGATCTCACTAAAACATGCCAAAGGTTTCCAAGTTGCTGCCTCAACAAAGAACTTTTTCACTGTGCAGTTTAACTCGGGGGAATTTTCCAGTTCAAATGAAATGCCTAAACTTGACTTCCTTTGGCTCCCAGCAGAGGTGCAGTAATGATACTGTACATTTTGACTTCTCTCCCTGCTTTAAGTTCGCTACAGCTGCTTTATCCATTTGCTCATATAGATCCCAGCCAGACCAAGTCTTTGAACACCTCTTGGGCAGAAACATCACACCCACTTCTCCTTTTTTTGTGCATGTATCTAATCAGATGATCATTTAAAAGAAAACTTTCTCTGTTAAACTTCTTAACAGCCATCATGACACAACTGGCCTGCTCAAGTTAAGATCTCTCTAATGAAGCTCGACCTACAGGTGTTCAGAACTTTTGCCTCTGGTCTGTTTTCAAAGCAGATGCTCCTCACTCAGCTGATAAATACATACATGTTCTGTCTTGTAGGAAATTGACTGGCTCTTGCTGTCACTGATTGAGCTTTCACCTGGTCAGTCCACTGTGTGTGAATTATTCTTGGTTGTCGTGTTGCTGAGTGTTAAACTCTTCTTGAGCAAATAAGTTTGCATAAGGAATTTCCTGGCAAACTTTAACATTTATGAAGGTAGGAAAACATTCACCTCCAGTCAAAGTTGTTCCTGATTTGTGATGCATAATAAAAAAAAAAAAAGCAAGAGTCAGACCAAAGCTGTTCCTCTAGATCTGGTCTGTGATTTAGATTTTTGATTTAATGGTTGTCTGTCACCGGTAGTGATCAGCCCCCTCAATATTTCAATGGAATGGTCACAATTAGATATTTTATATGCACCTGTTTCAAGGTGGAGCTTAAGTGGCATAATTTAGACATGTGCTGCATTTATATGCAACTAGGAATTAAGTTTTTTTTTCTTAATTAAAAATGAAAGAAGCCATCAAAAGGTGGATTTCTGCAGCCCTTTTTCTTAACCCTTTAAAGCTTGGCCCAAGAAAAAAATGGGGAGAAAATTCAATTATTTTTAATCTCAAGTTTTTATTTGGCCCTTTTTTAACTAAATGTGTATATATATATATATATATATATATATATATATATATATATATATATATATAACAATAATCATTTTTGTATGTTTATCATTTTATTGCTGCGATTTGTGGTGCAAAGGGTATCCATCAGGGGGCAGAAGACAAGTATCAGATTGTACAATGGGGTTTTGATCAAAGTTTTTACCACAAAGTGATGCAAAAGGTTTGTATGTATGTAACAGTGTGTAAACCACGATACATACAGCATTAAAGGGTTAATTCCAAACATATCCCAAACTCGTCTGTATACATATTTGAACTTTTTGTATTAATCGATGTGAAAGATTTGTCAAACTTTAAGCGAAGTAACAAAAAAAGGCAACAATTAGAAAAAAAAAAAAGTTTAGTGGACTGTTTTGATAATCAGTAATGGCTCTCTAGCACATCGGCCACTTGAAATCTGTAAGAAGTCTTTCTGAGATCTTTGTGATCGTCCAAACCCTGTTTCTCTCAGTGAGAAGCTGACTTCTTTGGGTTTCGTATTGTATTGATTGCCAGTTATGGACTCATGTTTACCAAATGTACTTGCCTCTCTGCACTTTGAGCTGCTTTGTAAATAAAAATAAAAAAAGTGTACTTTGGTTCATGTTTAATCAGTACGATGGCTTCGTGTTGTAAGAAATAAATACTATAAATTAACACTTTGTGTTTTTTTTTGTTTGTTTTGTTTTGTTTCCCCCCCTCTTTCTTTCAACAGCTGTTGAACACACACAGACAGCTAAAGCTCTTAGCTGAGTAGCGTAGTGGCTGTCGGTTGGTGTGCCAGCCTCATGTCTGTGCTCCTCTAACCCCCGGTCTTGTGTGTGCTGCCCTGCTCTGCTCTTTGGCACAGCCCCATGCTCTGCTGCTGCTCCGTTAGGCAGGGCTTTAATCTCCATCTCTGGCAGCAGCTGTGATGTTGTGACTCCTCTGCCTCGTGACAAGGCCACGCTGATCTGCAGGACATTGGCAGAGTAGTGCGCTGCATAATAGATTTTATTATCACTTGTTTGCACACCGACGCCACCATATTCTCAAACAAAGCAGCATAAGTGCAATTATCTTCCTTTTGTGTTTTCGGTGCACCTTGTGCAACTGCTTTTTGTCCCGGATTGCAGAGTTGATTTGTGGATCGCAGTGAAAGCATTGACCAATGCAAAACTGCTAACCACCCTGAGCTACTTCATGTTTTATTAAGTATGTTTGTCTTGACACAAACAGCTGATCCAATAGCTCTGCTTTTGTTTTTTTGTTTTTTTTTTGTTTTTTTAACTACTTATGTGTTTTGCATGCATGTGAGTGCTTGTTGACCTTGGTTTTGAATTTTCCCCTTGCTAAAGGACAGGAAAAAAAATAAGGACACATGACCACAGTCTGGGTCTTTTTAATAATATATGTACATTTAATGGTATTTTTATTCATGGCTTCCCCCTTTGCTTGATCTGGCTGGGAAATCTAGGTCAGTGTCAGGAAGCAAAGCATGTCTCTTAATATTACTGGGACATGCATTGAAATCCCAGGTTCCATCCAGCCACCGTTATTAAAATCTCACTTGTGCTTTAGTTGAGCAACTTGGCTAAATGCAACACTCTAATCTGTGGGAATTATGGATCAAAATCTGATTTTCTAAATTAAATACTGAGATGTCTGCTGCACATGTCAAGTATGAGATGACCCTCTTCAAGCATGTAGCATGACGCTGTGGAGGAGTAGTGAAGTACCAGCAAGAACTACTTGAATAAATAACAGACAATTGTACCTGGTCTTTTGCAAAAAAAAAAAAAAAGATATTGTGGAGTCTCTTTAACATTGTGACATGTTATGATTGCATGCACCTGCAGGAGTTGCAGAAAATATTCATAATTTTTAATCAGAGCTATGGAATATAAGAAGTGCCAAAAATAAACTGTGGAGAAGTAATGAAAATTAGGAAATGCACACATAAATAATTAAATCAAATGAAATAATTTGCATAAAAACCATTAATGGAGGAACTATGTAGATTAATGCTAAAATTTAAAAGATTTTTTAAATCTATTTTAAAATATCTAATTTTACGTGTTCTTTTTTTTTTAAATGTGACCTCCCCCCATATTATTAAACCTTTTAAAGTTTTGCTCTAAGCTAATATGGTTTCCAAATGCTCCTTCCCCCACAATGATCTTCTCTTCCAGTGTAACACTGGATTTTGTGACGTATCGGTTAATATGCTATTGAGTACATGAGGTCAGCCTTTAATTTAATGTGCCAAAAGTAAATGAGGAGTAAATTACACCCATCTGCTGCACACAGGCATGGTGCCAGTCAGGGAATGGAGATCTCATTCCAGTAAGGACAGCATGCATGCACCCAGACTATGGCCGTTTGACCTAAACTCTTGCTGCATCACTCTGTTGTGAGCTTTGTATTTGAGATTAATGGCAGCCTAAACATTTGATGCTTAGTCCCCAAACATGCTTGAAGGGAAAGGAATCAGGAGACTGAAGCTGTGGGACACTTTTAATCCAGTTCCTCTGAGTAATTTGTAAAGATCACTTGGATTCAGATTTAACTGTATTGTTTTACCTAAGATTTAAATAAGAGATTAGGGGTTTATTTATTTCTTTGTCTTTCAAATTCTATAATTTAGCAATATTGACACTGACCAGTAGAGATCATCTGTTATATTCCTCATCTCTCCCCAACTCAGCAGTGAGGATAATCCCCTGAGTTTAATCAAGGCTGTAAGGTTTTCTCTCATTCCATCTCCTTGGCTGCAGAACAACATTTAGCAGCAGGGAGCAACTTTTATTAATGGGATTGTGTCTATGGCTGCCTGGAAGCCACTTTCAAATCTGGAGAAATGGGTTATCAGCAGTGGGGATGAGGGTGTCCAGGATGCAGACAGATGTAGTATGTTTTTGGTTGCAATGGCGCTGGCACCCAGGAGACATTTCCACATTGTGTTCTCCCCCAGGTCAGTAAGAGGTTCCAGCATCTGTTTAGACTGAGGGGAGGGGGGAGCTGTGTCTATTAAACACTCATTTATGCCAAAGACTAGACTTAACCCAGCTGATTTCAATGAGACTGGGTGGCAGATTTGCAGCCAATGAGTGTTTAGCCGTTTTGTAGGAATTGATTAGCTTGTTATCGATTGCTGAAAGCTAGTACAAACATTATCTAACCCGCTGGATAATCTATAAGGGTTGTTAGTTTATTTACACATGTTGCTGCAAAGGAGCATTCTTACAAAGCTCAAAACAAGAACAACTAAATGCATAGAATAACATCACAGAGCAGCTGACCGTCTTATCATCTGCCCAGAGGACTATGTTAAAAAGGAAATGGTGCCGACGACCAAAGCAGCTACTAGACATGAGCATCACCGGAAGAGGAATTGGCTTCATGCCATCAATATGACGCTTTGTAGCTTGGCTGGTGGGAACAAAGTAACCAACCTCAGCAAGCTGAGAAGTGAGCACATATTTCCCCCATCCACCCCCTACTAGGATCCTCCTGAGTCAACACCAAGCTGTTGACATCATTAAGGGCATTTAAAAAAAAAAAAAAAGAAGTGTTGTTTCCAGAAAAGCATAAATTATTTACACCAGTCTTCCTCATTTTCTTTGCCAGTCTTTGCAAATGTTTATCTTCATGCTGAGTATGAGTGAGTGGGTTTGGAAATTGACTGCTGCCTGCTACTAAAACTGGGCAACTTCTTTATGGGCCAATAACAGTGTGCCCTCCAGGGGAACAGAAAGGGGGAAAAAGCGAAATAGAAATCTACACAAGGATATTTTTTTTCCTTTTTTTCCAGAAAGTCATGCTGTTCCTAAGCTGCTGCTGCTGAGTTTACAGAGACTTTGAGAGCAAAGTATGTTTAGTTTTTTTTTTTTTTTTTAAATGTTAGAGCTTTGTGTCCAGCTCTCTGTCGACCATTTATTTCCTGTTTTTTATTAGAAAAGGCGGGGAGGGGTACCCTTGGAACAAGTTGTTGAATCCCCAGACATGAATTCATCAAACTTTGGTCTTGACCATTAAATATTAGTGAGAGAATAAATTTGGGTCCACTTTTAGGTACTGCTTCCATCGCTACTTTTTCACTAATGTCTAAACCATTAGATTGCATTATGAAATATTCACATTTTCCTTATTTTAACTTGACTGGCAACCCATCCAGGGTGTACCCTGCCTTCTGCCCATTTGCAAAAGGAATTGATGGAAACTTTATATTTGTAGCCAACCAGAAACTGTTTCAGACTTAGAAAGAAATTTATACTCTGGTAGTAGTGGACAGGAGATGACTACATTGCCTCATCTGTTGGCCTTGTGTAAACAGCCTGTGACAACAGCAGACATGAGGTTTTTAATGCAGCAAAGCCCTTAACATACCCTAGGCCCCCTCTCTTATCCCCAGCCCTATAGCGAAGGGATTACTGTTCTAAAGGGAGATGGGAGGGTAACACCGGACCAGAATCTGCCAACTCCAGCACTGCCTTTGTCATGGTGTACTCTGGCCCAGATCCTTTCACAGCCCCAAATATGAAATTGCTGCAACAAGCAGGCGGAATGGATGGGGAGGGGCTGATGTTACAAGAGTTTTACTGTTTTGGGGGGGTCATTTCTTTGATTTATAAGATGCTCTTAGGGGCAAAGATCCTTTAGTTATGCAACTTCCTAGGACATTCTCGCACGCCACAGGGGAGCGAGGTTGAATAACCAGTTGAGAGGCCCTGCTTCTCCTCTTGAGACCAACCCCTGTTGTTTAAACCTTTTAAAATTTTGAGACAAATAAATGGCCAGAATGAATGTAAAAGTGATGCTAAAACATATTTTGAACCAGAATTTCTTACAAAAATGCACTGTGTAAATGTTTTTTATTAAGAGTATTTGTGCCCGTATTTTCCTCCTTCTTTATTTTTGTTTGCATGAAACGGGTTGTATGCATATGTTTCGTGTATATACAAAAGAAATGAGTGCCGACGAACATTGACCCATAATCACTTATGGTAATACATAACTTAACAGGATACTTTTTTTCATTGCTAAATGTGTAATGCATCCCTTTCCTTCTCCATGTTTCTGTGCAGGGGGGCACACCTGCAGCCAAGATGGAGGTGAAGACGTCACTTCTAGATAACATGATTGGGGTTGGTGATATGGTCCTCCTAGAACCCCTCTCTGAAGACTCATTTCTTGAGAACCTGAAGAACCGCTTTGACCACAATGAGATCTACGTAAGTATGCTTTTTTTGTGCTTAAACACAAAAAAAAAAACACTTCTTCCAGTTATAGCTGTAGAAGCAGTTCAGACACAGAGACCACAGCAACCACCCAATCAATAAATCTATTGAATGGTTCCTTCATGAGGCCGGAAATCCAGGGCTCTAGCAGAAGAAAAGCACCGGCAGTTTGGCTGGTTGCTTATCTCTAAAAGAAGGGAATTGTTGAACTGTCATCTCTGAAACGGGTAATTGGTTTTGGACCTTGTGTTGAGGCACTAGACGTCAGTCGAGATGATTACAGTTCTGCTCAGGCTGCCGTCCCCTCGCAGGCCTGATGTCACCACATTGCCTCAGGGACGCACTAGAAAGTTTGCTTAGAAATGACTTGCATCCTGCTGAGGAATGGGAATGGTGTTTTCACATTTCACATGCCCTCAGTGTTTGTTTGTTTGTTTTTTTCTGTCCTGTGTGGAGCTGATCTAAATGGTGGAACTTTAAGCTTTCTCAAGTGAACATATACACTCTTGCAAGAGATGTTTTCATTGCATTCATGCAAACTCTAACTTTGCTTTTCAACTCAGCCCAAACTGTAGATGAGGTGAAAGTGAAAAATGAAGTGTTTACAGAAAGATACATTGCATGGCTTTAAGTCTATAATGGAAGCTTTTTGGTAGCATGAGCTACAGCTTGAGAGCGATGACCAGGAAAAGCACTGGAGCCTGTATTTATCCAATAAATCTGTGGTGTACAGTTCTTGTGAATGTATTTCCCCTCATGTGGCATCATCCCTTACAAATGGCCCCATCCCCCGCACTTAACTATCATATGACAGCTCACAACCGAAGAAAACATGGCTTTGTCTTCCAGAGGGACAGCACATCATGTATCCAATAACTGCAGAAAATCAAAGAGACCGAGACTCATCCTGTTAAATGTTGGCTTGCTTCTTGTCTGGCTGCTTAGAGGAGTTTTTTTTTAAGAGTATCATTTTTTTCTCAAAGCTTATAATGTTGCTGTTTGCATTTTAAGTTAGGTGCAATATCCTCTTTTCCTTGCTTAGAATTTGCTAGCTCACAAAACCCCTTGTTGGTGGCCTGTGGCTCAGTTGGGTTACTCATAAAAGACTTTTCTTCCTCAACAGTGAAACTCTAGCTCGATGAGCGATACTAGGTTAGGTATTTTATGCAATGGTTGATTAATTTTCTGAGCTATTATGAACAGATATTTTGTTACATCAGATCAAGATATTTGCAACCAGCTGCTTACAATTATTAGTAACTTTCCACAATCTGCTCGATGAGCAGATTTGATGTTTTCTATGGAGATTGACCATAATATTTGGAGCACCTGCCTAATAGTAGATCGTCCTCATCATCCTTTCTGAAGAACTCTGACCAGTCAGGGTGGAGAAAACAAACCATATCTGAGGGTGTTCTGGAGTGTCTGGTTCTGGACGGCCAGATGAACGCCTCAGTTTTACAGCCCACTGCTGCCCTGCTATGGAAGGCTGCTGCTGTGGGGGAGTGCTGAAGCCCTGTGTGAGAGTGTAGGAGTTAAAGCGTGACAGAAGGTGTGTAAGTGCAGGAAAAAGTATCTATGGTGGGTGGCAATGTCCATTCTTTGTTTCTGATGTACTTGACACTATTTTCACTGGTAATTTTAGACTTAAAAAAGCCACCTGGGGCTCCTGATCAAAAGCTTGTTTTAGAAACCTGTGTGAAAAGGAAACTCAACATGAACACGGAAATATGTAAACATGGCCTTTTTGGCCATCCTTCAGACAAGGACAGCTCAAGATTTTAAAGGACTTTAGTAGAAAACTCAACTTTGTGCTTTTTGCATCTTTTATAACACGCTTAACACAAAACTCAGGGCAGTCAGGGCATGCAAGTAGTCCACGTGATTCACTACCTGTTGGGATAATCTTTTCTATCCACAAAAGCTGGAGAATTTAATTTAATTAATTTTCTCCTAGCCATTTTGCTTGTAAAGAGAGCCCTTCATTAACACATGATTCTTTGTTTACACTGCACACACTCTTTGTATGCATCCTCCGCTCTGCTAAATGGCTTCTCTCTGCCTCCAGTGTGCTGTTGAACAGGAGGCTGTGGGAGGTTGTGGTGTTGCCACAGGGAAGGCCATGCCCCACTCTAGTCAGAGTGGCTTATGTAACGGCTATTACCACGGGGAGCATGGAGAATGTTTCAGGTTCATGTTTAAAAGTGCTATCTGAACACCGTGTGTCGCATGTGGGAGGATGATGAAGATTGCTGGCTTCACATGTTTCTGACAAGTGTGATTTGTTGATCAGTACCTGTTTGGATGTTACATAAAAGTCTTCTGTTATGTAAAAATGTAAAAAAGAGAAAACAGTTCCTCACTTGGCTGAGGTTTTAGGTTTAATTAAAACCAAATAACCAACATAACTGGGTGATGCTAGAATACTATTGTAGGACATGAACAGAAAAGTAATTAAAAGCAACTTGTAAGTTAGCTAGCCAGTAGCCCTAGCTACCGATGTTGGCTTACAGTAGCTAATGTGTTGACAGCGCTGTAAAGTTTCATAAAGTACCATATAAAGTAAAGTACCATATAGTACATTAAAACTTGCATTATTTAGCTTAAAGTGACAATTTTCTTTTACATTAAAGAGGGAGAAAAAGAAAGTAAATAAAAACAATTGTTAAATCGGTGTAATTTCTTTTATCTTCAAGCTGAGACACATTGATGTGAAGTACCTGATGGATTTTAACTGATACTGATTTTGTATTATTTCCTACTACCTCAGTCCAAGTTTGCTGATGATGACAGTGACATGAATACACTGCCAACCATGAATTGGGAAAATATTCACAACTGATATTCAGTGTTTAATGTACAGTTACTGTTGTCCATAATCTAGTGTTGGCAAGCTAGCTTCCGTGTTAGCTTGTTTGGTTTTTTTTTTTATTAATGGTTTCATCAGTTGCAGTTATCAAAATTTTATTTATTTGTTTTAATATTTCAATGTTTTAATGTGTTTTAATATTGTTAGGTGTTGTATAATGTATTGTGTGGATATTTAACATAAAGCATAGATGAACCTTTATTGATCTGTTGATCCCCTGTTTTGCAGGGGTCAGTGAAGTTACAGCTTTTCACCTGTAAAAAATGCATCCAGACAGGTTTCATAATTTAATAACAAACTAAATGGCTAAGAAAAAAAGACCTACATACATCACAGCCACAAAGATTTGCTTGTACCTACTGATGACTAGAGCATTGAAACTTTTCCAAGTGTACAGTTGCACAAAATATTTTAATAATTTTGAGAAATGCAACCTGCAAGTTGCTTTTGTTATTAAAATACTGTGAGACTCGATGATATGGGAGGTTGTGGGCGTTTTTAACAGTTGTCGACATTCAAGGGAATCCGCCCTGCTTTGCCCTCATGAATAGTTGCACAACTGCACATAACACTTGCTAAAACTTTCCTTCAACACAATGACCTCTTTGCCATCTGAGAACTGCCCAGCCCACAGATTTCACTCTTTCTTCAATTTCACTTGAAGCATTGCATGCCTGAACAGTACACAAGGAATAACCAGCTGGGAAAAGCTGACAGTAGCAGAATTCCTGCCTTCTCAGCTTGTTGTCCCAACAGACAGAGTGGAAAAATACAACGTGCATTTAGTCTAACCCCATTAATTTGTTCTTTTTTTTCCCAGACATACATTGGCAGTGTGGTGATCTCCATGAACCCTTACAGGTCTCTGCCCATCTATACGCCAGACAAAGTGGAGGAGTATCGCAACAGGAACTTCTATGAACTTAGTCCCCACATGTGAGTGCATCCCCTCTCAGTTCCTTTCTAAAAATTGGCTAATGTACCCAAATTTTCATACCCTGTTCAGGACTTAAGTAATTAAGAGTTTGATGGTGTGGTGAATGTAATTAAAATGACTCAAGGATGCAAGTTACAAAGCTTTGAAAGGGGTATCACTTTGACTCAGCGGATAACTCAGAAAGGTATTAAGGGGGTCTGAGATCAGAGGGACACCTCTTGAATAGAGTCACTGAGGCGCTTCTGCTGGCCATTCAGTACCGTGGCATGCCATCTGTCCATTTGCACTATTAACTGAGCATTGCTACAAGTGTGCCAAGACAAAACAAAGCCCAGCACTTGTCAATTAGCCTGCTGTGGCTCTAGGCTGCAGAAAAACCCCTCAGAGGGACAGAGTGGAAGAGCCAGCTACCCTTGACTTGGACCAGACATGCTCCCTGCAGACAAAAGCAAGCTGCCTGCTTTTGCTTTTCAGCTGTTTACACTTTGACACATTTTCAGGCTGTTCTTGTATTTTTATTTATTTTTTTTATCTTTTTATTTGTTTTTGTTCTATCTCTTCACACTGAGTGGATTAACAAAAAAGTTAACTATTATAATTTTGTTGAAAATTACAGTTAAATCTTCTCTGCTTGTGTTCTTATCTGATTAGTGTGTGTTCTATCATTTTTAGGACATGTATGCTCTCCTGCTAACCTGGAAAGGAGCAGCAATTTGCTTTTTCATTTTTAAATACAAGCCCAGAAGAAAAACTTTTTTACTTTTTGGCAATTGACTGTAATTTTCACCAACGGGCTGCACTCCTATTTGCATGTCCAAATGGTAATTTAGTTGGTAACAAAAGGCTAAAGGTTAACTATCTAACCATTCATTAGTCGCAACATCATTTTCAAATCATGTTGACACAAACTGGAAAAACAGACTTTCTTGTACAGTATAAAAACTGTGTTTAAGCTAAAATAAATAAAAGAAATTAAAAAATGACTTTGGTCTTTTTCAGCTGTAAAATTTTGAGTCATGAACCATGACATGTTTTTATGCTGTGATGTTTTGGGTCAAGGTATTAACTTGCCCTTGGATCATAACCAAAATCTAACTGTGAGGGGTAAGGTGTTGACTTTTATTCCACTTCTAGCTTAAATGCTCCTTCACTTTCCAAAGTTGAACCTTGTTACACTCTCAACTTAAAGCACTTCAAAATGGGATAATAAAAAGCTCCATAGAAAAACCAGAAATATCCATCTGTTCTCAAGCTCACAAAATCCTCCCAAATTCTCATCTCAGAAGAATTGACAATGGACATCAGTCGACTTAAATGTTAATGCTCAAAACAGATTTAACATCACCTTACCATTAGTCTCAAAGTAAAGTAGGTTTAGCCCCATTTTGTAAGGAAAGGCTCTTGTAGCGGACCCTAAAAAACCACTCACAGGCAGATTGTTTTAACATGCTACATAAATTGATCTTAATCCTCCAGTCGGACCATCTGGACCAAGCTTAGCAGCTTTGCATTGACTGTTCTCAAGTAATGTTTAACTTTCAGTGTGCTTAAATGCATGTTTATCAACTCAGTTTCATTTAGTTTTGATTTTTGATGAAGTTGCCATTCATTTTAGTAGAAAACAAACTAATTTAGGAGATATGACTCAAATCTATACTTCCTTTAAATTACAAAACTTATTAACTTTAATGTTATTTATTTCTTTCTTTTAGTTGAACTTCTATTTTACTTTGAACAGATAACTCCTGTATGGAGCACAGAGAGGAAATTGATTTTTGTCCAATTTCCAGGAAGTAAGAAATGCATCAGTTTTTACATTGAATACTTTTAACCATCCACCAAATATTTTTGAATACAGAAATTTACTTTTTTTAGTATAAAAACAGCCTTTAAACTTATTTAGTTATTTTGCAGAAAGTTCTTAAAATTAAATACAAAACCTAGTTTTTGTTTTTACCATCTATCATCCATCCATCTTAGAGACAGCTGAATAGCAGTGGTTTGAAAACTAATTTGTATACCATTTAAAGAAATTTGACTCAACCGCATTCAAAGCAGAGCTGCTAGTGTTTCACAAACACAAAGCAAGTCTTATTGGTCACACCAGAGTTCTGGCAATGGGTGTAAAAACTTGTTATTTTTTAAAGAGCTGCTCATGATCGGTCTTAACATTGTGCACCTTCTGAAACTGGTCTTGGATTTGTTTTCCAGCTTAAACCAGAGCTCTGCAGGTACATAGCGCCACATAGCCAAGGCCTTTTTTTAAGTTGGGTAACTTGGGCAACAATAATGGACTATTCCTATTCATGGAGTTCAGTGTCCACTTGGTCATCTTATTTAGTCCTTTTTTTGTCTTTCTTTCTTTCTTGGCTGAACTTAAACTGATTCTTATAACCAGGCTGAGATGAAATGGATCAGATTTGGCTTATAATTGAGGTAACTACAGACGGTGTTGGGGATCTTCCTGTTCCTGTCTTTGATTAGCATTAGACTCTTGCTCTGGTATATAATCAGTAGCTCTAAACAGGATGCAGCATTTAAAGTCAGTACTTTGAAGTTAACCTCTAAAAAGTGCTTTGTGGGTATGAAGCCCATTGATTGACTTGATGGAAAAACTACATTCTGCATTCAAATAAAATTATAGCATCAGCATTCACAAACTTTGATTTCTACAAAGGAGGGTAAAATACATTTGAGCCAAATGTTTTGGAGTTAGAATAAAAATAAAGTCAAATAATGTCCCCAGTGTTGTTATTATTATTATTATTATTATTATTATTATTATTATAAGCCCTTGTCAAGCACTGGCTGAAGTTGTTGGAGAAAATCAACGTATTTGGCAGACTTATAATGCTTCTGTTTGCATATTTTAAAAATGCTTCAAGATACTGCAGGCCTCCTAAATTCCTCAAGTTTCTGTCACTGCAGACCCAGGAAAGAGAAGATAAATAACAAGTAACTGATAAAAGCTTAACCCTTTAACCCCATCCCTCTCTACACAGCAGTGTTTGTGAGCAGCACCAACACTGTTAATCATCAAAGTCTCTGATTTGTTTCTGTAACGTCCTGTCTACATCTGGCATGTGTAAATCAATGTGTATATATATATATATATATATATATATATATATATATATATATATATAAATAATTGACCATTTGAAATAATATTATGCAATGACTTGTCTATACCACAACATTACCCTCATGTATTGCAGAGCAATGTTTTGCTGTCAGACAGACTTGGTAATCAATGAAAATCTGATTTCGCTATCCTCACAACCTCACATTGGCAGCTGTCACCTTGGATGATCCAATAATACAGTATGTGTGAAGGCACCCAAAATGCACTGATTCCAGGTCCAAGAGGTTGGACCACATTCAGAGGTGGTCTGGGACACACATGGCAACATTTTTTTAGCAGTTCTTATCTTGTTTGTAAATGTGTACAGGGCCACCCTGAATAACTTCTTACCAACTCTTTGCATCTGAAACTGCAGAATTCATTCCAAGATAATTGTAGGTAACAGTTTGGCTGCCATAGTTTAGGCACTTTTTCTAATGGGCATCCAAAATCCCACATTTTTATCTAGCGTTTGGTTGAGATGAAATCTAACTGACAGGAAAAAGGAGGCTTTCATTTACCAGTTGCAGTTGCTGTGCAATCCTATGCACACCTGGCTCCTGTGAAGAGATGTTTAGGTGTCTTTGCTAATGAGTTCAAGTTACAGTTATTGAGAGCAGGTGCTTTATTATTTCACACCTGCTTTTGTTCTCTCCAGACAAACTATTTAGTGTGTGTGTGTGTGTGTGTGTGTGTGTGTGTGTGTGTGTGTGTGTGTGTGTGTGTGTGTGTGTGTGTGTGTGTGTGTGTGTGTGTGTGTGTGCGCACATCAGCTGGAATGAGAATTGTGGCCTGTTTCTTATCTGTGAAGTTGTTAGTGGGCTAATTGCCTGTTAAGTTCCATCTTAATTAAAGCTGTTGCAGAGTAGTATTGGCTTATAGCCTGGCAGTATTGATCAGTTCAGGAAAGAAGTCTGTCAGCAATTTCCAAGCTGGTGTCAAGTCACTTTTACATAAATGGCAGTATAAACTAACTCCTGGAGATTGTGGCAGATGTTTTGAACCTTTTTTTTTTTTTTTTTTTATCTTTTTTCTTTCACAGTTGACAAAAGTGCTTGAATGTAATATTATTAAAGAGTTCATTCGTTCTTAAAAAGAACTGCTGCCAGACATCTCCACTAATCAATCCATTATTCCCTCTGCTGGACAATTTAGTAAAATGCTCTCTGACCAGATGATGCACCTCCATAATTAACTGGCAGGTGTTTTACTCTTTTCTAAACACAAGTGCTGCATTAGAGATTAAATAATCAGTGGCCTTTCTCCATGTGCAGAAGCATCACAGATGGCCTGGAGTCATCTTTTGTATGTCGCTTGCCACCCAAGCTGGACACTGATTTCAGAGGTGTGTGCGTGTGTTTCTGTGTGTGGACAGTGTGCCGCATGTCTCCAGGGTAGGATTGTGTTTTCCCAATGTTTAATGAGGTATTGAGACCCCCGATGCTCCCAGTACTTAGTGCCGGTAGAGCATTTACTACAGAGAGGCATCGGGACTGGCTAATGGAGCGAAGAGGCCCTGTGCAAGGTGCACGTCAAGGCTTCCAGCTGTCGTGCACATGGTTCTGACCGACCATCTCTGACACTGGTGTTCAGGGAGGGGGGAAGAAAGATTATCTTTACTTAAAAAGATTTAGATGACTTAACCCCTGATGTTGGGCAAGTGTACAGTGGTGTGCAGCAGTGAATACGTTTGTCAAATCTCTACAGAAGCAGGAAAGACTTTTAAAATCCTTCATTAGCTTAGTCATAATAAACACAACATGAGGGCAGTGTAAACATTTACACATCCTTGGCGAAGAATGTGAAACCCTCATTAGATAAAATCATTCTGCAATCATCCACTGCAGTTTCCACATTGACACCTCTGCCCTGTCTGAAGCAGTGGAGATCAATTCACGTGTGGGAGTGAAGCAATATCGGTTGTTTGCTAGACGGGCATCACATTAAATACTCTCCTTTCAATGTGTTTTTTTTTTTTTTTTAATTTATTATTTTTAACCTCTACTGTGAAACCCATGAAAGTGAAGTGATGATGTTGAACACAAAACTTCCAACTGACTCATTTAATACCCTGACTTTGAGAAAATGGTAACTTAGTGCGGCTTTTTTTCATTTGTGGGAAGGATGGACTTTGGAGTCATTTAGTGCATCATGGGATTACATCTGTGTTTGCTTTTCCAGTGTGGTTGGTGGTAATGCTGATAGAAAAAGAATAAATAAGCATTGTAAATCTTCCCATGTGGGGACTTTGTGCCAGTTTTGCCAGTAGATTTTTATATATTGGATGGATGCTACCAACATAACCTCACTTCTGGATGGTAGATTTCTGTCCCCCCATAACCTATGGATGGTATGCAAGGATGTCACACTGTAGCCATGGTGCTTAAATGTCCTTAATACATGCTTAAAAATGAACCTACTTTTAAATGGGTCAGTGGTATAAAAATGTCTCCAGAGCTGGTGTGTTCAGGGAAGACACAAACTTTTTTTTTTTTTTAAGTCTCGAAAGAATCTGGGGATCATCTTATGTTTGGAGGTAAGCTGCCCACTCTGCCATGTTTTTGCCCTTAGAGTTCAGCACTAAAGTTTCAGTTGAAGGCAAACTGTTTTTAAAAAGTCATTACATTTCTAGCTTGCAAGGCCGATTGATTCTATATTACAGTCTTTGCATTGTGCAGTTCTCTGGTTTTTCCATCTAAGCTTATGCCACATTTACGGTGTTTTGGTGTTGCGACGCAGTTTTTGAAGAGGCCAAGAGAAACTGCTCAGAACCTTTTTTCCATAGCTAGATTTTTTAAGTGGGCACTTGTTGAAGTGGCATTTTGACTCAGGTGGGCAGATTCAGTCCTCTGCAGCATGTGTGTAGGTGTAATGGTGAGCTCTAAAGAGAGAGATGATGGCAAAGCGTTCTTTTTCCACCCACCCCTTCGCCTAAGAGTAAAATGCAAATGTATTGTAATTGAACAGTGGCACCATTTCTTATCAAACACTACATTTGTGCATGCAGACAGTGTTCTAATAAATACTTATTTTCAACTTTATTGGTTATTTAGTCTGTCCATTATTTTCTGTATTAAACATTGCAGGTGGGGATGCATTTATAAGTCACCACTTCTGAGCTACTAAATAAACAGGAGTTATGAATTCCTCAAATGTTTTCAAAGATAACGAGTTGGCAGCAAGATGTGCTAACATGACGCTGATTAAACCTTGTCTGCCTTATCATTCATTGCTGTTGTGAATATAACACTTTATTTTATTTAATTTCTTTTGTCTGTGAATGTCTAAACTCCATTGTAAACTCTGCCTTTTCAAAGTCAGAACAATTGGCACTGAGCTTTATCTGTTTACACAGCTTGCATAACATGTGTGAGGCATGCTGAAAAGACGGCATAGAGAGGAAAGAAGCTGTTTTAGACTGGTGTTGAACCATAAAAGTTTATATTGTCAGCGCTAATTATTTATTATTTATTTTATTATTATTTACATTCTAACCCCCTTTACATTCAGGGAAAATCAAAATATTTAAAAGGACATTGGGTATAATTTTCTGTTTTAATGGCCAAAGTTTATGTCTGCATGTTTATATGTGTTATCATTGGTGTATTATGACCTCCGCTAATGATCTGATACACCTTCGTGAGTAAAGAATTTTAGATTTGTTCATACATATGATGGGTAAGTCGGTATGGTAGGGATGCACCGTGATAGTCTGCCTTCTTGAAAGTACAGCCTCCAGCAAGGGACAATTGGTGCCGACTATGCATTTTTCCTGCGAGCCAGCACACAATGATTGAGCATTACGTCTATCTTCTGTGTCATTATGTGCAGAATTTATTCTGTTTTTTGGGGGTCATTGCAGATTCGTACCATATTGAAGCAAATGGAGTAGTACCACTGGAAACTGGGGGGGTAGTATTGATCAGTAAATCTGACATGCAGCTCACAAAAGAAACTAAGAAGAAGCAGCAGTAATGTTTCTTTTTAAACCACTATCTACTGTGCTGCCTATTTTTATGTCTTTTTCTGCGAACATACATTATCATGATCTCCACCATTGTTGGCATGTTTGCTATGGTCTGAAACAGACGTGAGAACTCTGAGGTGAACCTGGTCTCTGGTGGATGTATTGGCAACATCATGTGCGTAAAGGCACATTAATGGGCTTTTTTGTGCCCCTTACATACCAAAAAATACAGACTCATAGAAGGTGTTGATCAAAGGCTAACAATTGCTTTGTCCTAAAATCACAATGTCATTTTTTACACATGCATATACTAGATGCGTAAGAGAGAACTGGTGCCAATTATAAGATTTTGCAACATCAATCTTAAGGATTATATTGAAGAAACTATATGGGCTAAAAGTTAATCAGAACTGGATTGTCAGAACCCTTTTCAGTGCAGAAAGAGAAAAAACTGGTAGACAGTGATTAGTGAATTATCAGGTGAGTTTAGTTGACTTGCCACCATTTGTATTTTTAAAATATTTTGCATCAATGAAATCACAAGAATCTCCTTGTAATGGTGTGTCATGTATGCACCTACCAGTACACAACACTTGTACTGTATATGATACCAGATTGTTTAGAAAACAGTTAATGTTGTGTTGGACTGGTACGGTAGTTGAATTGGTCCATAGCAGAAAGTGTTATTGTAATGTCTTATTGCTGTCTTCACTTTGTGTGTCCAGTATTGGGTCGTATGGGACCAGCCAATGATTAGTCCCAAGAAAATCAATTGAGCTGGCAAACAATTTAAATGCCACTGGTGTGGATTGAGCATTGAGTTTGCTGTGTAGATTTCTGCAAAACCTCTTAAAAGGACTTGCTAATGACCTTAAAGGTCAAGCCAGCATTGCAATGAAGTGATCCAAACCCACTAAGCCTGTGTCCATTGACAAGCTTGCTGTTTGCTGGACATTTGACTAAGAAAATATCATTAATATGGTGCAAGTGGTTTGACAAGTTTGAGGCCAGAAAGGGAAAACAGAAACGAGGATGAGATGGACTATTGCCCATCCAAAAAGGGTTTATTAACACTGTCTTAGAAATGTTGTAGTAAAATAAGTTGGTATGACCCAACAGTATTTGACAGTGTGTTGTTGGCTGGGTCAACAATGATCCCCTCTGTTGGTTCAGATGGTCACATGGACACCCTTAGACTATGAGGTCATGCCAATTGATCTTGTTTGAAAGTGGGCAGGACAGCTAATTTCTTTGTATTCTTCGTGTGCACGTGGCGTGTGGCAATCCCCATATAGGACAGAAACATAGCACATCTATTTTTGGCCATGGCTATAGCTTGAGGGGTGATAGTGTTGGTCAATTGGATCAACAATGGTCCATGCTTCCACCACTCTGATGCCTACTGGAACACGTCAGCAACTACTGGATGGATAATCAAGAAATTCCTTATTCTCTTTAAAGGAATTATCCTACTGAAACTGAACTTGACTTAACCTTCTGGTTCCTTCATCAGACCAAAATTATCATCTTCCATTATGATCTTTTTTTTTTTTTTTTTTTTTTTTTTCCATTATGATCTAAAGACCATCAGCATTAAAGACATGTTTCATTTGTAGGGAATGGATTTTCAGTAAAACAAATACTTTTTATTATTTAATATTATTAAGTGCAAATAATAGAATAAGAGTGATCTATGATCAACTGTTAAAATGGGGAAAAGAGATCCTTTCATGCCAGGTACCAAGAATTCAAGTCATACAGGTCTATCTTTAGGTTTATTTGTTTACTAGCTTTATGCCACTTAGCATTAATGTAATTTTTGCACTTTGGTTCACGTCAGGTTTGCAGAGGCATCAGAGACGCTGCTGTAGTGAAATGCTGGAACAAAGGAAGAGCAGAAGAGGGGAAGTTCTCAGTCTGAACTTGACTGGTGTTTGCTGAGCTATAAAACGATATTATTTTTCCACTTCCCTGTCTGCAGCTTTGTAATTTCTCTATTTTTTTGCCCTACAGTGCTTTTTTAAATTTCTTTTGACTGAAGGTGATGATCAAGGTTCCACTTAAAGCTGGTGCTATTTATTATACTATGAAATAGTCTTTACATATATTTAGCTCTTTTCAAAGCAAGCTAACTGAGGTTAATTGGAATTTTCTGTTTTGATGTATGTGTATTTGATAACAAATGTACAACATACCAGTCGGCATAAACATGCTTTTACAGGCTCAGAAGAGCAGTGCTGCTTTGAGGATGTTTTGCTACCTTACACAGCATGCCTATTTCCTGCTGTTCTAAGGATCACATAAACCTTGTGGGCCGGTGTTTTCCCTCCTCCTTTGGAACACTAAATTGCTGCGTAGTGAAATGAATTAAAGCTCTGGACCCCCTTGTAGTTAGATGTATGACTGAAGGAGTATCAGTGAGCAATTTAGCTTAGGTCTCAGACAACCTTAAGCATCTGTTTGAATTAGAGATCTGTGGCAGCTGTACTTCAAACTAAACTAAACTTCTAATTTAGAGAGTTGGAGGTGCTTTTCTGCACTTTGCTCTCTGCACATAGGATATGCTCCTTTTTAAACTGTTATTATAATCTTGTAGCATATTTGTTAGCTTCTTGACCTATGTGCTGATCTTCTCCTTTACAGCTACTTTGCAGCAGATTTATCCAAATGAGTGCACAGATGGTCAACATCTGTCAGAACCGACATCTTTTGTGTGTGTGTGTGTGTGTGTGTGTCTGCTACTACACTAGCAGGTTGGTCTTTAAGCTGTCTGGTGCCACTATGTTTGTGTGTGTTCCTTCCAAAAGCCACCCCCTCTTCCACCTGGTCATCAGGAAAAGGTTGTTTCCTTGGCTGCTCCTTCAAAGCCAGGCGGATTTCCTGAAGACTCTGTAGGAACCAGGTCACACTGAGATCAGAGGCCATTGCCCCCCCTCTAAGCAACACTTAACAGAACCATTCTTGTATGAAGCATCAAAAACCTTTTTTTTTCTTTTTTTTCTTCCATTAATACACTAGGGGGGGTGAGCAAGCAAAAAGTCCTGCATGTCATTAGGAAGATGTGACTCTGAGGAAGATCATTGTTCTCCAAAGCTTGTTGTCTCCAAGTAGTTGGGCAGACTTCAATCCAACCCATATATTACAGCTTTATTAGCATCTACAAATCATTGCTTTTAAAGTGTGCTGAATCTGCCTTCAAGGTACTCCACCCTTTTAAAATTCAGGTCACAAACTGCAGGGCAATCATCTTCTGTGCCCCACTTACCAGGGGATGAGGAGCAGAAGAACTGACGAGACTATTTTCTAGCGCTTACCTCATGCCAATGTGGCTTTGTGCTCACCGCTGCCACGTGCAAGTCCAAATTACAGCCTGCAGGCAGATGTGAAGGGGAAGTGCCAAGCAGAACTCACAGTCCAAGGCCTTATCCCAGCCTAACCTCCCCACACACAGTTATGCACACTGATCTGGGAAGCTTCTGGGACTTTGGTACCTTATTCTCCTGCTTCCTCCATCTTTGATGGAGGCCTTGGTGTGCCATTGTTTCATGGTGTCCTTTTTATATCAGTTGCTGACTACTTTCAGGCCCCTAATGATGGTGTTTTTGCAGGGTTGCATTTTATTTGCAAGTCTTCAAATTGTTTTTCCTGCTTGTGTTTCTACAATTGAAAAAAAAAAATGCTGTTTTTATCTTTGAAAAGTCAGCAAATGTTTAGCTGTATTCTGTCTTATTTCAAGATTTAAAATTGGACATTGCTTTGTGTGTTTCTGGGTGTGGCTTGTTTCGGCTGACCTCTATTCATATTGTGATTAGTGGTAGCTATTCATATTCATAAGTCCTGCTTAGTGTGTGTGCTTAGAAAAGGACCTCCCACTTTTATTTGACACCCATGGCCCTCATGTGGTACCCCCATCACCACACACAGCCACACACACACCGCCTCCTCTGGGGGTGACATAATTGCGTGATGGTTTGCTTATTGTCGGGATCAGTTCAGGCAATAGGAGTGTTTTCACAAAGCAGACATCTGCTGTGCTTTGCTGCCCTTTTCAGCAGTGACGTAATGTCCTGTGGTGAGTCTCATCCATACAAAACTGCAGGATTGGTGTACAGGAGAGCTCAGGGGTTTGGCTCTGATCAGAGAAGGCGGGGGTGGGGGATTGAATAAGCTACAGCTAGTGGCACCAAAACATTTACAGTATATTGATGTCTATCTGGGAGAGAACAAGCTAACATTATCAGTTCCCAGTAAACATATAATTTTATATTCAGAATGTACACTGCTGTGACTGGAGATGCATGGAATGATTTTGGAATTAAAAAAAGAAATCTCTTTTTGGAATTTGGTAGCTGTTTTTGTTTGTGTGTTTTTTTTCTCTTTCTTTTTCTTTTTTTTCTTTTTTTTTTGCAATTCAGTACAACATGCTGCATTTTCCGTGGGTGGTGTTCACTTTTTAGGTTGTTATCAACAAGAATTCATTCAAAGGACACAGTCTAGTAATGTGTGAAACTTTAACTCCAAAGAAAGGTAATCATTATTCTAAAATGCCCAAAAAAAACAGCCATTTTATTTATCAATGAACAGGTAAACTATATTTTTATATTCATAAAATATTATTTCTATACATTGAAACTATTGTGAAAGGTGGATTATTGCTGATATGTCTAAATATTGTTTGCATAAAAACAAAAAAATTGCTTTAGAAGTAGAGATCATCAAGGGTGATATAGAATATATATATATATATATATATATATATATATATATATATATATATATATATATATATATATATATATATATATAATTTATTTTAAATATTCACGTTTTATTATTCCTAAATAAGAGAGAAAAACAAGAGGGTTAATTAAAACTAATCAAAAGAAATAAATTAAAAACACAAAAGTACTTTGAGTACTGGGTAATTCCAATTAAGCTCCCAAAGTACATATTTTCATATGATAAACTTCCCCTAATTTGTTTAATAGAAGTGAATGACATTGTGGAAAACCCACCCTCACCATTTTTATGTACACTGATTCAATTTAAGTCTATTCATTTATTCAACCTCTTGCACTCAAACATTGATATGACTTAAAATTAGCATTGATAACTAAATTAAATTAGTTTTATCCACTAAATATATTCTATTAAACCCAATGTTACATTTTGCAGTGCATTACATAATGGTAAAAATGGACTGTTAGGCTAAAAACCCTTTGGGGAAAAAAGAATGTCCCTGAACTTCACCAGCTACATAGGGAAGTGTGCTGCCTTGGTGACACCCCTTTACATCAGGGATTGGTTGCAGGCCCACCCCAGGGACTGATGGGGTAGTAGACTTGGTGGCGGCTGAAAAGACCATGATCCAAGATGATGTGTGATGGTGCAGAACCCTAAGCTCCATTAGCCAGAGCTTTAACTTTGTGGTCTGGAATGCATTCATCTGGCCTTCTATCCTGACCCCCTTTCTTCATGGCTCCCTAGTGGCAATCAGCTATATTACAAATCAGGGGGTCAGTGTTAGTTCAGTTTATGATTATACGCTCCACGTTCTGGCCTCAGCAGCACAGATTCTATGTAGGCTAAATTGTGGACGTGCCCTATTTTAGACTTTAAGATGAGTTTCTTTTTCCATGTCTTGATGATTTTTTATGAAAGTTGGAGTTGATTGTGATGGGATTACACAATGAATCCGCACAACCCTGCACCAAACATGCTAATGCAGACTGAGTAGTTCCCTTAGAAATCACTGTGAGCCTTAATTAAATAGTTTTATAGCTCACTGGTCAGTGTCATGCTGCATTTTCATGTTGAGATCCTGACAACAGCTTTGCTTTTCATCAATGAATATAACTTCCAACATGAGTCAAATGCTATATCCCAAATTATACCCAGCAATGACTGGTAATGCTGCATCATCTGTGAATGTCAAACATTCCTTCCTGCACTTATGCCTAGTACACTTTGTGCATATAAATAATTAATGATATTATGGAAACCTAGGAGATTTTAAATTCTCCCACCCTCTAGACAAGCTCTAAGACCAAATTAGACACTAGGGAGAGACCATTTTGAAGCATTCCACCCAAATTACCTCAAGCTATATTTACCCTGTGAAATCTAAGATGCTGCTCTTGGCTTGATATTTATTTAAAAAGTCTGTGTGATTTAAACTTTTTGAGGGTTTAGAAATTACCTGACGTGGTTTCAACGGTATAAATGCTTGTAGAGGGGCTGCTCTGGATTTGTGTTCTTTCCTCAGCAGGGTGGTTACATCCTTTCACCCTAAAATTTTCCCACATTTTCTGCCTGTTTAGTTTAATCCTTTAGCCTACTTTCCCATCCTTCCTAAGTTAATGGTCCACCAGTACCGATGAGCTTAAAAAGACTGTCCGTACTTTGGCAGAGCACACCAGTGGGAGGTCTAGGAGGATAGGATTTATTTGATTAAAGCCATCATAGCTGTAAAATATTGACCAAGTCTCACATTGTCAGTTTGGTATGAACAAATCGAGTCTGACATTCGGTCTTCATCCGCTTGGTTTATCTAGCCAGACTTGACCACGTTTGGACAGGAAGGTGGGGCTGGAGAGTGATACTTGAAAGCTAATGGGACACATGTACATAATTTATTATTAAAAATGTAATTAATGAGGGTTGTTTTCAAAAGACGCACTAGCACACTGGTGAGCAAGAGTGAATCTAGCTGGCAAGACCTCAATAGGTTGTCAAAAATATGTATTACATGAAAGAAGTTGACACTTAAGTCCTGATCAAGAGAAAACACTGTTCTTGTTTCTCTGTACATGATGGGTTGCCTGCTAAATGGAAGCTGTGAAAGCTTTATTTCTAATTGTGCACCATCTTTATAGATGTATGACGTATGAAAATTATAGGCCAACATGCCATACAAAATAAACACTTGTCATTGTGAGGTGGCCCAAACACCATCCACACCCTACCTTCAAATCATCATAAGGGATTGTGTGCATAAACAGAACAAATGAAATATTGTTCTGGTATTTGGTGGGAGTGAAACTGCAGTAATGAGTCCCACTTTGCCATTGTATAAGTGTCCTGGAATGTCTGACAATAAGCTTTGTTTTATGAGATGCTCTCCCCTTTTATCATCCAACTAAAGTGATTTTACATTGTCAGTGACAAATTGCACAATTCAAAACTGTGCCAGGGTACGATTTCAAAAAGGAGAAAAACAAAAACATATACACCACCGTTCAAAGGTTTGGGGTCACTTCCCTATTGAATCCCATGGCAAATTGACCCAAAACTTTTGAACGGTAGTGTATATTCAATTTGGTACTTATTTGTAGAGATGTGTGTATGGTGTGTGTATGGTGTATCTGAGCTATAAACAACAGCATTCAAGGCGAACTTAGCTAACTGGCATTGCTCATCCCTGAATTGGCCGTTTGAGTAGTTTAGTTATGTTTTAAAGACGCAGTAGGGAAATAGTCAACAATCAAAGCCAAATAAATATGAGCCAGCCAGTGTTGCTAAATTAAGCTGGAAGTTACTCGAGTCTTGTGGATGTTCAACCTAATTTTCAATGAAGCCGCATGCTTTTCATTAACAGAGACACCATGTGGCCTGCTGCAAAAGTGTACCATTCATCTGAATTTGTATTAATCCAACCCCCCCTTCTTAAAATATCCCGGAAAGTCAGCTGTGTAATCAAACATAAAGCCTTACTGTATGCTTTTTGTCATTTCATATTCTTCTTCAGCTACGCTTTGGCAGATGAGGCCTACCGCTCACTGAGGGACCAAGACAAGGACCAGTGCATCCTGATCACAGGGGAGAGTGGAGCTGGGAAAACTGGTGAGTTTTTGTAATGCAACCTACCACACACATTTTTTATTTATTTATTTTTTTAATTTTTATTTTTTGTTAAATGGCTTGCGTGGCAAACTGTTCACCCCGTTTATTTATATTGTTTATTAAAGTTTTTTTAGGTTACTTTTAGGTATGAACCCCCACCCCCAGCCCTTGCCATTTTTGTTAATGTGATTCAGCTCTCATTCTCAGGTTGTGAGATGCAATTCTTATCAAATTTCTGCAGTTTAATTTCAGCCTGGATGCACAAATTAGATTGTCAACTGTCCCCCTTTGTCACACAATGGTGACAGCAGTACTGAGAAGTCAATTTTCCTGTTAGAGACCATGGAGAACAAGGTGATAAAATTTTTGTAGCTAGCAACAAAATTTTCTGCTAAGGCAAAAGAGTTGTTCAGTCAGTTGTCAAACATTGTGTCTAGACACTCAAATCTTTTATTTAGATTTGAAAGATAAATCTGGTTTGCCTGCACCCTGAGCATAGCCTTACATTGTTAGGCATGCTCATACCTGGGATCTGCTAGGGATAAGTATCAGTGACACATCTGTTCTGAGCACCAATACAGAAACGCTTAATCTTAAACACGACATCTTTTACTCTTAAGTCTCATTGTTGATATCTGTGGATCCTTGGAGGGTAAAATTTGTACCCTTTTCCTGTACTTGTTTGTAGGTCTTTGTTCCAAGTACAGTCAAAACTAACTTCTGAACAACTCTGTATGATAAGGGTTGGTGCGTATGAAGCCATATTACAGATTTAGATCAGGTCGACCACAGAAGTCTGACGTCTGTTATTTGAGATGGTTGTGTTTGCACATGAAACATAACTCTGACCTGTAACGGGTGTTCTTGTGAGATGATAGAGGTAGACATATCAAAGTAGAGCAGCAGCATACTGCACAGACGGTGTCATGCTTTATTTGCACTTCCTACATTAAGATCAAGTCCCACAACAGTTGGGAAAACTTAAAGTTCATATGCTGGCAATGGACCAGAAATGGGAGTCTGCTGGCGGAAGCTGTTTTCATATCTGGGCTTCTATGTTTCTCTTGGTTTTTGTAAGTGTGGCTATGTTTTTGAAACGCTTTCATATATCTCTGAGATGCCTAAAATGAATGGTATTTCCTGATCTCTGTGTAGTGCTGCTTCACAGGTAAGAGCAATATGGAGCTGGCAGCGTGCAGTAAGTGGGAATGCAGTTGCAATCCACTCATAAGATCTTTTCCTGAGAAAACACAAATTTGTCTTTAGAATAAAAAGAATTTTCCCTCATGGTTTTCACATTGAGCTCTCCTGCTTGATAGCCTCTGGGTTTGGGTTTTCTTTACGTAAATTTGGTTTGTTTCAACCAATTTCTGACAGTCAGAAACTGTTTTTCAGGCAGTTTACTTTGACTTTTCTGTCCTGACACTTTGACCTGTTGCTTAGTTTGACCTGTAGGTTTCCCTTTTTAAAAAATTCCAATGTTTATTGTACTTGCTCTAAATTTTAGACTCAGACAACTGGGAGCTTTGTGGGATTCTTCTTCTTTAAGAATTCTTTTTATTGTTTCACTGAGGCCATGTTCACACAGAGCCCATTTATGCTTTTTTATTTATACCAAAGACTTATATGAAGCCTTTCGTCCATCTTGTGCATCCTTTACGTGGGACATTTGTTCCATTTTCAGAAAGTTTACAAATGTGTACCCAGTAGGGTTGTCACGATACTAAAATCTCAAACTCGATACCGATACTAAGGATGGTGCTCGATACTCAATACTATTTTAGATACTAAAGGGGAATTATTATTTTAATTTTTAATTAAAGTCAGAACACCACCAAAAATGACACAATCAAAACAATACAACAAAAATATATAAATAAATATAAGAAAACACTAAAAATTAATTGAATTTTTTTTAAGCTCTATTAGTTTGTGCAGAGATGCAGTCATACAGTTTCGAACAGTCTGGGGTACAAAAAATACAAAACTAAAATAAAAATACTTCAACCAATAGTTGGTGTAGTATGAGACAAGATCAAGTAAACAATAGAAACAATATTACAAATAAACTAGTTAAGATTATCATTTTTTTAAGCTAGATTAATTAAACATTTTAAAAGATTAACTTTTTAAATGTTTCTTTCTACAGTCTACATTAAAAGGCATTAATATCTGACAGTAAGCCAGTAGCAGCTCCATGCATCAGGTTGGTTATGTAGCTAAGAGATTAAATGGATATTGTGTAAGAATTTCTGCCATCTAACATATAGTGCATTCTAGCGCCTCACTTTCTCAAACACATGTTGCAGCAACGGTCAGAAAGCCTCAACACCAATTAAAGGCTTTTAAGTATTGATAACCATGCTAATTATTATCTAACTAGATGCTAAATTTTAGAATTTTTTATCTGGTACACCCAGATACCACCCAGATACATCTGTCTGCCTCTTTTTATATCTCTTTCTGAGAACAAAATGATGATCTCCACCATTGTTGCCATGTTTACTGTTCACTGAAACGGACATCGGAAGTAGGGACTTAACTCTGAACTTTGCACTGCCCTCTGGTGAACATATTGCTTAGCAACCATATAAAAGTAAAGGACGCGTGAAATTATGAGAACAGTGATGTTTGAAATGAATGTACCTATTAACGTACATAAAAGGGAGCATAAGTGAACCTTTAGGTTGTATTAGCTGTATTTTTTTTTTAATAATTTCGTCCACTTGGAACCAGCGTATTAGGAGCCACAAAACACCAATTTTTAAAACTGTATCCCAAGACGAGTAGGTATGAAAATGACACAGTCTCATTTCCATGTTTCCAACACATTCGCGTCTTCTTCAACTGATGACAACATAGCACCTCTCCGTTAACCTGCATACTCGGACCCCACCAACAGCCACTACAGTGCTGGACTATGGTGTTGTGTTCATACTGCAGAAGCTACTAAGTATGATACCACTTTTTTTTTTTAACCACAGTCAGCAACTGTCTGTCCACGCAAACGTCTCTCTTTTAGCTCGGTTCTCTCCAAACGTCTCATTCATATGTTTGTTTACATCACACAAGTATTTGTGCTTGCTGCAAGTCTTATTCTCCAATTTTTGTTGTACATCTGTGACAGTGTTACAGCGCCGCTTACAGGCTTGGCTACTACAGTATTTACAGTGGTTTTGTGTGGACACACATACAGTATTTCTTAGGAGGATGCCGCCTTCATGGAAAACCTGTTTTTAAAAACAAAATCGGGTCCTTCTCCATGTGGATGTAGCCTGACTCCCTTGTTGAGGCTATATTTCCAGTCAGTCAGGACCAAAAGCTTTTTAAGATCTGCAAACACTTTATCTGCAGATTAATTGCATGTTTAGACTCGTGCACATATTTACTTTTACAAATGTAAATTAAAAGGCGATTTAATGATATATTTAACTAATCTGAAAAAGGCCTTTTTTTGCCAGGTGTTGTAGCAATTTGACTATATTGAGTGTTTACTCTTTCAAAAAGCACTGTTTTCTCTAGAAACACTTATTATAGGTCTGCCTTCGTATCACTGGGAGTTTCAACTTCAGAGTCAACTGAACCTAATCTGCCATGCCAGACTTGTCTATGTTTGAGTCAGTTATGGGAAGGATTTTAAGTTAGTCCAGTTTGTTCCAATTAAAATTCACCATGCAGTTTAAACAAAAACAATAAGTTGGTTTTTGTTCTTTTTAATGACGAGATGATTAATTTTGGTGACGAATGTCCAGATTACTGAAATAAAATAAAAGCAGACGTTACTAACAAAATTACATCAATAGTAACAAGGAGGCATTTGTGTACTACTTACCAATGATGTCTTTGTGTTGTCAATCTGTTTGAACTTATGTGAAGCTCAGATTTCTCAACATAACTTCCCTTGAAGCACTTTGTCAGCAAATGGCAAGAGCCACAAAGCCACACATTTGTTTGAACAAAAGCCGCTGCTCACACTGTAAGATTCTCCTCAGCTACCCCAAATAAATAGAATTTCTGAAGCCCAGTGATGCAACAACAGAAAACAGCCAAACAAAGCAACAGAGGCACAGTTGAGTTTGACAGACCATAGTCTGTGATGCACAAGCTTTCCTTTAGACTCTGAATCTCTGTTTATTAAAAACCCAACTCCAAGAAGTTGTTGCTGGGATCAAGTCAGAAAGATGAATTTGGATTTCAGTAATCTCATCCACCCTGGAGCTTTTTGAGCGGAATAAGGCCATCAAAACCCACCCCACAGATATGGGTCATTGACATTCATGTCTGGATTGGAGTTCTCTCATGTTCTGTTTCTATAAAAGCAAAGAACTGTGACCAAGAGTTTATTATTTTAGATGCCTTGTAGTGTTCAGAAGATACAACATGGCTTTACTGCCACAAGACATGAATGAAGAAGTTTATTATGCTACCCTGGGAGATTAAACATATATATATGTGGATTAAAATCTCCTCCTTGATACTCTGTTGCGTTTCTTTCTCTTTTTTCCCTACGGCCTTCCTGTGGCATAAAAAAAGATAAGTATGTTTGTAAGCCAAACTCATCAGCAGCCTGTACAAAAAACTACAGCAGAGCTCTCTTCTATCCTCCCCTGGCACATCACACTCATCAGTTCTGGGTCACTGTCATCTCACCGGTCACGAGAGATGATCCTGATGCCAGCAGTCCTCCCACGAGGCATGTCACTTGTTCCAAACAGGACGGCTTGGTCTTTGAGCCTCTGCTTCAGGAGCAAAGTTAATTTTGGGGAGAGTGCTTCACTTACAGAACACACACTGAGAGTTTTCAATCGATGTCGGCTCTGACATGAACAGCAGATGAGGAGCATTTGTTACATCCAGACATCTTTTCCAGGGCTTTTTTTCTTTTTGCTTCCCAGTGAAATCAGTAGATTGAATGATGATATTATGATGAAACGGTGGTCAACACCTCACTTAACATAAGTGGGCTTCTAAAACAAGGCCTCTTTTTCCCTGATGGGTGTTGAGCAGGATGATATAATGGGGAATTTGGGGGGGGGGGGGGGGGGGGGGTGCAACTTGTGGGTGTGTCCCTCTTGGTCTTCTGTCTTGCAAAGGCTTTGACCCAATACTACTTATATCTATGTGTGTATCTGTGTGTGTGTTTCAGAGGCCAGCAAGCTGGTGATGTCATACGTGGCAGCGGTGTGTGGGAAGGGCCAGGAGGTGAACAAGGTCAAGGAACAGCTGTTGCAGTCCAATCCCGTGCTGGAGGGTGAGTGAAAACAGTCCAGTTGGGTCCCAGTTCGGGAGCCAGATCGTCTGAAGTTCACATCTAGATGGAAAATGTGTTAGCAGGGGGATACGGCTGCTCCAATTTAGCTGCTGCTGGGAAAACCAGTTAAAGTTGGGAAAACATCAGCATGCTGTTTCAATGTTCAAGTCTTGGACCTACATGGATTTCTTTACATTTTGCTTGAAAGTGGCCAAACTTTCTTGCAAACGCTTTAAGTGTCTTTAGCAATAGTTCTCAAGTATTTCTAAAAGTCACTTTTTTTTTCTTTTTCTTTTTATTTACCCAATCAATCCAGTCCTTGTATCTAAATATCTTCAGAGGAATGTCTGTTCTTGTTTTAGCCACTTTAAGCCACTAAACCATGAATAATTCATATATTAAAAAGGTACTTTGGGACAAGGGAGGAACCACTGTTCTCTACACATAACAGACAACTTGGCAAAGAACCAGGTTTAAATTGTATAATGAGGTAGTTTACTAGCAGCATGTCACAGAGATGTCATTTGTTCACGTTTGTTTTTATTTTACTTTTTATTAGTTGCATCTGTGGATAATGCAGATGATAATTCAGTTTGACAGACACAAAGTAATATTTTTACACCATTGATTCTCAGTTATTTGACAGAAAATGTGACATATCTCAGCATCGTGGTGCAATGTGGCAGGCAAAAGGAAATATAGACATAAAAAAAGTATCTGAAAATTATGTCCTTAAGAAAAAGAAAAAAATAAAACCAAGAAAGACCTGACACGGGACCCAAGAGATGCGTCCTATCCTTTAGTTCATCCATTCATTGTTTGCTGAAGCCTCATCAGAACTGGCTTCCATGGAAGGGTAGCTTTTAGGAAGTCGGTCTTAAAGAAGGGAAACAGGGAAAAAAGGCTGAAGTGTGCCACAAAAACTAAAACTGGACTTAAAATCAGTGGCAGCAAGAATCCTCCCCACAACCTGGAGCTCACTATTGAAGCAGCGTGGGATCATCTTGACAGAGAATGAAAAATAAGGTTGAAAACATCCAAAGAAGAGCTTTGGAAAGTCCTTCAAGATCCCTGGAGAATCATTCCTGAAGACTACTTTAAAGAAATGTTAAAGCATAAAGGCAATTATACCAAATAGTCAATCTTGTCTGAATGGTGGTATTTATTATTATTATTATTGTTGTTGTTTTTATTTATTTATTTATTTATTTTTATTTATTTATTTAGTTTTATATAATGGCTACATTTTTCTTTGCATGCTATTTTTAAATGGCTGCAGTACTTACCAGTTTCTTTCAGTTTATATATCTTTTAAAAAAAATGAAAAAAAAAGCTGGCTCAAGACTTTTTGCATGGCCCTAAATGTTTGAATTTTAATTAACCCATCAGCCCATCTACTGTAGTTATTTTACATTTTTTTGACTTGGTCTCCAAGCACACAACACATTTCACTGTCACTGTGGGAAAAATACTGTACAACACACTCTTATTTAGCAGTGCACAGTCATTCCTGCAGCTCAGTGCTGGCACAGAAACAGCTGGCTCTTAATTGGGGGCAGTGGACAGGAAATGCCCATGAATGATGAAGCTATAAGGTTGACTTGCAGTGAAAAACCCTACACATCTGCAAGAGTTTAGCCCCCGCCGATCTAATTGCCCCAACATTTAACAAAAAGAAGATAATAGGACAGGCCGGGGGGGGGGGGCATTTATCCTGCTGAACAAAACGAATCTGTCATGCTTTGCTCTCTGACACTCCGCTTCACTTACTTTTATCGGTTTCCTTCTCTGTCACCCTCCATTTCTTCTCACTTCTTGCTCTAATTTCTCTTTTAGCTCTTTATCTCCAGTATCTCTGCTGCTCTTCTGCTCTGCCTCATCCACCCTCCGGCTGCCGCTCTTACCAGACGAGCAGCCCACACATTTACATTCTGTATACTTTTACACAAATCAATCAGCTTTTATCAGCAATTAAGTATTTATGCTAATGACACTGTGATGTGTGTCTTATTAATAGCATTATAATGTTGAAATGGGGGTTTCAAGCAATTGGAAAAAAAATGTTGCAGAAAATCTTCTTCTAAAAGGCTCGCTGGTGCACTCATTACAATGTTCTTGATGCATGTAATGTGGTCCTAAAAGGCTGTGCTGTGCTTCATGTTTTTGTTTTTGTTTATTCATAAGCAGGGGGCACATACTGAAGCACTTTAACTTGAGCATGCTTCAGTGTGGCGTGACATCAAAGTTCAGTCCTTCCTAAGCCTGAAAAGCCGTGGTGCTTTGCTTAATCCATACAGAATTATGGGGTTTCATCAGTACAAATGGCTTCGACGTTCAGGCATTTTTATGATTGACAGCTGGCTGGTGGGAGGCACAGTGTCAAAGATCATTACTGTAGTTTTAAATATTTAAAAAACAAGCCTTAATGTGTTAACTTAAAGTTTTTACTAGCTTGATTATTAAACATTTTTCCTGTCTCTTTTTTTCATTGATATCTCCTATTTTAGCTTTTGGAAATGCCAAAACAGTACGGAATGACAACTCTTCGAGATTTGTAAGTATTCAGGACTTGAGCTGTTGCTTCTTTTAAGGTTATTGTTCTCTATTAGGGGCCAAAATTCATTTATTTTAAATGTCACACTCCATTAACATTTGTATTTTCTTGTTGCGATAACTACTCATGCAACAGTCTGATCATGTATTAATCATACTTCTTGGGGGACTTTAGTTTGATTTTGTAGCTTCTGCAGCAGTTTGAGTGGGATCAGTGTTCCTGTCTGCAGAGATCTGTAGATGTTCATGCATGTGAGCAAATTTGATGTTCAGTGTGTTATGATGTCTGTCTTAATGGGGACTGGAAATGTAGAACACAAACCGGCATTTATAAGGGCCTTTTATCATCTGTTCTTGTGCTTTTCTACGACCATGTAATTGGAAGACAGTTTTGGAGACACATGCACATTATACGAGCCCTCACACTGCTTCAGTTGATGCACTACTTATGCGCTTGATATATTAAACTTGCACATTTGTTCATCAGCTGCACAATTATGGCCTGAAAATAAATATACAAATAAATCATTTCTCAAAACTATAGAATGCAGAACTTGCACATTTTCACTATGCATACACAGATTTAATGCATTTGCCATGGAGATGACATCTAAAGCACGTTTCAGTTCTGATATGGTTTTGTATAGACAGACATGAATCCAGAGATGTTATTTATGTTTTTTTTTTTTTGTTTGTTTTTTCCCCCAAAGCGAGGCGTGATTTCACACTCCTTGTCTCTTTATTTTCATGGAGGCCTGATACATCAGCAGCAGACTAGCTCACATCAGATCACACTCCTGTTTGTGTTCATGCAAATTTAAATGATTATGTAGCAGCAAAATTTATTTAAAAAAGACGCCTTCATTTAGCTTATTTCACATTCAGTCTGTTATGGTTCCATCATGTCTGACGCAACAAGGCTGAAGTTATTTTTGTTTGTTTTTTTTGTTTGTTTTTTTCCTTATGCATGAATTATGATAAAAACTGGTTATTCCAGCAAGCACCAGCTTGCAGCCTATCCTCCTCTGAACCTTACCTGGCCCAGTTTTACTTCATACATTATTTTCAATCATCTACCTACACTGATGGATATACACATGCCAGTGCCTGGACATGCAGTTGTAACAGAGCATTATAATGGATTATACCCTTGATCTGCTTATAGTTGACCTTGGCATCAGCGTCCATGCAGAAACCTCACGCCTCCACCACATACTACTTCATTAGAGCTCCATCATTTTATCCTAAAGCTATGAATGGAGCCATTGCTTCATTTTTCTGAGTGCAGAGGGCTTATTGAGTTTGGCTGGAGCTCACTCCCCAGCATTACTTGGCCTCATCTGAGGGACCAGTTTGTTAATGATGCATCTGAGGAGAGATGGGGTGGGGGGGGGTTCACTCAGTTTTTAGAGAAAAGGGTATGAAAACCTTTTTAGTCCTGCAGAAAGAAAGAAAAAGAAAACTTTAGTGCTGAAATCCTTACTGTGAACTAAAACTAAACCAAACTCATGAGCTGGATTTGTTTTAAGCCTTTTTTTCTTCTTTATTTTAAAAGCGAAAGCATGATTATAAAAGGATATGTGATATAAAAGGATATAAGTTCATATCTAACTGTTGTACTCTGGCCCTCAGGGAAAGTACATGGACATCGAGTTTGACTTCAAAGGAGATCCGCTGGGTGGAGTCATCAGTAACTGTGAGTAGTATTAAAATATAAACCCCCTTAAAATATATTTTCTAAATGTTAGAGGGAATACTGGGGTGTTTTTATATCCTTCTAGGGCTGTGTTATATTTGAAAAAAACATGCAATGCACGATATTGTTGAATATTGAATCATAGATATTAGTTTTCTTCCTTAGTTGACTCTGTTCAATAAGGAGGAGCAATGGCTTTACTCACAGCTTTGCTTGAGCTCATCATCCTTTTTTCTGAGGCTGAGCCCGTCTGAGCTGAGAAACTAATTTCAGCCACTTGTGTCCATGATCTCATTCTTTCAAACTCTATTTAAGTCCTGTGATGGTATTGGGGGGGGGGGCTGAAGAGAAGGTGGCGAGTTAATCGAAACTACAAACTAATGCAACACTTCATTACTGGTGACGAAGCTCCAGTCTGTCCATCCATCCATCTTTCACTCCAACTTACCATCACTCACGAGCAAGATCCGAAGTTACTTGGATTTCCCTATCTAAGCCAACGTCAGACGTATAAACAAATGTGGTACCAATTGTGTAATAAATATTGTGTAAGTTAATCACTCAGGAGGTCTTAGAAGGACCTGGAAAAACTAGTCTATGCTTTCATGTTTATTCTGCTTGAGATTTTTTTTTTTTGTTTGTTTGTTTGTTTGTTTGTTTTTTTTGTTACCGGTTTACAAAAAAAAAGCAAATTAATTAGACACCTGCAGCTTATTTAGAACTCTGCTGCTCGAGTCCTCACTAAGGACTTTAAATCACCCTGTCATTAAATTGTGAAACTTGCCTTGCCTCATGTGGGCTGCATCCCATTTTAGTTCAGAAATTCCACTTAGTGGAATGCAGCCCTCATTAATGCACCGGTTTGTCCTATTTCATATCAAAAAGTCTTTGTGAGATTGATATGTTCTTAATATTGCAATAACAGGGAATTTTCAGTACTGTGCAGTCCTAGGCTTCTACTTTGTTTATTTATAAATGATGTACATCTGTCTTCTATCGAGGAATCGGTCATTGCAAAAACTACTGAAACTGGTCAAAATTGTGCCCTTTTTCTTTGAATGTATTCATTTAATATATTCATAATGAAGGATGCCTCATGTAGACAGTGTTTGGTGTCCTGCTCGTGCCTCAGAAGGCTTCACGATCTGTCCAGAGCTGTAGGCTTTTACACATTTTATGAAAACCTTTTTGCATGATTTAAACCAGACTGCACAAAAAGCACAATCCCCATTACCCACTTTCTCCAGTCGGCTTTTTATTATTATATATTTTTTTCTTTTCCTTTGTTTTGGTTTGATCTGGCCTCTGTTTCTCTGACCTCTGGCAGGAAAGCCAGCTCAGACAAAACATTGTGAACAAAGACGGAAGCTGATGGCTGAGACACAAATGAACCTCTGTCTGCTTGCCCGAGTCAGTCCAACACAAGGGACTGCCTGTGAAGAGGAACTACTGACATGTGACTGATTTAGTCAAAGCTGGCTGGCTGGCTAGATAAATGGATGTGGAAGCTGTTGCAATGCAGACATGGATGGATTCTTCTGTCCTTTGCAGCTCATTATTCTCTATGTGCTTCTCTGAAGCCTTTCGTTCTTATAATTTCTGACCACAGAATACTCCGTAGCTTTGATAAATACAGTATACATTTTCAGCTTGACATTTTTGTCAAAATACAATTGGATATTGTTTTCAGACTTGTGTAGAAGGTTGCAGTAAATGTTCTTGTGGGAAATTGCAGCCTTTGAAAGCAAGATGCAATGCCCTTTTTTTTTATTGCGTTTCTTGCCAGAATGGTGTCAAAAGCTGTCTACGGTATGTTAAGATAAAGAAAAATGGAGTGAAATACAAGAAGTGGCTTTCAGTGGTATTTCATCTTTCTCTCTGCATCTTTGATCACAGCTCCACATTGCTGTTGCCAGCCTCTCAGTCATGGATCTTGTATTATTGATGTGCTTGCTCTGAAGTGCCACTTAGGTGATTCATGACCAGTGGGTGTCACAGAATCACATTTAGCCTGATCTGACCCTGACAACCTCCCAGTTTGCAGCGTTTCCACAGATGCAAACTGGTACTTGTGTCCTCTCTGCGCCCACCAACCAGTGAGTCAGAGTCCAGTCTAAATATTGAGAAAGCAAAGTAGCTGGAGGTTTGATCATAGTTATAATGGTGCACATTTCTCCAAAGCGCTCCATGTGGCGTATTATAAACTGTTAATGTTTCCTAAAATAAGATGATTTCTCTTATTCGGCTAGACTAGCAGTGAAGAAGCTCTCAAGCAGCCTGTGATGTCTTTGAGCTCTGCAGTTGGTCTTTAATTAAATCAAGCTCCTCCTAATGCGGTGAGCAGATGAGGTCTCTTTTTAATCAGGTACTGTTGCACTTGGTCGGTTGCCCAGGAGAAAGGGCTGACTCAGATCCACGAACGGTTCCTTCCCTGAACATTTCCTGTGGTGTTTGTACACACGGAAAATGAGCAACTTTGGCAATATAAATAGATCATTGGACATGGAAATCCTTTGAGCCCCGAATAAATACAGGCTTAATACACAAGGTGTGGTCAGCCACATGTTTAATAGTCAGAAAACCACCTGAGAATCTCCTCTTAAATACTCGCTGTGAAAATTTTCATGTGCTTTTATCTTATTTCATTTTTTTTTTTTTTTTTTAGATCTGCTGGAGAAGTCACGTGTGGTTAAGCAGCCAAGAGGAGAGAGGAACTTCCACATCTTTTATCAGCTCCTGTCTGGAGCCTCAGATGACACACTCAGTAAGTCGTGGAAATATCAGGAAGGAGAGTTAAATGGAAGCATCCATGTATTTTTGTAACTCTGTGGACACAAGCAAGTTGAAAGATTTAAGGGCACTGATAGAAATGGCAGTTTTAAATCCTGAAAAGTAAAGAAAATAAAAAACAGCTGAAATTGACCTTAATCAGCCTAAACCGCAAACAGTGATTGTGATATATATTTAGCACTACTTGTTTGGAATAATTTCAAGCATCAGATTATACAAAACTCTGCTTGCAGGAAGTGATGGATCATTGTTGTTTCCTCTGCCTCGTAATGTTTTGACACGTATGAGGCTGTTGAACACGATCTTACATTTAGTTTCGTCTGGAGTCTTCATCTCTTGTTTAATTCCATCTTTTTAAAATCTTGTGTAAAAGCGTCTTCCAGCTGAAGTGCAGCTGTAAGAACACATGGCTTATACATTAATGACTCAATCTTCCTGCCTGACAAACACTACAGAGAACAAATCCTGGCAATGAAACCTGTTCCCTCTGTTTACTTTGCTGTGGACAGAAGGCATTGTTTTATGTCCTGAACACAGACCAACAATATAATGGTCATCGACCCCTAGAGTGCACACATCAGAGGGGTTGGGTTCAGCTGTAGTTAATGCAGCCGCTAATGAAATCTGACACATGCACTCGCAAGCGGAATAGATTTCTTTTGTTACTTCATTGGGAGGGGGTTGAGGGTTGCAATTTGAGAATCAAGAACAATGTTTACAGCAGTAATTCCCATTTGTTCATACATTGTGCAGAAATTGTTTGGGAATTCTGTGCTCAACTGTTTTTTTTTGTTTTTTTTCTTAAAGCTGAATCTATAAGTGTATTTAACCAAAGGGTGATCAAATATTGCAGCACTTCACCAGCTATGAGTGTGCTGGGTGTGTAACAAAAGCACGCTGAACAGGAGCTACTTTTGTGTTGCAGAGAAGCTCAAGTTGGACCGAGACTTCAGCAAGTACAACTACCTGAGCCTGGACTCGGCCGTGGTCAGCGGGCTGGATGATGCAACCAACTTCAGGACAGTCAGAGTAAGTAGTCCTGATCCGCAAAAAAGTTCATTTTGGCTTTCGTTTTGTAGTGTCATGCTGAGTTAATATGAATCATGTTCAAAGGGTAGATGTAAACTTATCTTTTTTGTTATTTTCCCCCTTATCTCTCTATTCCTGATTGTGAAACAGCTTCACACCAGTCTCCCACCCACCTGTTTGCAAAAACCAGTTGAACTTTGAACTGAACTTCCACTTAAATATGAACTACACGTTAACAGCAAGGCTTGTATTGATTAAACACGTGCTTGTACATTTAACATTTCAGCTTGGGCTCAGCAGCATCAGCAGTGGCCGCTTGGGGAAACCCACAAAGAAAAAGGGGGCAGCTGCTTCCTCGTATTTACTCATGTTTGTTCGCACACATGCAATATCCTGTGTTTTTAGCTGCTTCTTATCCTCACTGAAGGGGACATGAAGGATGTTGTCGGTCAGCTCCTGAGCATTGTAGGAGCTCCTGCTCCAACATACTTCTCTCAGCTACAGACTGAGCCTTCTGTCAGTTTTACTGTACACATTTCCCTGTTTTTCACATCCTGCTTCTCATTCGCTCTCATAGCATTCTCTGCACAGCTGCATCTTTACCGGAAATGCTAAGGGACAGTCCCTCTAAACAATTCATTCAACCTCTTCAAGTTCAAACAGACCACATGTTCGCCATGTCTGTCTTTCCCTTTAGTAGTTAATTTAATGTTTAACAAAATGTTCTGAATTGATCAGTTTACTGCTTCTTTTGAGAGCAATAATGTGGAGAATAAGGGAGTTATTTAATCTGGGATTGATGTATTTTGTTGGATAGTTATGCTTCAAGTGTGATCAAATGCAGGTTTGACTTTGTGAATGTATATCTGTAATTAATGACCCAGCACTGACAGGGTGTTGCAATGTTGATTCAGTCATTATGCAGTGGTGTGTTTGCAGTCACACACTGTCTAATGACTTTGCATTTATTGCTTAGTGCTCTTCTGCACCAGTTTTTCCATGTTTCCCTGCAAAGATTCAACATTTGACTTATGATTTCACCTGCTTTGTTTCCATACTCCAAACACTTGCACTTACAGAATGCCATGCAGATTGTGGGCTTCATGGAGGACGAGTTGCAGTCAGTGCTGGAGCTGGTGGCGGCCGTACTGAAGCTCGGCAACATCGAGTTCAAGCCAGAATCGCGCTGTAATGGTACGGATGAAAGCCGCATCAAAGACAAAAATGGTGGGTTGGATGATTATTTAGGAGTTATTCTCCATCATGATGAAGCTGTGATCAACTGAGCTGCCTTTAAATAATGATTAAATGGATCACATTAGCAGATTTTTCTTATGTAATTTGTAAGTATATGAAACACTTTAAACAAAAGCTTGCCTTGTCAAAGTGACTGCCCCCTGTTGGGTGATTTACTCTCCTTTTGGGAGTCTGCTCACCAAATATGTGTTTTTTATGATATATCACTCCCACAGCTGTTGTGTTTAGGCAAATGTTTGGTTTGCATATTTCCCTCCATGACAACAGCACATCATGTCACCAGATGTCCACGACTCACCTTTTTCTGACCGGTTATTGCTTCAGCTGTGATGTTTGCAGATGTCATTTTTTTCTGATTTAAACATTTCTATTTCTTTTCATTGCAGATTTGAAGGAGATGTGTGAGCTGCTGGGGATCGAACAGTCGGTGCTGGAGAGGGCCTTCAGCTATCGAACAGTTGAAGCTAAGATGGAGAAAGTCTCCACCACCCTGAATGTGGCCCAGGTCAGAGAAAAAGCTGCTACTCAAACTGTTTTTTTTATTTATTTTTTTTGTCTCCCCTTTGACTGACTACAGTTCCTGCTGATTCTGGTCTGTGTTATTGCTGCATGAAAATCTCTACATTATAAATGAGCAGTATTCCTCCCTGAAGTTCAAATGTAGGTCATATCCAAGGCTTAGAAAGTTCAGGTTGACTGGACATATAAAGTGGATGCTGCAGAGCTTTCCAGAAGCAGAAGACCAAAATAAACCTGAAACTCTAATAATATTAATTATATTTAGGATGCATTATTTATTTACTATCCTTTGCTCTGTTTTTTACATCACAAATGATGTTTACTGTGCAGGCCTACTATGCCCGAGATGCCCTCGCCAAAAATCTTTACAGTCGCCTGTTCAGCTGGTTGGTTACCAGGATCAATGAAAGCATAAAAGTAAGTGATTTCCACAAGATATTTTACTCAAGTAGATTCACCTAATTCACTATTCAGTTTGGATATTTTAAGCTGATTGTCATCGACTGCATCGTCATACTGTTATCGTCATGCTAACCGTATTGTCTTTCTGCAGGCCCAAGCTAAAACTCGCCACAAGGTCATGGGCGTATTGGACATTTATGGTTTTGAGATATTTGAGGTAAGAGAAACGGCATATCAAACTGACTCTTTCCAGACACAGACAGACTGAATTAGACCACCCAAACACAGAGGGAGAGTTTTGCCCCAGGCTGTTTGCTTGCATGCCTCCAGTACCTGTGCAGAGCTTATCCGTAAAAACTTGTGGCTGATAAAAACACACACAGAGATCCGATTAGTTTAGCTTCATTGCTCTCGGGGGGTGAAATGGTTTTTGTGGCAAATTTCACAGTAGAAAAATGACCGTAAAATAAACACACAGCTCAACATGCAGGGAACAAATCCTGAACACACCCTATATGTTGTAGATGCTGGGAGATGCATTACACAGTGAGAACTTGCATGACAATTAAGTGCCTGTAGACACGTGAGGCTAAGTGTGCATGCACTGTATAATGGTAATAACATGTTCTTTGCCTTGATGTGGCTTGATACCTCCAGTCCCCACTCCCCCACATATTCATGTCTTTTTCATATCCCTGCTTGTTCATCCCACTCACTCTCAAGTCCTTCCTCTCCTCTCACTGTTGTTGTGTTGTCTGGGTCACCAGGAAGGAGTAAGTAACACCTACACCCGCCTGTTTGCTGTGCCAGTGAGAATGTTGTGATCCTTCATGCTTAATTCAGCTCCTCATTAAAGATCTCCTAGTGTGCAGCGTAGCCGCTCGGCTGAAAAGATGCTAAAGAAGCCTTTGCATCATTTAACTCATGTTGTACACTCAGCTGCTAGTTTATTGAACAAGCTTACCTGAAATTAATGCATCTGTGCTGTGAGCTTGCATGAACAAGGCAGTTTACTGTTCAACTTTTAGACATGTTTGTTCAAATGTAATCACTTTGTTGGACGTAGTCTGTGGGGCTGTTAAACTATACTGCATTAAGAGGTGACTCTAATTTCTAACCTATTCATGAGAATAGGTCTGTTTTGATACTGGTTTAAAAGGATTGCCATATCTTTTTAACCAGGTGTGCTAATTAAACTAGTTAGCAAGAGTTTTGCATCTGTAGCTTATCTCAATGTGGTATGTGGTTGTAAAAGTTAATTTTTTAAAGAAATAGTTCAATATTTTGGGGACATGGAGTCATTCGACTTCTTTTTGAGCGTTAGATCAGAAGATCGATATCACCAAAATTAGCTTAAACATCTGCTGCAAACAGCTACTTAGCTTTGATTTAGCAGGTCAAGTGGGAACCTAAGAGTAACCTAACTTCAGTATAATTTTAATGTGTTACTTGACATGAGTTTTTTGTATGAATTAGTCAAACATTACTGAGCTATTTAGCTTTTAGAGAGCTTCAGAGGTTTACGTTTTGACAGTCAAGTAAACTGTTTCTTCTTGCTGTTTCACTAAACAGACCTAAGTAAATCGCAGTCATGATTCAGTTTGGAAACTGTCCCAGAACATCTTGTTCTGATATTAATTCATATTAAGTGTTAAAACATTTTGCACAAAGATATAAAAAGTTCTTTGTTCACACTAATAAAATATTAGCAGAAGTATGCTAATTTACATGCCGCATGCTGTGTGTAAACAAACCAACTAACATTAATCCAAAAAGATGATGCAGTGTAATGTAAGATCTTCATTATTATGCTGTCATGGCAGACCAGTTTAAGAGACTTACCCATTTTTTTGTGGGTGGATTTGTGGGTTTTGATGCAAAGGGACATTTCAAATAAGAACTGCTGCATTATATTTATTTTCCTGATATAATAATGCAGGTCAGTCTTATTAAAAGTTCACAGAATTTCTTTAATGATTGACCAAAGCAGGAATTACAAAGCGTGGATTCTTAAGAAAACTGTTCTTTCTGAAACATGGCTTAGCCACTGTAGTTCTTCCTGTTTGATTTAAATTTTTACCCCAGTGTTCATCACGAGGACTTTCCCATACCTTAAGGCGAAAGTGAACCATCACCTCTGTGAAATGAGGCTATTAAGTTCAAACGCACTTTTTAAGATGGTTACCTCCTCAAGCTACTATTAACTGCTTGTCATAAAACATCAAAGCTGTAGCTACAATATTTTTAGGGAGTTTTTCTGACATATTTCAGCCTGGTATCTGCTGCCACTTGTGAACAGAAATATTTTAATTCTCGTGTGTGTGTGCGTGCGAGTGTTTGTGTGTTTAGGGGTGAAGATGACCTTTTGGTTTCTCAGTAGAAGGAAATAGTCTTGAAATTAAAACTTAATCTCCCTGTTGCCTTGTGTCTCATTTCCTAGTCACTAAGAAGCTTTGTGTCCTTCACCCTGAACTCCTAATAAACCTACTTCAAAGCTTTCCACCCCTTTGTCTTTAGCAGATAAATATTGAACTAACCCAGCGTACAAAAAGGCATTCTGCTACCAATCATGACTCACCGCTCACTGATGTCAGTGGTTATAACTGACAAAAGTAATCTTTTGTTATTTCTGTATGGGGATAAAAGAGGTTAAGGTTGTAAATATTTAAATATCTCATCAATGGTTAAGGAAGTCTATGAAAGTTTATGGGAACTTGATCTGATAAGATTTTACAATCATCGAGTTCCGATATGACTTCTCACATAGATGTTTACTCTGTGATGGTTGCTGCTGCAGCATCTAACTTGTTCAAACATATTGATAACGTATTGGATGTAGAGCCTTTTTAAAATGTAGAGGATACAACATCGAACAACTTGTGTGCTTCCAAATTTATTTAGAAGAAGTGATGTTGGCTAAACCAGTCACTTTTCTTTATTTTCTACATGTGAAAAGTAGAAATGGCACAAAGCATGGATACCTATTGGAAAATTCTAAACAAATATTACCTCAGACCTTTTCAAATATTGCTACAGAATCCTCATCCAGAGCAAACTATGTTCCACCACCTATCATTCTCCTGTTTTAAAAATAGCAGAGACAATTTTTTTTGTTTCTGGGCCCACAGGACAACAGCTTTGAGCAATTCATCATCAACTACTGCAACGAAAAGCTGCAGCAGATCTTCATCGAGCTGACCCTGCGTGAGGAGCAGGAGGAGTATGTTAGAGAGGTATGTTTGTCTTTACCTGTTCAATAAAGCAAAGTCATTTTAACATTTTTAAGAATTGTTAAGAATAACTTGAATTCTCGGTATTTTCTTTCCAATTCTTACTGGGAGTTAACTCTTGGACCACATCAGCTCAAATGTGTTGTGAGGTTTTGGGTACTTAACAAGCCTTCAGCTGGTACTAATCCAACATTTAGCCCCAGTATTGCGTTTTCACCTATAACTGAATATCTGCCTCATTCAACAAGTCGAAGGCTGGGTTGTTGTGTTGATACTCGATCATGGCAGGCCCCCACAGCATCTTCAACCCAGTCCTGTTATTACTCTGTTGAAACTTCTTCTGCTGTTTCCCAGAGTCCTACGTACTTGTCCACAAGGCGACTACATTTCAGTCGCATTTATATTTTCTATCCCATCTTTCACCCCCCTCTCTACGGACTTTGTGAGACGGAAATGATCCCTCACTCCGAGAGTAAACACTCCCTGTTGTGGGCCTTTAAGCTATGTTTGTTTTCAAAGCTATGTGTATAAGTGCAGCGGTGGTGACCCCCACACCCCCTTTCCTAATAACACTACTACCAATGATATTCCACCCCTGGCTTCTTTCCAGTATACTGCATGGGAAAATACCACAGTCCTGGAGAAAGAAGGGGGGAGAGGGGACTAAGAATCAGGAATGTGGCCAGTCACCCATCAGTTTTTCAGCCACACCTACTTTGCATCTTCCACCTAAAAATATGTCACATTGCTCACAAGATGCATCTTCCCCAACACATCTGTAGCTGTGAAGTGGTGGAAAAATGTTTTTCAGTTTCCATTGGCCTTTTTCTAAAGGGCAAGATGGAAAGTGTTCTTCTCTTCGTCATGGGCTTTGACCTTTTAATGGTTAGCGAGTCTGTAGAACATGACACATAAGCAGAGAAGACAGTTACACCTTTTCAAGTTTCACCAGTATTTAATAAACGCACTGTAGTATACCTATCATTTATTTGTTCCCCTTAGGCTTTACAGTCGCAGCATACAGAAAATGTTCAGATAAGAGAGTGGGATATATTAGAGATGCATAATTGCAACTATTCTCAGCTGTCCATATCAATTTGATTTTTTGTGTTTTGTTTTTTTAAAAGCAGTAACAGGCTGTGGGCCAAACAACGTTTCCCTTCATCTATTTACCACAGAACTTTGCTGAAAGCCAAGAAGCTGTGTGGTTTGTTTATTTGCGTCTTCACTATGATAAGCGCATACTTTTATAACCCAGCAACAACCAAGCATTGATCATTGATGCCACAAAACCTGACATGTTGCAGACTTTTAAATATTCGCAAAACTGAATAATTTTGGCTGTAAGGCATACAGTATCTCTCCATCCAGACTAAACCATCACAAATACAAGATATTTGGTGAAAAATACAGTATTTCTTCATCTACAGTATTATATCTATAAATGCAACTTTAAAGAACCTTAATCATCTCAGGTGAAACATCCAATTGATGCTAAATCTAAAGCAAATTTCTCAAAACTCCATTGAGAAAAAGAGAAAAAAAAATCTTAAATCGTGCACTGTTTTGTGTTACCTCAGTTGTGGCTAAGAAAAAATGGTGCAGATCTGTCTGTAGATGCCAGCTATTAAGCTTGCAGTACCTGTAGAGCCATTTCAGGATGTAACTGGAAGGTAACCATCTTTTAATATCGAGGCTTTTGAGTGTTGTTTCACTCGGACTCTGTCAGAAACTGTATGGCTAAAAAGATTGTCAGCTTAATGATGAAAAGAATGCAAGTCCTTGTTCGTCCCCCTGATAGACTTCAGCCTAAGATAACAGTCTCTTGGTCCTGTTATCTCATATGTTAATCCCTCAGTTAGGAACCTTGGGATGACTCAGCGTTGTCTCTGGCAGCTCATGTTAATTCACTGGTTTGCTCTTGTTTTTAATCATTTAAAAGATTTTGCCAAGCTGAGTCCCGTTGTGTATCGCCGTGAGATGGAAATGATCCTGCATGCTTTTATGTCATCATGTCTAGATTATTATAATTTGTTGTAACTTGTCTGAGTAAGCGTCACTGGATTGTCTTCAAGTTGTTGAGAACACTGCTGCAAGGCTACTCATCCACTACAGAGTTCAATTAAACATTTTGGTTTTATCATATAGAGCTGTACATGGTCAAGCACCAACCTTATATCAGAGAACGTCTGCAGCCATATGTCGCCAGCAGGTCCCTGAGGCCATGTGATCAGGGTCTGCTGGTCCTCCGGCAAACAGTTAAAGCGTAAAGCTGAAAGAGCCATTGCAATAGTCGCTCCTACTCTCTGGTACTCTCAGCCTGACATCCATAAACCTAGTGATCTCTTTTGAAAAGCAGTTGAATACCCGTCTTTACAATCTTGATTTTTATTTAGCTTTTGCTCTTTTTATAATTTTGTGTATTTCTTTGTGAAGCACTTTGATTTTTATCTTGATAGGTGCTATATAAATAAAATTTAACTAACTTGCTTTACTGTTTTAATTTGTTACTTCATTAAAAAGTCTATGAAAATTTTGACCCCATGTGCTTTGTTTCAGGGTATTGAGTGGACCAACATTGAGTACTTCAACAATGCCATCATCTGTGACCTCATTGAGAATGTAAGTCTGCTTTTCAACCCTCAGAGACCATAGAAATCCAGTCAGTGTGAAAGCTTATTAGTCTGGCACTCTATTAGATAATACACTACACTTCACCATCCAGTAATATATTAACTTGGCCTTTTTTTCTTTTCTTTTCTTTGTTGTACAAGAACCAAAATGGCATCATGGCCATGTTGGATGAGGAGTGCCTGAGGCCGGGGACGGTCACTGATGAGACCTTCTTAGACAAACTGAACACAGTGTGCGCTGAGCACCAACACTTTGAGAGTCGCCTGAGCAAGAACTCAAAGTTTCTCAACGACCACAGCCTGCCACACAACTGCTTCCGGATCCAGCACTATGCTGGCAAGGTATCCTGCACAGAAGAAGCTCAGATTTATGCTCAAAGTTTGTGTAATTGTGTGTCTTTGGGCCATTTTCATTCATCATACAAATAAATTTTTGCATCTTCTTTTTTTCCACTTTGCATCAAGGTGCTGTACCGCGTCGAAGGCTTCGTGGATAAGAACAATGACCTGTTGTATCGGGATCTATCACAAGCCATGTACAAGGCCAACCACAGCCTCATCAAACAGCTGTTCCCTGAAGGAAACCCTGCCAAAGTCAACCTAAAGAGACCACCAACAGCTGGATTCCAGTTCAAAGCATCTGTTGGCACACTGATGAGTAACTTGCAGACCAAGAACCCAAACTACATCAGGTAAAAATATTGTCTTTTAAATTTTAAATTGTATAAGTGGTTCATCAAACCAACTTCCCTACGGTTTCTGTTATTTAAACTTTTTTTTTGTTTTTTACCCATAGCTTTTTTTTTTGGCTGCATTGTGTAAATCTTCTGCTTCTGCTCTTCTTTCTTCTTAGGTGTATCAAGCCCAATGACAAGAAGGCATCCCACGTCTTCACCGAGTCTCTGGTCTGCCATCAGGTGCGCTACTTGGGCCTGATGGAGAACGTTCGCGTGAGGCGAGCGGGCTATGCTTTCCGCCAGGCTTACGAGCCATGCCTCGAGCGCTACAAAATGCTCTGCAAGAAGACTTGGCCACACTGGAGAGGGCCCGCCAGGTAATTATTCCTTACTCTGGAGCAGTGACGTTAGGGTGGAAGGGACATCTGTTTGGGCTTGGAAAAAACACAAAGGGTCTTGTAACTGGAAGGTTTCTAAAACAAATCCCTTTAAGATTTTGGTACGAGACTGAGTGTAAAGCTAGTAATGGTCCCAGCTAAGATACTGAACTCCAGATTACTGCCAGTGCTAATGGACTGTAGCTGCTCTAGTCAGCACCCAGGTGCCAGCTATTATTGGAAAAAGGTTCAGACGACTTTCACAAGGGAAAAAAAACTAGATGAGGAAAAGAATAACACAGTTTGACAACGGTATAACTGCTATTTATTTATGTCTAAAATTAATGATAGTTCAAGGTAAATGTAAATGAGAGGAAAAATGTTGGTGCTCACACATGCATTGGTAAGAAAAACCTAGCAACTGGATAGTTGTAAACTAGATGAAAATCCTCTCAGTATCTTCACAGAAACCTGAAGCAGACATGTCACATACTACTCATTTATTGTTCAGCAGAAATGAACCATTGCGTCTCCTTTCCACAACATGTTGAGACATTTCTAATCTGTCTCCTCTATTCCATATCAGCCATTCTTGCCTGTTTCTTCCTCTGTGCTGGTGAAATCACTGATTCCTATCTGCTCTGCCTCACACTGGTATCTTGTTTTTCCACCATCTCTGAGCGCTTTGTAAGGTTTAAGTCTTTGTCTCTCCTCTTGTTTCTCTAGCTGTATTGATTTTATCAGCCTGTCCATCTACCAAACTTCATCCTCAAAATCTGTTGACCAGGTCCTTTCACTGCTTCTGTACTATTATTTTCTACAGTCACCTGTAATGTCAAGTGTGATTTTTTTTTTTTTTTTTTTATTCTG